>NC_140071.1:50531908-51193253 GCF_964194135.1 Talpa europaea | reverse complement strand
GGAGCCCACCCCTAATTGGATCTGAGTCTGCTTATGAAAGTTTTCTAAGTGCTGATGACAAGGCTCCTGGGAGATGTACAGAAAGCCCCTTTGAAGGAAAGAATGGAAAACAAGACTTTTCAGACCATCTCAGTCCAGTTTCTGCCATGACTTCCACCGGTCTTTTCCAAGTTCAACAGGAAGGGAAAAGCACAGACTTCATACCAATAAAGGAAGGCTTCAGTCAAGAAAAGAAAACTGATGATGTTGAAGCCATGAGTTCTCAATCAGGACTGGCTTTAGATGAAAGGAAGTTAGGAGGAGATGTTTCTCCTACACAAATAGATGTCAGCCACTTTGGCTCTTTCAAGGAGGACACCAAGATGTCCATTTCTGAAGGTACCGTCTCAGACAAGTCAGCCACTCCTGTTGATGAGGGTGTAGCAGAAGACACATACTCTCACATGGAAGGGGTGGCCTCAGTCTCCACAGCTTCCGTGGCTACCAGCTCATTTCCAGAGCCAACAACAGATGATGTGTCTCCTTCTCTGCATGCTGAAGTTGGCTCTCCTCATTCCACAGAAGTAGATGATTCCCTTTCAGTGTCTGTCGTGCAAACACCTACCACTTTCCAGGAAACAGAAATGTCTCCATCTAAAGAAGAATGTCCAAGACCCATGTCAATTTCCCCACCAGACTTCTCCCCTAAAACAGCCAAATCCAGGACACCCATTCAAGATCACAGATCTGAACAGTCCTCCATGTCTATTGAATTTGGTCAGGAATCTCCAGAGCACTCCCTTGCTATGGACTTTAGTCGTCAGTCTCCAGATCACCCTACGGTGGGTGCAAGTGTGCTTCACATCACTGAAAATGGGCCAACTGAGGTGGACTACAGTCCTTCTGATATGCAGGACTCCAGTTTATCACATAAGATACCACCAATGGAGGAGCCGTCCTACACCCAAGATAATGATCTTTCTGAGCTTATCTCAGTATCTCAGGTTGAGGCCTCACCATCCACCTCTTCTGCACATACCCCTTCTCAGATAGCTTCTCCTCTCCAAGAAGATGCTCTATCTGATGTTCCTCCCAGAGATATGTCCTTATATGCCTCACTCACCTCTGAAAAAGTACAAGATTTGGAAGGAGAGAAGCTCTCACCCAAATCTGATATCTCTCCACTCACCCCAAGAGAGTCCTCTCCTTTATATTCACCTGGTTTTTCAGATTCTACCTCTGCAGTCAAAGAGAATGTAGCAACTAGCCATACTTCCTCTCTTCCACCAATGGATGCAGCATCCACAGAGCCCTATGGCTTCCGTGCCTCAATGTTATTTGATACGATGCAACACCATCTAGCCTTGAATAGAGATTTGACCACATCTAGTGTGGAGGACAATGGAGGGAAGACACCTGGTGACTTCAGCTATGCCTATCAAAAGCCTGAAAAAACAACCAGGTCCCCAGATGAAGAGAGTTACGACTATGAGTCTTATGCAAAAACTACCCGTACCCCAGATGTGAGTGGCTATTACTATGAGAAGACAGAGAGAACCGCAAAATCCCCATGTGACAGTGGCTACTCCTATGAGATGGTTGAGAAAACCACCAAGACTCCTGAAGATGGTGGCTATGCCTATGAAATTACGGAGAAGACTACACGGACCCCTGAAGAGGGTGGGTACTCATATGAGATAAGCGAGAAGACAATAAGGACCCCCGAAGTGAGTGGTTACAGCGGTTACTATGAAAAGACGGAGAAGTCTAGAAAGCTCCTGGATGACATCAGGAATGGCTACGATGACTCTGAAGATGGTGGTCACACACTTGGGGATTGCAGTTATTCTTATGAGACCACTGAGAAAATTGCAAGTTTCCCCGAGTCTGAAAGTTACTCTTATGAGAAATCAACAAAAACGACACGTACCCCTGATGCTTCCACATACTGTTATGAGACTGCAGAGAAGATCACTAGAACCCCCCAGGCATCTACGTATTCCTATGAGACGTCAGACCAGTGCTACCCTGCAGAAAAGAAGTCCCCCTCAGAGGCTCGCCAGGATGTTGACTTATGCCTTGTGTCCTCCTGTGAGTACAAGCATCCAAAGACCGAGCTCTCACCTTCTTTCATTAATCCCAATCCTCTTGAGTGGTTTGCCAGTGAAGAGCCAACTGAAGAATCCGAGAAGCCCCTCACCCAGTCAGGGGGAGCCCCTCCTCCTCCAGGGGGGAAGCCACAGGGGCGACAGTGTGATGAAACCCCTCCCACCTCAGTCAGTGAGTCGGCCCCATCCCAGACTGACTCCGATGTCCCCCCGGAGACGGAGGAGTGCCCCTCCATCACAGCCGATGCAAACATTGACTCCGAAGATGAATCAGAAACCATCCCCACGGACAAAACCGTCACATACAAACACATGGACCCTCCCCCGGCCCCCATGCAAGACCGCAGCCCTTCTCCACGCCACCCTGATGTGTCCATGATGGACCCAGAGGCCTTGGCCATCGAGCAGAACCTGGGAAAAGCTCTGAAAAAAGACCTGAAGGAGAAGACCAAGACCAAAAAGCCAGGTACGAAGACCAAGTCATCTTCACCTGTCAAAAAGGGCGATGGGAAGTCGAAGCCCTCCGCGGTTTCCCCAAAGCCTGGGGGCTTGAAAGAGTCCTTAGATAAGGTGTCTCGGGTGGCTTCTCCTAAGAAGAAAGAATCTGTGGAAAAGGCAACCAAAACCACGGCCACGCCTGAGGTCAAAGCTGCCCGTGGGGAAGAGAAAGATAAGGAGACAAAGAATGCTGCCAACGCCTCCACATCCAGATCAGTCAAGACGGCCACTGCAGGTAGGGTGGGGGGTGGGGTCAGCGTCCTGATTCAGCCCACAGCTGTTCTGCTCTCAGCCAGAGCCTTTACCCTTCCATTTGACTTTGTGCTGGGAAGTTGAGGGAGCACAACTTGGTGCTCTCCCTTCCTTTGCTCTTCTTTTCTCCCCGAAGGCATAGATTTCTGTGCAGCGTGGCCCTTAGGCTTGGAGACAGCTTAGCGAATGGGACAGAGCAGCTCTGGTTCATCAGATGCAGTTCCTGGGGCTGCTTTCTGTGACACAACAACTGCATTCTTGTTCTAAAGCTTTAGAACCAATGATGTAGGTTTCGAGCTTCTCTGGAAAACTGCTGGCACATTAATAAGTTTTGTTTGCTCTAGGTAGTTATTCAGAGATTTCAGGTCACATTTCACAAAGAAATAAAAGCTGACTCAAACACGTAAAGTAAAAAAAAAAAAATTAAATGACATTTCCTTATTTTATTAGGGAAAATCTGATGGATGAACCTTTGGGACTCTGAATTCAGTACATTTTAAGAAGTATTAGTGATAACTGCATTAAGCACTTAATTTACATTAAGTAGCATGGAGCATCCTTTTCAACACTCAGGTCCCATCAGATTTCCTCTTTGAACATGTATGTATAAAGCAAATTGAATTTGTTTATATTTAGAATTGATGGAAAACCACCAGAAATTAGCCTTTTGATCTGAGAGGTGGTCTTGGATTTAAGAGAAACATGAAATCCATTCAAACAGATAAAAGCCAGCTGAAATTTGCCACCTAAACGATCCTACCCAATAGACTTTTTAAAATTTGTTTTGTCATTTGAAGAGATTATTTAAAGACAAAAATAATAAATATCCGATGAGCTAATTTAAATTTTTTGAAGATGTTGTTCCAATAGATTTTTAAAAAAGACAAAATTGTGCTGTTGTTAAAATCAAACCTGAATGGGCATTTGACTGTCCCTTCATGCCGCTTCTGAGCAGTCATGCGGTTTTTAGTGTGGCAGGGAAAATTGCAGGCATTTTTAGTTATTAGAACAACCATAATTAGCAAACTTCTGCTACCAGCAGAAACCTACACGTGGGTATTTTGAGGATTTATAGCTCAGATTTGTGAAAATGGCTCATCTAGTCCTAAATCAAGTCACTTTATCCAAATACCAGTTTCTTGAAATCAAATACTTGAAATCAAATATCATTTTCAAGAAATCAAATACTGATTTCTTGCCCTCCCACAAACTTCCTAAACTGGACAGTTGATAGAATTCGTTGGTGGTTTCGACTCTGGGGCGAGTATTTAAACAGTCCATGGAAAAAAGAAAGATGTTTAAATATGTAGGCTCCAACCAGTATTTTAAATGATTTTACAGCAGTGGTCTCAAACCAACTGCACAGTAGAATCATCTGGAGTTAATTTTTAAAAGTGGTGGTGCCCAGGCCTTACCCCAACCCAGTTAAGTCAAACTCTGGGACATGAGGCCTGTACATCAGTAAAAGCATGCTAGATGATTCTAGTTATGCTTTAGACTGCTAATTCTATTAGTATTTAAAAAAAAAAAATTCACCTTTCTAACTGTAGCAAGTCAGAAAGGTACCAGGAGATTTGGGGGTTAAGTTGAACTTTACTTTGCCCAGAGTTTCTGTTAGGGTAAGAATGTTGACTGCCAGATGTCCCTTTCTCAGGTCTAGCATGTGTGATTGGCTAGAGAAAGTCTAGTCTTCCTGAAGCTTCTTGTTGCAGAAGTTAGGTTTCCAGCTTCCTTGGGGAGAGACATCTCACATTGCAGAGAACTGTGCTAAAATCAAAGTACAATGTTGTATTTCTTTAGTCTGAGAACAAAGTTGAGGTGCTGAGAGGCTTGTCTTTTAAAATCTGTTTTCTACTTAGATTGCTTTTCAGATTAACATAGACATTAGTAGCTCTCATCTTGTTCCATCCTTTGGGAAGGTCTTGATACTCTTCTTACTTCCTAATGGGTTGGTTGTCCACACAGGGAAACCATCCATTTATCTCACTGTCGAGGAGGTAAGCCACCACATTATGTTCTCCAGACTTGCTGGACCTTCTTGTGGCTGAGTAGGGAAGGTCTGCTGGGTGGACACTTTCGGATCTCTTCACATTCTGGTGAGCCTGGTTTTCACTTTGCTTTTGTTTATTCACCAAAGGGCCAGGAACCACCAAGACAGCCAAGCCCTCAGCTGTGCCTCCAGGCCCCCCTGTGTACCTGGACCTGTGCTATATTCCCAACCACAGCAATAGTAAGAATGTTGACGTGGAATTTTTCAAGAGAGTGAGGTCTTCCTACTACGTGGTGAGTGGGAATGATCCTGCTGCTGAGGAGCCCAGCCGGGCTGTTCTGGACGCCTTGTTGGAAGGGAAGGCTCAGTGGGGCAGCAACATGCAGGTAAGAGCCCCTCACAGTGTCTGGACTGCCCATGGAGCTGTGTCCAGAGGCAGAGGGCAAGAAGCACGATGGTTGTGTTTGTGGATCCGCATGAGATGCCCCACGGTGTGTCACACGTGGACTATCCTGACAACAGAGAGAATTTCATACAGAAGAAAATCTAAACTCTTACTCTTGGCACCATCCACAGCCGTGGCCTGAGGGGAGAGCCATTTTATCACCCTAAGGCATAATTTATGTACCTGCAAAATGGGCCCTACATTTTCTGCCCTTCCCCACTAATACACTGAGAGTATGTGGGTGAATCAAAGTGGTCACCTTTTCATGTGAAGGCTGCTAAGGAATTGTCTTTTTTTGTGTTTCACGAATTGACCAAAGCTAGGAGTGTGGCCACTTAGAAAGTCAGCTAGTCTGTGTGGAGTAGAGGGGCTTTGCTGAAAAGGTCCCAGAGGACACTCCTGACTCCCAAACATCTGTGGCTGGCAAAGAACTTCTCTTTATTATTTCCACTATGATTTTTGTTTATCTAAGTTTTCCTCATGGTTCTGTACAGTCACTGAGTGAACTCACTGGGTCACCGTGTGTTTGCATGACATTAAATAGAATAACTTATTTTGTAATCCTATATAATCCAGTGGGAAGCACTCAGTGGCCTCTTCCTGAATACTAGGTACAATTTTTATTCTTCAGTCCTCTACCCTCCTACCCACACCTCTTCTCTATTTCCAGCCACACATATAAACTAAATCTTTGTTCTCAGGATGAAATGTTAGTTGCAAACAAGTAGAGGACTTTGAACTGCCATAATAACTACAGCTCCTTGAATTAAATATGCAATATCTTTAAAATAAAACTGACCATTTCTGTTATAATACCTTGAAAGAATTAGAAAAACAGATGGTGAATATAGATGAATTAATTGACTAGTCATTTAGTTGCTTTTGGTTGCAGTCTTCAGCTCCTTCTCCCCCCAAAACTAATTTTTGATAGCATCATTCTGTTTCCTGGAAAATGAAGTGAAAAGTCTTTTTCTGGGAGAAAACAGAAAATCATTCCTTTCTTCCCTCTTCCTTTTTTTTTTTTTTAAGATTTATTTTATTTGTACAAGAGCTGGGGTATAGGCCATAGGTGCAGGGGGTGAGAGGACTCATCAGAGACAGAGCGGGGAACAGAACAGGCAGACTGACTGAAATACACTGCTGAGGGGAGCAGCAGGCAAGACTGGAGAGGTCTGCTCACCATGTAGGTTGCTCCGAGGCCGGCGGGGATCGAACCGGCACTGCAGAGGCTGCGGACAGCTTCACAGCGCTGCACTCAACTGCCTGTGCCACTAGGGAGACCCCTCTCTTCCTTTTCTAATTAATACCTTATTAATGTTCCATTTTTTCCATTTGATCTCTGGCCGTGCCCTTAAATGGCCCTTTTCTCTCTCCCTGCAGGTGACCCTGATCCCCACTCATGACTCAGAGGTGATGAGGGAGTGGTACCAGGAGACCCACGAGAAGCAGCAGGACCTCAACATCATGGTTCTAGCAAGCAGCAGCACCGTGGTGATGCAAGACGAATCCTTCCCCGCATGCAAGATTGAACTGTAAAAAGCTAGGCCAGCCACACCACAGGATTTGAACTTTGTTTCCAGAAATTCTTCAATTTGAATCCACCTTTTCTAAAATGTCAATTCATCTAAATAAGTCGCCGAACTGTTACCTGCCAAACGCTATACTGTGTCATGGTGACACAAGTCACCACAATTTCTCACTTTTTGCTGATTGCTAAGGGAAGTAACAGTATTCCCACAGTAGGGTTCAAGTTACTGCAAAATTACCTACCCCAGTTCATCTCTGCTGAACATTTGGAAACCATGCACTAGCAAACCCAACTGACTTCTGCTTGATAGAGGCATTTGTCTTAGAGAGAGCTCAAGAAGGAGAGAGAGAGGGAGAAAGAGAGAGAGAGAGAGGATGCACGCACAGAGAGACCGTAGGGGGGAGAGAGAGAATGAGAAAGAAAAAGAATGCAAAAGAAGGAGATGTAATGATAAGAGAGTGCTGGTGAGATACCCAGAAAGAGAGCAGGGTGGGGTAAGGAGGAGAAAAGAACCAACAATTAGGTCTGCATTTTCTCAGACAGTCTGTATTCTGTAGTCTACACAGGCAAAGTTTTCATCGTGTGTCACCAAAAAGGGTCTTCATTTTCTAAAACAAGTTGGCTGGAAGAAAACAAAAGAGAACAAAACTTGTCATGAGGGCGTGTGAGATTTTCCCGCCTTAAGCACCTTCAGTTTGAAGGCTGCACACTGACATAACCAAGTAGTGTAGACTGGACATGCAAGTGGTTAGAGCCCCCAACTCTCAGCCTCTTCAGACACACGAGTAGATCGATCTAAGGCATGCTCCCAACATTTGTACACCCAGTCAGCCCACTGAGTCAATTAACCTGCATGCAGAAACACCCAAGTCCATCCCAATTAACAAGCAAATACCAAAGCGGTTGGGAGTACAAACAGTAGACAATTTGCCTTAGAAAGTGACTTGAATGTACAAAGATACTTGATGCACTTATTTTTTAATGTGAGACAGCAAGTTTATAAAACACCCATGTAGGATTATAGACACTCCAGCTAAGGAGCATGTGTGTGCGCGTGTGGGGTACTGAAGCGGATCTGATCGGTGCAGCGGTTTGGTGGTCACGTGCGTGGAAAAACACCTCCGCGCTCGTGGGCCTCAGCCAGACACGTTGAGCCTTTCCTAGCTTCATTACTACTGCAAGTTCAAGATTGAAATGGCTTCTATGATCAGAAATGGGAAAACAGTGAATCTTACGGTGGAAGAGTTTCTCAGCAAGTGTACAGTATTTACCTTCCTTTGTCTTACATTGGCTTTTTTTTTTTTTAATTTTCCATTAATTCCAGCAC
This sequence comes from Talpa europaea, assembly GCF_964194135.1. Lineage (NCBI taxonomy): Eukaryota > Metazoa > Chordata > Mammalia > Eulipotyphla > Talpidae > Talpa > Talpa europaea. Next base: position 51,185,126 of record NC_140071.1, on the reverse strand, counting down.
AATTATCAGAACAAGTGTACAGAAGAATTTTTTTTTTTTAGCTATGTGAGAACTTTTCATAGATGAACTTTTTAACAAATGTTTTCATTTACAGGAAAAAGCAAAGCAAATTTTCAAGTGACAGTCTTTTTTTTTTTTAAGTGTTTCGTAAGGCAAAACAATGAATAATTTTTTTTCTTTTAAGTTCTGGTGAGATTGAAGTCTGATACTGCAGTAATAATATTTATTAAAAACCCATAACTACCAGGAATAGTGATACCTCCCATCCCTGGATTCCCTTAACATAAAAATCTTGAGTATACGCTAATCGAGAGTGGGGAGAATGGCAATGATAGGCTACTTTTCCAGGCCATGACAAGAACATCGCCCCGTGGTATCACACACACACTTCTTTCAAGATCTTCAACCATGAGGTAAAATAGCCAAGACAAGTTCAAAGAACCCGAGCGAAATTTTGCTTTGGGATTTTCTTTTCTGGAAAAAAACAAAAGAAAAAATACACTGAAAGCAAGTGAACCCCCAGCTCCTGCGGTTCATCATGTAGAGTTCAGAGATCATTTCCATCATTGTTACCATTGAACTATGAACCTGGGAAGTGGACTCATGATTAAAACTGACATCCAGTTTCAAGTTCAGATCAGTGCACCCGTGTTCAGATGTGGCAGACGTCTCAGTGACACCCATGCTGTGCTGCGTCACGTTCCGTTTTCTGCAGACTCTGAGATCTATGGAGTTTAGTGAACAATGACCTCATTTTATTTTCTATGTTAGTTATTTATTTCAAAATTAACATTTTAGTTTATTTTTGTCTGATAAATGTGTGTTTTGCACTGCTAAATACTATGAGGGTTTAAACAATGCTTCTTCGGGGTCCCTTCCCTGCGGACCTATGCAGTCTACTTAATGCTGTGAATTACATTTTTCAAATGTTTAATTTTTTAAAAGAATTAATATTCTATTTTTTTTAGACTTCTCTAGAAATGCAGCTTTTATTTATTACCCTGTTTCTTTCAAGTCCTTAAGAACAACACATTGAGGGTACAAAAAATTAATGAAATGGAAAAGTCATTGTGAAGTCATTGTGACAAAAACGGACTTCATTGAGTATAAACTCATGTACTTAAAAGTTACTTTTGAGCAAAGCTAAGATACTCAATATAATTATTTAGTGATTAGTTGTTGAGTTGGTCCACATAATGCATGGGAAGAGAAACAGATTTCCAGCCTTCTTGCCAAATTCAGACCTCTGGTTGATCTTTCTTTGATAGAAGATGGAATTATTTTCCGATTTCCCAAGTTAAATTTATTTAACATGTACATGGTTTTACCTTAAAAAATATATCCTTTTTTGGAGAATTGGACCCAGTCTTCAGTGGTAAATATTCCACCCCATTCCTTTTCTCCCGTTTTCTTTTTTGCTATAGGATTTAATGGGAAACATACACAAAAGCTGTCACCGAGCAGCTGGCTCCTTTTCCTATGAAATGTATCAGTAGCTTTCTCCATCCATACTTCTCCATGATGAACACAGAGCCTGAACATGCCAGAAAAAACAACATTTGCATTATAGGTTGCTCCTGTCCTTCCAGACATCTTTCCTACCTGTGTGACTAACCTAATTTTGCTAGTTCCATAAATACACGATTAGTTTAGTAACAGCCATCACAGTGCACCATGTACATTCATGGTGAGAGCTGAAGATTGACACAGACTTCTAGAAGTTTTATTCACACTGATTACTTAATCCAATTGTATAGATTGAATATTTGAGTGGAAGGAATTTACACTCTGTGTAGATGATGGGATTCCATCAAGATAGCACACATGATCATGACCTTTTTGGTAGTATCTTAAACAAAATTATACCAAGACTAAATGTTAGAGATGACCCTCCATTTTCGATTTTAACTAATTCTCTCCCCGTTCCGATCCCAAGCCCCTGTGCATGCTTTCTCAGTCTTGTGGTGGGACTGGATATGAAGACTGAATCCCCCTCCTTGCCCCCTGCCCTGCTGTTTTCCATGGAGTTCAAAATTTTTTCTTTTCTTACCTTACATATCATAGTGAATGGTTTCCCTAGTGTATATGAATGTTTTAAGTGTCTCCGATAGCTTATGCAGTTTAGGAGCTTTCCAATACTCATTTAATGAGATCTAATCATTTGCTAATGGAAAGTTTACCATCTTCCATTTCCCTCTGTTACCAAATTTCAGCTCTCAGGAGCTGCTCTACAATTCTGAAATTGCTTTTCTTGCCTCTCTTTAGTCACCTGTCATAAGAGGTTCTTGCTCAGTAATGATATTGTGATTTAGATTAATAGCTTTTCTTTTCTTTTCTTTTTTTTTTTTTTTTGGCGCTTCAGATTGAGAAGAACAGATCTGTTTCCATTTGAAAGGAACTGTAAGCATTTCTCTTTTAACCAACTGAACAATACACCAAAAGCCGCCTAGCAATGAGCATTTCTTTGAAAGCAATTAGGTTATTCACCTGGTATTAAACTACTAAAAAAAAAAAAAAAATCTGTGACTTTAAGTTAATTTAAAAGACAGCAACAAAACTGAAAAGGAAGGGGAAAAATAGCTTCTCCGCACTCGTTTGGAGCTCCCCAAGAGCGGAAGCCTGCGAGATGAGACAGCAAGACCAGACTGCTCCTTGAGAACACCCGGAGGCTGGTCCAGTCTGGACTCCCGAGCGGCCAGCGGCCCTGCTCTTTCGGCCCTGGGCAGAGGGTCCTGAGCCCAGCTGAGAAGCACCTCCCACTCCTCTCTCTTGTTCTGAATGGTGTTTGTGTCAGTCTGCAGCTGTGTATGGTATTATGTCTTATAATCCTGCATCACTTCTATCCTATCCAGTCATATCTAATGTAGAAAATTAGTTTCCAGTGAAAGTAATATGTAGTGCTTTTATGATATTTGTGTGCAATATCCCCTCTTCCATTGAGGATATTTGATGTAAAAGAAAAAAAAAAAAACTCAGTTCCACAATAAAATACAAAAGTGGCAAAAGTTCACGTGTGTGCTGCCTTCTATTGTTTGTTACTGAATTGAAAACACCCGAAGCTGGGGTTTGCCACTTCCAGCGGGAGGAGAAGGGTGGCTGGGACATTTAGTCATGCAGCCATGACTAAATGACCCTACCACCAACTTCTATAATTGCCACCTCATTATCTTTTATAGCCAGCTCTAGAGGATGATTGGGTTGAAGCATAGAAAGCTGGGAGGTGAAGGGAAGAGACAATTAACATCGCTTTAAAAAACATCAAGGAACAAGGGTTACCTGCTTGGCACCCCTCTGATCAGAGAGACAATAAATTTCTTATGTTTTTGCCTTAAAAAAAAAAATGAAAGGACCAGGGCATTTGGAGGCTTATGCAAAGCAAAGCATGATGTAAACAAGAAGCAGGTTTTAATCCTAGCTTGGCCACACCTGGTGCCCTGACGGCAGTTACTTTGTATAGAGTTCTTTTCTCACCTTGTGAAATTCAAGAGGAATCGATGAATGGTCCCTCCCAAGGTTGATTTGTGGGACTCTACAAAGTCATCATACTCGATAACTATCACCAGTACCTAATCTCCCTGTTGGTTTTTTGCTTAGCTACAGAATAGGCTCAATCCAACTAAAATACACTGTGAGGAAAAGTGATTATAATTAATAGTACTGGAAAACGAATTCCCTTCAAACAAGCGAGGGTGTACTTTTAGTCTATACCTCTGTAGGGTAAGTGAAAGGTATCCCCCTCCCCCTCCCACTATTAGATTAAATGCATGCCTGATGGCGGACACCTGGAGTAGGGTGTGGGCATGCGTCGGTGGGCGCACCTGAGCCAAGAGACTGGCTTATAAGGCCAGGGGGGCAGAAGAGGGTGTAGTGTGGACCGCCGTGGTGTGGATTACGGGGGAGTTCGGCAGAGTGTGGCGGCAAACAACAGAGAACATGAAAACACCAACAGGTCTGCTTGAACCGGTGAGGAACCTACCGGGTATGGGATTGTTGCATTACAATATAGCAGGGGAGAAGAAAGACATAACTTCTGCCCTCACTGAATGGGGTAACAGGGGACCCCCAAATTCAAGGGTGAGTTTAGGTGACCACAGGAAAAGCACTGGAAATGATGTCCGAGATAGTGTGTGTGTGTGTGTGTGTGTGTGTGTGTGTGTGTGAGAGAGAGAGAGAGAGAGCGCGAGAGAGAGAGGAGACAGAAACAAAAAACAAATTCCATCTCCATCTCTCTACCTCTGGTCTGCTACTTGTTGTTGGCACCTGAGGAGTTCTTCATTTCTATGTCTGGTTTAACAACTCTGTGAATCATGTCTACCCCCACCTCCAGTTTCTGGTCTTAACGATGGTCTACTCTTAGCCTCCATCAGTTATATGGCGTCCTTATGGAGTTTGGAATCAGACCTGGGTTCATACACTTTCCTTGCCACTTACTGTGTGACCCTAGGCAAATTGTTCCAGTCTCAGTTTTTTCCTTTGCAAAATGAGTAGCAATTCATGTCCCATGTGGGGTCGTTGCCAGGATTAGAGAGGATGTATTTAATGAGGGGGGAGTACATTCGGTAGAAACGGGGAAACAAAGAACAGTGGTTTAAGTGAAACGGACATGCTCAAGGTGGGTTTGAGTGCTCATGAGTTGGAGCCTGGAAAATAGCGATCCCCAGTGGTGGTGGTCCAGCAGTGTCATTGGAGGAAACTTTTAATGGGCATTTTGACCCACTTTACATAGTAGGCATATTAACTTCTCAGGGTGTTTTAAAGATTACAGTTTTGAACTCTGCAGAGATGAAGCATTACGGAAACCAAAACGCAAGGGAAATTCTCTATCATTGGGTACATAAGAGGACATGATACTCTTTTACAAATCCTGTGTAAATCTTCCCTGTTGTCCCTGATGCAGCATTTAAAACCCATAATGGAATGTATTTTCAGATGCTTTTGTAAGGATAAACTCCTTGTTCTTTGAACATGTCCAGCTAGAGTCCCTAACGCTCATAGATAACACAAACACAGCCCAAGTGTAGCGGTTGTCTTAAACAAAGAACCCATGGCAACAGGCTTAGTCTCAGGGGCCCTGTCACCACCTTTTGTTTGGATTCCTTGTCACCTCAGGTAATAACATCCTCAGGGCAGCATGCACCCTCAGCTGAAAGACCAAATAACAGGAAAGAAAAGGCTGTTTTCTCATTAAAAGCTGTTTTTAGAATAACAAGCAAATTTCCTGACACGATTGTGTTGAAAATCACTCCTCTTTCCCTGTTTTCCAAAGTAAGACTGTAAAAATGTATCATTTTCAGAGTTTAAAAAGTTCTGCTTTGAAGGTTGCTAATAACCATTTAATGAAAATTCACACAATATTTGCTTTTATGATTCACAAAAGCCGAAGCCCTCTGACCCCATTTCAAACTCAACCCTTCCTCCTCCACTTCCAGGGAGGTTATAGGGTGCAAAGGTGTCGGATTCCATTGACTCATGTGAGGTCACAACACAGCAGCCTCATTTTAGAACTCAAGACACCTGACACCAGATCTCTCTCTCCAGACAGCAAATCATAGAAATCCTCATTTACCCCTTTTTACAATGAGCTTCTTTTAGGAAGAACAATGCCCACCCTACATCGCCATCTCTTCACATTTAATTAGCTAAGAAATAGGTGTTCATTATTTTTTCTAGTTTGAGAAATACCATTTGTTAGTGAGTCATCTGTACAAGATTAATCTTGTTTCATCTACATCCCTGCAAAACTACCCGCGAGTGACGTTATGTACTTGAGACCAGGGCTTCTAACCTTGGTACTTCTGACAACTATTGACATTTTGGACCAGATAGCTCTTCATTATGGAGTCTGTCCTGTTCACCAGAAGATGTTTGGCTGCAGCCCTGGCTTCCGCTCACTAGATGCAATTTCATTCAGAGTGAAAAAAATTAATAAATTTTCATTACATTTATTTTGATTACTTCTTGTAAAATCTACAACAACCAACCTTCCCACACACATACCTGGTATCTACAGTCAGCTTGAAGGTAGGAAAACAAAATGCAAATTTTGATACCAAGGCAACACAGCCCCAAGAGGAGAGTAAGGTATCTATCTGCCCCTTACCATTGCTTTTTCTTCTTTTCCACCATATGCCATCCATGTTTTGGCCAAGGTAGGGGGTGGAGCAAAACAGATTTAGTTCAAATAGTTCATTTAAGTTCAATTTAAAGTAACTTCTCTTGAATATCTACTCTACGCAAGACTCCGTGGAGAATACTCCATGGAGAAGAATATCAGCTCCACCCCTGAGTCAAGCCTATGTGACTAATGAAAGTGTTGTAGTTTTTGGAGTCCATGGGTTTGGAGTGTGGGATCCTTGGGGTCACTCTGGGAAAGGTTTCACGAAAGCTCCCGTTTCAGCGACACGCAGGGAATTTCCCAGGCGAGTTTTTCCACATGACAGAGACATTAATTATATCTAAAGGGCAGGTTTATTAGGGAAGAGATAAAACAGTGAAAGACACTTGCATAGACACAAGCAGGCAGGAAGAGCTGCCCCCAAAAGACAGGTTTGCTAGAGAGGCCTGCTTGGTTGCAGGGGGCGGGCTTGCCAGGTGACAGGCAGGCAGGAAGGCTGCTGCCCTGCAGAGGGAGAGTTGGTGAAAAGAGGCACCTGCATAGAGTCACAGGTGGGCAGTGGGATTATTGCCCCAAGCCTGTGCAGAGACTGCACTGATAGAGTCTTCTGTTTGGGAGGGGCTCACTCCTTGTGAGTCTCAGTTGGTTGCTAATTTTGTGTTTTATTTTTTTTAAAAGATTTATTTATTTATTTATTTATTTATACAAGCACTGGGTACAGTCAGAAGCGCGGGAGGGTGAGAGAATTCATCAGAGCCAGAGTGGGGAACCGAACAGGCAGACGTACTGAAATGCACTGCTGAGGGGAGCAGCGGGAGCGGCAGGAGAGATCTGTTGCGCCATTGTGGGACCGTCGCCGCCGGCCGCCAGGGATCAAACCAGTGCTGCAGAGGCTGCGGGCAGCTTCGTAGCCCAGCAGCCCAGTGCTCAACCGCTGCGCCACCAGGGGAGGCCCAGTTGCTAATTTTGGATAACTATGTATAATTTGAAAGGGACTGGAGATTCTACAGTGGGCTCAATCTCCATATCTTTACCTTTGGGCCAGTGCTCTCCACAGCAGTCTGATACCTGCTTGGATGTTATGCTTTGTAATCTAGGCATCCTCGCCTCAGGATTCTAGTGGCATCCGTGCCTTGGGATACTAGTTTCCACAACTGTGTTGATGGTTATGCTAATCTCTTCTGCCCCCACCTCCTTGTGTGAGCCAGGTTTCTTGTCTTGTGGCCCTCCTTTTTAAGTTTTTTTCTTTCTATTCCTGTCCTCCATCAAAAGTATGAATCAGAAATCATTTCCTTCATTAGAGCTTCTCCCAGGTCTGGGCTTGAAAGGCTCTTCCTGTGAATACCTGTATCACCATCTGTGTCTTTAATGATACTCTCCAGCTGTACTGATGGGGGTGTATGTGCCTGTGTCCTTGTCTTCACTGGGATCTTCATTATTTGAGGGCAGGATCTATAGTTTTCTGTGTAAACTCCATAGCACTGGAAATGGTGCTTTGCACACAGCATGTGATTGGGAGTCTGTTAAGGCAATGCTAGAACAGTCTGTCTATTACAGTCCCCAAGCTTATAAGGGGGTGGTCAGTGGAGCCAAATGGAGCAGAGCATTTAAGAGTCAGGGTCACCACAACTAGTGTGTAACAGAGTGAAAGCCAAATTCTCAGGGGCTAGTGAACAAGCAACTAGCCAGTACTTGTAGATATTCCTGTAAAAAGTTTAGTGATAAAAGGAGAGTGATAGGATAGTAGTTTGATTGATGACAAGATAAAGACTTGTGTTTTCAAAAGGGAAAGAGATCTTGAATGAGACTTGGAGGAAATCAGAGGTGATGCAGGATGGCAAGGATAGGTGTGATGGTTTGGGGACATTTAGGTAAGCACTCAGGTCACAGATGAGCATAACTTTTGAAAGGAGGAAGGGGAAACCTACCACTTGGAAGGAAGAGGGATGATGGAGAGCATGCGCACATAGAGAATTGTTAAGCTAGAAAGGAGGGAGCTTGATATTTGTGTGGCTTAAGTTTTCTTGATAAGTTAGGAAGCAGGAACATCTTAAAAATCTGGGGGTAGAGGCATCCCTGGTGGTGCATAGGGTTAAGATGCAGCACTATGAAGCTATCCGCAGCCACTGCAGTAGGAGTTCGATCCGGCCAGGGAGGCCACCAACATGGCGCAGCAGACCTTTCCTGTCTTGCCCACTGCTCCCCTCAGCAGTGTATTTCATTCAGTCCGCCTGTTCTGTTCCCCGCTGTCTCTGGTGAATCCTCTCATACCCCGCACTTCAGGCCTGCACCCAGTTCTTGTATGCATAAATTAATAAATCATAAAAAAAATCTGGGGATAAGGGTCTAGGGTTTAAAGTTAATGAAGTAAAAATGTGAGGACAGTGCAAATTGTAGAGGGATCAGCCTAATGTTACCACTTTATATACTAACACTTGGTATATTAGAAGCAAACAGAAAAAAAAAACAACAAATGGTAGTGGATTAATTCCCAGGACTTAAGTTTCCAAGATCATGATTTAGGGATGAGGCTAGAGGTCTGGCTATGAACGTGGTAGGTCAGTTAGAGGGAAGATAATTTGTTACAGGATACTGAGAGCAGTTACCCATCCCCAGGGAAAAAATATAGAAGGTGATCTGGGCAGAAATCCATATCTGTGAAAAAGGACAGAGGACAACTTGGCTAGACCTTAAGACGTTGCAGGCAGGCAGGAGAGTATCCCATAGCTCAGGAGATGAGAGCATAGGGGAAAAGGGAGTAGCTTGGGAAGGAAAGACTCCCAAAGGGGAGAGTTCCTGAGAGATGGGGGCACAAGTTTAGGAGGAATCCTGGGGAGCAGGGAGAATGAAAACTCATGCCAAGCATTGGCACACAGGGCGGAAGTGATGTCTTTTGGTGAGGATAGGGATTAAAGTGCAAGAGTGATGATGGACAAATAGGCCTAATTATGAACTGAACATTAATCAGGTGCTTCATGTGTGACGGTCATGAATTTATTGAGTAAATGCACCAAGATTAGTCCTGAACCTTTTTCTTATTGTAATAAGGTAGCAGCTGGAAAAACCCTACTACCTGATAAACCAAAATGTCAGATTGATTTGGGTCATGACCCTCTACCTAAGAGTCAGCTGTGCTGGTGTCTGGGACCCTGGGTTGGGTACAATGCAGTTAGACATGGAGGGTGAGGAGCAGCGCTAACTTGACCTCGGAGTTACTTAGTTTTCAGTTCCTCATTCTAAATGGGAGCAGTACCTCTGTCATAGGGTTGCCTGAGTTGTTGGCACAGTCTCTCCTCAATAAATATGAGTGGCTGTTATTATAAATATCACAGGCTGCGATGGAGGGTTGATATATGTTGCTCAAAATCAGTTACTATAATGAAGGCAAAGTCCCTTGTCTCCCTTCCCCCAGTGATAAAGAAAACACCCAAATAATCCGAGAAGATTTATTTCCATAGATGCTTGATAAAAGAGCACAGACCCGAGGAAGTGTACACCACTGCGTTACAGGCAAAATTACATCGTGAGCAAGAGCTACCCCCTAACCCTTTCACAGAGAAAGTACAGAAGGGAGTTTTCCACCTCTCGACAGCTTTACAACTATTCATGTCTGCTATGTACTTTGAGCCCCAGCTCATCTCTCATATTCCCCATTTTCTCTTACTGGGTGTCAAAATGGTGCATATGTGTGCACATACGGCTCATTTCATCTGCTTGATGACGGAGCTGAGACAATGCTTTGGACAAAAGTGACCCGGATATGATGGAGAAGCCAAGCCAAGGAGGTTTCAGGGCAAGCGCTAGTTTCCCCCTCAAAAGTCCCTACGTTCTAAAATGCCAAATTGGTCTCCCGAAATTTGAAAAGCAGTGTGTCCGTGATCTTGAGTTCATTCCCGTACTGAACTTTCCCCAGTTCAGGTCTGGAAGGGAAAGACCGAGGGGAAGGAGAAAGCGGGCCGTGTGGGCACCCAACTCAGGGTGAGAACTTGTACTAAACAGGAGACCAAGGAGGACTGGGTCACAGACATGCAGCTCCCCTCTGCTGGGAAGGCAGACACTATTTAATACTGAAGACCCGTTCCTTGAACCACAGCCTCTCCCACCACCTTCTCTAAGGATCAGGAACTTTCAATGTTCAAAACTGCTCCCTGTCACCCAGGAACTTCTCCATAAGCTTCAAGCTCCTTATTTTTTAGTCAGGTCACTTGCCACTTTCCTAGTGGCACAGCCCCTCTGGCATCGGGATGCCTTGCCGATACACACAGCCTTGATACAGAGCACTTTTACACCACAGGGTCCTGCTTGGAGAAAAGGAGATGGCGGAGGAAACAGGCCTGCGTCACAGTCGCTGTGAGTCCTATGTCAGGGTCTGGTGAGCTCTGCAGGGGCCATCAGGCAGATGCCTTTGCAGCTCTTCGAGACTGGTACGCCTGCTTTGCCCGTTTCCTCTGCTCCTGTTCCCTCTGAATCAATTGCACCCGTTCCAGATGCCACTGCTGCAGCTTCTGCTCATAAGTGGCCAAGTCCTCTGCCTCACAGATGGGGAGTTGCTCTCGAACAAGCTCGGTGGTCAGAGTCAAAAGGCTTCTGGACTCAACTTTGCCCATACTTTGAAGCTTAGAAAGTAAGTCCTGTTGGAAATAAAGGGAAAAAAAAGAAGGTTGGGGGGGTGGGCAGGTGGGAGAAGAATTGAAGTCACTTGTAGAACCTCCACAGCTCCTGCTCACAGGAAAAGGTGCTTTGCTGGGAATCTACTGTGCTCCCCTTCATCCAGGCACTGCTGGCGTTTGCTGGTTTTTTTTTTTTTTTTTTCAGACCAGCAATTTTGCTAACATGCACATGGGATCTCTCCCCCTTTACTTAAAAAGTAAATGGAGATCCATGTGCTCCATGTGCTGTGATTCCTCAGGTAATATCTCACTTTAAACCAAAGACAGCACAGGTACGACAAAGCTGTATTTCCACTCTGACCTGAACCAAACCAAGCAGCAAGTTCCAAGAACAAAGAACCCTAAGATGCAGACACAATGGCAGAAGCAGCTGACAACATGGGGCAAGCCATCCATACCTTTGCCTTTAGAATAAGTGAGATAAATGTCTGCCTAACTAGCGTGCCTTTCAACAGATGGAAATCATTTCAAGGATTTCTTACTAATGGCATGCTAAACAGCTCCCAGGAGAGCGCGCGCTGCTATAAGCTCCCACTGCTGTGTCCCACCACAGGTCAGCCTTCGCATACTGACTGCTCACAGCGCCATCTGAAATGGCAGCGCAGTTTGTTTCATATTGTATTCCTGGAGAAATAAAGGACTAAAAACACTAATCTACTTAAGTGCTTCAAGATGTAGATCATCAGCGAGAACCACTTAGGGCCCCTGCTGTAGCTTACCCTGCAGCACATACCCTGTTCCACAAATAAATGCAATTTCACTGGCACACACCTGTGATGAGGCTGCTCCAAAAGGGGAAGGAAGGTGGGCAGGTCCATGGCTTTCAAGGAAAGGCCTGAGGCCCAGTGTGATTGACCAGTCACATAAAATTGAGTAAGAGACTAATAAAAATCACGCAACAGGAAGAAAAGGAAATGTAAAATGAAAGTTCTTTGTTTCTAATGGATTCTCCATGTGGTTTTTAGCCAATGAGACAGCTTGGGATGCCAGAATGAGGACTCAGCTTTGAGTCAACAAACTTTAGTTCAAAATCACAGTCATTTAAGGATTGGTTCCTCTCAGCCTGTGGTCCTGTAGCATGTGATGCCTAATATAAAACTAGTGATCACTAAATATTTGTCTTTTTTTTCAATTTTCAAAAACTAAACATTTGTGGAAGAATATGGGCTGCAAGCATAGATTTCTATTCTCTAAGATTAAATATATAAGAAACAAAAAAAGGTGGTAATTTTTAGGAGTGATGTGGCTAGCTTTGGTTCATATGATTATGGTGAATGATAACCCATGGAGCTAGGTAGATTTTTTTTTTTAGTTTATTCATCTTCTAAATTTACAAAGCTATGCAGTAAGAGGAAAGAGCAGGTATATAAATTTTTAACCTAGTTCTACTACTAATTCTCCATGTGCCTTGGGAACATTGATTTCTTTTTCAGCTTTCAAATTATATAAAAGAAGGAAGCTGAGCAACACCCATCAGAAGTACTGGGGGAAAAGGTCACATAACTGGTTCAATATAAATACTGAAAAGATTTACATGTAGTAATCTGGCAAAATTGACAACTCTCTGTCCCAATATGCCACTAGAGGTCAGTTGGTATGGATTGGGGGTGGGGTGGTGGGGTGTGTGTGTGTGTGTGTGTGTGTGTGTGTGTGTTCAGGGCTGTTCTAAAAAGAAATAGTGGAAGCTTGTTTGCATCGTCCATGTGGCCCAAGAGAGCACTTCCAATGGCCCCAGGGACTATCACAAAGCCGCCAGTTGAGCAAAGGAAGATGCATGCAACTTTTTAATACTAAAACATGCCTTTGTGATCTCCACCTGGGTTTCTGGGTCACCAAGCACGTTCAGTGCACTATGGAGAAATGACCAGATTCTTTCCACCCAGTGTTGGAATCAGGTGATTGCTGTGAGGAGGCAAGCTATTACCCACCCGTCAGGCACATGTCAGGGATGAGTGGGTAATGACAAGCTGTCTTGGTGAACAAAACTGTGACCAATTAGCTCAAATACAAAGGGGAGCATAAAAATTCCATTTGTTTCTTTTAAGACCACTTCCTGTGCGAGGCAATAAAAATGTAATTTTTGATGTCAGTTTTTAATGCCTTTGTGTGTGACAGTGATGCATGAAAGGACGGGTTGTTTACCAGCACAGTGGGGGAGCATGTTTAATGGCAGCTGAGAGGCACTCGACTCCGCCACGACTCACCTTGAATCGTTCCAGGTACTGGGGAAGCTTGGACTGTTCTGTCTCCTCCGTGTCCAACTGCTCCACCAGCTCTTCTGGGCCCTGGCTGCTGTTGCCTTCTTCCGGCTGCTCCCCTGAAGACTCAGGGGCCGGAGTGGTCAGCGCCTGCAGTGCTTTGCCCAGCACATCGAGCTGTGGGGCACAAAAAAGGGCAGAGGCTCAATACCCTGTGGGCCTGAAAGCACACTGTGAACAGGGGCTTGGGAAAGGAAAATAAGGAAAAGTGGGGATCTAAAAACACATGAGACTAGTCTCCTTATAACATGCGAGGAAACAGATGGTTATATGATTTCACATTAGAAACCCCTGTTGGGAAATATGGAAAACTCAGTACAAAAAAAAATGGCACAAGTAAACAAGCTCAGGATTATCTGCACAAGTGAGCCAGCATTTAACTTCAATGGACTCCAAGAATGATGCTCAATGGGAATGGAAGTACCTCTCCCTTCCATGTCTTTCTCTATGGGCTTGGAATTGAGAGGGAATGAAAAACCACTGCAGGTCACAACCAACCAAGGGTCATTCTGAACCTATGGTAAAGTCTCTGAATATAGCAAGGGCCTCCTTCAGAGAAAGCTTTTAGCTCACTGAGTATCTATAAATTGGGGATCAGTGCAATCGACATAAGCTGCCAGCAAAGATCAGTCAAGCACGCGTGAAATTCATTTTAATGAGGTGCTTTTTGTGACTTAGAAAATAAGCAAATTATAAAACAGGGTTTCTTTCTTTATGTTTTGACCCCTCCCCCACCACTTTCAGTTAGGAGCACATCTCACTCACCCCACAAGGGATCTTATCAAGATGGGTTAGAAACAACCTCAAGGGAAACATTAGCACCCACTTGGATATCGATTAATTCTGTTCACGTCATATGAGAACAAAAATCCAGAAAATACTCCAAGGTCTTTTAAAGCCACTAATACATTATACCCAAATCCGATGCATATCCTATACTTGTTGTCATCTGAACCACATTCCTATTAGGTCAGCACACAAAGAATGCAATTCTGGCTTACAGGGGAAGGAATATTTCCCTGGCAAAGGGTTCATGTATAATTTTATGTTTTCAATCACTAATACTGACTATATGGGGTGAAAACATGAAAATATATTTAGAAATACTTATCCTTTGCTATAAACATCTGGCAGATAACAAAGATTCACTAGACATTACTATAGTGTAGGCACCAGACTTGCATATCTGGTGACTGAAATGAAAGTCAAGGGGTGAATCCCAGTGACCAGGGTCAAGGTAAAACAAATAAGCAGCTCAAAGTTGACTTGTGCACGCTGGCAGTGGTCATTCTAGGCTTCGCCTGCCACAAAATTTGCCTGGATAAGAAAAGACACTGTGGTTCCCTACGGGGTTTAAGGCTTATCAGTAGCTGTAAGATGTGGCATTTCCTGTACCCTGAGCTAAGTCTAGAAACGTCTTTGTATCCAGGGCTCTGGGTGACTAAGTGGGATGACTTTGGTGGTGATGGGAGGCGTTTCCTAGTCCAGCAAAGTGAACACTTTACAATTTAAAAAAGAAACATCTGGATTCATATCTTTAGCATTATGCTTTCACCTCAGAATGGTTTACTGGAATGAAAGGGAAACTATGCCATCTCTACTCCCCAGATTCATTCCTGAGGGTTTTTAAGGAGGGGTAGGTGAGGAGAGATGTCATATAATCTTTAGGACTACGTGAGGGTACAGAAATGTGCAAAATTTAAAATGAAATCTTAACCTCTCTTGAGCTTCTGCTGAGATCTTATTGAAGGGGAAGAAGTAGTATTTTATTGAACTAAGTTTGAATTTTAGGGGAAGAGTTTTTCCTCTTAGACAGTGAGCTATAAAATCAACATTAATCTTATTTTCAAGTGCGTTTTCTCAGAAACATTGAGAATGGTTGTGGTTTTCTATTCCTTTTTAAATGGGTAAGTATGTGCTTCTTAGAAATAAAGACAGGAGGAAGAGGAAGGAAGACAAAGAAGACACATTCAAAGTTCCATTATGAGGAACAGGAGACCTAAATTCCACTGATTAGGGCCAGCAACCATACCGCTTCTCTACACAATTTTCGGTCTTCTGGGGAAGAGGCCACCTTCTCCATCACTTGAAGGGCTTTGTCCAGGTACCCCGGCTGCCATAACAGAGGCATGTTATGGTACACGGCCCGCAGTCCTTGCTGCAATTCCACCTTCCCTGTGGGCAAAGAGAAAAATGAAGAAGGCTGAGCCACGGCTTCCCGAAGCTGGGACCCAGGATTGATTTATTTAAAAAGATTTTTTATTTATTTATGCATACAAGAACTGGGGTGTAGGCTAGAGGTGCAGGGGGAGAGAGGATTCAGCAGAGACAGAGTGAGGAGCAGAACAGGCGTATTTACTGAAATACACTACTAAGGGGAGCATTAGGCAAGGTCTGCTGTGCCATAAGGTTAGCTCCCTGGCTGGGGACTGAATGCAGGCTGTAACACTGATAGTGCTAAGACTTAACCCCTAGGCTACCAGGGAGTTATCCCTACCCCCCCCCCAAAAAAAAAAAAAAACAACTCATTTTGCCCTTCTTTCCTTTAATCTTCAACAGTACTTAAATCATAAGGTCTTTATCATCCTTTTGGGTCTCAGGACATGAATATTTCTCATTGTTGGAATTTCCCTTGCTATCTGAAAAGAATATTCTTATTTGGTATGATTTGGTCAGGTACTTTTGGGATTTGGAATGTTGAAAAATTTTCCCACGTACATTAACAGCTTTCCCAGACTCAAAATCGCCTACCAGATCAAATCAAATAGGAATGTTCTACTTTCAGAGAGTAGGGGAAACTTGTACTTCAAACCACCTCTATTAGAGTTTAAGCTGTGGATGCCAGACAATAGGGCCACGGGGTGTGGAGAGAGACTGTCTGTGCACCTGAGGCCCTCTCTGTACTAGTGACCTATGCCGCCTTGAGCTGCCAGGTCTTGAATCTCCCTTCACTTATCTTTCCTGGCAAGGAGGATTTGGGAAAGCTGTAGTAGGACATAAATAGACAAAGCTTATCAGGTGACAGCTAATTTTAGACCTTTTAGATGCTTGGGGCTAGACTACAGTCACATCCTGGGAAGCTGCTTCCATCAGGGTTGAGGGAGGCTGCCCAGCACATGACACAATGAGAGCAAAGAGCTTTTGATTTGGTGGTTGCCAGTCCCAGAGCACCAGGGCCTCTGCTCAGAATCAAGGACAAAGTACATTTTCTTTGTCCTGACAATTCCCTGAACAATTCATGCAGTATAATGGTCCTGAATGTTAATCTGAAGGCAGGGTCAAAGCAGGGGCAAGAATATGTATAGCAATATCAAAGGTAGGTGGCAAATAAGTAGAAGGTGAAAAAAGAGCAGTTAACTCTTTTGTTATCTGGATAGCTAGCTTGATAATCTCTGAAATTCCTTAGTTTATATCAGAATCAGTATCCAGGAATGCCACAGTACATTCTGTTGCTGAAGATCAACTTCAAAAGCAGTCAAACTACTATCACTGTTAATTTTCAGAAAACAAAGGTAGCAGAAGCAGTAAAGGATTAAGAGAAGCAATACAGATTAATTCAGGATTAAGAAACACCTATTTACTTAAAAGACAGAGGGAAGAATAGTGAAGTAATATGCATGTAACAAACCTGTAAATCAGGACACATTTTATGTGCCTTTAGGTTGAATGTTATTTGCCTAGACACCCCGCCACCCAGGCTCTCAGTCAACCTCAGAAAGTTTCGTCCTCCTGACCTGTCTGATTTTCAACACCAGTAGGGCATTAAAATAAAGCTGCCACCTATCAGAGTGGCACAATCACAGAGTGGCAGTGAGCCACTCTCTGCTTCCCCAAACTGCCACTACCTGTGCTCTGAGTGTGTCTTCACTCACCTGAAGAAAATGCCAAAGATGAGTTCAACCCTAATTCTTGATTTTTAACCTACTGGACTTTTGGGCTAAGGCCAGGGAAAGATGGTTGTGAATACTGGGGAAGACTCTACTGAATGTTTTTCCTAAACGGGGGGAAGAACTTTACTCCCTTTATTTTCTCCCTTCCTCACACTGACTGCCACTAGCTCTCACCTCACAGTGGTGACAAGCTTAGAACCCTCTTTACTGACTTAGGTCATAACTGTAAGGCCATCAAGATCTCCTGCTATATCTAAAAATGACAGCTCTCTTGGAATTTCACCAGTATGTTTAAATCAAATCAGAATTTTATTGTGAAGTGAGAGAATGTATCAATTCTATCCATGAAGAACAGTTATTTGTAAGAATTTTTAGCTTACCAAGAAGCGCATAGCCATATAACTGGGAACTCAACCCCACTGAATTGTTTTGCTTTAGGCCTGGGAGTAACAGAGATGCACCGAAGTTCCTCTCCTCTTCCCACTGTAACAGAACATACCAGATTATGGCCCAGGTAAGCAGTGGATACTCAATGCAAAAATATTTTTAATGATATGGAGGAAAAAGAAGATAGCATTAAACAAGGAAAGTAAAAAGCCACAGGCACATTATAACCCCAATTTTGCAAATAAAAGGTATTTATGCTTAATGAAAAGTACAGAAAATGAATGTCTGTATAACATAAGAAATGTGATATGTTAATAGGTTTCTGGGTAGTAAAATATGAACATTTTGGTTTTTGCACTTTTCATTATTTTCCAATCCTCCCCCACCCTAATGAATAGAGTTCCTTTTATAGTCAGAAAAGCAAAACAAAAATATTAAGTATACTCTGGACTGACAATGCCTTGAGACAGTGTGCTGTCGGCGCCATACAACACACTGCCGTGATGCGACGAAGCAAGTTTCTGAATTTTATACAATTCAACAATGATAAGACTCCTACTTAACAGAGTTAAAATAAATACAATTACTAGGTTGCTTTTAGATAGATTTGTTCCTCCCAAAAAATAAAGTAGGCAATCAGAAACACTTAGTGACTGTTTCTCTCAACCCAGGGTGCAAAATTACACTTCAATGAAATTGGACCCTTTTGACACATGGGGATAAAAGGGCAAGAACACAGGCATTACTAAGGTTGTTGTGGCAGCAGCGATGGGGGGGTCACTGGAAACATGGGCCCAGAGGGTAGCCTTGGCTACTCCCCAGAGAACTGTGATCTCGGTGCCAGAGGGTCACACCTTGGCCAGAGCCCTCCTGGCTTGGAAATTCAGAACACCATGCTCAGGTTGCCCAGCTATGCACTCAGAGGTCAGGGAGGAAGCAGAAAATGCAGGAGGTCTTCAGTTGCAATTGCAGCCAGTTGTAAGAGCAGCACCCCAGGAGCTAATGGGCAACCAAACCTCTTTATGCTTTTGTGCATGCAACACAAGTGTAATTTGTTAAGGTTTTTCTAAACCTTTGAAAAAAAGCAAAGACCTTGGGAGAAAAACAAAATCACCCTAGGTGCTTCTGCAGCACAGGTAATGAAGGACTGGGTCATTTCACTTTCAAAAGCAAATCAGCTAAGGTTTGATCCCACCCCAACCCCCCAACACAGTGAATAGTAAATAAGGAGGCTTAAGAGCACTTTTTTTTTTCCTTTTCTTTGGAGAGAAAAAAAGATCTATAGAATGAGGATGCAATCAGGAGAGGCTAAAAGTCAAATAGCAATATACCTGCTGAGCTGGAAGTGAAGTGAATGTGTGTGTGTGTGTGTGTGTGTGTGTGTGTGCGTGCGTGTGCGTACATGCATGCTGGCTGACAGTTGCCAAAGAACATTTTATTTTATTTTTTAAAGATTTATTTATTTATTTATACAAGCACTGGGTATAGTCAGAAGTGGAGGAGGGTGAGAGAATTCACCAGAGCCAGAGCAGGGAGCAGAGCAGGCAGAAAAGACCGAAGTACACTGCTGAGGGGAGCAGCGGGCGGCAGGAGAGGTCTGCGAGCCATGTGGGACCCTCTCCCTCGGCTGGGGATCGGGCCGGGGATCGAACCGACGCTGCAGAGGCTGTGGGCAGCCCAGCGTTCAACCACTGCACCACGGGGGAGGCCCCCAAAGAACTTTTTAAAAGAACTTTTCCCACACAAAATTTTCAAACAAATGAATGTCACAGAGATTTTTTCTGTTTATTGGGAATAATGCAATCATTGCTGCTAATATAAAAAGCTGTTTGATGTGTTGACATAAAACAATAAGTCTTTTCCAAGTCTTTAGCTTCTGTGATATGTGTACTATTATGGCCTAAATCAGGTGCTGTGTCCTCAGTATTATTTCACACTTCTGCCTCTCCCTTAACACAAATGCAAATTTCCCCACTTCCCCTCCTTCCACTTCCCTTCACCTGTCTCTCCTTTCTGCACCCCTAACTCATTCCAGAATCGACTCTGGTTTGGTTTTGTACAACTTCATGCCTCATATCACTGCCTTCAGTGAACTTGTTATTGAATTTTAATTGTTGTATTTCTCATTGAGGTAACATTGATCCACAGCACTGTAACTGATGATCAGGTATACGTTCACCTCTTCAGAGGTATGTTTCCACAGCAGTGAACTTTAAAGAGTACACATCTTACCTACCCTCTCAGAAACATTCTCTATTATAAGCCAGTCTCTCCCTAGGTGGTCCCTCACAGTCCTGACTTCCCTTTTTGTTTCCTGGCTTCTTGGCAGACATGTACAGATGGATGTATAAATTGCATCTCCAGTCCAGATTTTCCTGTTAATGTTTCAGTCTTCCTCATGAAATCTCTTGTGTCAAAGACATCTCAAAATGCACAAATTCAGAGTCAATGAATTTTCTCATAAATCCCCAATTTTTTCCAGAGGTAAGGTTTGATCCCTAACTCCTTATTTCCACCTCATCATGTTATTTGCCTCCCAAATATGTCGATGTGCTACTCTCTAATGCCCTCATCTTTTGGCCCCCATGTTAACATTACCTCTTGCTTGGATAACTGTTAATAGTCTCATAAGTGCTCTGCCCATAACCATCCTAGCTCCGATGTGGTATATTATCAATATACACAGCCAGAGGCATCTTTTCAAAACCCAAATCTGATTGTGTTATCCCTCTGCTTAAAACTTTTCAATGGCTCTTTTCTATTTTTAGCATGTAGATAAAAACAGCTTAGCATGACCTACATTCTCCAACATTACCTTACCCCATGACCTCATGCTCATCCTCTGTTGTAGCTATGCATTAGCAAGCTTCTTATCTTCTTTCAGCTGCTTTCTCCTCACCATGCTGTCTCTGCCCCAGGGCTTTTGCACATGTTATTTTCTCTTTTTGGACTTTCTTTCCCTCTTCAACCAGTTCATTCCTATTTATCCATCAAATATTAACCCAAGATAATATTTCCCCTAAAGAGTATTTCCTAACCTAAGTTTAAGATACAAACAACAACTCCCTTCAATGCAGGCTTTCCATATATGAATTCTTTCTAGTGCTCATTATAATCATAATTTAAAACTTACCCCTGTTTTACTTTAAAGACCTACAATTTCCCTAGATTATAAGCAGGAAATGTTTGCTCATAGTTGAACAACTAGCTCTTGACAATGTATGGACTATAGAAGGTTCTCACTATATATATATATTCTATATATTGATGAAATAATGAATGTGAGGTATGCCATAGGTTAGGGCACCTCTCTTATAAAAAGCAAAACATACCACGTATTCTTTAGAATGTAGGTTAGACTTGATTATCTTTACAGTTCCTATACAAATTATTCCCCGTACCCCCGGATGTTGCATTTGTGGTTCAGAGCAGACTGTCTGGCTTTCTAGGTGGCTTCACTTACTAGCTGGGTGGCTCTTAAGTAACAATTCTGTGGTCTAGTCTGCATTAATAATATTCTTTACACCAAGAATACAGCTTGGTGTAAAGTAAATGCTATTTAAATAGTAGTGTTGCTATAACTCATACTAAGATATAAGAATAAACAGTGATTAAATACCTTGATCTAAGAGATGAAACCAAAACTTGGTATTCTGACTGACCCAGAGCTACCTCAGGAAAATGCTGACAAATTAAATAATCGGTATTTAATGCCCTTTATTTAGCAGCCTCATTGCTTCTTTGATCTTCTGTGTTAACTGTCATTGATTATCAGCTAACCATTTCTGAATGTCCGAGGACACTCAGACTAGCTCGTTTCAAAATGTACGTAGGGCTTTCATTTGAAATTCTATTGGATAGAGGAATATCCAGTTCTATGTTGTGAGAAACTAGTAACTAAAATGCACAGAATAAACACTCGCTTCTGACAGTACTGGGCCACATCAGGTACCTTCATCCACAGTCTGAGGGTGGCGGTTTCCTCTGGTCACCTCATCCCTACTCAGCAGCCACTGCCACCCCTTCCTAGCCTCTCAGTACCGCTTTATGGCAGATCACTTACGCTGAAGTCTGTCTTCTTTGCCAGGCAATAGTGCAAAACATAGAGGGAGAGGAGCTGGGTGGAAGGCACTTCAAAGGCTTCTTGCCTCATGATCTCAAAAACCACAGATAAAGCATCTGGCAAGAAGATGAACATAAACATGATAGGATCATAGTTGCAAGGTAAGTCATTAAATCTCTATTAACTACAAACAGAAAAACAATCAGAATTCAGAAGTAAAATATATGGGTGCTGATTCTAATTCTACCACCCAGATCTTTCCCAAGACTTTAGCTTCTCCTGCATAGACTATAATGTGCAAACTCAGGTGCTATGCACTAGGGTCCTCAAGGTCACTAAATAAATCATTTATTTTTTTCTCTTGGTTCCCAGAATCATCTTCATAATAACAAGATGCAATTTACCACCTTTTCAAAAGATTTTTGAACAGCCCAACTTGATAATACATATGAAAATGCAGTGTAAATTGAGAAGCAAATTCAAGGTATCACATCCATCAGCTAGAAGAGCTAAGGCATCCAGAAAGGAACCTGAGATTTTATAGGTCACCCTCAACAGTACAGCAGGGCATGGGGCTGTCTACCCTCCTCTGTGTTCCAGTACCTTCTTTCTGCTGGTGGAAAGAGGATAAATAATACAGGTAATTCTAAATTCTAGTTATTTCAAAGTCAGAAACTGATGACTATAAAAAGGACAATCAGGCTCAGTTTAACAGCGCTGAAAGAAAGAAGGGAAAGGAAAACGGTTCACTCATAAATTATAAGCCCCTGAGTATAATATACAACATAAAATACTTGTTTCTACATGAATGCTGGTCACAGAAGATCAGAACTTGAGCAGTTTTTATTTCCACTCAATATTCCACAACATAGATGGAAGCCAAGAAAATCAAGTTCAAACAATTTCTTTCCCTTAGTATTTGCTGTTAAGTTCAAGAATTTTAATATTGGTTTAAAATACTATGCCTGTACATAATACAGAAACAACAAATGTTTTTACTGCTTGAGTTACTCTGTTACCCAATTTTTGCATTTATTTGTAACTAGGAGTTAGCAACTGATATGCAGCTGTTCCTAGTCAGTTGGTTTTGTACATGGCATGATTCTGAATGCGGCCATAGGCAAAAATTTCTATATTCATTTTTGCAAATGGGAAAGCTGACACAGGCAGACCAGGAAGTCACCTAGCAAGTTAGTGGAAAACAAGGACCCTTTCAGGGTCTGTGACCCTACTGACACTTTTAAAAAGAGTGAGAACTGTTAATACATCCTTTTCCAAAGATACAGAGATTAAAAAAACAGAATCCAACCAAACCACTATTTTAAAATGCAATTAAAGCTAAAAATCCAGTTTAAAAAATATCTGTTTTGCCAACTGTTCATTACTGAATCCAAATTTACATATAAAAACTCAGATTTACTTTTATTTATATTCTGCATCACTGTCAGCTTGGGAAGTGAAATTAGTTTGGCTTATGTAATTAAATTACTTTTCCTCCATAATCGTTTACTCACTTTGATATTTCCCATCCTAACAACAATAAAAAATACAATACTTTATAAAAATTTTACCATAAATGAAAATCATCTTCATCAAAGCTTTATTTTTAAAAATCCTCATATTCTGCACTTAGGGAAAAAAACTCCTTTGACCTTTCTGACGTATCTTTTTTTTTTTTGATTCTTTGTACCTTTATTCAAAATCAATATAATTTGTATTTTTTTTAAAATTGTTTTTTTTTAATTTTTAAAAAAAAATTTTTATATTCCCCATACAATTACAACCCCCTTATTTAGAGAGTGAAGAGATAAAACTGTTACTACACAATTGTCCAAATACACAGACACATGGATTCTTAAATTTGATGTTCACAGAAAATAAGTTATGAAACATGCAAAACCTGATTATCTTTTATTTGGGTTCAGGACATGCATTTGCCTAAATTAAGTAAGAAATTGACAAGAAGGAAAAATTAACATTTCAAAAGGTAATAGCAAGTATTTTTTGGCAGTCAGCAACTACAAGCCTTATGAGAAAGAAGACAAAGCAGAGGTCTAGAGAAGACAAAGGAGAGGAGTGCCGACACAGGCCCAGTGCCCCAGACTAACCACTGAATACTGACTGATGCGGAGGCGCTGATGTGCAGGGATGAGTGTTGGAATCCAGTTAGAGCAATCACAGAGGTCATACATGCATAAGCGATCAGCAGCCCATATCCTTTTTCCTTGAGGTAGTGACTTTCCTAACACAGGGGTGGCTCCCTCGTGGCTCCTAGTACCACACCTAAGGTGCCATGGCAGAAGGGGAAAGCCAGTGGGCATCCTTTCATATGGCAAGGCCTCCTCCTTCCTCCCTCCTGACTGCACAGTTCCAAGTATAAGCCAAGCACCAGGTATTACATTCTCTCTCCATAGGAGACTCACGGGGTTCCGCATGACTGCTTTTAGGGTCTGCTGCATGCCCCATCAGCTTGGTCTCCCTTATTGCCTCAGAAAATAAGAGTCACTTTAATTTCCCAGGATCAGAGAATGTCAGAGGTTAGAGACCTCAGAGATCATTGATCCACTTACTTTACAGGTGAGGAAATGAAAGTCTAGCCATGAAATGACTTATCTGCAAGGCTAGTATACTGCTCTTTCCGGAAAAGTCAACTAATTTTGGAGTTTTGTATTTTATATACTATAACTATAATTTAAATAAAACAAAGCAACGTGTGATAAAAAAAAATCAAGCTATCAATTGCTGTACTATAATCTTAACTAATTATGAAAGCTCAGGCAGGGTTTATTGTTTAACTAAATGCATTGTCCTAAAGAGACAAACTTGAAAACAAAGGGTAAAAAACCTGGATAAATCCTAGCTGGCCAACTGGTACTATAAATCAAGTAGACATTTATTTCTGATCGAAAGAGTGATGGAAAGAGATGTCACTAAAAAATAAAATAAGGGAAAGTTCCTATAGTTGCTTCCCTTTGGGAGCTAAAATGCCATTATAAATTGACCTGGGTTTGGCTTCTTACCTTTATAATTTTCTTTCTTTATGAAATAATCGAGCAGTAAGTTAAATGTAAAGTTATCTGGGAAAATTCCATATTGAACCTGTAATGAAAAGGAAAATCAGAGAAAAAATACCTACCTTAATTTAACTTCTAATATATGCCCATGTGTGTTATTCAGGACAAAATATGCCATCGTTAGCTTTTAAATATTTGACTAATATTTTACAGCATCTGTGACAATGAAACAGAAGCTATAAAGCAAGCGGTTTGGTAACTGGAACTTCTGGTCAGGTAAGAAAGTTATGAATGGGTGTCTGATATAAGAAAAATGATATGTGAAAAATAACGTTCAATTCTAGCATCTTGTCATAGTTTAAAAAAAAAAAAAGGGCCTCCCCTGGTGGCGCAGCGGTTGAGCGCTGGGCTGCGAGGCTGCCCGCAGACTCAGCAGCGCGGGTTCATTCCCCGGCCTCCAGAAAGGGTCCCACAAAAAAAAAAAAACCAACAAAAAACCAAAAGACACACCCCAAAACCACCACTGTTCCCCTGCCTTCTCCCCAGGCCCCCTACATATAAAACCTGCACTGACTCAGCAATTGTTTTTATTAGGTATGGAGCCCCACTAGAAAGCACATATTATAATATTATGCGGCATTTTCTGGTCCTTAAACTGTTTTCCCTCAACTTTACTGAGATACAATTGACATATAACATTGTGTAAGTTTAAGGTATATGACATGATTAAGGTATATAACAACATGATATATATTTTTTTAAATGTTTATCACAATAAGGTTAACTAAAACATCTGTCTCCTCACATACTTATTTTTCTGTTGTGGTGAGAACATTTAAGATCTATTCCCATAGCAACTTTTAAGTATACAATTTAATATTGTTAACTATAATCACCATGCTATAAGGTTAATACGCAGAACTTGATTCATCTTGAAATTCAAATAGGAACCCTTTGACTAACATCTCCTCATTTCCTCTGCACCCCAGAACATGGCATTCATCACTGTACTCTGTGAGTTCAACTATTTTAGATTTCATACAGGTGAGATCATATAGTATTTGCCTTTCTCTAACTTATTTCACTTAATTAATGCTTTCAAGATTCATTCATGTTCCTGCAAATGGGGGGAAGGGTGGTGTTCCCTTCTTTTTAATAGCTGAATAATATTCCATCATGTATATCTACCACATTTCCTTTATCTAATCATCTGTCAGTGGACACTTAGGTTGTTTCTATGGCCTAACTATTGTTACAGTGAACATAGGGGCACAGATATCTTTTCAAGATAATGATTTCATTTCCTTCAGATATATATATCCCAAATGTGAGATTGCTGGATCATATGGTAGTTCCACTTTCAGTTTCTTGAGGAATCCAATTTACATTCTCACCAACAGTGCACAAGTGTTCACTTTTTGCTATATCCTCATTAGCATTTATATCTTTGGTCTCCTAGACTGGTTTTTAAATGCCCAAGAAATATGTTAACAAAATATTACTAACCAATCTCTTAGGATGTTCCTACTGTTATTAGGTTGCTGAATATTTGATAATCTCAATTTCTCAAAATGTGGACCCTTTAGTAACCATCTTGAAATCTTCTATGAGTGCTTTTAACAATGCAGAGTCCTAAGTCTCAGACTTACAGAATAAGAGTCTAGGAACAGGGCACAGAAACCTGAAGGTTTAATGAGTTTCTCATGTGATTTTCATAAACAATCAAGTTTGACCATTACGGATCTAAACTATGGTTGCATTTTTGTTTGCTTTAAATGCTTACTGAAGTATTTACACCACTCCCTACACCCATCCCCTTAGGAGATTCTGATAGTCCTACCCACCAGTTGCAAATCACTGCTGAAATAAGTCACTGTCACTAGAAGCTGTATGAGGTGCTTCAATTGTGGTGAAATGGAAAAATATTTTAAAAGCCAATATTTTAAAGGGTTGGCTTATGGGCAGTATCTGTATTTCCCAAAGCAGTCATCCAAATGAACACTGATCTCTAGGGGCAGAGATTTTACAGTGATAAATATTTAAATATTTTAGAGTGATAAATCATTAAAACAGAAAGCAGACTTAGAAATCAAATGGTCAGTGATTGTCAACCCTAGCTGCAAATTAGAATCAACTTGGGAGTTTTAGAAACATACCAATGAGGGATAAATAGGCAGACCACAGAAGGCTTCTAGGGCATTCTTTGTATGGTACTATAATGATACACGTCATTATACATTTGTATAAATCCACAGAATGCACAACACCAAACATTACAATGAACTGTAATGTAAACTACAAACTATCAATTAATTATAGGTTTATCAATTACAAGTGTATGTGGGGAATGTTGATAATATGGGGGAGGCTGTGATGTGTGGGGGCAGGAAGCATATGGGAAATCTCTGTACTTTCTGCTCGATTTTGCTGTGAACCTAAAACTGCTCTAAAAAAAAAAAAAGTCTATTAAAAAACACTTATAAAACTACATAGAAAATACCAATGCCTATACCTCAGGAAGATAAATTAAAATCTTAGGGGTAGAGAAAAGTATCTGTAATAATAATAACAAAAAAAAAGTCTTATGTGACTCTAATGGATAACAGGGTTAGAAATGACTAAATTACTAATTTAATAATTAGTAATTTCTTGACTTAGATTTAAAAAAAAACTCTGAAGACTTGTAAGGATAAAATTATTTGCCTAAAGTTAAGGGTAATTGGTGGATCATGTGGGTTTATAGTCTAGACCTTCTGACTCCAGTATTCTTTCCACGAGAAGATGAGACATAGCAAAGAATGAAATAGACTACTAGACCACTTCTAATTTGCTTTCAGGGGAGTGTAATCTGCATCACTATGCTCTGAACTATAGAGAGTAGGATTTAACCCATTCCTTCCCAGGGGATCTAACAATAGATTTATCAATGAAACTGTCTATCTGCCTAATTAAAACATAAGCTTCCTGAGGGCAAGGATAGGATATTGCTCATTTTTGTAGGTAATGCCAAGCCCACATGCAAAGTATCTGCAATGCATATTAAGTTGATGCATATATTAGGAACCAAGAAATGAGAGCAAAAATGCTCAAAAACAGAATCAGTATTTTCTTTTGAGTTCTAACATACAATGCCCAGTTACACGACAGAAATAATACATTTTCATAGAAATATTGCTAAAGTCCTTTCATGGGTCAAACTAGTATTGTTGCTTGGGACACAATAATAACATTCTAAATTTGTGCCTATAAAGGTAACAAAGTGTCAACCTTGAGTAAAGTTCAGAAAGACCTTAATCAAAGGGAATCTGGGGGCTTTCCAGGAGAGGTCGGGTATTTGGAAGATATGTTTTGCCTAACCTAGGAATATTATCTTTTTTAAAAATGTGTCTGAACACTGTGTAGATCACATTCCAGAAAAATGGTCATGTCTTTTTTCTTAAAGGAAATCTTGGAAGAAATCCGAGGTTCAGGGATCAAGAATAAAATGACCAGCAGGCATAGTTCTTTGGTTCAATGATCTTTCAACTAATTATTTTACCTGTCCGTTTCTGGGTCACTATGTTTGGAAAAGCAGTAGCTTTAGGAATTTTTACCTCCATTGTGTTGGTTAGAGTGTCACCAGCTCCATTCTAAAAAGGACATCTGGGGACAAATAACTTATTTATTTTTTGTTTTGCATTTTTACTTTATACATACAAGAACTGGGGTATAGACCAGAGTTGCAGGGTTGTGAGAGGATTCTCCAGAAGCACAATGGGGAGCAGAACAGGCAGATCTACTGAAATGCACTGCAGAGCGGAGCAGCGGGCAAGACAGTAGAGGTCTGCTGCACCATGTTAGCTCCCTGGCTGGGATTAGCTCCCTGGCTGGGGATTGAATTCTTGCTGCAGT
Organism: Talpa europaea; assembly: GCF_964194135.1. Taxonomy (NCBI): domain Eukaryota; kingdom Metazoa; phylum Chordata; class Mammalia; order Eulipotyphla; family Talpidae; genus Talpa; species Talpa europaea. The sequence goes on along the minus strand of NC_140071.1, from coordinate 51,156,838 downwards.
TGCTGGTGACAGCTTGATAGTGCTGCGACTTTAATCCCTGCGCCTCCGGGGAGGCCCGACAAATAACTTTTAAAAGTTATTTGTTTTTTTTAATAAATTTTATTTTTATATTCCCCATACAATTGCAACCCCCTTATTTTGACCCCAATCCCTCCCCTCCCCACCCCTCACCCCCCATAGAGTGTCTTTGGTTCATAGTTGTTTGTTGATTTTGATTTTCATTTTCTTATAGTTATTCATTTTCCTGGTCCCTTATTTAAGTTTTCTAGATTCCTGCTATGAGTGAGACCATCCGGTATTTTTCTTTTTCTTTCTGGCTTATTTCGCTGAGCATGATCCCTTCCAGCGCCATCCATGTTGCTGCAAATTGCATGTGTTTATCTTTTTTGAATGCTGAGTAATATTCCATGGTAAAAGTTATTTCTTGTACTATTCTTTGTCTGTACTGTAATAGATACAAATAGCACATTACCTAAATACAAACACACATAATCTAAACTCAGGAAATAACTACAAATGCTAGGAAACCACTCACCTTATTGACAAGGGTATATAAAGCTTTGTCTTGTGCATCATATTTTAGACACTGCCTAATCCAGGTGTGGATAGTCCAGTCTCTTAGGTACCAGCAGTTGGGGCTGTGTCGAAATCTAAGTAGAGAGAGAAAATTGGTGTTAACTCTTAAATGTCAATCCCAACGTACATTTTCCTTCAGCAGGTCCTTCTCTTAAATATTTACAGATAGGCAGTCAATGTGACCAAGAATCCTGAAAGTGAATGGTCAAAAAAAACTCAGGGATTAGACTCATTCATTAACAAGTCTGAAATGGGAAAGAGAAGTCAACATAGTAAGAATAAATAACAGACAATAATATTATTATTCCTTATCTAACACCTACTAATTCAAAATCTTGGCTCAAGAGATTTATGAATAGTAGTCTTGGGAAAATATCTACTAACCACAACATTGTATAAATACATGGAAGAAGAATGATGTGAAGTTGAAGCTAATATTTTAGAAATTTAAAATAAAACATGGAGCAAAAATGAAAACGAGAACAGCAAATCTGGAGGGAAATCAGTTTTGATTTATGTTGATATTTCTTGTGGCACTTAGGAGAGATGGGGACACTCTTCATTGAATCAAAAGTAAACAAAAAGATGGGGAAAAATGAGCAAAATTGAACATCTAAGTCCTATAGGATCCACAACCCCCTGCTTTCTTCATAGCTTCACACTAGTTCCTCTGTATCCTCTTGCTTCCTACAGCTCTCCACACGGTCTTTAAAGGCCTAAACAGCCCCATGGGAGGTGACATAGTTGTATTTCCATAGGAGTGGAACTTGGAAAGGAGCTCTGACTGCTGCTCCTGCCTCAAGTTCATACACATTGATGTGTCAACATCTGGGGTCGGAGCAGCTGTTCCTTGTTCTTGGGGTCCATGCCACAAGACTGAGTGAGAACAGACAAGGGGTCAATGGGGATCCCTTTGTTTATGTTCTGATTGAAATGATCCTCACTTATTATGCCAGCTCAAGTCCCAACTTTTCTTTCACCACTCAGGAACAGGTCAATCTCCAAGCCCCACAAAAATCAAACTATTTTCTTAAAAAGATAAAGGTAGGATGAAAATTTAGGAATGAAGGGATTTTATGTAGTATTTGGGAGTTGGGGCTACATGCTAATTCTAGTGTTTTTTAGAGGCTGATTATTCAATCTGCACTTGCTATTTCCTGCCATATGTTAGTGGGACAATTTCCTGCTAAACAGGTTCTCTGGCAAAGTAAAAGTGAAGAAAAAGAAAGGAAGCAAAAAGTAGTATTTAATTTAGGCTATTTATTAGTGCTCTGGCTATTTATTTATTTATTATCTGGCAAAAATAAGGCCTGAAGATGTTTTGTAGTCTTAGTCATCTATTTCTGCCCATTCTTTCATCTTAGGTTTCTCTGGAAAAGGTCTCTTTCATTCTATTTTTCTTTACAGAATTAGCCTTTTTAATTCCGCTTTTAAATGAAGCAGAAAGATTAAAAGTACGTCAAATTATGTTCAGGATGAGAATGGCCTGGCCAGGGAAAAGCATCATCTAGCTACCTGATCATGAGATCTAATGAGATCTTCTGAATAGAAATAAAACAAAACACATCATTTGTTTTCATGTTTCCCCTCACATTTTAAAATCAGCTTATACTCTGCTTATACTCTGAGCTCCTCTGCTTATACTCTGAGCTTTAAAGTGTAATGGCCAATCAAGAGTTAATTCTACTTCTTTTTCTTTTCTTTTTTTTTTTTTTTGTGGGACCCTCGCCCAGTAGCCAGGGATCGAACCGGCACTGCAGAGGCTGCAGGCAGCCTCACAACCCAGCGCTCAAAGGCTGCGCCACCAGGGGAGGCCTGAGTTAATTCTACTTCTTAAAGAAAAAAAAAGTGAGTAAAATACTAAGTGAGAGAGATGCTTCCTCATTGGCCTGTATACTCCCTGAGCAAAGTAAGGGCAGTGACGGCTCAATCAATACTGATTCCTCAGCACCTGACATCATTTGGGTCCACAGTAGGTTTTCAGCAAATATAGAAGGCGCTTCAACCAACACATGTACTAAATGTTATTATATACTTATCATTCCGTTAACAGCTAGGGTATATAGAAAGAACAGCAAATTCCCTGTTTGGTGTCATCTCTCATTACATCTCATTACAAAATAAAGTATAAAAACATAGTTTAGGACCTCCCTGGAGGTACAGGGGTTAAAGTCTCAGTGCTATCAAGCTATCACTAGCCATAGCAACATGAGTTGCTGGTCAGAGAGGTAACCCCCATGGCTCAGCAGACCTCTCCTGGGTCACCTGCTGCTCCCCTCAGCAGTGTATTTCAGTCAATCTGCCTGTTCTACTCTGCTGTCTCTAGTGAATCCTCTCCACCCCCCCGCACCCTCTAGCTTACACCTCAGTTCTTACATGTATAAGTAAAAATAAATCTTAAAAAATAAAATAAAAACATAGTTTATAAAAGGTGGGAGATATTTAGTGCTAAAGACACAAAGGGTATTGCTAGATGCTAGAGAGGTTTTGGTTTAATGTATTGGGTTTGGTCCACTTTTCCTTTAAAAACAAAAAAATTTTTAAAAGTCAATTATCCCCTTTGCCTGATAATTTTAAACAGAATCCTCACTTTAAATCTCATCTTCTGCTTCAGAGTGTCTCAAAAGAACACTAAAGGGATGCTTAACTTTCTGATGAATCTTAACACCATATCCATATCCAGCCAAACACCTTTCCCCTTATTAATAACCAGCAGACTGCTTTCTGGCTTTGAAGAATAACATAGGCTGATATAACCTAGCCATATTTGTCAATGCTCAAATTAAAATTTATTTAAAGTCGTTTGCTTACCTTCTGAGGCTAACTTTAATACATTGAAAATCAGAAAATCCTTATCCTCTCACATCTTTCCCTTCTTACACTTTATTAAAAGCCTAAAAGGGAAAGTTACTCAAGACACCACACATGGAATAGAATGTGAGATTTGTCACCTCTGAATGTGAGATTTGTCAACAGACACATAGGAGTTTTTCTAAGTCCACTCCATCTCCCATGCTGGGATGTGGCTATCTTATTACGACCTTTGCTCTCTAAGACCCAGTAATTCAGATATACAACCATGTCCAGCACATTTTCAACTAAGTGACATTAGATTAATTTAGGAATAAGAGGAAAACTCACATATATTATGAAATATGCTGCCACAGTGCAATACCTGAATTTCCCAGCCAGGCAGCAGATGAAGTTCTCTCTAAGGTTACATCCATCAGTGTTGGGAAAAAAAAGAAATTAGCACACACACAAAAGTTAGCATACAACCTATGTGAGCAGCTATCTAGAATATAAACAACTCACAGCATTGAGATAGTAGGTGCCATCTTTGGATGATAAGTTTGAAAATTCCTCTGTCAATGACTTTTGAAACAGTTCACACAGATAAACTTAGGCCCTTTTCAAAACTGCCAGTGGGACTAGGATAGGCAGATAAGTCTTTGCCTGGAACTACTCTGCAGATTTGCTGGATGAACATTCTCCCTTTTAGTCAAGAGAAAGGCAAAGAGTCGAGAACACGATGCAATGATTTTCCAATTTGCCTGAAAACAGATTGGCTTTTGTTTTTGCCTGCTCTGCCCAACCTGGCAGATTACAGGCAGCCAGTGTAGGAATCCCCTGTGTGTGTTTTACCATCAGCTGTTTGCTCACCTCAACAGAAGCATTATTGTCCAGGCCAGCAGGCTGATGGTGGTATGGAAAAGATAAACAAATGCAACCCAAATAATCCCAACAATGTTTGCACTCATGAAGGCAAGGGACATGCTGAGCTTCTAGCTTATGAAATACAAGCACATTTACAACAGTTCTAACAACATGCACATTTCTCAAAGGAGAAGGAGTGAAATGTACTTTAAGGCTCTGGATTTTGTTCTAAAAGTTGGTAACCCAAGACTGATGAGATCTCTATCCTCAGTGCTAAGGAGGGTTTCCATGGGGGTAGTTGCCCCAAAATACCACACAGACTTGCCGTGGGAACCAAAATTATAGCCAGTCAAATGGCAACGACTTACAAGTTTCCTCTTTTCAAAATCAGGCTATGTTCAGGACTTTTCAGGACATTTGCCTGGACTATTCCTCATTGGAAGGAGAGCAGAATCACAGGTTGAGAAACTGACATGAGGGCAAAACCGATATGGGGGCAAAAGTCTTTGATATCATAACAGATTTTTTAGAAGGAAAGAGAGGTTACACCAAAGAAGTCAAGAATGAAAAGAAAAACATCACAGATTTCCTATGATTATATAGAAGGTACTTTATACTATGTGTAAAAACGTGACATGGGATTTCCTATTTGTGACCAATTTCATTCAAAAGGTATGACACAGTCTTTATTCCAGGGGATTCAAATGAAGATTCTTGTTGAATGGCCAAAGTGGAAATGCTCATCAGCTCTTTGAGTATCACAAATGAAAGCACTCCCGCCTGAGCAGAGCTAATGCACAGATGCCAGAGCCTGGAGTTCAGCAGCATTGCCAGTTAGATGCAGCACTGGCTCTTCCATATGAATGAGCCAGCTTTCCACAACGTTTATCTGATTATGAGAGCCACCAACCTTGAACATACACATGAAGATTTCCCTCCTCCCTAGTGTATTCTGTATCCAGTGGCAACAGGCTTTACAGATGGAAACTAAAGCCCCTGGGCTGGGCAGACATGGAGATGAGCAAGGGGCCCAGGGTAAAAGAAGGGGAGAAGAATGCCAAGAAGAAAATATAGTTGGCGTCAAAGCTCACAGTGTGGACTGGGTTTCTTATCCATGGAAGAAAGCCTGTAATTACTAGAAGGTTTGAGCACTTCCTTGAACTAGAACCAAAGAACAAGAGGGTGTTAAACTATTTAACTCCTTAAGCCAGCATTCGATTCAATCACTTCTATCCACTTTCTTATTTTAGTCTCATAAAGGAAAAATTTTCTTCTGCATCTTGCTGGAAATTTTGCTTTCATCAATGATTAGTTGCCCCAAACTACCACAAAAAAAATCAAATTTTTATGATAATTTTTTATGACTATTACATTTTTGCTAAGTGTTAAAAATAGGGACAGAATCTATATCAGAATTGAAGATAAAGATAGCAGTAGTAACGATTAAAATCTCTTTCTTGCTTGAAATTAGGACTCTTACTTTTTTTTTTTAAGATAAATTTATTCATGCATATAAGAGCGGGGGTACAGGGCAGAGGTGCGGGGAGTAAGGAGATTCACCAGAGACAGAGTGGGGAACAGAACAGGTGGACCTAGTGACATAACACTGCTGAGGGGAGCAGCCGGCGAGTCAGGAGAGGTCTGCTGTGCCATGTGGGTTGCTCCCTGGCTGTCCGGTGATTGAACTCGTGCTGCAGAGGCTGTGGACTGCTTCATAGTGTGTTGCTTAACCCCTTGCACCACCAGGGAGGCCCTGGGATTCTTACTCTTACAGATGAACTTCAGTTAAGTTTAATTTTCAACATGCATGTCCTGAGCCTTTACTAAGTGAAGCACTAAGTGTAAGAATCCCCTCCAAAACATCCCCATCAAATGGTCAGTCAGTCTGGGCACAAACATTTCCAATTAATTAATTATATAACTCACACAGCAGTAAAAATGTTCTAGTGCCTCTAAAAATTCCTTAATCTCTGCTTTGTAGTCAACCCGTCCAGGGTTTGCTGGTCAATTTATGCAAAGTTTTTGTAGGTAAGCTCCTAGAGTATTTTTCTAACCTCTGAGTTATTTGAAAAAAAAAGGAAAAATAAAAAAAGTAATAAACATATAATTTCTATCTGTTGGTTTGTTTCTAGTTTTTATTCTGCTAATTTCCCAAAAGAATTTGAAAAAATTAAAGCCCAGTTTGCCAGTAGTTTTTTCTGAGTCCTCTATACATTAATTAGGTTGTCTAGTATCCCTTACTGTGATTCTAAAAAAGATGGTAAGGAAGTGGATTTTGGGTAGAGAATAACAGACATAGAATTTTGCAAATGTGAAGTGCTAAATAAATGCAGTATAATAACACATTTTTTGAAGTGAAATGGATAACAGAGGAGTTGTTAGCTATCAAAGTCAAAGTCTAAATTTGTCAGGCCAGAGGCTTGAAAATATTAGCATTTCACCTGGAAACATTAGCAAAATAAGACATGAAAAACTACTCCAGGAAAAATAACCTATTTCCCAGGTCTCCTCAAGGAACAAAAAGAATGCAATGACAAATAGCACATATATACCCCAATTATTATCTCTTTCTCTTCTCTTTGACCTGGCTGTCATTTTGCTAGATTGACCTCTGTTGATTTAGGAGACATATTTCTCTTAGTCAATAAGCAGCCCTTGCCAGGTGATCCCTTTCTGAGACAGAAAGAAAAACTCCCATAAACTGACTCTATGCTCATTTGAGGGCATGCCTAGTTGCTTTCTCTCTCACTCACTTTCACAGTATATAAAAGTAAGGAGCCAGTCAGGATGAAGCCAACTGTTCTTTTGTCTAAAGCTGGAATGCTATTTTTATCAGCTTCCAAAAGGTGATGGATATAGATTAACAAAGGAGAATTATTTGTGGGGAGAATGGGAGGAGGAAAAAGCATTTCCTGTGATTGTGGTAGTGTCATCCTTGTGATGGTTGGAAAGGCAACAAAGGGCGGTTTTTGTGGCCAAGAAGCACGCTGTCCATGAAAAGTGCCTGGAAGCAGCTGGTGGGGCTTTAATACTGGATGTATAGGTTTACTTCACACCCCAGAGGCAGTCACTGAAAGGCAAGATGAGGCTAAAGGGAGAGCGCCTTTAGCGAAGAACAGTGGGAGGCTGAGAAAAATAAAATCTTGGAACCTAGTTACTATATTTTTCCAGTTACTGAGAAATAATTGACAGACATCAATGTGTAAGTTTAAGGCATTCAGCATGAATAACTGATTTATGTTGTGAAATGATTACTGAGGATCAGCTAACATTCATCTTCTCCAATACATACAATTAAAAAAACCCAGTCCTATTTATAAAACCATATAAAGTTGTGGGAACTGGCTTGCTACGTGCAGACATAAGGGAAATATTTCTTATTTCGAGCAGGAAATCTGTGAGCACTGAAATGAACCAGTTTTAAAAAGACAAACATTTTCTGATATCTTCCTAAAGTTTGACTTCAGATGATACTTTTGCAAAATCATGAATAATATGATGACTAAGACATGTAACTCATATGTATTAATTAACTCTGGTAGGTGGCATATCAGAATAATTCTGAGGATAGAGAAGGTAAAGGGGAACAAAGGAGGAAAACAAAAACTAGAAATCAGAAATTCTGGAGTATTCCATGCTAATGAAGTTGTCAGGATTAAGTCTGCTACAAAAGAAATGGGCAAAGATTCCCAGCCCAAGGGATGAGGCACACCAGCATCAAAGCAGGAAGAATTAAGCTGGTGTTTAGCAGACTTACGTACATTTGAGCGTGAGATTACGGATTTTTTTAGGGGTATTTTTGAGGGAAAAGAAGGTCAGCACGAATCTGGATTTTTTTAATCAGATTTTTTTCTTTTCTAAAGAAGAAAATCATCTCGGTGTTTTAAACATTCTGATTCTCTAATATGTGGAAAAGTTGATTCCCTAAGTATTGTCTGTTTATTGCAAAAGGTAAGATTGGATTTACTTCCTGTTAAACACAACCCAGCTTCATAGTTGAATTCTATTTCTGTAACTCTACTAACTCTCCTATGAAGACTGTAAACTCTTAAGTCAGTGGACAAGTTTTCTATCTTGTAGGTGCTTGAATATTTGGCAACAGTGACTAGACCTAAGATTGTATAAATGCCAATAACATATGTTGACATTCATGAGTATTATTTATATTTGAAAGAGTAATCCACTTCCAGTTTTGAAGTATCGCTCTGCCTACAACAGATGAAGCCAGGAGGAAATGCTACCATTTTATACAAGCCATGAAGAGATCAGAAATGGCAAAGGCTATGGAATGATACATGGTCAGTCTGGAAAGTCACCTACTTGCCTCTGTTGGTTCTTTCCTATCATACATACGAGGACAAAGGATTATAAAGTGCAATAAATTCAAGGAAGACAAGTTGACAGAATGAAGCCAAAAAGATGAGGATAAAGGTCAAAGTTCAAAGAACTCCTCCCCTAACCAGTTACAAATGAAAAAAATGGAGACTCTTTTCAAGACTAGAAAAGAAGTTGAACATCATTTAGGCTAAGTAAATTGGGAAAAGGGGAAAGAAGAAAAAATTTCACAGAATTTGATTCAGTGCTGGTAGGGCCCTTTAATGTTCACTGTCCAATGAGCTTACTGAGAACCGATTGAGTCCTGATATGAAATGGTCTAGTCTAGTTGCTTTACTTGATGAATAATCTTGATGTCCAATGAGATGAAATGATTTACTGTAGGTAAGCACAGCTAGCGACAGGATCTAACTAGACTCTTGCTATTCTACCATTGCCTCTCAATTCTTTCATTTGTAAACTATTGTTAACAAGCATTTCTGCAGTTTCAAAAAGGTCTTCAACATGTCTTAAAAATAAATGATATCGGGGGCCTCCTCTGGTGGCGCAGGCGGTTGAGCACAGCGCTGTGAAGCTGTTTGCACTCTGCAGCGGTGGTTCGATCCTGGCCGGCTGGTGAGGATCCCACATGGTGCAGCAGACCTCTCCTGTCTCGCCTGCTGCACCCCTCAGCAGTGTATTTCTTCAGTCTGCCTGTTCTGTTCCCCACTCTGTCTCTGGTGAATCCTCTCACCCTCCCGCACCTCTGGTCTGTACCCTGGTTCTTGTATAAATAAATAAATCTTAAAAAAAAAAAAATGATATCGGGCCCCCCTGGTGGTGCAAGAGGTTAAGACACAACCTATGAAGCTGTCCGTAGCCTCTGCAGCACGAGTTCGATCCCCGGCCAGGGAGCTACCCACATGGCATAACAGACCTCTCCTGACTTGTCCGCTGCTCCCCTCAGCAGTGTATTTCTGTCAGTCTGCCTGTTCTGTTCCTCATTCTGTCTCTGATGAATCCTCTCACCCCCTGCACTTCTGCCCTGTACCCCTGTTCTTGTATGCATAAAAAATAAATCTTAAAAAAAAAAAAGATATCTCTTTGAAATATAGAAGCAGAATCCAGAGAAAAACAGACTGTGAAACATTTTGGAATTGCCCTGAACTAGCTGTCTGACTTTGAAAGTCACTTGATCCTTTGGGTTGTATTTGCTGTAACTCTAAAATGAAGAGGAAGGATTACCTGGATCATGAACTCAAATGTCTACAAGGGTCAGTCAGTTAATATAAATGTATAAATGCGTCAGTTAATATAAATGTATGGAGAGTCATGCCATGTAAGACAATAAGTGCAAATAATCAAAGTGAGTGCCGAGTGATACTGTTTTTTAAAACAAACTATACGGGACAAACAAAATACACTGCAACCCTGGACTACACCAGACCCCTCGAACTTTTTCTGGCACTCAAGTTTAATGGCTCTAAAAAATCATAAGCCTATACCCATTCATTAAAATATCAGTCATTTACAAGTTTCTGTTAAACCAAAAAGAAAAAAAAAAAGCAGTAATACAAGAGAAAAGTGACTTAAATTATCACTCAGTCCACAGATGATTCCACTAAACTCCATTCTCCCACCAGTTGAACATCATTTTCCCCACTTTGGGAAGTCAACATAGATTGTTATGGGGACAGCAGATTCTAGAAACTGGCACCTAAAATTTCAAGATTAAATGGTACAATCACTAAAGTTAAACTAAAAACCCTGTAGGGTATGTAAAGTATCAAGTTTTTCTGCCCTCCCGCCATTAGTATTGATGATGATCCCCGTGGCCCTGAATGCATGCCTGATGGTGGGCACCTGGAGTGGGGTGTGGGCCTGTGTAGATGGGATACACCTGGGCTAGGCTTATAAGGGCGGCGTCACCCGGACGCCAGCAGACCGAAAGAAGCAGAGAAGCAAAGGCCACAAGAGAACGCCGGAGAGCCCAGAAAGACTGAAGACTCGCCAGGCCGGGAGGCCGGCCTGCCCAGGGCCCTCAGCATCCCCTGCCTGCCGTGTACCGGGTAAACTCAATAAAACCCTGAAAAAGCGAGGGCTCCAGGACTCTTCCTTCACCCGTCTGCTCAGGTACTAGAGAACCTGCTTTGTGCCCTTCCTGCCTCTACAGACTCTAAGGTAAATTTTTATTTTATTTTTTAAAAGATTTATTTATTTATTTATTTTTGGGACCCTCGCCGGTGGCTGGGGAACGAACCGGCGCTGCAGAGGCTGCGTGCAGCCTCGCAGCCCAGCGCTCAACCGCTGCGCCACCAGGGGAGGCCCTTAAACATTTATTTATGCATGCAAGAGCCGGGGTGCAGGTCAGAGGTGTGGAGGGTGAGAGGATTCACCAGAGATATAGCGGGGAGCTGTACAGGTGGGTCTACTGAAATACACCGCTGAGGGGAGCAGCAGGCAAGACACAAGAGGTCTGCTGCACCATGTCGGTCAAACCTCTGCTGGGTGGGGATAGAACTCTTGCAGTGCTGCAGTGGCTGCAGAAAGCTTCATAGTGCTGCGACTTAACCCGGTCTGCCACCAGGGAGGCCCCTAAGGTAAATTTTTATATATAATTCCTCAAGATCAAGTTTTGCAGGAAATCAAATATTTTGCAATTGATCTCATTAATATTCTCTACTTAAGTGACTACTTCATTGTAAGCAATTTTATTATCTAAGCAACTTTATTATTATCAATTTATTATTATCTGTTATCTATAATTTTATAAGCAGTCATCCAAAGTAATTTTTCTATTACTACAAATGGCTTTGTATGTTACCACTTTCTTGTATCCCTCAGTTAAATTACTGTTAAGCAGTCAAAATCATGCAAAGGGTTCACTGCCATGATTATTTATTTTTAGTGTCAAACCCATGTTTTCTGATAATTCCTGGAACATAAATGAGTGAACCCATTAAAGGAAGAGGAATGAGATGAGGATAGTCATAGGGATATTAAGAAATTACTTGCTAGTCTCTAGAATTATAAAAGATATAATTGATTTTTTTTTTAGTTAAAAAGGAAAGAAGTCTGATAATTGAGATTTGGATTGTCAGTCCAATTGATTTTCAAGAAGCTCTAGTATACTACTTACAAAAAATTTTATATATGAGGATAGGAAATTGAAGGTAACCTTTCCTTCTTCTTACACTGCCAAATGGTAAAAATCAGGATGATTACATTTAATAAGCAGCTCCTCTATTTAGCTCAAGCTATTTTGAAAACTGAATTTTGAAATTGCACAAACATAAGATGCTAAGAAGAGTCACAAGAATGACCAAATGCAAGCTTCATGTTGCATAATGGATAAGGGTCAGAGACAATGCCTTTTAATATAACAATAATAAGAAACAATGCTTATAAATTTTGACTAGGGAAGAACTGTTTAATGATAAACAAAACAGGAAGGTCTGGGTTCATCTGCTCTGGCTGGCAAACCTTCCATGAAACAACTATGTTACAGCTAAATAAAAACTCTTAGGCTGGCCCAGAAGGAGGAACGAACAATTTGAAAAACATCTTTTATTGCCTGAGAAATATTTTTGTAAAGTCTCAAAATGCCAGGAGAGCGGTCTCAATGTGACTGCAGGCAGCTTTCCAAAAGTGCCCTTGCTTTTCTAAGTATGAGTCATAGGGAAAAGAGAGTTCTTTGGCAAAGACACAATCTTTCCTCCCTGGTTCCACCCTCTCTTCCCCTTTTATTTTATTATATATTAAAAAAACAAGCTTTGATGGATAAGAGTTAAGTAGATTCCAGACAGGCTTAAGTGGAGGAGTTTGAGCACCATAGAGGCAAACTATCATTGCAGAGGTCTCTATTGTTTGTCATTGTGAACAACAGACCCAGGGAAGCGTCTTCTGCATCCTAAAAAGGGCTGGACCCATTGATCATGTATCAGGTCATGGCTGTACGTGTGGCGAAGACAGAGAAACAAACTATGAACATATCTTTGCTTCCCTAGCTTCCTAGAATCATTAGCCCATCTGCTGGACAGTACAGCAAGCTGGCAGGGGTGGGAGCGGTCTTTGATGACTGCACACTAAGTGGGATTTTAACTGCAGTAGCTGTAGGCTATCCACATGGACATGGCCGCTACAGTGTCTGCAGTCTTCAGTGAACAGGTATAATGCTTCCTTGACAAATTTAGACAATAAAGCAAAGGAACCACCTTATAAGTCTTTAAAAAAAAAAAACAACACAACATAGAATAATATTAAGGAAAAAACTGAATCTTAAACTAAAGAGTAGTTTTACTACTGTACCTGACAGAATCACTTATTACAATAGAATGGAGCATCTGGTGAAGGCAAAGTTGCCCTCTCTGCCAATGATCATCAATAGACTATGAACCAAGATATTATGCTGGGCACCAAGAGACAAAGGTAAGCACACACAGTCTTTGTCTTCAATAAGGTAAGGTTGCGATTATTGAAAAATGAGTATAATGTGAACATCTAAAAGCTGAAAGTTTAATTCAAAAGCATCATATGCAATTTCTCATTTATATAATATTGATTATTTCATATATTCTGATACTACATTTAAAAAAATCAGCCTTAATAGGACAGTGAATGTTCTCTTCAATTTTTCTCTTCTCTTTCTGGTAATCTCTGACTTTTCTTTGGATATATTTAAGAAAGGAAATGTTACAGATATAAATAAAACCGTACCCCCCTCATCCCATTTTCCAGAGGAGGAAAGTTGATGTCCATCATTCTTATGCCAGTTTTATACCACTTCATAGGGTTCAAGTCTGGATTGATTTGAGGACTGAGAAAATAGGACATGGAAACCGCTTAGTAAGAGGGATGATAGCACACAGCACTTTAGAGGTGACAGCAGAGACATAAAAGAGCCAGAGTTTAAAAGGTGAGCTTCTGTGATTATTTCCACATGGGATGTGACTTGCATAGGGACAAGGATCTTTTCCTTTGTACGCTGTGGAGAACTACTAATAGTACAGTAGAACAGAAAGTGCTATCCCAATTAAGAATGCCCTCTAGAAGGAGGAGCATTTGGCTAGAAAACTGTCATTTCACAAGTTGATATAAAATCATCTTTTTTTAAATTACATCCAATGAAAGCCATTTCCGTTTCTCTCTTGATCCTGAAATGCATTATTATAAAAAGATGTTCAGCAAGCTACCCCAGTCCTCGAGCTTCAAATGGCAATCAAATGTCACCATTTGCTATTACATCCTTTCAATATGCATTTAGTATCACAGACATGTCTAACAGTCCATGTATTATGGATTAGATGCTTTGTTCTCTTACAGGTTTATATATACGCTCACACAAAAGAAAATGCTACCGTTTGAATAATAGGCACTTTATATTTAAAAAACAGAGCTATAAGTCATTCCAAAAATTTAAATACTAATCAAGTATTAATAAAGGAGATAAAAATAATTTTGGGAGAGGTACATATGAGAAAGGACCTTTGCTGGGTCAGTGGCAAGACAACTTATTTTAGAATACTGCAAAACTGGAAAAGGACTCTTCAAATTACCCAACATCTTCACTTTATTCATTATAAACAAGTGAGTTTGGAATGATTATGTGAACTTGGCCAAGAATTCTTTGACAATTTCATTATGTAAATTATATAAACTGAACCTAAATGTACTGCCTTTCTTTTCACCCAGCTACTCAAAGTCATTTAACACATACAGTGGGTGGAACGGCAGAAATATATGGGTGAGGCAGAGTGGGAGCAGTTCAGCAGCCTCATTGAAAGAAAGGGAATTTTTCAATTTACTGTGAGTTCAGGCATTTGCCTAAATGACCCTCATACAATACATGGGTCTGTTATAATGTCCATTTACTCAGTGCTGACTTGTATAATCAGATTCCAAGAGCAAGAATATGATGAAAACATAATGAGACTCCTAAAAGGCTAGGATATCGCTCGCCTGATAAAATGTGTTCCTGTATAAAACAACCAGATGTGCCATTCTTGGTATGCTCAGGATTTAAGGCAGTTCTTATTCTTCTAAGGAAATGCCATGTCAATAACAAGTACATCAGATGTGCGGTAATGTCACTTATATATCACTGACAGAAGAATACACATCTCCAGCTTGAATACCTCCCCCAGCTGCAGACTTATCTACTCCGTTTTCTCCTACACATCTCCATTTGGCTCTTACATAGGCTCTTCAAACACAACTTATATAGAATTGAGCATATTATATCTAGTCTATCTCTCTTTTTCAACCATGGGTCTTAAACTTTTGTAATCCTGATCTCCAGTGGTCTAAGATCACTTAGGATCACTAAGATCACCCAATCTAGAAAATCCCATGCTCTGATTCTACTACTGAACATGAACAGCTAAAAAAATCTAATTCCCTCAGTGGCTTCTTTACAGGTTGTCATTTGAAAGCACTTTTTTTAAATTGCAAAAAACTATCTTTCCTGATATAACTGTAGTAATTTCTATGTAAATTTAACCATTATAGAAAGTAGAGAAGTAAGAATCACATGAATTCTTACCACCCAAAACTAGTTTTCTGTAAAACATACAGTGATTCCCACCAATTCTCTATTGAAGGGGACATTTTCCTATTGTAAACAAAAAGGTAGTGAATATATTTTTTTAAAGATTTATTTATTTATACAAGCACTGGGTACAGTCAGAAGCGCAGGAGGGTGAGAGAATTCACCAGAGCCAGAGCGGGGAGCAGAGCAGAGCAGGCAGATGGACGAAGTACACTGCTGAGGGGAGCAGCGGGCAGCAGGAGAGGTCTGCGCGCCATGTGGGACCCTCGCCCGGTGGCCAGGGATTGAACTGGCACTGCAGAGGATGAGGGCAGCTTTGTAGCCCAGCGCTCAACCATTGCACCACCGGGGAGGCCCAATGGTAGTGAATATTTTTGACCTATATGCAATTTTTTTCCTGGATGATTTCTTTTAAGAAAGTACAAATGTAAGTTCCTATCAGTTTGTTGAGAATATCTGTTGCCATTAGAATTGGCAAATTTTAATCTTCCTAATATGGCTGGCAAAAAGCAATTCATTATGTTATTGATTTGCATATTCTATTTTGGTATGAGGAGACAAGGATGCCTTAAAAATCTCTCCCCACTTTATTTTTCTGAAGTTCTATATTTACTGTTCTAGGTATTGATTTCTGTCTTCCCTAATGTTTTATATCTCCCCTCTATCTTTACACCCGTAATTTCAAAATTATCACATTTATTTTTTGGCTGCTATGTTCTGAGGCAAACATTTTTCATAAAGAGAAAAGCTTATCACAGTATAATCAGAGAGGCAAAAAGACATTTCCTGCTCCTTGTCCTACAAACTTTTAAAATCTATTTTTTCTTTTATGCTAAAAACAGTAAGATAAAATGGATATCCAGAGACAAGCATACAATCACTACATAATAAAATATGTATCAGATATAAAAGATTCTAGTCTGACAATGAAAGAGTCAATTACTCATAATGTTGTTATAAGTAATTACAGGTGGTTCAAAATATACATGGAATACTGGGCTGTGTTTCCAGGACAACAAAATGCCAAGTTTCATATTACTTTCTGCAACAATTAACTAAATCATTTAAATTTAAGTGGCACCTTCCACATTCTTCTGAAGATCTCTGCACTGGTGTGATTAAAATGCTGCTCAGGAAACTGTGATTAAAAATAAAACATCCAGCTGCTATACACTCATGGAAAAAAAATCCCCAAAGCTAAAAGCTGTTAGCTCTAGGTACCATACTGCAATTTTGTACTAGATTATGAGAGCAGAATAATAGAAAACCTGAAATATTTTCAGTAGCATTAGTTCTGATACTTCACATAGTATTTGAATATGATGAGGATTACTGATATGATGTACTATCTCTGCCATGAAGCAAAATAAACATTAGAAAGCATTATTTTCTATAACATCTTTCCTGCTAACTGCCCATTACCTTACACTCCACCATGGCCTTAAGACAAATACAACATAGAGATGTCATCTGTAGGCCAACTCCAGTCTATTGGAAGTGGTTGTTATATTAAGAAGGCTGTGTCAGGACAGCTGAGCCTATAATCAATGACTAACGACCGGCAACAGCAGATATCCAGTGTGGTGTACACATGTACTTGGTGAGGAGGTGTAAAAAAGGGAGCCCTCATACATTGTTGGTGGGAGAGTAATATGAATTGTTCAGCCATTGCAAAAGAGTTTGACAGTTCCTCAAAAAGCTAAAGAGGGGCCTCCCCTTGTGGGGCAAGCAGTTGAGCGCCATGCTGTGAAACTGTCCACAGCCTCTGCAGTGCTGGTTCGATCCCGGCTGGGCGGCCGGCGAGGGTCCCACATGGCGCAGCAGACCTCTCCTGTTGCGCCTGCTGCTCCCCTCAGCAGTGTATTTTGTCAGTCTGCCTGTTCTGTTCCCCACTCTGTCTCTGGTGAATCCTCTCACCCTCCCGTGCATCTGGCCTGTACCCCGGTTCTTGTATAAATAAATAAATCTTTAAAAAAAAAAAAAGCTAAAGAGAATTACCATATGACATGGCAATCCTAGGTATATACCCCAAAGAACTAAAAACAGGTACTCAAATAGAAGTACATACATGTTCGTAACAGTACTATTCACAATAGCCAAAAGATGGGAAAAAACTCATCAACAATTGAATGGATACTTATAGTATATACAAACAATGAAATATTGTTCAGCTATAAAAAGGAATAAAATAGAGATACATTCTGCAATATGGATGAGACCTGAGAACATTATTGTAAGTGAAAGAAGTCCGATACAAAAGTCCACATGTTGGGAGGGAGTGGTGGGGAAAGGAAGGACTAGAGTCAAAATAAGGGGGGAGGTGCAATTATATGGGGAATATAACCAAAATGAAAATGCATATATTGTGCAAAGATGAAAAAAGATGTAAGAATTATATAAAATAAAATACTTAAATAAAAAATAAATAAATCTTAAAAAAGCCACATGTTGTATGATTCTATTTATATGACATATCCAGGATAGGTAATCCATACAAACAGAAAGTAGACTATAGTTTTCAGGGGCAGAGGAAAGGAGGCATGAGGAATAACTGCCTGATGGGTATGGAGTTTCCTTTTGGGGTTTTGAAAGTGTTTTGGAACTAGACATGTGGCTGTTACACAACATTGTCACTGAAATGTTCACTTTAATTTTGTTATATGAATTTCATTTAAAAAAATAAACACAAAGATAGAATGAAAGCATGATGGGTTGAACTGTGCCCATTGGCTATGTTGAAGTCCTAACTCCCAATACCTGTGAATGTGACTTTATTTGGAATAGGGTCTTTGCCAACTTAATTTAATTGGATTAGGAGGGTCCCTAATCCAATACAACAGTGCCGTAGGAAGAAGAGGTGAAAACACACACACACACACACACACACACGGGGAACGCCATATAATGACAAAGGCAGAAACTGCAGTGATGCATCTGTAAACCAAAGACTAACGACTAGCAAGGGCAGACATCAGGTGTGGTGCACAAATGCACTGGGTGAGGAGGGCTGCTGGCGACACCAGAAGCTCAGGCCTGGGGTAGATTTTCTCTCAGGAATCTTTAGAGAAAGCATGGCCTTGTAACATTTTAATTTCAGACTTCTAGTCAGACCACTTTGTTTTAAGTAGTTTGTTGCAGCAGTCCTGTGAAACTAACACACAATGGAATAAAATCAGGACAGGTAGTAGGTGGAGAGAAGGAATAAGAGTAAAGGGCGCATAAAACAAAAACTGGCTGGAGGAACAACTAGACTGTGAGGAGAGCTCGGATGTGACATTCACAGTACTTCTATAGGGAGAACTGGAAAAAATGATTCTAATTTTGCAGTTCAAGAAGACATAGGATCTCCTGAAGAGTAGCAAATAAGCATTTATCTACTTAACAGGAAACTACTAAACATTTCTTGCATAAAGGGTACTTTTTAAGGCCCTATATTAATTATCAAGGTTTGTTAGATACGGTTTACTCAAAATGTGAGTAATATAATAACCTGATATTACAAAGGTAGGTGACACATGACCAAAGTAACTGAGTAATGCAAACCAAGTGCACCACTTATGCTTAAGTCGGTCATTGCTGGCTGGAGTGATCTGAAATGGCATCAGTCACTCTGCACATTTAAGATTTGGCAGATTTTTAAAAGGAAAGGAATGACTCCCCAAAGCAAGAGCAGAACCCAGTTGACAGAGGAAATACGGTTAATATTTGTTAAACTGAGTCAAGAAAGATAATTCCATAAATGTAGAGTTTACATTAAAGATTAGAGATATCTGGCTAAAAAAAAAAAAAAAAAAACAGGCTGGAACCAAATCATATAAACAGTCTGGGCTATCCTTGAAATATGTTACATCAAGAGCAGGACTGGGCCTTAAGAAGTGGGAAGACTAAATAGTCATTTTATTCCTCTTCTGACTTCTCATCCAGTAAAATGACAGTGGAGCTAATGATGACTGTCAGAACACATGAATCATATTGCTTTATCACCTCAATGAAGAAAGTTATTTAATCAGATATTTCAAAGAGTCATAAAATAAGGGGATGATGATGGTCACATCTCTATTTTACAACCTAGAGTTGTAAATCCAAGAAGCCACTAATGTAACTTATAAAAAACACAAGTAACATCTAGTGTCTTAGTTGAAAAATGAACTTGATTCTGTTATAAAAAGTGAGACTTTGACTTCAAATAAATATGAAATTGATAAATTTAAGGCCAAATACTTGTTTTTAAACTAATCATACTTGTTTTTAAACTATTGAAGTGAATGCAGTATTCTAATTTGAAATTTGTTAATGATACTTTATCCTCTTTAGAAGTTTGCTATAAATAACAAAATTTGACTCTAGACACTAGAAACAAAAATAGAAAATAGGTTAGAGCCTGACCAAGAATGATATCCCCCTTAGGAGAGGGAAGGCAAACACACAAGCATGTGGAAGGAGAAACAGGCCTTGGTGGAGTAGATAAAAAAATGAACCAAAGATGGTAGGATATTAAGAGTAAATCATGACGAGCAACAGAAAAGTGGGACTATTTTAGAGTACATATAATAACTATCTGTACAACAGTTCCTTTATTCTCCATAGAATCAAAAAGACATTGGATCTAGAAAATTAGACATTTACTTTGTTTCCTCCTATTTCTAAAGACATACATCTCCTTGCCTGACCCACTGTATTAAGGAGTGGGACTCTCTGGCTCAGCTTCACTTAAGTATCATTAGATACAGTATAAACATAACTGCCCCAATCCCAAGCCCCAGTAAAGGAATTGAATGTTACCCTTCCTGAGGCCAGGATGTGAATGTCAATGAAGCTCCCAAAATAGAATACATGCTTTTTCATGTTCTAAGTATCTTTTGCCAACTCAGTTCCCAGTTATTGGCAGATAAATGACAAGGGAAATGTTACTGATCTACAGGAAAAGCAGCAATACAGGAGAAGGCAGAAATGTGCTAGTGTTACTATTCGGTTCATGAACCTTCCCTCATATGCTTCCCCAAACCTTTGAAAACCGGGGAAAGCCATACAGAGAGCAGTACCCCTCAGTACCTTTCAAAGGCTTTAACCTTTCCAGAGCATTTCTACATATATAAGTTGAGTGATTTCCACACAACTTTCTATCTTAATTTTAAAGATGTGAAAACTGAGGTCAGCAAGGCTAAGTGACCTGACTAGGACCAGACGATAATCATTTTGGTAGCAGCATAGAGAACTTCCAATTCCAGTCTATGTCCAGTCTGTGTCTCACTTCCAACCACTCCACCTCCCTGCCCTGTCTTGCATAAGGGAAGTCTTTTGAAACTGCCTTAAAAATGTATCCTTACTTGCTCATTAAATGGGTGCAAAGGACATAGTAACAGGAAGATTATGTGTAAGAAGCCACGATTTTAAAATAGTATTAATTTGCTCATAGATTTCATTCTATCACTCAACAATAATTATTGAGACTCTCAGCTATGTTGCAGTCATGGTTAGATGCTGGAAATATAAAATGAAGTAAGATATGATCGTCATCCTCAAAAAGTCCACTTTGGTGGTTCTCCAGAAATATATTTTGTCCAGAGACAATTTGGCCTACAGTCAAAATCATATTTACTGTTGCCAAAGAAGCAGATATCAAAATAAATAAAAAAGAATCCATACTATTTTGTAGTAATATGATATGAAGATTTTTTTTTTAAAGTGTTCTCCGATGCCGTTTTCCAAATATCCAGGTGAACTATGTGAATCACTACAAAATACTTGGCAACAAAGATGTAACAGAAGAACCCAAATGATTACTACCTGCAAAGAAAGGCAATCCTTAGAAATGAAGGGGAAGAGGAAGCTGATGCGAGAGAGAAGAAAAAATAATTTGCTGCCATTAAAAACTACTTTCATAGTGACCCCCAACTTCAACAAATATGGGCACTGGCCTCAGGCAGCCTCAGCAGTTTCCCTTCTTGGTCTTAAACCTATATTCTATGCAGAGAGTTGAAAGTTAACTTTGTTTCTAAGGTGGAAAATGATAACCCTAAAAAAAAATCTAATAATTAACTCCTTAAAATATAATAACAACAAAGAAAATAATCCAGTCAAAAAATGGGCAGAAGAGCTTAAAAGAAACTTCTCTGAAGAGGAAATGCAAATGGCCAACAGGCATATGAAAAAATGTTCAACATCACTTGTCATCAGGGAAATGCAAATCAAAACTACCATGAGATACCATCTTACACCAGTGAGAATGGCACATATTAAAAAAACTAGCAACAACAAATGTTGGCGAGGGTGTGGAGAAAAAGGAACTCTTCTGCACTGTTGGTGGGAGTGCAAACTGGTCCAACCACTGTGGAAAGCTGTGTGGAGATTTCTGGACCTACTAAACATAGAGCTTCCATATGACCCAGCAATTCCACTCCTAGGTATTTACCCAAAGGACACAGAAACATCAATTCCAAAGAACACCTGCACCCCTATGTTTATAGCAGCACTGTTTACAATAGCTAAGCTTTGGAAACAACCCAAATGCCCAAAAATAGATGACTGGATCAAGAAGATGTGGTACATATATACCATGGAATATTACTCAGCATTCAAAAAAGATAAACACATGCAATTTGCTGCAACATGGATGGCGCTGGAAGGGATCATGCTCAGCGAAATAAGCCAAAAAGAAAAAGAAAAATACCGGATGGTCTCACTCATAGCAGGAATCTAGAAAACTTAAATAAGGGACCAGGAAAATGAATAACTATAAGAAAGTGAAAATCAAAATCAACAAAAAACTATGAACCAGAGACACTTTTAGGGGGGCGGGGGCGGGAGGGGAGGGATTGGGGTCAGAATGGGGGGCTGCAATTGTATGGGGAATATAACAATAAAATTTATAAAAAAAAAAATAATAATAATAAAATTTTGGAATCATAAACATGACAACTTTAATTTATCATTGGACTATCTCAGAGTATAAGCTTACTCTCAAAATCATTGTCTTTCTTTCAATCTTCTACAAGCCCAGAGGTTTACAGACCTTTACTAATAAATCAAAACAAATACAGGGCAGCTTTTGCCTTTGTCCTTAAAAAAGTAATATTATTCTCTTTGCACCATGCATGTTTGTGAATAGAAAATAGTGTTTTGGCACCACTAGGGAGGGTGATATGTACATGGCAGAAATAACTTTCAGGAGGATGAAACATTAACACCACAATTTCATGATAATTTAAATGTAACCTGCCTGGATGTTTGTGGAAATACAAACAAATTGAGAAATAATGTTTTCATGAGATTAGGTGTTATGGGAAATAAGTGTTTTTTCAGGCTTGGAGGAACTTCAGATGACCTAGGATCAAGGCCCTCAGCTGTCACTCACTAGTTGTATGACCTTGAAAGTTTCTGCTCTGGTTTGCTTCCTTTACCTACAAAAGAAGGGCACAAACAATACTGGTATTTTCAATTTTTCAGGCTTATGTATGAGGATGATTAAAGAAAATGAGATGACAATTTAGGTTTGTATAGATAAAAGTAGTTATTGTTTGACCTCTACCTGGATGTCCTACAGTGTCACTCCAGCTAATGGGTATCCAACTGGAGTTTTGTGAGGTTTAGTCACTCTCATGCCAATCTGACCGAGTGCTTCTAACGGCAGAGTTAGCGTGAACAGTTACTTGGATTTCCACTTAAGGAAGCACGTTACTGAATGATGTCATTAGTTAGCTCTGAGGCTAGCAGCTCAGATGGAATGGAGGAGGAAAGGGAAGGAACATGCATCTGGCTTTCCTGGTAATTCTTTCCCTGACTACTGTGTGGTATGATCCAAGATTATTATGAACAGGTTTGCTTGGTAAAGCAGTCCATTTTGAGCTTTGCCTAAATGTATAAATAGGGACTAAAGTCGCTCTTATCAAGTGTGTAATCAGATATAAGCCTGTAATTTTCAGGGGAAAAAGGTCCTTTTTTCCCTAATTTATGTGTTTAGAAGAAGCAGTCTTTTTCTTATTTGCACAAAAATATCCTAAAGGTTGTATGAGGTCCACTTTCAATCTTCACTTGAGTCCCTCCTACTAAGGACAGAGAGCAAGAAATGTATATTTAAATAAGGTATTTGGAGAATTAAATAACAATTAATGAGGTTGTTAAACATAGGGGAAAGGGACAATGGATGCTGAATAAAGAGGTGAACTTTCCCTCAGATAGTCAAACTATTAAACTACAATAATTAATGTAAGTGTAATGCTATGGATGGAAAGGAAGGTCAGTGAAACAGTGAAGAAAGTTCAGAAACAGACCCAAACACAAACAAGGAATTAGTATGTGATAAGGTAGCATATTATATCAGTAGATGAATTAATTAATGGCAGTAAGATAACTAGGTAGTCATTTGTTTTATGCATAAGTGGGAGTATGTGTATATATGGATCTGTGCCCCCCAAAATTAAATCAAAATAAATTCCAGATGAATTGTGTGTTTACATATTAAAAAATTAAAGTACACATTTACTGGAGGAAAATATGGAAAAATTTCCTGGGACAAAGAATGCAAAAGTCCTAAAAGAAAAGATTAACAAGTTCAGTTACATAAAACTTTCAGCCTAGGAAAAACTATCATGAAGCAAAGTAGTTTGAAAAACTGGAAATGAGAAAACATTCAAGTCAAGGCTATTCCCTAAAAAGTAAGAGAAATCCTATAAATCTTTAAAAAAAAAAAAAGACCAACTACATGAAGACAGGATTAAAAAAATTCACTGAAATGTTAATGATTCTTAAACATATAAGAACCTCTCAACTTTATCAATAATGAAAAATACAAAACCAAACTATATTGAGAAGTCACATGCTGTTTAAAAATATTAATTTGTAATTTCAAAATCATGGTCCAGATGACTTTATTAAGGAATGCAGTCAAACATTGAAGAAATAATATAATTTCATACAAGAAATGAAGGAATCATTCTTAGTATATCTTATGACATCCCATAATTCTAATGTCAAAACCACACAAGGCTGTTATAAGCAGAAAAATTACATAAGTATTAAGAACAACAAAGACACAAATATCGCTGATAAGTGTTAAAAAAGTAACTAAGAATATGTCGATCAGGGCAAATACATTTTGGGGAGTTCACCCCAGGAATCCAAGGCTGGATTAACATTTGAAAAATAAGTAATTGTGTATAACAACAGAATAAAGGCAAAACCTTGAATGATTGTCTCTATATTTGTAGAAAAAGTATTTCATGAAATTTAGCATACACTTTGATAAAGATCTCAACAAATTAGTAATAACCCAGTAAAAGGCATCTATGAAAACCTACAACAAACATCAATCTTAGTGAAAAAATATTAAACACTTTCAGATTAGGAACATTTAAATATTAAACACAGATGGGCAACAAAGCAAAGGTGTCTGCTCTCACTATTCTATTCACTGTATCTGGTGTTAGTGCAGTAAGGCAAGAAAAAGAAAAGGCCAAAATTTTGGAAAAGACCTATTCCAATCCCCACTGTCTTTTCTTCACAGGTAAATAATATCTTGAATTATCTGTTTATCATTCTTAGGCATGTTTTTACGCTCTTAAACTTCATCTATGTATCCATATAAACATATACTATATACCATAGCTTTGTATGTTTTTGAACTAGATGGTGTTGTATTGTGCGTATGATTTTTCGCTAAGTTTTTTTCCCAACTCGTTATGTTTTTGAGAAAGCCGTGGTGATATGGATAGCTTTATTTCATTTTTTCAGACGGCTGTATGGCATTCCATTGTATAAATCTATCACTTTGTATATTTTCTTGTTTGTGAATATTTAAGTTACTTCCATTTTTACTATTATATATACTATAATAAACATTCTTATAACTTAATCCTTGTACATGCCAGACTTTCTTAAAGGTATATACCTACCTAAGGGCAGACTCTAAATAAAAGATCATACCCAAACTCACTTTACTTCATATTATCAAATGAATCAGTTCCTGAGGTCCCTCTCCTTTGTCAGTTATTACTGTTAAGACTCCATTTCTTCATCTGATAAATATGAAATATATGGTATTTTAAACTGTAACTTAATTGATTACTAGTCAGTGAGCATCTTTTCATATATTTGTAGTCATTCTGTTTTTTTCATTTTGTGAATTGCTTGTTCATATCCTACATTTTTTATTAAACTATCTTATTGATGGCAACTTTTGAAAACTTTATGCAGTACAAATCATTCCCTTCTCTTTAAACTTATGCATAGTATTTTCTGTGAAACAGCACTTTTAGGTTTTAATGAACTAAAATTTATTAGTCTTATCAGTTGTATTTTCTGTGTCTTGTTAAAAAAAATCCTTCACAATGTCATTTCAAGAATTTTCAGCTTTGCTTTTTCAAGTTTTTAATCTATCTTTAGAAAAGTGTGTATGTGTGTTTTGAGGTAGGAATCAATATTTTTTTTTCTAATAATCAATTGTCCAAATGGACTAACTAGTCCATTCTTTCCCCTTTGTGTGAAAAACCTATCAAGTTTCCATATGGGTGTAGATCCACTTGGGGACACTCTCTATTGTGTTCCACTAGTCTGTCAAAGCCAACATCTCGTTCCTATTTATTGAAGCCTTTTTAGTCTTATTATCTATCTAGTAGACCAATCACTTTACCTTAGTTTTCCTAAGTCTTAGTTATTCTTGGTCCCTTACTCTTTTGCCAGAATTTTAGACAATTCTGCTGAGATTTTGGATGGAACTGCATTGAATATATAGAAGAAATCTGAGTCAGTATCATATAGTCTAAAACATATAAAAGATGTAATTGAAAGTCTGGCAGGAGACACACTAAAAAAGTGAATGATTATTCCATTATAAGTTGAAAAATTATTTTAAAAAGTGATTACTTTTTTCATAACTAAAAAATATTTTTAAAAATATAGGAAAATTTGCATAAACTAACCTCAACTGCAGACAACCAGTCAGCCCAACTGCTCTATTTTCCCACATAACAATAGGCTATACACATAATTCTTACACTGTTTCTACAACTGGAGGAAACAGCAGTGAAATAAAATAGTGGTAATACTGGCAATATTAAACATCTTTAGCTATTCTGAGCTACCTTTGTGTCCTTGCAATATCAGAGCTAAAATCACTGGATGCAGTCCTTCAATTTCTATTTCAACTATTTAAATGTTTTTCTGTCAAGCTCCCAGTCCTCAGAACAAACCTCTCTTTTTGTGTCTAATCTACATTTTGAATACTTATTCAATGACATCTTATCAGATCAGTTTTGGGGCAGGTTGTTCTTAGTAGGGGAGTCACCTTTAGGCTTCTCCCTTTCTCAGAGAGAAACAAATGACTTTCTGCTGCCCCCTTCTGGTTTTGGCCACTGTAAACTTAGCTATGTTGGTACTGTAAGATCTTCAATTTGCTGTCTTTTAGGGTCAGGCAGTTTTTTCCCAAAATATTATATCCGTTCCATCTGGTTGTTGAACTACCTAGTGCTCATAAGCTTCTATTTTGCCCTACCCCTATGTCTTGATAATCTTTGTTTCTTGTGATGCCTTTGGGATCAGGGTGGTGAAGACAGCTGGAGACTATCAGTCTTAGAAACTTACACTGGAGTTCATTTCCCTAAGGAGCGTCTGAAAATACCTTATTTGTGCATACATGTTATCAGTTATTACCTGCTGCTAACTCAGAAAATGGAGGACTAATCTGTATGTATGAGATACACAAAGTTCTCTCTCTCTCTTTTTTTAAAGATTTATTTATTTATACAAGCACTAGGTACAGTCAGAAGTGCAGGAGGGTGAGAGAATTCACCAGAGCCAGAGCAGGGAGCAGAACAGGCAGACAGACGGAGGACACTGCTGAGGGGAGCAGCAGGCGGCAGGAGAGGTCTGAGCGCCAGCGGCCTGGGATGGAGCTGGCACTGCAGAGGCTGCGGGCAGCTTTGCAGCACAGCGCCTAACAGCTGCACCACTGAGGAGGCCCCAAAGTTCTCATTTTAACAAATAATTTCAGTGTTCTTCCTATCAAAATTCTGTCCAGGGTTTTACCAAATTGAAGTCTAATGACTAATATGAATTTCGCTTCTTGGTAGCATCCATCACTGAGCCACGTAACAGCCAGTTCATAATAAGTATACTGTTCATCTGTTATAATGGTCTGGAGTTCTGTGTACCCATTACTAGCTATGAAATGATGATACTAATTGTTTTAAAGTCAGCATTGCTATTAAAAAGAAAAACAGAATAGCTCAAAATACAAAATCTGTCTAGAAAAAACAAACATAACTGGAAATCTCATGAAAATGATAGCAACCAAGAACACTAAAGGGGATTCACATCAAATACACACAGCTCCTCAGATGTCTCTTGCCTAGACACTTGGCATCTGGAAATATTCAGGAATTTATTTGCCAATAGCCTCAAAACCCAATGTAAATCAACGA
The DNA here is from genome assembly GCF_964194135.1 of Talpa europaea. NCBI lineage: Eukaryota > Metazoa > Chordata > Mammalia > Eulipotyphla > Talpidae > Talpa > Talpa europaea. The sequence goes on along the minus strand of NC_140071.1, from coordinate 51,129,328 downwards.
AAACTTCACAAATCCCTTTTTGAAGTTTCTGTTTATCTACTCATATCTCCCTTAAATATTATAGCACCTCCTAAGATCTCTTAATTATCATCAAATCAAACCACCTTGAATGCAAAGTTTTCTGAAGACTTTGTTAATAAATATAATACAATATATTTAGTGATGACTTTCTTGCTGTCCTACAGTGCTAATTCCTGATACCTTAAGACTTCACAGTTGTAAAAAATACCCAGTAAAAAGATTTTTGAACCAAAAGACTTTACATCCTGGAAAATCCAAATTGGGATATGTCTTTTTATATGAAATTGTAGGAGTTTTTTGAGGTTGAATTCACAAAGGGTTCTGCAACTATAGGAATGGCTCCTTATTGGCCCTATCCTTTTAAATCCCATATACATGCAGGCATCAAAACAGGTGCTGTGCAGGCCTTTCAGAGAAAGAGGATAGGAAAATGTCAGATACATATGGCACAAAAATTAGTTCCTTGAAAAACGAAAGTCAATATGCACCTTCTCATACCCAGAAATTTACTAAAGGCATTAATATTTAAGATGGCAAATTAAGCCTGCCACCCCAATCTATAACAGATTAAGAGATTCCCTATCCATTCACTTGTTCAAGCTTAACTCTTTGAGTTTTTCTTTTTTTTTTTTTTTTGAGTTTTTCTTTTGATATTCATGGTTAATGTGGTTAAACTTCAATTCCATTATGTAAGTTAAACATCTGAGTGAGAAGCTAAACAGATACTAGAACTTCACACTTTCAAAAGATGAGGCTTCTGATGACAGTCTAGCTTCTCTATCAGTGAGTTTGAGAAATGGGTCTTTGGAAGCATCCAAGATCCCTGTGCTCATTTAGGAAGCTGATGTCCAGAGTTCAAGTTCATTTCAGGTTACAGATCAAAGTGGAAACTAAACTGGTCCTAAAATTCAGGTCCCCTATCTCTTTCCTCCCATCCTGACTCCTCCAGGGTTTTCCCCTAATGAGTATCCATTTCTACTACTGAATGTTTTCCAGTTTATTATCTAAGACTTACAGGAAAAAGAGCTAGCACCAAGATATATATACTATTGTAGCTAATGAGCCTCTGAACTTGAAGGCAGGCCTTCATCCACAGCTAAACCTTGAACTTGCCACATGGGAAATTGCATAAGTCTCAATTTCACAGATTCTGAATGTTAGTAGCAGAAATTCAGAGATGAGCTAGTCTAAAATTTCCCAGCTGGTGACACAATTCATAAAAAAAAAAAAAATTGACAAGCCGGACTTATGTCAAAAATAAAAATCACTCTTGAAAGATACTGTTAAGTGAATGAAACGACCAAAAGGACTACGAGAAAAAGAATTCTTAAAACTCAATAAAAAGGAAACAAGCAACTTCAAAATATTTGAAGAGGTATTTCACCAAAGAAACACAAGAGTAGATAAACACATGAAAATATGCTCAACACATTAGCCATTAGGCAAATAACAAATGAAAACTACACAGATGCCACTGAACACCTATTGGCATGGCTAAATATATTGGTAAAAATGTAGATTGCTGCTGGGCTTGCAAAATGGTAGACCCACTTTGGAAAACAACACCTTCCATTCCTAGGTATTTACCACAAAGAAATGAAAGTATGTCACTACAAAGATTTGTAAATCCATGTTTGTAGAGAGGCATGGCCTATCAATGCCTAGAATAGGAGCCTCCATGAGACTGAGGACTGAAACTGCATTTTGAGATCACTTTGCCTGGTCTGAGACAGCCCCTGTTCACAGCCCCTACATAGACCAGAGTTATAACTGGCTGGCCCTGTTCTAGAAAGAAGTAACGCAGAAAAATTCATATGCTGCAAGGGAATGAAATCAATAACCTCTCCACGTCTGTTGCTGACCAGAAAGGAATTATAGGAAGATTGAAACTATCAGTACCCAGCCAAGAATCTTGTATACCAAGTTTGGATAAAATTTCACTACCCCGATGTTGTATGGACCAAAAACTATAGTCTTTTGATGTATGGACAAAAACTATAGTCTCTGAGACAGAACGGCTCAGAAAAGTTTGATACTTCAAAATCTATGAATGAAAACCAGAAATACTTAACAAAAATTATATACTGATCACTGAACTGTCTGATATAAGAAAATGATTATCCCCTTCTTTCCTAAGCTATACAATCTTACTCACACTTGTGACAGGTGGGGCAGTTCTCTCAGCGTAATTACTTGCCAGACTATCCCAGGGTTTGAACCTTTGATTATCTAATAACTCTATCACTATTACTGGAATCATTATTTCAATCCACAGGACCAATACATCAAACCAGAAGATAAAGAAAGTCACTATGTAAGGTGTGAGATCATACTGGGAAGTTTGGTGGAATGTTAGAACCAAAACTAGGAAAATTCTTTTGAAAGTTACCCCCTCAGCCCTCCCATGACCAGGCTCCAGGCTGAAATAACAAGACTAGGAGGGAGACAAATACAAGGTGTGAAGGAGGGGAGAGGCTGAAGGTTCTCATCCTAATCCTAACATCGTCACAAAGCCCCAGCAGTGTGGTGGACAATGTCCCTGACAATGTTATTGTCTAATGCAGGGCTGTTAGCAATAGGGAATCTCTCCTAGGCCTGCGGTAAGGAGCAGCAAATAAAGCACTTGGCAACATTAACTATAGGAGCATTTCTTTAAAAAAAAAAAAAAAAAAAGAACAAAACACTCTAAGAGTCATTTATCTTCCCTCGGGCTTTTACTCTTTTCTTAATAATGTTCAAACATAATGAGACCTGGCAATATGCTAACAGAAAATATTTAAATATTCTTTCAGAGCTATAAAACAAACAATCTCAATGCCCCCCAAAGGAAAATTACTATGCTTGAACTCATGAATGCTGTTCTCTTCTAATAAACCCCTATCGTCCCCTCTGCCTACAGGCAGAAATGGATTCTTGAACCATCGGCTCGGGATAGTACACTCACCATCTAAGGAACCACTTACTGCTTATTGAAAAATGAAGCTATTTTGGTCCTCTCTTTTTAGGCTGGCTGCCAACCTGGGACTTGGAGACATGCAGACTGCCATCTGCCTTGCCCCAGCTGTTCCTGACCTGCCATCCATCTCCAACCAGGGACGCCTGGTATCTGCCAGGTCAGTTAAGCAAATGATAAAAGATGCTTGAGGCCAAGGTACAGAGAGGATGAACGTGTTGGCAGCACATCACCTGCCTCACAAACTTGACTTCCTCTCTCATTAACGGGTGGCATGCCACTCTCCATGACAACAGAGCTGTATTTGAGAAAAACAGGCCTTCCCATGGAGAACTGCAACACTCTTTTCTTATTGCACAATAATTAAATCAGCATTCCCCATCTTTTGCTAAAAACTAAAAGGCTACATTTTAGAATATTTATATTCTTAAAATAGAATATATATGTTAGAAATTTCTATCACTTCTCCATAAGAATGATCATTATGCTGCAGATTAAATTATCACTTCTTATTATTGATGCTCTGATAGTAAAAGAAGCAAGTCTAATTTCATGCATCTCTAAACTGTCAAGGTTCTGAAATGATTTGAAAGTCTAAATAAGCCTTTAAAAATGTAATTTGCAAACATATCCATGAAGAAGATAACATTTGGTAAAAAGGAATTTTTATGGCTTGAATTTGCATTCTATTAATGCAACAATCAAAAATGAATACAGAAATTATTAAAGCTTGTTATAAACATGAAAATAACAGCTTTCACTGAGGTTGCAATTTTGCTGATGACAGGCAGCTTTATCTCCTGAAGATGGAGACACAGAACCTGCCTCAGGGCTCACCTGTCTGCATGTGGGCTGTGCACATCAACTTGGAGAATCATAAACTCAGAACTATTGACAATGTGGCCCAGGAAGGAGCCACTCCCCTCAAAAAAGACATGATTCTTAGAAAACAAATGACAAAACCCACAGACTACAGAAAACATAAAGGAGTTCCTCTTACCCTTAATTTAATTTTTCTCCTGCCCTATCAGGCTCTTGACTCAGCTCTTCATGGGAATCCCTTCTGCCTCAGTTCCCCTAAAAATAAAGCGAAGCCCCATCTGGGAGCCTTACTGATAATATGTGGCCCTGGGAAAAAAAGTGTCTTCATAACACTGTCCCAGTGTTCACATTTCATCGCAGGGCTTCCCTTCTCTGGTCAGGGCAGGGCATAGCTCATATACACACATATATACCTCCTACTTTGGGTGTACTCAGTGAGTTTTTATGCCTTAATCTTTTGCATCAGTAAAATAAAGATGCTTACGATTGCTATAAATTTATAGCAAAGCAGAGGTAGAAAGTCAAAAAGAGAAAAAGTGAACAGGAAGCAGGAATTAATCCTATGTGTCAGAAAAAAAAGTTTGCTCAAGTTTTTAAAAATTAACCAGGGGGATAAAAAAACTCTTATAAAAAATTTAAAGCATAAATAAGCAATCAATTTGTAATGCCCACTAATCAGATCACCAACAGGATGGTTCTTACTCTCAGCTGCCATCAGTTGTATTGTTCTCTTAACTTCCCCCTCGGTGCCACAAAACTTTCTCTACTAATGGGAAACATGGTAGCTTCTCCCCTCACCATGCATAGAAGGCAGGGGGAACGGAGAGACACCAAAATCAAACAGAGATGTTCCTGCCCATCTTAGCACTGGTCTCCTAAGGAACAGCATCTCAGGATCTGTCTAGACCTTTTCACTTTTCCCCACACTTTCTTCCTGTTCCTGTGGAGAAATTTAAGAGACTGGTTTTATTTGTTTTCATTTGGAAAACAGAACACATATCAACCATATGATTGTCTTATTCTTTTTTTTTAAAGATTTATTTATTTATTTATACAAGCACTGGGTACAGTCAGAAGCGTGGGTGGGCGAGAGAATTCACCAGAGCCAGAGCAGAGAGCAGAGCAGGCAGAATGACGAGGTACACTGCTGAGGGGAGCAGCGGGCGGCAGGAGAGGTCTGCGCGCCATGCAGGACCCTCACCCAGTGGCCGGGGATTGAACCGGTGCAGCAGAGGCTGTGGGCAGTCTTGCAACCCAGCACTCAACCACTGCGCCACCGGGGAGGCCCTATGATTGTCTTATTCTATAAGATCTAAACCAAAATAAGAAAAAGAAGTCTTCTTCCTAAGAAAACATAAAGATCTAGAAAACTTCAAAAGGCCTGAGGTTAAGAAGCAAGACATAAACCTAAGTAAAAGGCTTTCTTTAAGCAAAGTCTCACAACAGGATTCTAAACATTTTTGTGGCATGAGTTCTCCGGCAGAAGTGCAGTTGAAAGTCCTGTTCAGGTCCTCACCCTCAAAGACAATACTGTCTGGAGAATGAGGTATCCTCAGGACTGGCCAGCAAGAAGCTGCTAATTGTAGGCTTAGAAATTGCCTCTGTGTTTCTCCCTCTAGACCTGCAATTTTAAGTTTACCCTGAGATGTCTGCAGTTATTCTGTGTGAGGATGTTAGGCACAGCAACCAAATGAATGCTGAAGACCTAACTTGTGCAAATACTACAGACCCTTGGTGTCTTCACAATTAATGCTCTTGATTTTGATTACTGGAGAGAAACCCCAAGAATTCATAACTGTAATTTTTAATTTGGCTGAGGCATTACAATATTCTGTCTACTCTAATGCTGGAAAGCAGAAATGAGGCACACTTAGCTAGTCAGTGAATCTAGCCAACCTCTGACATCTACATCCTGATGGAGATTTATGGAGTTAAATACCTAGTCTCACACACACAATAATCTTATGAATTCAGAAAGATGTTCTGTCCTTAAAAAGAAACTGAAAAAAAAAAAAAAAAGAACTAATTTTCTTGGCAATGAAAGAGAGAACAGAAATCTAAAAAGTGATAAGGACACTTAGAACATTAGTTTTGATTAAAACAAAGAATGTGATTTTTAAATGGTGGTTCAGATTTAAGATGGAGAAAAATCATCTATACGATCTATATCTTCTACATGGAAACAGGAAAACAGAATTTTTAAAAATTTATTTATTTATACATACAAGAGCTGGGGTATAGGCCAGAGGGGTGGGGGGGGGGGGTGGTGAGAGGATTCACCAGAGACAGAGTGGGGAACAGAACAGGCAGAATGACCAAAGTACACTGCTGAGGGGAGCAGCGGGCGAGCCAGGAGAGGTCTGCTGCGCCATGTAAGTTGCTCCCTGGCTGGCCGGGGATCAAACTCGAGCTGCAGAGGCTGTGGACAGCTTCAGAGATTGTGTCTTAACCCCTTGTGCCACCAGGGAGGCCCGAAAATAGAAATTTTTATGAAACTTTCAGTAAGACTGCAGGCCACACAAAACGAGACATCATGTGAAGAACTAAACATGAAGGTCTTAAAGGCAGGACTTGAACTTCACAGTTAAGCTTTTAATGTAAGAGGACAGGGACAGTGTCTGACTTATTGATCACTATGTGCTCAGCACCATGGACAGAGCCTGGTGCCACAGTAGGTGTAACATGTTGAATCACTGAAATTTAGCTTATGTAGAGGTACTTGCAAATTTGGGACATATTTTCCCAAGACTAAGGCACTGTGCCCCAAAGGAAAGAATTCTAAGAAACAGTTTTCTGTTTAGAAATTAGAATTATTCTCTGTGTTTTGCCACAAACAAAGCATAAGAATAAGAACTGAGCAGATGTCAGACCAAATATACCTTGCTCCATAGGTAAAAATAACTATCATGGAGACCTACAGTATCAAAGAACAGTAAAGGGAGGCAGGACTTACTCTCATGAAGAGATCCATTTCTGTTTAGCTTAACTAAGAGTAGTAGGGAACTTGCAAATAAGTTTTCAGGACCTAGAATTTAAACTCAGGATATTGGTAAAGGTAATCCTGGACTTAGCTGTTTTTTATCATGTGGAATCTAATCTACTTTAGATTTATACTTAAACAGAAAACACCAAAAAAATGTAGAATTTACCCAATTCAGGAAAAAAACAAGCCTCATTACAAGCAAAATCAAATATAATAAATAAGTTTTCACTAAAAAGAAATTTCTTCAACATATATCCAAATGGAAATAACTGAAAACTCTTTTGATCAAAAAAAGGATCAAATAGGAAATTTTAATGCAATGCTTACTGGAAACAATTCAAATTTAAATCTGCGTCTATTTTTAGAGCCTAAGAATTAAAACAAATCATCAATCAAAATTTTTAAAGTACAATAAAAAGGTAGGTAGTTGTAAAGTATCATTTTGACAGATAATTGATAGGTAAACAAATCAACTACAAGGAAAAACCATAATTTATTTGACTAGTCCCCTATTTAACAAGCTTTAGGTTATTCCAGTCTTTTACTACTATAAATAGTGCTGGGCTGAATATGCTTCTTTTTACACATGGGTCAGTATCTGTACTTCACAGTTGAACTGATCACAGCTATGAGAAAAAAATGAAGAAAATCAAGTAATAGAAAAGTTTTGAAATATAGTTTTAATGAAAATAGGTGCCAAATAGCGTATATGAGTGTATGTCCATCTCAATTAAAAAAGAAGAGAGATAAACAGATAACATAATTTTTTACCTATCTGACTTAAACAAAAAAATTCAAAAATGTGAAAGAAAATACCCCTGTAGGCCAAGCTGTAAAAACAGGCTTTTCTTATACTTTGCCTATGGGAACATAAACAGGTAAAACCCTGATGGAGAGCAACTGGGCCACAGCTACTGAAATTACAAATTTACATTTAGGAGACTAGATACAAAATCTAAAGTCTGTAAAAAAGAATGCATGAAAACATGTGGAAGTGCTCTAAATATTGGTGTGAAAAGATCTCAAAAACAAATTTAAAAAGCAAGGTGCTGGACATTCTATACAATACATGTCACTTTCTATATTAAAAATAGGTGTGAAGTAGCAGTGTGTATAGTCAAATGAAATGAAAAACTTACTTGTAAAGATAATATTCTGCATAGTCTATCTCTTCTCGTGATGAAATGCCATCCACAAACTAAAATACAGAAAAAGAAACCTTTGATTAGATACAAATCATGCCATATACTGGGTCTAACTCATACACTGACCTTAAAAAACAAAGTGCATGTGGTGTGGCTCCATCCTAGAAACCCCTTTATGATAACACAAACAGAAGGTATATAATGGCTTCTCTTTTTCTATCTATAAAAACAACCTTAGTCAGAAAAGCTGAAAATCAAACATGGACCCTCCTTAGAAAAAGAGAGCTACTCCTACTACAGTTATCAGTACCTATCACTATTTCCCTTTATCTTTAAACCCTGACATTTTCTCCACATTCCAACCTCCAAATACATGGGGATATGTAGTTAAAAGGATGAAGACGCTAATGGATGAAAAAAATATTGCTCAAGAGATAAAATGTTTAATGTACAGAATTCAGTCTGGGAACCATTTTTCCTACCCTGATTTAGTTCTATGCTAGTCAACCTGTGACTGTTCTACCAACAAAGTCTCCCTCAAATCATAAAATTCCTGAATATGTTTCTTAACTCTAAACCAAACGAACAAACAGGACTAGACTAAGACTCAAGAGACCCGCTCCCCCCAAAAAAGATGGAATAGGAGATAATGCATGTTGTGAACATATTTAAACCTCATAGTGAGAAAGGAGTAAAAAGGAAGTGACCTTCAACAAAGGCCTAGGACTTATAGATTTGATGTAGAAATCTCATTAAGTGGCAGAAAAAATATGGTTCAAACGCAGGATCTGAAATTGAGACTCAGCTCTCCTGTTTGCTTGCTGTGTGTCATAAACAGATGGCATAGTCCCTCTGGAACTTAGTTCCTCCATCTGTATAAACAGAATAGAGGCATCTGCCCTGAGCTCCAATGAGAAAATGTTTTCACTGAAAGCTGCAGTTTCCAAGAACCTATCGATGACATAAAGTGAGGATTCACTGTATTTTCCTTCCTTTTCCTTCTCTACATTTAAAAATACCCTGAATTTTATGATGCCATTTCTGCAAAGAACTCTCACAACTAAGATTTCATTTTAGCATCATCTCAGCCCTTCAAGGAAGATACTATTGTTCTTATAATGGAAGTGAGGAAACTGAGGGGGGCCCACAAAGTGAATTCATGATAAAGACAGAAACAGATATTGTGAAGGAGGCAAACAGAAAAGAAAAATTGACTTGAAGTCAAACTTTTCCACTTAGGAGCTGTGTCAACTTGAGATAGCTATCAACATTCTGAGTCTTACATGTAAAATGGAGGTAATAATGTTTATCTTATACAGCTGCTATGAGAATTAAGCAAGAGAATACACTTTAAAAAAACTAATACAGGAAGAGATTGCTCTAAGATGGCAGACTAGAAGCAGTGAACAAGCACAGACTGGAAGAATTAATTGTTGAAATGGCAATCATATCCAAAGCAATATACAGATTTAATTGTGATCCCTATCAAAATTCCAATGGCATTCTTGAAGGAAATAGAGACAACATTACTGAAATTTGTATGGAACCACAAAAAGACCCTAAAAAGCCAAGCAATCCTGACAGAAAAGGAGGTATTACATTCCCACACTTGAACTGTGCTACAAAGTTACAGTAATCAAAATGATATGGCATTGGAATAAAACAATAAACACACAGATCAACAGAATATGGAGCTCAGAAATAAACTCTCACATGGACAGTTAATTTATGACACAGAGACAAAGAACATACAATGGAGAAAGCCAAGTAAAATGAAAACATACAAGTGTTGCGAAAATTCAACAGCTACATGCAGAAGAATGAAACTGGACCATTCTCTCGCACCATACATACAATTAATTCAAAATGGGCCAAAAACTTGGTTGTAAGACCTGAAACCATAAAATACTGAGAAAGCATAGGTCAAAACACCCCAAGACCATGACTTCAGTGATGTCTTTGAGCATTCAACTACAACAGCAAGGATAAGTAAATGAGACTATATAAAATTTAAAAGCGTTGCACAGTGAAAGAAACAATCATTAAAAGGAAGACGCACCCTGCCAAGTGGGAAAATAAATTTGCATATCATATATTTGACCAGGGGCTAATGTCAAAGATCTACAAAGCACTCATACAACAAGAAAAAGTATAAATAACCCAATCAAAAAATGGGCAGAAGATCTATATAGACACTTCTCCAAGAAGACATACAGATGGCTAACAGGCACATGAAAAATGCTCATTATCACTTATCAGAGAAATGCAAATCAAACACAACGACACACTATTCACATGTGTGAGAATGGCCTTTTTATATGAAAAAGACCAGAAACAGCAAAATGTTGGTAAGGGCGCGTGGAGAAAAATGAACCCTTTTATACTGTTGATGGAACGTAGACTGATTCAACCCCTCTGAAAAACAATGTAACGTTTCTCAAAATATCAAAAATAGGTATACCACATGATCCAGCAATTCCACTTGTGAAGAATACAAAAAACCCACTAAGTTGAAGAGAATATATGCACTCCTTTGTTCGTTGCAGCACTATTTACAACAGCCAAGCTATGGAAACAACCAAAGTTCCCAATGACAGGTGAGTGGATGAAGAAAATGTGATATAAATACACATGAGAATACTACTCAGCTATTAAAAATAAAGTGTATGTGTGGGGGGTTGAGTGAATTAAGTAAGAAAGACAAACACCAGATGTTTTTTATTAATATCTGGAATAAAAAAAAAGCAAAGAATGGACAAAAACAAAACAAACCAAAGCCTTTAAACTGGCTGCAGAACTGAGGCTATCAGAAAGGGAGGGAGCTCAAGTGGGGGTCAGGTGGAGAAGGAGACCTAATAGACTAAAGTGGAGGATTATTAAGGCTTTGGTGGCAGGCATAGTGTGATAACACACATTTGGTAAAGGTGTGAATATACAGAGTGTTCACACATACACAGTGTGGTAAACCAGTGTTACCAAGGTAACCAATGTTACCTTGATAAACATAATGAATATAAAATACAGATAAAGCTCTAAGTTTTAAGATATATAGCAAGCTTCCAGAGCATGGTAAAATCAATGAGACTGATGATACATTTGAGCCTGTAGATGATGATAAAGTCAGTTTGATGACACTGGAGATCATGATGAAAATACAGATGATATCTAAATTAAATTCAACAATTTATATTCCAATTTTTTTGAAAATAGATCAACCAATAATTTGGATTTGGGTTGTGACCCAATGAAGATTAATATTTCTTTTGCTTGCATGAATAAAGAAAAAGAGAGAAAAGAAAAAGAAATGAAAACAAGGAAGCAGGCATAGAATCTGGCATAGAAGGTGTTCAACAATGATGTCTGTCAATTACTATTCCTGATGCCAAGCCCAATATTATCCTCCCTTCTATTACTTTGTAGCAGTTTAACATTAACATTCATTTTTTCATAAACTTTCTCAGCTACCAAAATCACTTCCAATATTAACACGTAAATACTGTTACTTTGAATGGTATATGAACTTTAAAAAAATTATTATATACCAGAATATTATATTCCAGAAAAATTAAGATAAATGAGATACACAACAGTAATCATTGATACTGGTAAATTTATTATCTTTTATTTTAGTCAAAGAAATTTGCTTTACTTTATCATAAAATATCTATTAGCAACTATACATATCAAACTCTGGAAAAATATCTCTTATGAAAGTTTTTTTAATCTACCCAGCCTCATCTACATAAAGAGACTTCCTTACTTTCTTCCTCCTTCTTTGGGAGAAAAAAAATATATGTGTGTATATTTAAATTTTCTTACCCGGGATATTGTTAAAGAACTAACAGGCAACTTTCTCTCATATGTTTTATCCATTAAAGATGCTAGGTCAGCTGTGAAGACAAAGAAAGAAAAAGAACCTTGTTAAATATACATATTTCTTAAGAAAAATCTAACAGATACAACTCCTGCCAGATGGCTGCCAACATTATGGAGTCAGTTTATAGCAGGCGGTCTTTCTTGCTCTTTTTAGAAATTATTTTTATATATATTAAAGAGGATTCAGGCACACTACTAACATGTTAAAGTGATTTATTTAATTGGAATAGGATTATTTAAAAATCCTAGCATAGATTTAGCTTTTTAAAAATGGATCAATAAAGTACTCCTGGAAGAAGACACTAGAAAGTGTCACTGCCACACTCCAGGGAAAGGAACTAGATGGCAGGAGAGTCAAGGGAAGGAGACTCATTGCTTTCATGTTTATTCCTTTTGCATTCTGAACGAGGAAAATATATTCATAAATTTTTTAAATTGGAATTTATCAAACAATTTTATATATTCCCTGAAGAAATTATGAAGGTATCCTATACTTAATGAATTTTGGCCCAAACTATTCCTATTCTGGTTCTTTTTAGCAGAACATCTATAAAGACACTTGGTATTCCTGAGATCACACTGTTATCTCAGAGTCTAAAAGGATGTTAAATCCAAGGCAACATACTCTCCACAATGATTATTTCACACCTTCTCTCTGCTTCTCAAACTCACAATATGTTCTTTCTCCTCAGTCTTGGTTTCTCAGCTCATGATTCTGTTTTATTTCCCTGAGTATAAAATAGAAGCAACTAAAAGAGAACTTTTATCCTCTTACCATCAAGTCTACCAGGTAACTGGCATCTGAACCCATATATTCTGCCTTCTATTTTTTTTTTAAGATTTATTTATTTATTTATACAAGCACTAGGTACAGTCAGAAGCGCGGGACAGTGAGAGAATTCACCAGAGCCAGAGTGGGGAACAGAAAAGGCAGACTGACAAAATATACTGCTGAGGGGAGCAGCAGGAGCAGCAGGAGAGGTCTGCGCACCATGTGGGACCCTCACTGGTGGCCGGGGATGGAACCAGCACTGCAGAGGCTGCGGGCAGCTTCACAGCCCAGTGCTCAACCGCTGCGCCACCAGGGGAGGCCCCTTCTTGTACTTTTTAACAAAGGATGAACTTTACACACTGCAACAAACAAAAATGACAAAAATCTTACTTACCCTTTTATCTCCTTCTAGTTTCTTATCCTTTCTCCCCCCAGCAGCCTTCTCAAGAGCCATTCCTGATAAAACTGTTGCTACTTCCCTAGTCCATTCTCTCTTGAACTCATCAAATCACATTTTGTTTTCTATCACTCCACTAATACCAAAGACTACTTCCACATTGTTACATCCAGTGGTTAATTCTTTATCTTACTTGACATCTCACTAGCATTTAATATAGTTGACCATTCTATCCTTCATATCATACTCTTCTCTCTCTTGGGTTCCTTTGCAGGCTCTCTTCTTGCCTTTGAAATGTGGTATGTTCTAAGTCTGAGTAGTAGACTGTTCTTCACCATCTGCTCAGTCCCTGAGTGATTTCATCCCCTTTCCCACAGCTTTAATTATCATCTATAGATTATCCACACTTAAATGTCTATCCACTCTCACTTCTGTCTCTAACTCCAGACTTTTTTCCAATTGCATAGATGACTTCTTCACTTGGGTCTCTAATAGGTATCTATAAACATTATCTGTCCTCTTAATTCTCCAAATTTCCACTTCAAACCAGAATTTTCCCAAGTTTTTTCCATCTCAGTAAATGGTCACTACATTCACTGGCTTACTCGGGACAAAACCTTGGTGTTGTCCTTGACTCTATTCTTTTTTACACTTTATAACCAACTGTCAGTAAGTCCTATAGGTTTTAGATTTGAAATATGAATATATATTTCTCACTTCCTCCACAGCTAAGCCACTGATATTTTTCACCTCCTGACTAGTGACCTTACTATCACCAGTGGCTTCATTACTAACAATCTTCACACAGCAATCTGAGAGAGCCTGTAAAAGATAAATCCTGTCATTCTTTTTTCTCAAATAGTCAATAGCTTCCTATAGTACTTGGGCAAAGAATCCAAAATAGTTTCTATGACCTACAAATGCCTACATCAGTTCATCTGTGTGTTTTTGTTTTTTCTCTTTTACACTAGAAGTAAACTCCATGAGGGCAAGGATTTAACTCATTGATATATTCTCAGTCCCTAAAATAGTCACATAAAAAGCATTTAATAAATATCTGAATGAATAAAAAGAAAGGAAGGACAGAGGGGGGGTAGGGAGGGAAGCAGAGAAAGAAGGAAGGAAATAGAAGTAATCAGATTTCCAAAACTTTTTTATTCCCTGGTGAAAGAAATTAGTGTCAAGTAATAAACAGGTAATCATTGACAAGTATTTGTTGAAGATCTACTGCTGTGTAATTTACCATTTTTTCTCTCTTTCTGGAGTTATGTGCTCAATGACTCAGTAACTACAGGGGAGAGCAACTTTTGCAAAACCCCTAAAACCTGTTATCATATGAAAGTGATAAGCTTTTCTTAAAGGGATTGACACAAGGGGATTAAAGAATGTTAAACACACAGAGGATCCTAAAACCTCTTCACACTAGGGCAAATTAATATTGTTAAACCTACTGGCTTACAGAAAGACAGCAAACAGCCCTTCCATGACATAAAATCTAAATGCTCACTTCATAATAAAGACTCCTGTGTTGAGATGACAGGCAATATAAAAAAAATTACATCCCTTTACTCAAAATTTTAAATTTTAACTGAAAAAGGCCAGATGAGGGTCTATTGCCCTAATTACAATGGCCCACAAGCATCCATTTCCTCGTGGGTTTCACATAGTACAAAATATAGACTTAAACATTAGATTGAGCTGATTTCTCTGATTGCCTCTGTTGTGTGTTAACTCAAGATTCCATTTTAATCTTTCACACCAAGTAAAATTGGCTAGGACCTCCAAAAGGCAACAGCTGCAGAGCCAGCATCTGATGAATAACATTTGCATATTGTAAGTCAGAGAAAGATTTTCTCCTAAATATAATATAATGTGACCAGTCACCTCACATGATAGTGCTGGTGAGATGGATGAGGCAGAAAACCACAAAGAGCAGGGATGGCCAGGAAAGCTGGGGCAGCTGCAGCCTGCAGAGGGCCAGCACTACAGGCTTCTGGACCTGAGCATGAGCAGTCAAAGCTTCCCTTCATATTTCAGTGAAGAGCCCACAGATGCCCGAGTTTTATTCAAAGGGGTGTGCCAAAGATGATGCTTTCTTGCCTGTCACTCAGATCCTCAGCAACATTCACTGCAGCGGATGGTTGAGGTCAACAAAGACTGTCTAGGAAAGTGGGAATTTTGAATATGGGAAATTTGAACTGTTCCTTTAACAAAACTTAGAGCTTTAGAGACAAAATGGATGTATGTCCAGGAAATTAAAAGTGTGCTAGTGTAAAAATGACCTCTTGTTTGAAGAAAACAATACCATTGATGATCTAAGGACATAGAAGATTTTATTGAGAACTCTGTGCTATTCCAAGAATAGAAGTGTAATGGGTCACAAACTTGGTGGAGGATATGAACACCTGAGGAACTCCATAACTTCAGATTCCTAAACTTACACCCAGAGAGTGATTCTAATTTGTAGGTATGAGGAGAAGTCAAATTTCTGAACAAATGCCAGAGGAGATTGTGCTGTAGCCTCTCAAGCACTAGATTGAGTTATGTTTGAGAACTACTAAGGAGGGAAAACTGTAAGTGTTAGATGTTTTTATGAAGCTTGAGAAGATATTTTGCTCACTTCCATTTCTGGAATAAGGTGGACTAAATATCCCTTTAAAAATTCTACTATAAAATTAAAACACAAATAAAATATTCAAACTATTTTTTCAAATGTATACCTTAGCTTTCAAGAGGTAGATGTAATTTTTGTCAGTGATCACAGGTAAGATGGGAGCAACAAACCCTGAGTGTTTAAGGGAATGCTGAGGGCAGCAGTCCCCGAGAGCATCCATGTACACCCAGTGATGCCAAGCTTTGGTTTTAATGACTTGGAGTAGGGGGCACAGAGGATAAAATCAAGGACTTTGTAAGATGAGAAGCTGATTTAGAGGTCTTCAGGTAAAGCCAGAACCACCGAGGGCTGTACCAGTATTAGAAAGGTGAACTAAAACATAAATGCCCCCCTACCCCCCACCAAGTAAACAAGGATATTGTCCCTGGGGATTCTAACCTACAAAGTCAGCCCTTACACCTATTTGGGGCCCTAATTCTCACTTCCTATGTGATCCAAGATATACCAACCTTGGATTTTGTTTAAATTTGTTTAAAGTGGCTTAAAAAGTTGATTTTATTGCACTAAATTCTAGAAAATGCAAACTAAACTATAGTGACATAAAGCATATCAGAGGTTGCTTGAGGATTTGGGAAGAGGCAGATGGAAAGGATTATCAAGGAGTAGGAGAAAACTGGGAGGAAGTGGTAGGCTCATCTTGATTGTAGTGATGATTTCACATAGTCACACATACATATGTCAAAACCTATCAAACTGTACACTGTAAACACATGCAGTTTGTTTTATGCAATGAATACCTCAACAGAGCCGTGAAAAAAGTAATTTGATGAATAAGTTAAAGGTTAGGTTAGACACAGATGAGATGAGAATCAGTGAACTGAAAGACCTGAAAGAAATCACACAGAATGCAGTAAAGATAAAGATGAAAAATATAAAAGAGTAAAGAAATATAGAAAATAGAACAGTAAGATCAAAAATGATTTAACTGAATTTCCAAAAGAAGTTAATAGAAGAATGGGGAGAGGGGATACATGACGAGATAATAGCTAGGTGTTTGACAGAAAGATATAGGCTTTCAGATTCAGGAAATACATAAAACCTCAAGTAAATTAAGTAAAATTAAACACAAATCATAATACATTATAATGAACCTGAAGAGTAAGAGGATTTTAACAGTAGCCAGAAAGACAAGATAAATTACATAAGAAAAACAACTATATTATATGGTGTTTTCTCAAAAGGAAAAACAGAACATAATAGAATAATACTGGGAGTAAATACTATCAAGATAGAATCACATATCTAACAAAACTATCTTTTAACATTATGGGAAAAAATAAAGACATTTTTCACAAGCAACCAGAACTTACGCTGTTTTTCAAAAACATTCACAAAAGGAACTTTTTAGAAGTGCTTTTTTAGAAGATGTTTTTAAATGGAAAACTTGGGAGGCTAGAAAACTTGTAAGTAAATAAAATAGATTAAATAGGGAGGAACATTGTTTAAAATAACAATGTCTCACATATGTGTGTCTTAAAGGACAAAACTAGTGTCAGATAACAATATATAGTATGTTTGTGACTGGACTAAAGGAGAATAGATTGTGACAACCATTAGAATTTCAGTGAAATATGCAAGCTAGAAGTTACAGAACAACCATCTAAAATATGTAGACTCTGCAATCTACCATTCCAAAGATCTAAATTCTATGTTGGCAATTCTAGAGATGACTGACTTGTGTGTGTCATCTTTCTACGGTCTCATTTTTTTCAGTATGCATGTAGTCATAAAATCCAATGGTATATAAGTAGAGGATGTAATTTCTAGACTAGTACAAGTAGAAAAATGTGAAAAACAAGAACACCCTAAATCAATCCAAAAGAAAACAAAGGGGGAAAAATGAGGAAGATAGGGAAAAAAAAAAATCACAAAAAAAGTTAGGAATAAATCTAAATATATATCAGTAATCATGAGATGACTATATAAACAGCTAAATTTTCCAGTTAAAAAGACAATGATTGTCAGATTGGTTTAATATCTATCTATCTATCTATCTATCTATCTATCTATCTATCTTCTAGCTGTATAAATCATATGAACATATAATAATTGGAAATAAGTTTGTGAAAATTATACTAGGCAAATGGTAGCGCCCCCCCCCCCATAAAAAAGCTGGCATACCTGTATTAACACCAGATACAATACACTTACAGGTTAAAAAAAACAAGGGTTTTTATAGATTAAATGGATCATTACATAATGATCAAAAATTCATTTTTTCAGGAAGATAATATTAACTGGGTATGCACCGAAGCAACATAGCTTCAAAATAGATAATATCCACAGAATGGCAATCTGCCTAATCATCATAGAATCTGTTATGGAAATAGATCAAAGTTATGATGAGCAAGGTAAATTAGAGGAAGATAGGGCTTATATTGAATCCTGTGAGTTTCAGGCGACAAATTTGATCAATTTCAGCTTTTCATGATTTCTATGATTTCTGTACATTATCATTACTCCTATAGTCTACACTAAGGTCATTCTGACCTTAGGGCCATCTATGCATCTTATATAATTTATTGTAATAAAGAACTAGATACAAATTATTACTGTACTTCCTAGAAGTGATCTAGAAAACACAGGCTGAAACTATTTTTTGTTTGCTACATTTAAAACAAAATGAAAGGACAGTTGACATACAAAATACATAAAATAGAAAGAAGTAAGGAAAACTTACCTAGGAATCATTTGGGAGATTTTTAGATTTTCTTCTATTTGTCTCTGTCACCATAAACTTTATTTTTATTTATTTTTTAATCTTCACATTATTTATTTTGCACAGAAGAACTGGGGTGTAGGCCAGAGGTGTGGGGGGTGAGAGGATTCAGAATGGAGAGCAGAACAGGCAGATTTACTGAAATACACTGCTAAGAGGAGCATCAGGCAAGACAGGAGAGGGCTGCTGTTCCTTATGTGGGTTGGTTCCCTAACCAGGTATCCAATTCAGGCACCAGTGGTGATAGAGCTGAGAATTAACCGCTAAGCCACCAGGGGGGCCACCACCATAAGTTTTAAAGCAAATAGTTCCAATACAAAAGTAAATATGAAAGCAAGCTTTGTGCACATACATACTAAGAAAATGAGACTGACAAAGGCTAATACACATAGGTCAGACCCATCTCTTGAACTGCCAGCATAAAAATATGGAACCTAGGAAATCAATCTACGCCAGAGCTGTAAATGTGGAACTGATAAAAATTAGGAAAGCAGGATTTACAAAATCTCCAATAGGCTGAGAGAACAGGGTTTTATAAAAACTGCAATGAATCAAAGACCTCCACAGATGTAATGACAAAGCAAAACTAAATCTCAGCTAATTGGAGGTGTGAGAGGTGACCACAGTACTCACTTTCCACCTGAATTTAAATGTGTTGGTGGTGTAATTCTCTCTGGATATGGAAAGGGAATTCTTAAAAACAGGAACAAACTAAAAACTTACAAACTGAAAAATCAGAAATAAAATATTTGATTTCAATTCGTTCCAATTCAGTGCAAGTCACCTGAACCCCAGCCTTCTAGCATGGTAACTCAAGCAAGCCTCTGAAACCCAGGAAACTTCCCCATCAGTTCTGCCCTCCTAACAGCACGCTACCCAGTTCTCCAAAATAGTTTTTTCCTGAGTCCCAGTCACTGTGGGTCTTAGTCTGTCGTTCAACAGCTGCCCTAAATGTCCCAATAGATCTGCATATTAGTGGAAGAAACAAGGCTTTAATTCATTATTTATTTTAACCAAAGAGAATTCCAGTATAGAAACAGTTGAAAACTAACATCTAACTAGAGTTGGAAAGTCAAAAAACTCCCAAGAACTCTACAGAGGATAGCTGGAGAACTAAGGTCCTTTTAATAATAATATCAACTGCAATGAATAAATTGTCTCAAATGTTCAAGTCCATGAGTTCATAATGATATTTTTTAAAAAAACAACCTCTCACTGATCATCTTTGGAGGATGTTAGGGGGTCCACACATTATTCTGAAAACTCTCTCTTCCATACAAACAGTACCTCATAATAAGTAAAGTTGATGAATGGAAATTCTTTTACAAAAATTTTCTGGGTAATGAGGGGCAAATAATAGAATTTAAATAGCAATATTTGCTGCTCCTAATTAAATAGTGAATCCAAGCAATGATCACGAGAATGTTTTTTAACATCACAGAGGGACAACCAAATGTTGGATGCCTCCTGACAAAAGTAAACAACATTTCCTAGGAAGTATTAATGCCAAAAGACAAAAAAGAAAAACACACACACAAAAAAAAACCACGGATCTGATCAAGTCTCTCTCTTACTGCCATTTTTATACAGCATATGGAAGGTAGAGGAACATGTCAAATAACACCATAAGGATGAAAACAGCAAATCCAGAATGTGGGAAGTTCTGAGACAAAAGACCTGTTTTCTTTTAGAATATACTGCAAGAAAAAGAGAAACAGAGATTAAAAGAGAGTTAAGAGACCTCTCAACACATCACAATGTATGAATCATAGTTAAACCCTATTTCAACAAACTCTCAGTTAAAAAGAAATTTATAAGATATTTGTGAAATTGAACACTGTGGGATATTTATTGATGCTAAGAGATGAGTAATTTTTAGATATGAGAATGGCATTTTTTTAAAAAAATCCTTATTTTTCAGAGGTACATATCAAAATACATATAAAAACTCTCATAACAAGGTCTTATTAAAAAGTAATCCGGTAATGGGGTAGGAGATGGAGGCAACAAGACTGGCAGGAAATTGATGAAAGTTGAAGCTAGGTGACATATGTGTTGTCATAATAGTATTCTCTCTTCTTTTTTATGGTTTTATTAAAAACTTAAAAAAAGAAGCACCAGAAGTGGGGGGACATAACCATCCCATGGATCTTATGTGGATGCGTATTCAACCAAACCACTAAAAAACCGTGAGTATTAGGAAAATTTGCGATTGGAAATTTCTAATTTAAATGATTATCAACAATTTAGGTGTGATAAAGGGCATTGAAGATAAAATTATCTTTCAGAGACATATATTAAAATATTTATAGGTGAAATGACAAGCTGTCTGGAATTTGCCTCAAAATAATCCAAAGGGTAAGGATGGGGGAATGAGAGGAAGATTGGTTCTGAGCTAATAATTGTTGAAGCCAGGGGATCAGTAAGGGCATTTCCTTACATCATTCACTCTACTTTTGCATGTTTTTACATTATAAAACATTTGAAGCAATCTTTGAGGTTAGAATCAAGATAATGGTTACATCTGAAAAGGAGACTGGAAGCCACAGGTAGTGTTATAGGGCAGCCCCAATATTGAACGGGTTGCCTGGCTGTGGGTCCTCACCCTCGCGCTTACAAGGGACTTATTAATACTCCACTACAGGCACACACAAAAGGTTAATAAAAGGTTTATTTACAAGGGAAAAGGAAATAAGGAAAATGTACAACTCAGGGAGAAAATAGGGAAATAAAGTCTTTAATGCGTCCTACCCGATCCACCGACCTGGAAACCCAAAGTCATTCTCAGAGCTGGCAGAGAGTCAAAATGGGGAACCCCTCCAAAGCCCACGTGTCTGGCTTTATACCAACCTGGCTGCTTAACCCCACCCTCAGGGCCCAGCCACCTTCCCTTTGGTTGTGATGGGATTTGGAGTTCCCAGTGTCTTTGGCCTGGGGTGGGGGTGGAGTCCACAAAGCCTGTATGAAATTAGCTTTAGGACATCCTTTTCCCCCTAACAATTGGACAGCTAGAGAGGCAGGAAAGGCCTTTTTCCTTACACAGGTTTGTTTGCCGTGTTAATTCAGTCTGATTCATCATTGTGATTTGCGCACTTTTCAGCGTACACACACTACTTAAAAAAGGTATCTACAGCTTCAACGCACCGGCAGACACTACGGTGGAACAGCAGGTACTAGAGCTATCACTGAGAAAGTTATTTTTGAGCACAAAGGTAATACAGCATGACCCAAAGCAAATGCCAGGATCTTGCCTCAGTTTCTTCATGTCCAATGGGAATAACAGCAGCTGCTTTAGCCAGCTGCAGTGAGCATTAGATGCAACAGCGCCCGGGCAATACCTGGCACAGAATCCAGCTCGGTTACACTAACCTTTGAGTTTTATGTCAGCGGGCTGGCCTGCATTCAGGCCCCGCCCGAGCCCTGGACTGCAACGTCGGCACCCTGCACTACACGGCACTCGGGGTGCTAACCACGCTCTCACTAAACTGGGCAGTTGCCCGTACCCCTGCCCAAAGTCTCCCAACAAAGGACACTAAGTGCAGGTGAGGAGAGCGCGGCACCGGAGCAGCACCCGCATCTAAGCACTCAGGTGTCCTCCGCGAGATTCGGCGGAGGCGAAAGCACCAGAGCAGAAGGCGAGCCAGCGCCAGCTCCAGCTTAGCCCCAGCGCCAGCCCCGCACCCTCACCCAGGTCCGCCGCGCCTCGCCGCCCCACCCCACCCCACCCCACCCCACCCCACCCCACCCCCGCCCACCCCCGCCCACCCCCGCCCACCCCCGCCCTCCAATGGGGACGCGCAGAGAGACAGCCTCATATCGCCCCCCCCATCGCCCCCAATCAGCGAGCCCGCACCAGGTCGCAGCGCCAATCAGGGCGCTCCACATGCAGCGGGCGGGCTTCCGCGCACGCGCGCACCCGGCTGGCTGCCCCACCAGCCCACGCCCAAACCCTGGGCGGGCGGAGACGCAAGGCTGTCTCCGCAGAGGCCACAGTGCCACCTACTGCCCACTCTGTGAGATGCAGCCGCTAGCGCGAGCCTGGTCACATGCCTCTCCTTAACTTTCTCAGGGCACAAATCCCAGCCCAAACATTCGAATAACAGGAAAAACATGTACAGCGTTAGCAGCGAAGGTCTGTTTTAATTAAATCCTATGACACAGTAGGAAAAAATATATCTCAAACTGTCTCTTCTTTCAAGCAGTTCCATAGTAGTTTCAAAACCTATTTTGCGTTCCACATTTCATATAGCCCTAGGAGCTTGCTCATTCCACTTATTTTTGGAGCACCTTGCTGTAGGTAAGGGTATATACTGAGACAGGCATTATCATCATCCCTACTTTAGGTACAGGAACTGAGGACGAGGTTAAGCGACACAGTTTCTGAAAGCTGCAACAGCTAGGGATGACACCCACATGTCTGTCCCTCAAGTACAGACTCTTCACATCACACTGCAGAATTATGGTACAAAGTGCTGTAAGAATACAGGGGGAGGAAAGACGAGTTCTAGCTAGACAGGGATTCAGTAGGAGGGTGTTCAGTTCCAGATGGTGGTATTAGTAAATGGTAGCTAGTACTGCTTTCAACAAGAGGAGACAATTACCTCCGTGTAATATCTGCCAGCTGCAGATTACCATGCTCTTCTATGGAAGTTTCTGTTTATTCAAGAATCAATGACAATGTTCCCCTACATTTGTGTCTGAATAACAGAGTTGACTATATTCCATACCAAGCTGTCAAATATAATGGTCTCCTTTCCTATTTCCCCTTCACACCTAGGAAAGTGTTGATAGCTTTCCTGAAATACATCTTTCTCTTCTCTGTACTTCCTTCACACACAGTACATCAGAACAAGCTTTGCAATATAATTGAGTCCATGGTGGTTTCAACACTAGAACAGTGGTTCTCAAAAGGGCTACTATTGCCCCTAGTGGTCACTTTAGAATATAAGGGGTTTTTCTTGTTTTTTTCCTATTGCAATGACTCACAGGGCATTGCTGGCACTTAATGGGCAGAACACAGGAAAATTAGATAACCCCCATTGTGACTGTCCACTATAGGAAAACATCATCCCTGTTGGGAGTTTTCAGTATGGAAGGGAGATACTTTAGTCCTAAAGAAGGGCATGAAAGAACCTGTGGGGATGACCTGAAATGGAAGGCTTCAGTATTAATTCATTATTTGAATTGCATGTATGTATGTATATGCATGTATGTGCATATGTATAGATTTATGTGTATGTGTATGCATATTTGTCCTAGCTCTGTTCACTGAATGCGGCAGAAAGCAAAAACTCCACAGTTAAAAGAGAACATCTAGTGCCCAAATCTTGGCTTCTAAGACCATTCCCTACTAAAAAGAACCAGTACTTCTTAAAAGAAATAGTTGAATACATGGCTAAAGCAGGCATGGCTAAAGCAGGAAAGGTACACAAAGAGCTGGAACACTGCAAGCCAGCTTGAGGAGTTTCTACTAGCCAAATCTGGGACAATGTGACCACTCCAATAATTAAGGATGGCAATGAGTCATTGGGGGAAGCAAATATTGTTTAAAAATGAACAATGATGTAAATATATATATACATAAAAAATGAACAATGATATAAAAATATATATAAAATTAAATAAATTAAGAAAGAATGAAAACAAAAAAAATTAATTAAAAAAAGGAATCCACCCTCCACAAGACCACAGTGATTATAAAACAGAGTTCAAAGAAAGAAATGGGAGCATAGAAGAGGGCTCCTGCTTATAGCAGAATACTAAGTATGAATAGAATACCGAGAATTAACTAGTATATGTGTTATTAATGGAGCTGGAAAACCATAAATTTGCAACCATCATGATAAAGATTGATTCAGGCAAAAAGTATCACCAGACACTAAATCTAAGGGTGAACTTTTGATAAGCGGCAGGATACTTATCAAGACATTAAAATGACTTCCTAGAAGTTGTCTATTATTCACAAGGAAAAATAGTAACTCTCCATTGGGGGAAAACAGATACAGCTGACTGGGTGATCAAAGTTAACAACACCAGCCAGAGCAGATGGACATCAAGCATCTGAAGATGTGCTACGCTGAGGACACAATATTACTGACAATATTCTGGCCTGGGAAGCATATACTAAATCAAATCATGAGATGCACCAAAAAAGAATATTCTGTTTTTTAAAAAGGGACTAGTTTCTTTAAAACATGTCAGGTATCTATCAGGATAGAGAGCTGTAAAATAGGCAACAAATATGCAAATAGTTACAAGAAAAGTTTGTATATAGACAGAATAAGAAAACTAAAGCATATGGGTTAAAATGATATTAGGTGAACCTGGGCAAAAGGTATTAAGATGCTCTTTATGTTATTCTAAACCTTTTATCCCAAAGTTTAGAACTATTCCCAAAGAGAAAGGGAAAACTATTTGTCCCACATACCAGGCCATCTGTGACATGGCAAGACATTCACATTATTTAATAATTAAAACACCCTGTTTATAACTAACGAAACTCCATTTTTCATATAAACATGAAGTACTTTTTGTGCATAACTTGAAAATAACATGCATTTTTCAGAAACGTAACTACCATGTACACTGAAGAAAGACAGCACTTAGATTCGTTCAGAATCTTACCAAGTTATTCTCTACTTTGTGATGACGCCATTTCTGGTATTTGACTTCATCAACACACCACATTATCTGCATTTCTATCTGTTGTTCACAGTGATTCTGCATTTTAGTGAAAGCATATAGTTACTCATCTTTATTCTCTACAACTCTGCTTTGGTTGACCCTTGCCAGTATACCCATTCCAGTGCTCACAAACTCTGGTCTTACGATCACATTACCAGGGGAGAAAATAAGGATTTAGTTGAACTCCTTACTCTACCCCAGTTAGCCATTAGACAGATATAAAAGAATGCCCTCGTGCCCCAATTATGGGAAGAATCCATACATACAGGGGCTTTATTCTTATTTAACATATGACAAAAGAAGCAAAGAACACAAACTAAGGGAAAGTATTAGATCAGCACTAGAATTGGCTCAAAAGTTTTACATTAGTCCCATAAAACTATCACCAATCACCAGCCTTATCAATGTCCCACTGATGTGAAATATTGTGAAGGGCAGA
Source organism: Talpa europaea (assembly GCF_964194135.1). NCBI lineage: Eukaryota > Metazoa > Chordata > Mammalia > Eulipotyphla > Talpidae > Talpa > Talpa europaea. The sequence continues at coordinate 51,103,843 of NC_140071.1, read as the reverse complement.
CAAAACCAAAAGCAGTAGATTCAGTGATTTCTTTTAAGGCTTATTGTTTTATAAAAGAAAGGTTGTTATCTGTGTAACATGACATAGGCAACAGAGAAAGGGGGCATAATTAGGAGCTTACTGCCTGAGTAGCGTTAGCTATCTACCTTCTCTAAATGACTTAAATGAGATGATAATACAGCTTTCAAATCTGCCACCTGCTAATGATAGAGAAGAGCTCTGAAGAAACAAGAAATAACAATAAAAAAGTAGGAAATATAAAAATATATAAAATATATACAAAATACATTTTTCTCTGCAAATAATGTAAAACAAATAGGCTGTACAGCAGCTAACTATATGATAAAATTGGCCAAAACACAAGAAAGAAAAGATTTCTTCATATAGGTCAGTAATCAAGGCAAAAAATGAAATAGAGGCTTCCCTGGTGGCACAAGGGGTTAGGTCTCAGCACTATGAAGTTATCTGCATCCACTGCAATACTAGTTCGATCCCTGGGCAGGAAGCTGATCCACATGGTACAGCAGATCTCTCTTGTTTTGCCCGCTACTCCCCTCAGCAGTGTATTTCAGTTGATGCGCCTGTTCTGCTCCCTACTCTGTCTCTGGTGAATCCTCTCACCCCACTGCTTCACGCCTGTGGGCTACACCCCAGCTTTTATATGCATAAATATATAAATCTTAAAAAAAAAAAATAGAAATCTTCAGGACAGTAAAAATGATTTTCCCAAGTAATCATACCTTTTAACACTTAAAGTGTGCTTATGTAAATTGGATCATCATAAAAACATCATTTCATAGATATGAATAAGAGCTACATGATATATATTATGGAATGACTGAACTAACATGTACCCACCCAGGTGACAATCTTCTTTTTCTCTTGCTTCCCATTTGTGGCTGTCCACATACGCTGCAGAAAGCAGGCATCTTTTACCTGAGGAAAAAGACATTAACAGACATGGTTTCACAACAGAATCAGTTTATGTTTAATAAACATATCTCTGTCCTATTTCCAATTTACTAGTTTAAAAATTCTATTATAATAGGAGACTCTATTATAGAATAGAATCTATTATAATAACCAACAGTGCATTGTTCATCATTCAGTTTATGACAAAATACTTTCAACCTACAAGTAGAAGATGCAGAAAACTGAAAATTTTTACAATGATATTATGGGTAAAAAGGCTGATCATTCTGTTCCTATAACTTTAGGACCACTTGTTCCACTGAATGAGGTGAGCCCTAAAACTTCTGAGAATGCTAACTTAATCTGCCGGGCTACTGCTAACTCGCTAAGAATGCTTAACAATCATCTTACAGTTTAAGATTTTGTAACATGTTTGTAAGACTTTCTACAGCAACTGGAAACTACTACCTGAGAAAGACAAACATTCCACTTTATGTAAACCTTTTAGCAGGATGTTCACCTTTTTCTGAGAAACTGTAAATGATACCATTTAAAGTTTTTTCCATCCTGTATAGTATTTGGAAGATCTGTGTAGTAGAATCAAAATTTCTATAAAGTCAGAGACAGAACATTACAATGAGTGGACAATGGCAAAGTGGAAAATCTAGATTAGTTTTTCAAACTTTAATGTATATATCAATCTTAGTGAAATGCAGATTCTGATCAAGAGTTCTGGGGAAGAAATCAGATTCTACATTTTTAATAAGTTTCCAGGTAATGATGATGATGCTGGCCCTCACACTATACCTGAAATGAAAGACAAAATATCAACCTCACAGATTTAGGTCTATGAGCCTCTTTATTTAATTCTGAAAAAGATATTTCAAGGACTACAATTTCAAAGTTTATAGTTATAAAATTAATGTTTGGTCAAATGTCTGCGAACATGTTTACCATCCATCCAAAGGGAAGCAGTATGACTGAGGACACACATACTCTTCAGAGTCAGAAAGTCTAAGTTTGAATGCTTGCCTTATGATAAACACTATAAAAATGAAGGCTTTACCCCAGATCTCTGAACCTCATTCATCCTATATAAAACAGAGAAATAATGCCTACCTCATATTGTTGTTTAAATGAGGGCATACATTAAGTGCCTAGGCTAACATTTATTATGTAGTAGGTGTCTATTAAGTTTGCTTCCTCTAACCTCTTCATATACCAAAGTCCATTTTTTCTCTATATCTCAATAAATTTGCCCTGCAACCTCTTGATCACATTCGTTGCCCTTCTCCATTATGTTGTAAGGAGAATCAACAGAAGCACCAACTGTTCTAAATATGATTTGTTAAGAGTTTACACAAAGTAGCATATTTTCCCTCTCACCCTATAATGCATCAACATGTTTTGATGGCTTAAAGTCAAGCTCCTATGAGCATTCTCAAATTCCCAGTGGTTCATGGTATACTATCTTACATACTTTACATTACATGCCTTAGTCTTCAGTTCCTGATTTCAAGACAGTGCTTGTTCAATATAACTTTCGGTATAGGAAACATGCAATTCTGAGCTGTCCAGTACAATAGCCACTATTAAATGTTTATTGGACACTTACAATGTAGGTAGTCTGGTTAAGGAACTGAATATTAATTTTATTTAATTTTAACTAATTTAAATAGCCAACAGCACAGGTGTAATCAACAAGTTCACCAGTTGAAACTAAGACTGAAATGCTAATTGATAATTCTTTCAATTCACCCTTAACTAATTTTTTTGCCCCTTGTTAGAATGATTCCCCCCTCCCCCAAACATTTTAAGCAACCATAAAACTCTTTCCCTGATAGACAATTCAGGTCTTGTTTAAACTTACTAACATTTATAATTAAAGATACTGGTGATAATAGCTACTACAGCTAATTCTTAGTGAGGTGCCAGGTACTGCACATCCCATTTTACCTAATGTGTGGCAAAATATGTTTGCCAGCTAGGTCAACTGGTTAATCCTCAGGAAACTTCTGGTAGCAATTAGGTTTCACATTATATGTAATGTTCCTAGAGAAGTGTGACCAAGAGTGTGTGTTTTATAGAGGCTAGAAAAGGTCAGTTGGAAAGAGGAGACAATAGGCATTGGACATATGGATTGTAATAATTGCATTTTAAACACATAATGTTAATACCTGTTAAGAATTATATTCTACAACTGTTAGGATTTTTTCCCCCAGTGTCGTAAGATCAAATGGGTTTTGAGTGGGCTGCAATTCAACTCACATATCAAAGTACTTTAGAAGAAACTATTAGCATGTATTTTCTACACGTGTCAACTGCGGCAAAGAAAGGTCAAACAAAAGTTGTGTCCAAGGTCATTCGGTAAAGTGAGATTGGTACTTTATTAAGAATTTAGAACAGTTCTTCCACAAAGTGAAGACCAGGTATCATCCAGATGTGAGCTGATAAGGGGGACGTTTATGACGACCCTCCATGGAAACCTCAGCAGGGAGAAATTTTTCATAGCCCCAGAGGTTAACATATTTGAGTTTTTTATGGTCAGCAAAAAGATGACCACCTTAACACACAAACCCAGAAAATGATACGCAAAAGCCCTCATGTCAAGACCTTCCTCTGCTTTTCACACCTTTGGATAGGTAGATATTTGGGAAAGAAAATGAATGAGAGGCCCTACCTCCCCCTTTTTTTGCTACCTAACACCCCTAGATGGTTTCTTAACCGATCGCAGAAAGATTTCCTTTCTTCTTGAAAGCCCATCGCTTCCTTCGCTTAGGGAAGAGAATCCTCAGGGGGAGTAATGAAGCATCCCCAAGAAGGAAGCTGTCACCAACCTGCCAGTGAGAGCTGAGGCAGAGCTATTTTCTGCGCCAGGAGGACACCGCGCCGCGCTATGGAGGCCGCCATCTTGGGGCATACCAAGGGAAAAGCAGGGCGGGGGGGTGAAAGGAAGGGGTGGAGTCACAGACGTATGCTCCGCCCCCCTCCCGGGCTCCGCGCGTTGGTGTGGCCCGGGACAGCATGGCTACTGCGTGTGGACCCAAGAACCTATTTCTGCTGCAGGCGCTGCGGAGTTCCGTATATCCCGGGGTGGGAGGCTCGGGCACCACCTGCTGCCGCTGCCCTCTCGGAGGTATCTGCGGTCTCTGACCTTGAAGGAGGGTCGGTGGGACAAAAGGGAATTTTAGGCCTCTGCGGGCATTGCTTTGATGATACAGAGGCTCTTCAGTCCCCCACTGGCCTGGAGCAGCTGTGTGTGACCCTGTCCTCTGGTTGCACGTGGGTCCAGCGGTGGCCACCGAATGGTGTGAATGCCAATGTTTCTGGGAACCAAAGGACAAACCCGAGCGGGGTCTTGACCTTGGGTCTGTAGAATTCCCTCTGACCCTGCGACTCCGGTCTCCGCAAACACCCTCTGCCCTTTGAGTGACTGCGCTGCAGAGCTTGGGCGCGGAAGTCTGACTGCAGCTAGCAATCTGAAAAACTTTGAGCAGTTTTCCTCATTTGTAAAAGTATCCCTTGGTGTCCTTATGAAAATGGCTAATTTTGAAAATAATAGTGATGATAAAATATTGAACACTTTGTGCTCAATGTAGTTTATATACATTAATTCCTTATTCTAATGTAGTTTATATACATTAATTCCTTTGCTCCTCACAGCACTCAGTAAGATAGGTCCCATTCTTTTCTTTACTTGCTGTGAAGGAAACAGTGGGTTAAGTAATTTGCCCAACGTCAGAGGTAACTGGTAGAGAGACTGCAGGCAGCTCAAAAGCAGAGTCCTGCTCTAATCACTCCGCTAGACTGCCTTTCCTTTAATAATGGTTTTTATTCTTTTTCCTTATTGCAATACACAGCTCTCTTTTAGTGGGTGATTCTTTGGGCAGGCTCCAGTTCATGCTCAGCTGAGTGTCCCAAAGACAGATGTTTCCTTATCTTCTCTACTAAGTTGTGGTCAGTAATTTGGGATGCATCTTGTGGTTTTCTAGAGCCCAAATCTGAGAGGCCATAACTCCTTCTTTCTCAAATGACAGACATAGCTGTTGTCTCACTATAACTTTTTAAAGTTACAATACACTATAGGCTTTTACCTATAAATGGAAATTAGAGATGCCTGTTGTGCATTTAAATGAGAGTTGTGTATGTGTTTTAATGCAGTTGTCATCACTTAACCAGATGGTGAATGTCTATTTGTCTTTCAAATCCCAGCTTCCTCTCAACACATTCCATAGGCAGTTAATCACTTGCTCCTTTCCTGCACACAAAATAAACTTATTGCATTCTCTGGTAATTGGGAGGTGTTTTTTCCTGGTGGGTCACTGGCATGTTTGTACCTGTCGAGATCAGTGACTTATACTAGATGAAGATAAGATCAATCGTTAAAGTAGCAATCAACCTCTACTCATCTATCTACTATGTATAAAACAGTCAAAATGATTTTTTTCTTTTTTTTATTTTTAGCTAAAAGATATCTACTTACAGATAATATTGTGAAATTGAAAGAATTTCAGCATAAGAAGGTGGCTATTGCACATAATCTTCCTGGCACCAAAGGTATTAGAATTTATTTTGTTAATTCTTTCTATGATCTGTTTCTTCTTTCTTTCTCTCTATTCAGTCTCTTCAGGACCTTTATATCTCAGAAAAGATTGAGACTGCTTATTCTTAGATTCCTGGTCTACCTTTATGTTTACCTTTCATTTCACTCTCCATTACTAAAGTTTAGAGCTCTCCTCTAATGCCTTTTTTCCAGAATCCCAGAGAGATACTAAACCTAGCACCAGAAATAGTCCTCTCTATAGAGGACTAATAGTTTTGTGCCACTAAAGGTAAGATTCAAAGATCAAAATAACTAGGAGGTTGATAGAAATGCCAAACCTAGGCAACTTGTGTGCACAAGTCAGAAAAACTACGCCAGGTGCCTGGCTTTCAACCTTTCTGATGCAGCCCTCAGTAAAAAAATACATTTTACATTGTATTGCCAGTATACACATACATATCTACACATAATTGAAAATTATGAAATAAGACAGTGCTATTGAATTGATGCATTTTTCTATTTTCTACTCTATGCTGGAAAGGTCAGTAGGCACAAACAAAGATTTTGCCTAAAAATTAACAAAATATTGATCAATGTTAATGGGCTGTGGGAGGTCATTATACTGTTCTCTCTAGTTTTGGATATGTTTGAAATTTTTTCTTGTAAAAACATAGCACCACTGCCCTGGGTCCTACTTCCTTTCAGATTCTGAGAAATCTTGTTGCATACATTCCCTTTTCCTGCACATTGAGTTTTCCCCAGAACTTCAGACTCCTTAATAAACATTATAAGGCTCTCCTCTTTTAATAACTCTTTGTTTGTTCCCATTGACTTTTCAGCCCTCTTTCCTCTCACCATTAAATTTTATGAGCGTGCAGTTAACATTTCTTGCTTCCATTTGCTCATAGTTCTGCCTTCTGGAATCAGTCTTCCCTCACCATGCCATTCCACTTACCATGCTGTTTATTATATACCACCCCTGCAGAACAGGAGCAGCCTTAGGAGTTGGGGAGAATATATTAATCTCTGGTTTAGTAGACACAATCAAAATTTTCCTTAGTCTTTCCTTTTTATTCCAGATCTTTTGGAACTGTATGAGGTTTCCAGAGTTAGTGCCCCTCGTCATTGTCTGTTTGTTTTTTCCAATTGTCATAATCTTCCTTAGGCTATGCTATGGTTGGGCATATGTTCTGAAATGCAATTAATGTCATAAGTACCAATTTACTCCATTGTCAGGTTGATATTTATAAAATGCTGTCAACATTGCCTCCTTATAAGAACATCTAATGGTACTCTGTTGACCACACAATGTGCAAACACCCTCCTGACTTCCTAGCTTTTCTTTTTCTTTTTTTTAAAGATTTATTTATTTACTTTATACAAGAACCGGGGTATAGGCCAGATGCGCGGGAGGGTGAGAGGATTCCTTAGAGACAGAGCGGGGAACAGAACAGGCAGACCAATGAAATACACTGCTGCAGGGAGCAGCGGGCGAGACAGGAGAGGTCTGCTGTGCCATGTGCAACCTTCGCCTGCTGGCCGGGATCAAACTGGCCACTGCAGAGGCTGTGGACAGCTTCACAGCGCTGTGTTCAGCTGCCTGCGCCACCAGGGGAGGCCCCTGACTTCCTGGATTTTCCATGAAGGACCATTCCCTTTCTGGAGTCCGATGTAATTGCCTGTTAATCTAGTCCTTGTTCTCCCTTTACCACCTTTCATTCTTAGTTCTGTGCTGCTGTTACTTGTGCTGATTCCCACACTAAGAATGCACCATCCCCCCCCCCTCAATTTTTCCATTCCTATTCAGCCTCTTCCCATCTGGTACCTCTCCACTTCCACCAATCAGGTGTGTTTCTGCCACCCTGCTTTCTCTCTTCCCCCCTGTTATGTTTGTAGTCAGTCACTTATTGCCTCCTCCATCATTGTTTTTAGATGACTTTGGATAGATATATGTTGTCATTCTCCATAGACTTTAAGCTCTTTCAAGGCAGGCACCATACCTTTCTTCATGAGGGGCACACAGGACATCTCTGACTGAATTGCTTTAGCACTTAAATCTTGATTGATTCGTTTTAAAGTACAGATTGCCTCTGTTGAGATTTTGGATTCTTAAGATTTATTAGGATGGATGAAATACAAGATAAAATGTAATCCCATTAAAATCTTTTAGATGTTTGGGAATATTTAACAGACTAAACCCTTTTGAATCTGACAAATGACAAGAATGAAAATGAGAACAATGTCTGTAATTATTGGCAGTTACTGTATGTTAGGCCCCATGCTAAATGCCTTCAATACTTAGGTATCTCAGGATAACCCCATGAGGTTGATACCTCAATCCTCACTTTACACACGAGGAATCAAGTCTCACAGACCAGAGTCTTCCCAAAACATGGAAGTGATAGAACCTAGATTTTAGCCTAGGTCCTCCGGACTCATTCTGCAAATAAAGATTGCAGGATCCATTGCTTCCTCTCAACCTATTGGGTCTTCTTTTCTTATAAATCAAGAAGAGTGTCTGCCTCACCTTCCAGATCTGGTGTTTTTATGTATAGTGTGCCACTCCTTTAAGCAGCATTCCTGTAAAGCGCTGGGCCTTGGAGCAAGTCCTATAGACTAGGCAACTTATGATACTAAGAAAAGCCCTTCTGGAAAGCAGATGCTTGGTGCCAGCCTTACTTCTCAGCCCACAAATTGGCAAGAATTCAGTCTCTTCCTAATGGAAGAATCAGGGTTTCCTTTGGTGTTTGACTGTCCCCACAGTTGATCATATATACAGACAAGGGACAGAGAGGATTACCTTGAAGTGATTCCATTTCTGCCAATGTTGGCTGCTGTTTAGAGAATTGTTTTGTTTTACCCCCTGTGCATTATTTAATACAGTGACATGTATTCTAACTACTGGGTAGAAAGATCAAGAGAATGAAAACGGTAAAGTTGAATCAGATGAGGCATTCCTGAATCATTCACATTTGGGTTTTCCAGCTTGTTGCTCTGCCAGTTGGTGGTTTGGATACCTTGGTTACGTTTCTTTCAATTTTGGGTTTTTTTTTCCCTTTCATGAGTATAGATACAGTTCTTTAGACTAAGCCTTTGTGACAATTGTAAAACTTTAGTGTGTACAAAGATCACCCAAGTGTCAAAAATACATATTCTTGTGTTTGTACCTGCAGACATTCTGTGTTTAAATTTTTGAGTGGCATCTGTATCTGTCCCCCCTAAAATATGATGTTTTTTGCTTTGTGCACCATCCCTGACACTCTGCTCTAGAGGAGACCAGTCAAGGAGGGGAGCTGCTTGCTCTGAGGCCCTCTCAGTGTCCCTTTATAATGGCCAGCTCCCCTCCTTGCTGAGATCAGGATCCCGAGAGTCTCAGTGAGCCTGCATGATGGTCACCACACTGTGATTTCTTCCAGAAACCTATTTGAGAAACTTGGAAGAGAAATTGACCCAGAATAAACTCATATTGAAGGACGAGCTGAGAACCTTGCTTCATTTGTGTGAGTCCCGGGACGATGTGGAGCTGGCTAAAAATGTCATTTACAGGTGAGGTGTTTCCTTAGAATTCTGCTAGCCTTCATCTTTTCTCACTCTCTTCCTTTTCTTAAGCAATTTCATGCACTTCCAAGAATTTAGCTATATCCTGTGTACAGTTGATGTCCAAATCTCTTCTCCAGATGCCTTCCCTAAGCCCCAGGCATTTATATTCATTCATTTAGCAAATACTTACTATGTTCCTACTACTTGCTTGGTGCTGCAAATGGAAAAATAGACCATTTATGCCCAAAGAAATCTGTTTCTTATTTCACTTACTAATTTCCCAGATCTTCACACTCATCTAACACAAATTGGATTAGGAAATGTATCTTTAAAAATACACATCATTCTGTTTGGCAATATATGTGTTTACAATAGAGTATCTATAATACTACTCTGACTTTCCTCCATGATTTTAGCCAGAGGTTAAAAAGTATTCAGCTTTTTTAAGTGAGTTTTTCTCCATGGTATTTGGAATTCATTCATATATATATATAATGAATGAATCTTCCTAAAATCTGATTAACATGTAATCATGAGTTACTTACTTTGTCTTGGTGTCTAAAGCAGAAAGAGTTGTTACTGAAAGAAATTCAACTAGCCATTTATGGTTCTGCAATTCTAAATGGCAGACTGATGGCATGTAGAGACCTCAAGCCATATTATGTCACTGTTTTTGAAGTTAGCCTTTTCCTAAAATTAAACTTTGAAAACAACATTTGACTTGTTTATCTACATAAGTGTAGCTCACACAAACCTTTTCTTGAGCTGGAAAAACAGATTGTTCTGAATTGCAAAATGCATCTATTGATTGTATGCCCTCCTATATGGGGATGAAGCTAGGTTTGAGGGGGACAGAGCATCACCCCATTCCTTTCCTTTGTTCTTCCTAGATGGGACATACAAAGAGACATTTCATTCTGATAGGCTTATAGTTTCAAGGCCTCTGCTATTCCCTTGCGTAGGCTCACGCTCAGTCTTAACAGGTTGTTGTTAAATTGAAAGATGGCTATGATGTACATTTTTCCTTTCGTTTCACAGGGTATACAGGCCTCCAACAACCTGTTTGTTTTGTTGTTTAGTTAGTTTAAGTGCCAGGCATGCTTGTGCGTTCTGTTTCCTTGGATTATTACTTTTACCCTCTGGACTATAGAGCACGTCATTCTTCATTGTGCTTCCAAACACCTAGCAGAGTGCATAGCTCTGTCTATCCTTTCCTTTTCCTTGACTCTTTGCCTTTTTGCTCATTGAGTCATTTTGATCACCAGGTACCACGCAGAGAACCGAAATGTCACTTTGGGGGAATACAAGTTTGGACCACTTTTCATCAGGTTGTGCTACGAGTTGGATCTTGAGGAATCTGCAGTGGAGCTCATCAAGGACCAGGTTACTGTTTGCTTTCTCTGCAGTGGGATTTCCTTGTGCTGAGGAGCAAGTGTTTTTAGTGGTGTTAGGCAAGGTATCTCTCCTATATACATTCTTCCTGGGTTAGATTTTCAGAGAAAGGCTGCTGGTCTGAATAAATGATATCTCCCCTGCATTTTTAAGGTTTCCTTGGAGTCAGAACCTAAGAAGAAATGTAGATCTCTTTACACAGAGGTATAGAGGAAGCGGTGTAGGTACAGCTAACAAGGTATCTACCTGCCTTGGCCGTGTATCTACCTGGGTCTGATAACTTCCTCTTTTCAGGAACTTTTAGTAGGAGGTAGTATAAGACAGGTTGCTATTTTAAGATTGCTTTCCCTCTTACCCCCTTCAACCCCATCCCCCCAAAAGACTGCCTTTCCTTTCCTTCACCTGTGCTTCTCTCCTGTTTTATATTTTTACTTCTTATTGGAGGCAGTGTCATACAGTGCTTTTCTATTTTTAAAGTACTTTCATCTCTTTTCTGATTTTCTTTTCCTGCAAACAGAGATAATAAGAATTGTTTTTGTGATTATTTATTGAATGTTTACTATACCAGAGCCTGTGCTTAAGCACTTCATATGTTTTATCTCATTTGTTTCCCACAATAGACCAGGTGACGTAGATACCATTATTCTTGCCAGTTTGTGAGGGAACTGGGACTCAGACATTGTAAGTTCATCTATGATCAGAAACAATTGTTCAGTTTTGGGACCGGGGCTGGCCACCAGGGACATTTTGGTATTTTTAGGAACTTCCATAAAAAAATAGTCCTCCCTCTCACTTTTTTTTAATACAGATTGTTCTGCCCCTGGTGGAACTGTTAGCTCTTGGCTTACTCCTCTTTTATGTATGAGAAAGATGACTGCAGTATATTAATAAGCAGAGAAAAGGTGCTATCAGGATAGTTCCTAGTTTGAGCCCATGTTTTCCCCTAAAAGTAGAGCTATCCATATGTATTTACATCTGAGTTTATATGTATTAAAAATCTGAAAGGATATAAACTAAATGACTTCCTTTTTACAGGGTAAAATGATAAGAAATTCTCACTTTTTACTTTATTCATTTTTGTATTATTTGACTAATAAGAAGCATATGTTATTTGTAATTAAAGGAAAATGAAAATTTCACTGTGATAAATCATAGCTAGAAGTATGATGATAAAAACAAAAAAAAAGGAAAAAGGGAAGAAAACTTTTTTTTACCTACCTATGTATGAAATATTTGCATGTGAGGAAGCTTTCTGGGTAATAGTATAAACTTCAGATTCAAATGACATAAACCTAACTCTGCTTCCACTTTGACTTTTTGTGTTCCCTGACAGTGTAGTAGCCACCAGCCACCTGCACTTACAGGGCCTTCTATGCTGACTAGCTCACATTTACACATACTGTCAGTATAAACTACATGATGCATTTTTCAGATACTTGGTATAAAAAAGAGACTAAAGTAATCTTCCAAATTTTTATATTAATGATATGTTGAAATTGTATTTTGAATTTAGTGGGTGGAACAACATGATTAAAACTGATCTGAAATATTACTCAGCAATCAAAAAAGATAAACTCATGCAATTTGCAGCAACATGGATGGAGCTGGAAGGGATCATGTTCAGCAAAATAAGCCAGAAAGAAAAAAATACCAAAATACTGGATAGTTTCACTCATAGCAGGAATTTAGAAAACCTAAGTAAGGGGCCAGGAAAAAGACTAATTATAATAAAGTAAAAATCAAAATCAACAAGCAACTATAAACCATAGACGTAGTCGGGCTGGGGGGTAGGGTGGGGGCGAGAAGGGAGTAGGATCAAAACAAGGGTGGTGGGAATTGTAGGGGGACGATAGCCAAGATGAAAATGCATACATTGTGCAAAAATGAAAAATGATGTAAAAAAATATGTAATAATTATTTTTTAAATATTTATTTATTTATTTATACAAGCACTGGGTACAGTCAGAAGCGCGGGAGGGTGAGAGGATTCACCAGAGTCAGAGTGGAGAGCAGAGCAGGCAGACTGATGAAATACACTGCTGAGGGAAGCAGCAGGCGGCAGGAAAGGTCTGCGCGCCATGTGGGACCCTAGCTGGTGGCTGGGGATCGAACCGGTGCTGCAGAGACTGCGGGCAGCTTCGCAGCCCAGCACTCAACCACTGTGCCACCAGGGGAGGCCTTATATAATAAAATTTTTTTAAAAAATCATTAAAAAAAAATAAAACTCATCTCATGTATTTTTACTTTTTCAAAGGAGACTACTCAAAATTTAGAACTGCACACATTGTTCACGCTGGTGGCTTGTGGTGTCTTTTTACTGAGCAGGACTGCTCCAGTCTTCCCATCACTAGGAATACAGCTCAGACCTGCCTTTGACCTCTGGGCCCTGGGTAGTTGCTTTTCTCCTGCCACTCTCCCCCTGGGCTCTCTCCGCTCTGGACATTGTTCTTGCTCTGACACAGTGTCTGTGCCCCACACTAAAATGCCCTACACCTCAGTCGTGGAGGCTTTCTTCTTTGCTTCAAGGAAGTCTCTTCTTTTCAGAGAGCATTTTCTGACCACCTTCCAGCATCTTCTCCCGTCCTTTATCCTGTTTCATTATTTTTCATGGCCTACATGGAAACTTGAAATTATGTATAGGTTTTTTTTTTTTGCTTGTGTTATTCACTTGTTCATTATCTCCCCTACCAGAATTTAAACTTCACTTGGTGGTAGCCCCTCTAGACTTTAGGGGAGGGTTTGTATCTTGTTCATCATATTTTATTCTCATCATCTAGAACAGGGTTTGCATAGGAGCTCTCAGAAAGGAGTAAACTTGAGCATGGCATTTAATGGAGTATTGAGCTCTCAGAAAGGAGTAAACTTGAGCATGGCATTTAATGGAGTATTGAGCTCTCAGAAAGGAGTAAACTTGAGCATGGCATTTAATGGAGTATTTGAATATTATGTGTCATATTACCATAGCATAGAAAGTGTTCAATAAAACATTGAGAACATTTAAAAAAAATGTTTTTGTGAATTGTTATTCTCAAAATAACAATAATTTTAATAATGACATGACATTCTAATTGGTAATTTTTAATAATCTTTACTATGTAGCAAATTATTTCAAAAACAACTGTGTATTGTTTGTTTGCCAAAAGGAAGGGGAATCATAGTTCATAAGACCCCCCCCCTTTCCTTAGTCTTCAAGTGTACTTATGGCTGCAATTTCATATTAGTTTGCTGCCACCCAGGATCTAGGACCCCTGCCAGGGTTAATTGGCGTGTTTCTTTTCTCTTGAGCATGGCAGAGCCACACCTTATAAAGATATTCTTCACTCATAAAGATATTCTTCACTGTATTTCTAAAACAAGAGCTTTCTTGCCATATCTTTTGCCTCTGTTCATTGTGCCCATTGCTAAAAGCATGATAGCCAGGAGAATGGGTAGTATTTTAATTATTTTGAGAAATAAATTCTTGGTATATCAGAATTTATTAGGGAATTTAAGAGGCCAGATGAATTAGGTATTAGCAAAAATAAGTCCTCCACAGAGAAAATGCAGTATAAGTAACTATCTTAATTGTTGCCACTTTTAACCAAACTTTATTGTTTTTACTCATTAGCATTTACGAGGTTTCTTCTCAGACTCCACATCTTTTAACATTTTGATGGATATCTTATTTATCAAAGGCAAATATAAAAGTAAGTTTTGCATTTATGTTTGATGAAATAATGTGATGTCTTTGCTCATATAGCAGTTAGGAAAAACAATGGGCTGTGCACAAATGTGCCTTATATTCCCAGTGAGTGACTGAATAACTGAGATCTTATTCTTTAAGTGTGAAAACATTATTGCATCATAAGTCATGCCTTCAACTGAACACCCCAGATTTTACTTACACTAGAATTATAACAGGTATTAAAATACTAGTTCTTGCATGATCTGACCTTTTATTTTGAAATTTAGTTCATTACAAATGACCTTGACAAATAGCTTTTATTGTGCTGTAGTACACTTTTCAGTAGATGGTGCTGAACAGAGTAGAGTTCTGGGGTGAATAGTGAAGGACTTGGAACTCTCTGGAGCATATCTAACACTACTGGACCAATCCGGACTTTTGGCAGGTGCTTTGGAAGTATTGGTTGAGATGAAAAACCAAGATGTGAAGTTCAGCAAAGATACCTATGTCCTTGCTTTTGCAATTTGCTACAAACTGGTAAGACTATCGTCCCTTAACTTTTAGAGCATTGTGGATAGTGTTTGAAATAGGATTTTTTTTTTTTTTTTGGTACAAATAAGAGTCACTTCCTCTGAAGTCTTTCTATCTGGTACAGATATATCCATTTTAATATGTTCATTTTTAGAAAAACTGATATTAGCTGTACTAGATAGTTTTATCATGGAAAAAGCAATTTAACATCTTTCACCTCTTCTGGCTATTCATGTGAGAACATGAAACTATGCCAGGTTCAAAGTCTAGTCTAGAGTCATCTTGCTTCTGGGATCAGGCTCAGCTACATTAAACCAGTCTTCTCTGTTGCCTTCTCCCCTGGAAATCTTAGCATCCTTCATTGTCAAACTCAAGGGCTACTTTGTCCTCGTCAGTAAATGTTTCTGGGTCACCTTACTTAGACGTGATCTCTCCATCCTCTAGCATCCCTTAATCATGTTCTATTTATATCACATATGTGGCAATTAATAGTGCCCGATATGTATTGAGTTAATGCTCATTTCATCGCCCTCACTCGTATGTTAGCTCCTTGAGGCATCTTTGAATGCCAGCACCTAAAACAGTGCCTGGCACACAGTCAACCTTTAATAAATGTATGTAACATTAAAATGAACTCTTTGAGGACAGAGGGCATGACTTGTAAGTCCTGATGTCTTTTCTGTGTTAAGACTGTTTCTTACAGAAAAACTGTCTTTATTGAATAAATGAATAACTAAAATTGTGAAATAATTCAGTGCATGACTGTCATCATTCATGCTATTGAAATTTTGGAAACCTGAATAAGAAAACCTTTTTATGTTGCACATGAAGGAACACCAAGCAAGGTAGAAGATGGGTCTTTGAAAACGCCCCTGAGAAGTGTAGTGATAGCAGCTTACCAAACAAGAGGACAATGAGTTATAGTCAAAAGAAAACTAACCTGGAAATTAAGAACCTTTCCATCTACTGTCAGTTTTAGCTGCAATTGCTTTGACTGTCTAGTACTTAGCTTATTTATGAGATGATGTGAAATTCAGGGGTCAGCAAACTATTTCTATAAAAGACCAGAGAATATATATTTAGGCTTTGGAGACCATATAAAATCTCTGCCACATAGGGTTTCCATCACATGTTATTTATTTTTGGTTTTACAAACCATTAAAAGTATAAAAACTATTTTTGCTATGTTCTGCATTGGGCCTGAGGCTCCTCATTTACTGAGCTCTGATTATTTGATGGCCTTTTCCAGCCATAGCATTTTATGATTTTGGGGAGCAGGACACACAACACTTAAGCATCAGCTGTGATAACCCAGTTTTCTGAAGAGAGTACACTCAAGTGAAGAGAATTTAATTTTACTACTTAGAGCCAGAGGACCTTTCTCCCCTGTAGTATGTCCAAGAATAACTTGTTTCACTGAGAGGAGACCAGAATTGAAAACTTGAACTCGTCAGTCATTATAAATTCCAGTCCATTCTAGGGAGTGTCCTCTCATCAAGTTCAGATTTTACTTGAGGATTTCAGCCGCGAATCTTGTCATGACAAATATATAGATAGATGTCAAGCTGGTCCTGCTCTCATAAACCTAATCCACCTACAGCATGTACCAAGGAAGAAGATTCAGTTTTTCAGTTTCGTTTCCATGGAATTCTTTCATGACTTACTATTCTTTCAGATTACTATTCATGTTTTCAAATATTTGACTTAAATGCATATTTTCAGACTGGAAATTATGTCAGGAAATATTTGCTAGTGTTGTTGAGCTTTACTCTGTTTTGTAGCATACGAGCAGGCTGACTCTTTGCACTTGTACTTTCTGGTTTCCTGTGTCTAGAAATCAGCCTGCCCAGATACTGCAGGTAAAACTGCCTCAAGTCAGAAAATTGACAAAGAGCTTTAAAAATAAAGTTAATTTAGATTTGAACTGCTAAATGTGTGTGTGTGTGTGTGTATTTTTTTTTTTTTTAAATCTGGTCTGTTTGCAGATAGTCTTGTTCTTTTAAATGACTTGAGATAAGCTCTGGGAAATTCTTGCAAAAGGAAATCTGAAATACTGAGCACTGTTAATCATTTTATTGAACTTAAAAGGTTCCTGACATTTATCTGTTTTTTTAAGGATAAAATAAGTTTTTGTTTATAGTCTTGTAGTAAAGGGGGAAACCGTAACTTGCAAGCAGTTCTCGCGAAGTACCGACAACATTTTTTAGTTCCATGGAATGGAATGTACTCTCCACTACACTGTATACAATGGGAATCAGCAAATGCCAGGAACAGAGTAGTAAAAAGACAAAGAAGTGAAGCCCAAACACACAAAACTGGAATCTGCTGACTACAGCCAGAAGCGGGACAATCACAAAGGGAATAGGTTCCAAGATAATCGGAAGGGGATGGGGGATGAGGGTGAAAAAGGGTCTACACTGGGATTCAGGTTTACTACCAGGTGAATTGCTCTTGGTATTTATATACCAAATTAATTGGCTCTATTTCTTAGAAATACAGAAAGAAAGGAAGATTTGAATTTTTTTATGAATCTGTTGCTTTACAATACTGACGTCAAAACTAGGGCAATTCACTGAGATTCAAATTTTCAGTAGCAGGATATAGCATCACTACAAAACCTCCACGTGACCTGATCCCCCCTCCCTGTGCCACCTCCCTACTCCTAGTGGCTACTGCCTCATTGCTGTTGTCTGTCCCCTCGCCCCCATATACACAAGTATTATGACACTTATTTACTGAGCAATCCTCTTTCATCCCAGAACAGCCCTGAGTCTTTTAAGATCTGTACTACATTAAGAGAAGAGGCTCTAATCAAAGAAGAAGTCCTCTCCAGAAGAGCATCCTGTTTTGCTGTGGCATTAGCTCTGAATCAGGTACGGCTTTGGGGGACACATAGGGAACTGGCAGTGGACAGGAAATTACTTCTTTTCTTTGTTCTTGCTTTTAGTTTATCTTTGTTCCTTACTGACTCTGTCATAAAGAAAAAGAGACCACTGCCGTTGGTGCCATGGCAACCTACATTGATACCTATGCCTCCAAAGAATGTTTTCATTTGTGGTTGACAACCTGACATGCATTGCTACGTACAAGGGGCTGGCCAAGATCCCGTGGAGAATCAGGGAAGCTGTATGCTGAGAGGAATTCCTCAAATAATTAAAATGAAAATTTCAGATAATCTGTTTACTATGTAATATTCTTTAGAAAATAACTTAGTTAACTCTCTCTAAAGCTGAATGCACTAAGGTGAATAGGACTTCTGGGTTATCCCATTGCAGAAATGGGTCTGTCATCTATTCTTACTTACACTCAAATAGCATTATTTGTAAGAGGTTTTAGGGGTCTTTTAGCCTGCCCCCTCAGTGAACAGATGGAAGCAGCGGAAAGCCAGGGAGGAGAGCAGACCTACCCGATGTCACACTTCAGAGAATGTTCTGGAGCTTATCCTCTTGAAGAGTCCCTCCCAAGGTAGCCTGCTCCAAGGTAGCACAAATAATAGCCAAGCCAGGCTTTTTACCCAACTAGTAAAATATGTCTGGAGAACTGTTTATCATTAATTACAGATGACAATGTCAGAATGATTCATTTCATGTACTGCTGAGAAAGTCACGGAAGGACAGGGAGTTAAGAAGATGCACAGTTACCAATTTTTGCCTTTACTTTCTAATACACACACATACACACACACATAGCATGCATATAAATATAGCATGCATATATGTGTGTGTGTGTGTGTGTATAGTACATATATGTCAATGTTGTAAATGTTAGATCGTGATTTTCATCTCTCACAGTAGCATGATAAAATGCCTTTCTTGGTCTTATTTAATGCTTTTGCCCTGACTTCAAGCATGACATTATTTGCTTATTTTGTTTTGCTGTGTTGTTTCTCTCTTTTTTCCCTCATAGTTTCTTTATACAGATCATCTGCTGGTCCTTTTTGATTACTCATTATTGAAAAACACGTTTCTCTTAAACCAGCCACTTGCAAAAGAGTCATGTCAGAGAGAGCCCAGAGCGATGTTGTCATGTTCTAGGCTAGCAGGGATTTTTTGTACTCAATGCAGAGTTTTGTCTGCACACGCATGTAGGCTTTATTTCTCCCTGGCCAATTGGAATAGACATGACAGTGGTTTGCTGTAGCACTGCTTCCTGCAAATATGGCTTGTCCTTGATTAACCTTACTTCTGCCACTAGAAGGATCTAGAAATTCCTCATTACTAGTCCTACCATCAGGTAAACAGGAATTGAGGTTTTTATACTTATAATTGTCTCCCTCACCTTTGAGAACTATTTTGTGGGCTCTTTCTGAGATGTGGAGCAGTGTTCTCTCACTGCTTTCTCCAGAACTACCCATGCTCCATGTCCAGTGTTTTTAGTAATGCTTCCAACTCTCTTGTGGCTTGAGATTTCTGCTGTGTTCTAATTATGTCAAAGGTGGGGTTTGCATTTCTGTTTCTCATTCTTGTTTTTGTTGTGTTAATTTGTTTTGTTTTAGGCCCATTCCAGAAAGGGAAATTCCCTCCTTATTCCTTCATATTAAATATTGGTTATTCATTTTAGTCAGGTTATTCAAAACATGTTGTAGTATGACACCATAGAAAACATTTTATACAATGTTCATTTTTGATTGCCAAAAAAACGTTTTTTCTTTGTAGATTTCAAAAGCCTGTGGTACTATAAACAGGAATATCCTGACCTCTTTAAATCATCTTTATGTAGCAAAGTAATGTTCATCTGATGAGGTATTATAATTTTGTTTCTTCTAGAACCAAGTTGCAAAAGCTGCATCCATTTTTTCTCAAATCCTGAAACCAGAAAGCATAATCTGCACTAATTTAAATGTAAGTGACTTCTTTATGGTTCAAAGTGAGACCTGAAATGTAATAGAATGATATCTGGATTTTTGGTCTGTGAACAATGCCTTTTGATCTCCAAAGGTCTTTGTTTAGCTTATTCTCTTATTGAGCTCTGTTGGATGTTACAGTGTACTGTGCTTCCGGGAGTTCATAAATAGCTGGGAAATGTAGACAGGCTCAGATATGAGATGCATCTAAATGCTGCAGATAGAACATGTGACTGCAGAGACTGTAGATGTAGAAAGAAGGGAGAGAATAAGATGTACTCTCGTCTCGTTACCGAAACCTGAGAGAAACCTGTATGCCAATTGCGTTCCATCCATGGCTCCTGACTTACGGAGTCAGTATTACCTGATGTGGCAAGTGCTGACATAAGCAATTTTCATTATTGGTTGCCTGCCAGGGCCCATCTGCCCTGTTGAGCTGGGAGTCACTACACCTTCCTGGAGCAGTGAAAATACTTTAAAAGGCTCTCCTTTCATTAGTGACATCATGGTCCCCTCTTGGTCACCCCCTATGAGGCCCTTCTTATATGCTAAGTACATTTGTGTTGTATCCTCCCTAATCACTCCTCCCCCCCCACCAAAAAAAGAAAGAAAAGCCTCTAAATTTCAAAAACAGAGTTTCTGAAATGCCAACGGGTCGAGATGAAGAAAGCATTGTCAGAAAAATAGAAATGTGTATACACTAGTGTGACATGAACTGGGATAATGGAGCACGGCCAGTGCAGTACTCTAGGACTGGGGAGTGAAGGGCAGGGCAGGACTGGCCAGCACCTTTGGGAGGAGACCATTGTTGAGCAGTGTTTTAAAGGAGGACTATGGGGCCAGAGGGATGGTGGTGGAAGGGCATTCTTTGTTGGGCAGTTCATTTTGCTGAGGGTTCTGTTTAAAGGAATGTTAATTGTAAACACCTCTTACTACTCTGTGTCCTTAGGCAAGTTGCTTAACATCTATGCACACCATTTCCTTTTTTCTGAAACAGTGATGTTGATAATATCATCCTTTCATTGGGAGAATTGAAAGGATAATTCATATAAAGTAGTTAACGTAGTACCTGGCATGTAATTAGTGTTCAGTTGATGTTTGCTAGTACTGGCCTATTTGTTTGAAGTGAAGTATATTAAGTAAAAAAGAATATTCATTGGTCCAAATTCCTAGAACCCAGTGAATAGGACTCAGGCCTAAGTCCCGGCTTTTAGGGCTTTCAGTTTGGCCTGTAGTGAATATCTTCAAATGTCATACCCAGACCAATGCCCAGATGGTAAACTTTAGAGAATAAGGTCTGCTAAGACATTTGAGGTTAGAACACTTTATATTTGACTTCATATTTATTTTTCAAAAATGTCTTTACATAAGAGAAAGATGAATATAAGGAGCCAGAAAGATGGAGACAGTGATAACAGAGAACCTGGGTGGGGAAAGTGATGAATTTGGAAGGAAAAATATCCAAAAGAAGATCTTATAGTTTGCAGCTTTCATGAGCCTGGGTGGGATGTCAGAGCTGTCAGTTAAGAACTGGTCTTTATAGGCCCTTGAAATTCTCGGGATACAAGGAACATACCTCAACATCATAAAGGCCATCTATGACAAGCCCACAGCCAATATCATTCTCAATGGTGAAAAGCTGAAAGCATTCCCATTAAGATCTGGAACAAGACAAGGATGTCCATTCTCACCACTGCTTTTCAACATAATACTGGAAGTCCTACCCAGAGCAATAAGACAAGAGAAAGACATACAAGGAATCCAAATAGGCAAGGAAGAAGTCAAACTATCACTATTTGTGGATGATATAATATACATAGAGAACCCCAAAAACTCCACAGAAAAACTAATTCAACTAATTAATCAGTTCAGTAAAGTGGCAAGATACAAAATCAACGAACAAAAATCAGTAGCCTTCCCATACACAAACAATATATCTGAAGAAGAAGAAATCAAGAAAACCATTCGTTTTATTATTGAAACAAAAAATCAAATACTTGGGAATAAACCTAACAAAAGAAGTAAAGGACCTATACAAAGAAAACTATAAAACACTGTTAAAAGAAATAGAAGTAGACACAAAGAAATGTAAAGACATCCCATGCTCATGGATCAGAAGAATTAACATTATCAAAATGGCCATCCTACCAAAAGCAATTTACAGATTCAATGCTATTCCAATTAAAATTTCAATGTCATTCTTCAAAGAAATAGAAAAAAATATTGATGAAATTCATATGGAGCCACCAAAAACCCCAAATTGCCAAAACCCTCCTGAAAAAAAAAAGAAGGGAATGGAGGCATCACTCTCCCAGATTTCAAACTATACTACAAAGCTATAATAATCAAAACTGTATGATATTGGAACCATAACAGACACATGGACCAATGGAACCAAATAGAAAACCCAGAAATAAACCCACAGATCTATGGTCAACTAATCTTTGACAAAGGAGCAAAGAACATACACTGGAGCAAAGAAAGTTTGTTCAATAAATGGTGCTGAGAAAACTGTGTTGCTACATGCAAAAGAATGAAGCTTGACTACTACCTCACACCATGCACAAAAACCAACTCAAAATGGATTAAAGAACTAGACATAAGACCTGAAACCATAAAATATATAGATGGAAATATAGGCAAAACACTACCTGACATGCACCTCAAAGACATCTTTACAGATGCATCACCCAAAGCAGTGATAGTGAAGGCAAAGATCAACAGCTGGGACTACATCAAATTAAAAAGTTTCTGCACAGCAAAAGAGACAATAACCAAAACAAAGAGAAACCCCACCGACTGGGAGAACATTTTTTGCCCCCAACACTAATGATAAAGGACTGATCACAAAAATCTACAAAGAGCTGATGAGACTCAACAAAAACAAAGATAATAATCCAGTCAAAAAATGGGCAGAAGACCTAAAAAGAAACTTCTCCGAAGAGGAAATACAAATGGCCACCAGGCATATGAAAAAATGTTCAACGTCACTTGCAATCAGGGAAATGCAAATCAAAACTACAATGAGATACCATCTTACAGCAGTGAGAATGGCACATATTAAAAAAACTAGCAACAGAAATGTTGGCGAGGATGTGGAGAGAAAGGAACTCTCCTGCACTGCTGGTGGGAGTGCAAACTGGTCCCACCACTATGGAAAGCTGTGTGGAGATTCCTCAACCTACTTAACATAGAGCTTCTATATGATCCAGCAATTCCACTTCTAGGTATTTACCCAAAGGACACAGAAACATTAATTCCAAAGAGCACCTGCACCCCTATGTTTATAGCAGCACTATTTACAATAGCTAAGCTTTGGAAACAACCCAAATGCCCAAAAATAGATGACTGGCTCAAGATGTGGTACATATACACAATGGAATATTATTCAGCATTCAAAAAAGATAAACACATGCAATTTTTAGCAACATGAATGGAGCTGGAAGGGATCATGCTCAGCGAAATAAGCCAGAAAGAAAAAGAAAAATACCGGATGGTCTCACTCATAACAGGAATCTAGAAAACCTAAATATGGACCAGGAAAAAGAATAACTATAAGAAAGAAAAAAAATCAAAATCAACAAACAACTATGAACCAGAGACACTTTTTTGGGGGGTAAAGAGGGATTGGGGTCAAAATTGGGGTTGCAATTGTATGGGGAATATAAAAATAAAGAAAAAAAGATTGGGAAAAAAAAAAAAGACCAGTATGAGAATTCTAAATAGACAACTTCATAAACTGGATGCTTGTCAAATGAGTAATTTTTTTCTTACTTGAGTAATTTTTTTCTTACTTCTAATGTTGAATTTTGTAATTGTTTTCTTCCCTCTAATTGCTGTTTGACTAGTAGAATAAAAGCTACAAAATATATGAACAATCAACTAAACAAAAAAGAATTGGTCTTTATAAACCTGATAATCGATCTGATATGAACTGATGAACCCACACAAAGGGAAGAAAAAGGACCCAGAAATGAGTTTACAAGACATTCATGGTGAGGCAGGAGAAGCATAAGATAGAAGAAATAGCACCAGTTGCAGAATTCCAAGAGGGCTGAAGCCCTGCCTGTCACAGCCTGCCCCAAGACTGCACCCAGTAGAAATCATGGGTTGGAGCAGGGGGTCAGCCTGAAAAGCTCACAACCTAAAACAGGACTGGGAGGTCAAGGTGGCAAAGGGTCAGAGTCCGAAAGTTCAAGTTACTGAAGCCAGTAATACTGTAAGACAGATAGACCAGGAAGCCCGCTGTGCCAGCAGATGCCAGCTGCTTTTTATCTTCTCTGCTTCCTGTCAGACATGGACAGCTCTGGTTTCCAAGTACAAGCAAATTCTGAGAGAGCAGGCCCGCATGTGGACAGAAGCCGACCTGCTGGGATTGCAAGTGGTAGTGTCAGGCAGGAAAGAAATACAAGAGAGCATGGTGAGAGGAGTGTTATGTGGATCATGAGTAGCTTTTCCTAGAGTCGAAGTTAGGCTTTGGGGAACAATAAGGATTGCTGGTGAAAAATTGAAAAGGGAGATGGGCAGGGTTTTAATTAATTGAACTTAAGTACCATGTTAGGTACTTTATATCCATTATCCGTTGGTTCATTTTTTTAAATACTATCAGAACAGTATTTCTCCATGTTATCAGTGTGGAAGATAAAGATTCAAAGGCTAAGTAAATTGGGCCTCCCCTGGTGGCGCAGGTGGTTGAGCACCTCACTGTGAAGCTGTCCTCAGTCTCTTCAGCGCCGGTTTGATCCCGGCCGGCCGGTGAGGGTCTCACATGGCGCAGCAGACCTCTCCTGTCTTGCCCACTGCTCCCCTCAGCAGTGTGTTTCGTCAGTCTGCCTGTTCTGTTCCCCGCTCTGTCTCTGGTGAATCCTCTCACCCTCTTGCGCATCTGTCCTGTACCCTGGTTCTTGTATAAATAAATAAATAAATCTTTAAAAAAAAAAGGCTAAGTAAATTACCTAAGTTCTTACAGCTAATCAGTACATTGGCTCAATCAGATCTGACTATAAAGCGTAGGGTTTCCTGGTCAATCCAGACAAATGAGAAAAGGATGTGTCTATCTTACCTACGATTGGGATTAGCTGCTCTTCCTGAATAATGAAAAGAATAGAAGGCAGGCTGTCAAAAATGAATGCCATTGTGCACAGATTCCACATCCTCAAACTTAGATTCCTCATCTATTTCAATCCTTGGCTGTTTTTCATGACTGTTAGGTGAGTCTGGTATTGACAGTTGTGGTTGTTTTTTTTTTTAAAGATTTATTTTTTATGCATACAAGAGCTGGGGTGCAGGCCAGAGATGTGGGGGGGTGGTGAGAGGATTCACCAGACACAGTGGGGGGCAGAACAGCCAGATCTACTGACATACACAGCTGAGGGGCGCAGTGGGCGAGGTAGGAGAGTTCTGCTGCGCCCTGTGGGTCACCCCCGTGGCCGGGGATCGAACTCATGCTGCAGTGGCTGTGGATAGCTTCATAGTGCTGCATCTTAACACCTTGCGCCTCCAGGGAGGCCCATGGTTTTTTGTTTTTTGTTTTTTTGTTTTTTTTTTTTTTTTTTTCAATGAGAAAGTGCTTTGGTGGAAATAAAACAGGAGCCTTCTGAGAGACAAGCTGCACACTGACAGTAGCAGGAGAAATCCGGGGCATCAGGCGCTGCGCCCGTTGTCACTGCTAGGAGGGAAAGGCAGCCGCTAAATACGATGGTATAGGCATGTTTCAGGCCAGCACTATACAGGGAGCCTCAAATAAAATATCCTGTCCGTGAATTGGGTCACAGAATTATCTGTTGTCAGGAAAATTAAAGATAGTTTTCTTGTTTAAAAATTCACTGTCAGGAAATTCTTCCAAATGTCCAATTTCAATTTCTCATATTTCAATAGAAGCCTTTTTCATCATCCTTAGGAACGATGAAAAGAAATGATTGCCATTCTCAGGTTTAATAACCTTTCAGGGTCTGGGTCTCTGTTATTAGAACAGGTTTTTTAAAAATTGCTTTAATGGGCCCTAGCTTCTCAAAGACTGAGTCATCTACTTGGAATCCTTAAGGGCCATTTGTTAATTATTAAGAAATGGAAACCTGACAAATGAGCTGAGTAGAGAATCTGTACTCTCAGAAAAAAATGAAAATCATTTTTTCCTGATCTACTTTAAATATTAATGCCTTATACTAAAATCTTTTTCTGCTGCCAAATTGAATTTGAACTTACCTAATTTCCCCTGCTCAACCTAATTTTCTTTTCATCGAAATTGCTCTTGCTGCCAATATGACCCAGAAGGCCTGATATTCCATTTTCCCAGCTAATACTTGCTACATTGCATACTGCATTGATTTAGCAGATGATCTCATCAAGGCACGTGCATGTTGACTCTGCCCTTTTGGTCTGAATTCAAACCCATCTAAAGAACTATAGCCCCTTCTTTAGCAATGCTGCTCAGTATTAAAGGATGGGATTTCCACTTCCTTATTTGTCTGAAAGTAGCAGAGATGATCACAGGGTAACTTTCCACTGATTCTATTTTAATTCTGATCATTTCTCTAAAAATCTGGCAGTCTCCAAATGGTGTCCTATTTTGAAATCAAATTACCTTGCAGGAGAATTGACAAGTGGTTAGTTTTGCTGCTTTTATTATTTACGTGTTAACACACGTAAATAGATGACTATTTAAAGTCCCTGTCTGTAATCACTAAAGTCACACTCAAGTTCTGATTCATGCTAGGAAGACTTTGGACTGCACAAGTAGGAAAGGAAACGGAACTTATTTCTCATATACCCATTTGTGACAGAATGTTGCCTATGTCTATAATTTAAGAATTGTATTTGGTTGGAAACAATGTAGATCTCAAAAAACAAAACAAAACAAAACAAAAATCACCCCAAGAATCTATATAAATTAGGAGGGCTTATTTTTCTTCTGTGTAGGTCTGGTGTGACATCCATGATATCACAGAGACTGGTTTCATTCTGTAATTCCATACCATCATAAGCCTGTGACTTCCATCCATTGCATCTCTTCCAGCAAGAAGTAGATAAAATAAAGGACAAAAAAAGTGGTTCCTTTTTAAGGCTGCTTTTCTGAACATCTCACCCAACAATGCATACTTTCATATTATAGGCCAGAATTTAATCTCATGGCCTCGTCTAGAAAGAAACTTGAGAAATACAGTGTTTGGATTCTGTATAGGACAGTATCAATTAAAGTTAGGGAGTTCTGTTATCAGTAAAATGGGGGTAGGGAAGAGAATGAATAATGATTAGAAAGTTAGCAATCTTATACTATACTATGATATTCTTCAAATACAGCAAACTTGCAAAGAAATATGAAATTTCTGCATGTTTAAGACTTCTGTTCCTTTTCTTATTCAGAGACATCCAGTGACTTTCCTAAGGTCTCAGAAAGTCAGAGTAGTAAGAAGTACATGTTTTTTTTTTTGTATAGTTCTTCTTATCAAAATTCCCCTGCTCCTTGCTAATTCAATTTTCCTAGCCCTTTGTTTGAAATCTGTAAGATTAAAGCAATGTGCTGTACCCTGATTTAGCTTTCCTTAGCTGCGCTCTGAGACTTCGATTTGAAACAAGCTCCTACCTTTAAATTTTTTCTTTGCCTTTCATCAGTAATTGCCTCATCTGTATTTCCTTTCAGTATATTTCAAATATTGAACCATACTCTTGAAATCCTTCCTGAATCAGAGTTGGTAGAGACAGGAAGAGAAATTGGAAAAATTTATGATGAAAAGTTGAACTTTTCCAGGAGCACACCATGAATAGTGGAGCCTTAGAAAGTTCTTCCTTGAAAATTTCTAGGGAAACTCTCATTGTTGAGGGTCTACTCAGTACTAGTCTCAGAGTTGTAACATTCAATAAGGCAGACTTGCCCTTGTCCTCAATAGAACAGACCATTGCCAACCAAACCAGGGATGGTTTTTATTAACAAGAGTGTTATGAACTATTAAGAGTTCTCTGATTCTTATTATTGCCAACTCTATCTTGTTTTACCTATTTCCAAGCTAATGTGTTAGCCTGCCCATTTCATAGATGCTGTTAGAGCTCGCAAGACAATGAGAGGTGAAGGACAGATTAGTGCTCACAGCAGTAGCAGTAGCCAGAGTATTAGCATTTTTGTATCGAGTTTCTTGAACCTAGTTCCCATGGCATGATGTAAAAAGGTCTACATGCACGGGAATTAAAAGAGAGGAATCTTGAACTTGGGGTACCAAATTCTCTTGCAGTGAACAGTAAGCATGTCTTCTCTTTGTATACTGCATCTATCCTCCTGGGCTGTCAGTTATACAAACATCCTTGAAAGGAGAGTCTGGAATAAAAGTAGTCAGTGCTTCTGTTTGAATGTGAGAAACCCAAAGAGGGGTGTGTCCCAACAAAGTATGTGCCTGTGATTTTGCCTGTGCTTTGAAACACTGGGACCTTGGATTGGGCCTTTGAATTTATGTACTTGGGATCATTTTCAGGACCAAAGATAACCCCTCGTTCTGATCAACTGCTCAACAAACAAAAATTGTTACAAAATGAACCACTAAGAGAACTTAGCTAGCCTGGTTTAAAAGGAATGTCACTTCTACAAAAACTACCTAAGAATCAAGAGCCTTAAAATGTTTATACCCATTGACTTAGTGTTTTGCTTCTGGGAATCAAGTCTAAGGAATCAACAGATTTTTCAAAATGTATGTGCATTTGTCAATATAATAAAGCATGCTGTTGTTTTATTTGGTGTATTATTTTATTTGTATGATAGATTACTCATGCATTCATCATTAAAAATAAGGTTTTCTTTTCTAAAATGTCCTAATTCTATGAAAATGTGTTCATGTATGATAATTAACAAAAATCAGGATCATTTGAAGGGGGATAAACACATGTAGAAGGTAATACATGAAATTACAAACAATGGTTAACATTACTTGGTAAATTCTGAATTCTCATTTTCTTTAAATTTTTCCATATTTTTAAAATTGTACCAGTGAACATTGGTTATAAAGAGGATGGGGGAATGTGTTCCTTTTCCTGTGTGAATTGTTTCTGAATGATGGAAAGTTACTAGTGGCATCATTTTGAAAGTCAAGTATGGTACCCAATTTTGAAACTTCCTTAATAGCTCACTATGAATAGGAGTGCCTTATTAGAACTTTAGCCAGCTTCTACTTTATACCTGCAGCAACCTACATGCCTGTAATTTTCTAACTTAAATGAATAACTGAATGGGTAAAGGTAAAGGTATCATTTGCTCCAGAGTCAATCTTAGGAGACCATGTGCCATGTCCTCTGAAACTAGTAAAAACTGATAGTACTGTTTATTAAGTACTACTTCCTTTGTGCTGAAATTTTATTTAGTGTTTACTGTAACTCAAAATGTGGAATGAAACGTGTTTTTCTCATTTTACAAATGAAATTGAAGAGATATTAAGTGTCTGGCTAGAGTTTCAAAGCTGGTCACCACTGGTGCCAGGACTCCAGCCCAAGTATACACACTTCAAGATCCAGGTTCTCCCCATTTCTACCCATAAGCAAGTTTTAAAGTTGTGGCATTTTGATTAACTATTGGAAGGCAAATTTTGGCTGATGGATAGACAGACATTAAAGCATTTTTTTGAACTTGCATAAACACATATGTTAGGGAAGTGCATAAAAGCAGAGCAGATGCCTATACATATAGAATAACAGGGCACGTTTCTCCATGTTGAATACTTGTCCTTGCTTGTTTCTTCTTTCTGTTTAGCTTATGATCTATATCAAATCAAATATGTTGAAAGACCTGATAGATATACTGAAAGAAGCTACAGAAGGAAATTTATCAAGATTTGTGAAAAAACATGAGTTCTCAGAAGAAGTGGTGAGTATGTGATTGCTAGAGAAATCACTTAAAGATGAAAGGGCGCTCTTTAAAATGTCCACTTGATTTTGTAATTCTGTAGCCCACCTCCTTAAGGAGACTGTCAAATAGAAAGGAGTTGTCTTTCTGTTGTTCCTCTTCTAAGACTCCCATGCATGGATGCAAAAATTGTTTTCTTCCAATGGCATATATCCTCTGAAATTCGGGCAGAGCTTTTCCCTTTACATTGTTCTTTTCTCCACACTGTTTTCATAGGTCCCCATACTCTTTTTCTTCTTTTCCTTGAACCTTCAGATACCTTCTCCCTACTCCTTCCTCTCAGTTGGTAACCTTGCATCCTGTTTCTCAGAAAAAGAGAAGCAGTCAGAACTATGGTCACTTCAGCAACCTGTTGCTTTTCTTCCTGTCTGCTCAGCCTTCCCTCCAGAAGTCATGGCAACTGTGCCCACCTCTCTACAGTCAGCTCCCCAGTCGTGCCCTGAAACTCATCCCTTCTGATCCTCTTCAATGCATCTGGGGATCAACAATGTTCCCTGCCCTGTGGATCATCCCCATTGGCAAGCAATAGACTGTAGCTTCTTTCATCTTTAAAAAACAAAATCTCCCTTTCCTTAAACAGATGAGAGACATAATAAGTGTTTAGGTAGAAATACTCAGCCTCATAAAGTTGGTTCCTCCCAAGTAATGTGGTCATGTAATATGATCCCAAGAAAAATGCCATTTGGTTTTTGTTGGTTTATTTTTTTTTTTCCTGTGAAGTTTAGTAGGAACTGCGCAGCCTAGCAAAAATAGCTAGAAAACCCTATGAAAGAACAGTAAGAGGTGCAGGACCTGTCAGATACTAAACTATATAAAAAATTCTATATTTAAATTGTGGTTTTAACTCCCAAATAGACCACCTAGTGGGACCATTGAAATTTTATTGTAAAATTAAGAAAGCCAAATTAAATGTAGAGAAAGAATTCCTTAAAATATAAAAACAAAATGAAATAAATGAACCCATGTATCACATTGATGTCTCAATAAGCCCACAAAGAGGAGTTGTTGCAAGTCCTTTAAAATTTAATAATTTGTCCATCACTAGTAGCATGAAACCTAAGGGGAAAAGAACTAAAAAGAAATGGTAATTGTTGGCAGTGATCATACTGTTAGTGATGTTGCCGTTATTGCCATTTTGCGTATCAAAGGGGTTGGTCCTGCCTCCCTGCTTTTCTCCCTCCCCTTGCCTTTGAGTGCTGGGCCTGAGTGGTATCTGAGGTGGCAAATAGAGGGCAGGTGGCTGCTTTCTCACCCCCCACTCACTGTTGAATCCCCAGCCCTGGCCGATACTCTCACTTCCACCTGATAAAGGGGAATTGTCAGAAAACTAACTAGACATGAAATTTAATCAATCATTATCCTTTCATCAGACCAGAAAGAATAGAATCATCAATAGAAATCATCAATAGCTTCTTTCTATTGAGGTCTTAGCTTTTTGTAGATTGTGACCAACCCATACCGTTCTGGAGTAAGTTTAGAAAAGTAGAGCAGTTGTCAAAGTGCACAATCGTGAGTTCATGCACTAACCATGCAGCTTCAGTTTCCCCAACATCTTGGATGTTGACAGTCACTCCTCAGTCCTTGTCTATCACCACGTTACCCCAGCGACATGACGAAAGCAGCTAGACAAAGCTCACTTTGAAAAACACTGATCATTTTTATTTGACTTTTTGGGTTGTTTTTTTTTTTTCCTCCTAAGCCTGTAAGGCTGATGTACTGATAACAGTGAAAAAACTTGCCCTCCAGTTCAGTGTATTCCCCTGGTCCTTGTGTATTCCCTCAGAAAGTGGCTTGTTGAGAAATAAATTGATTCATATAACCTCCAGGGCTCTTGAGCTAGTTCTAAAGGTGTGTTTATGAGATTGCGTGTTGAGTCTTTGATTATAAAACTGCAGTTTACAAATGTTGTATTTAGTGTTTATATCAGTAGTTATTAAAAATGTACCATGTGTGGAGAAAAGACTATAAACTATCATAGGTGCTGTTTTACCACCAGAGGAGTGTTGAAGAGAATTGTTGATTTCCTGCAGTACTGTGACTGAAGCCTTTCAAACATCAGCTGTTTTTTCATTGATTTCTTTTCTAAAACAATTAAGAAATGCAGTGTACTCTTTTCTGCTCAAATTGCAGAATGGTTCTAGTGACACTGCTCTGCACTGGTTCTGCTGTTCTTGAGTGATGTGACCATGGTGTAGACTACACAATCAGATCAGAGTTACCGCAGCATGGAGTATTCCCTTTGCTTCTTTGGGAAGTCTCGTGCTGCACATTGTGTCACTGTACCTTGAAGATGAGGACCAGACATACTTTTCTTTATAAGAAGTGTTTCAACTTAATCTGATGGTTCAGTCAGAAGCCCTTATTTGAAAGGAAGGCAGGCAGGGAGCATATAGAATCATGATCTGTCTAGAAGATGACCGAAGGATCTGTTAGGAACCTTGATCACAATTACATTTTATCAAGAAATGCTGTTAGGATTAAACTAAGTAAGGTATTGATTTTGTTCAGAAAGTAGCATCACATTCTAATTTTGAGCTTACCCATTTTTGTAGAATTAAGTAAGCACCATTCTTCTACCTATGACTCTAGTATTTGTACCTCTGTTCTAGACCTCCCCTCCCTGTCCTATACTTGTATATCCAACAACCTTTTTGGTTTTTTTTTGTTTTTTTTTTTTAAATAATAAATTTTATTTTTATATTCCCCATACAATTGCAGCCCCCCCATTCTGACCCCAATCCCTCCCCTCCCGCCCCCCACCCCCCAAAAAGTGTCTCTGGTTCATAGTTTTTTGTTGATTTTGATTTTCACTTTCTTATAGTTATTCATTTTCCTGGTCCCTTATTTAAGTTTTCTAGATTCCTGCTATGAGTGAGACCATCCGGTATTTTTCTTTTTCTTTTTGGCTTATTTCGCTGAGCATGATCCCTTCCAGCGCCATCCATGTTGCTGCAAATTGCATGTGTTTATCTTTTTTGAATGCTGAGTAATATTCCATTGTGTATATGTACCACATCTTCTTGATCCAGTCATCTATTTTTGGGCATTTGGGTTGTTTCCAAAGCTTAGCTATTGTAAACAGTGCTGCTATAAACATAGGGGTGCAGGTGCTCTTTGGAATTGATGTTTCTGTGTCCTTTGGGTAAATACCTAGGAGTGGAATTGCTGGATCATATGGAAGCTCTATGATTAGTAGGTCCAGAAATCTCCACACAGCTCTCCCCAACAACCTTTTTGAACCTGTCCTCTTAGACATTTCATAGGCATCTCAATCATGTCAGGACAGAATTCATGATTTTACCCTACGAGTCTGGTTACCATCTTCCCTTGCTCAGTGAACGATACCACCCATTGCCCAGTTGCTAAAGCCAAAATTGGGAAGATCTCTTTGACTCCTTCCTGTCTTTCACCTCTTCAACAATAAATCCTTTCAGTTTAACCTTGAAAGTAGACCTCACATACCTCTACTTCTCCATCTTTTGATACATTTCCCAATATAAACCATCATCCTCTCTCATTTGGGCTATGATGGTATCCTCCAGTCAGCCCACAGATCATTGTCCTCTAATTCTCAAAACAACTTTTAAACCTAAACAGATCGTGTCCCAATTTAGACTCTCAAAAGACTTTTAGAATGATTTCCAAAACACTTTGTCACGGACTGTAAAGCTCTATGTGATTTGGCCATGCCTTACTCTAATGAACTGAGACAATCTTGCTTCTGTTGCTCTTTGACCTCTCTCTCTCTAGTATGTTTCACTGGATAATATGCACCATTGGAACCCCCCTTTTGTGAGATATAGGTAACCTCCCTTTTACAAGATAGGCAGGTAATGATTTTGAAGTACTAATTATGAATTTTGTGTGTAGCTTATGAATCCCTGATAGTCCGTCATCCCTCCAAGGGCCCTGGCTTTCACCATGTTAGGTGTGCACTATACCCTTTTGCACATCTGTGTCTGTGCTTGGAGGGTAGGAAGAACAAGGAAGGAATCTTGCAGAGATATTATGATCTGCTCCTATTTTTTTTTTTCAGCTCTCCAAAGTGAGGGAAAAAGTGAAGGATGTGCCTGACCTTGTGGCCAGATTTGATGAGATCCTTGGGAAACTGTATATAAATGGCCAGGTCACCACTTACTCTTTGGATGCTCTGCTCTGCCACACCCCCAGGAACAGGAGCTCCCACTTGGTGCAATTAAACAAGAGGACAATCAGCCGCCGGACCTTCCAGCCACTCAACCGGTCCCTGTGGGCTGAGTAACCCTATCCTACTGAGATGGGGTAGGCCTGCTTCTAGAGAGTTAACCAGCTTCCTGGGAAACCAGGCACCATACTCCAGTGGACACTATACTAAATAACACCCGGTCTCCTCCTTAAATTTCCGAGTTCATGGAGTGCTGGCATAAGACTTGAGACGTTTATATGTTGTGTCCCACTGTGAAGGTCTAGAGAAAAAGCAAGCGGGAAACTCAGCTCCCCCAGAAAGGAGCATTTCTTCTGTGCAAATAGCCAGGATCCCGAAAGAAATGTGGTCATGTCCTCCAGTGCAGTTTCCAGTACCAGAGTGGAAGCCATTAAGCACTGGTGGGAAGGAGTTTCACTAGAAGTGGTCAACTTTAAAATCCAGAGGATAGTTACTTGCCGCAAGTTACTTTTGCTGAATTTGGGAGCTCTGAAACCAGAAAACAACCCAGGATTTTCTCACTGTCATCATTTATCTGTAACCCGAAATGAGATACTTGAGTCCTCATTTTTCCGTCTGTAAAATAATAGTTCCTATGTGAATGTCTGTATTGATTGGAAATTTTCATTGAAGGTTCAGTAGGGTTAAATTTTCTCAAATATAAGAGCAATAAAAACGTTCCTGAAAAAACTTGAGGTTATATTTTATTTATTTAGCAATACAAACAAAACCAGAATTTAGCTCTCAGAACTGTTAAATACCTGAGTTTAAGTGATTACTGCTTTGGTCATGGGCAAATGAGACCAATAAAAACCACATTATGCTCTCTGCATTGTTAAGTTTTCTATGTGGGTCCTAAATAGTTCTTCTCATTTGTCAATGATTTTCTCTATTCTTTCTTAGGACATTTTCTTTTTCTGTAAAAATAAATGTGCCACAAGAACAGGTCATAAGAGCTGATCCATCACTTGATGGTTTGAGCCAGAGCCCTGGTGAGCTTCTCCTCTGCTCCTTGTGTTCAAAGAAAATCCACAGTGATCCCTACTCTCTTGTACCTCCTGGAGGCTTCAGTTATGTTCAGGCCTCTCAGCCAGCTTCCTAGAGTACTTCAAAAACTAAGGCTGACTTCATTGTTATTCTGAGGCAAGAACTGTTCATAGAATCAGAAATTCTGAGTCTCAGGGTCTCTTAATTTAACAACCTCATCTTTCAGATCCAGAAAATGACATCCAAATGGCACAGCTTGTGTGAGGTAGAGCTGAGATGAAAATCCAGATTCTTCATCTTGTACTCTTCTCCTTCTACCA
Organism: Talpa europaea; assembly: GCF_964194135.1. Lineage (NCBI taxonomy): Eukaryota > Metazoa > Chordata > Mammalia > Eulipotyphla > Talpidae > Talpa > Talpa europaea. The sequence goes on along the minus strand of NC_140071.1, from coordinate 51,069,048 downwards.
CATTATAGCTCTTCACAGAAGGAAAAGGAAACTTTGGTGAAAGAATACTAAAGACTCCCACAGCTTATGGGTGGCCTGGATTTGCCTCAATTTACTCATTTGTTAATGGGGATAATACCTACCTGGGAGGCTTGCTGTGAGAATGAATGAGGTAGTAAGTGTGCAGCAGGCAGAGCGTGCCAGGCACAAAGCACATGCTATGTGAACGATAACTACTGTTATTGCTGCTAGTTGAAGAATTATATAAACAAATGACTTCTTCCTCCTGCTCAGAAATGTTAGGAGCTGCTTCTGTTTATGCTCTATAAAATATTAGCTCCATTTTAAGAAAATTCTCTCTGCCTTCATGACTCGAATTGTATCTTGTGTGTGTCTGGTGTTTGCAAAAGCAAAAAAAAAAAAGTATTTGAACTTCTCTACCTTCAAAGTCTTAGGGAATAATAGGGCACACTTCCTGTCCCCCAACATTCACAAAGCATTCAAATGCTATTACACCCTGGGTGAATGTGACCCCGGTGTTAGGGAGCAACCTTTCATTAGCAAAAGAGAAAAAAGAATTTTGTGAGCAATAACTAGCAGCATTGACCTTTCCAAGCCCTGTTTCTCTGAGCAGCAGGCAACTGTGCCTTGCTGGCTGCAAAGCTGGGCTCTGCCACCTGCTCCAGGGGCTCACCCAGGGGCAACTAAGTGGAGATGGAACTGTGTGTGTAGCACCTGTCTCCCCCAGATAGCTGTTTCTCAAGGCTAAAAACAACTACACAAGACGCATAATCAATATAGATAGTGTAGTGCATCTCAGGGTTTAAAATTCAGTAATTGCTTTCAAAAATGGTGTTTCTTTGCCATTGATGATTTGCCTAAAGCATTTTACTCGTTCTGTCCATGAGAATATTTGATAGGACAAAACATCTTATCCCCAACTCTGTTACGTGTCCTGTCAGTTGCTTTCACTTATTGTAAATTTTGCTCTGGTCCAAAACTCAGCATGGTGGTAGAGCACAGTATGACAGAGAGATGAATGGATATGCCTCATTACTTAGCTGATAGCAGGATTGTATTCTGGTTGCCTATTGCTGTGTCAAAGACACTTCAGAACTCAGTGGCTTAACACTATATCCATCATTTCATTCTTTCTCATTGTCCTAGGATTTCACACACAGTTCTTACTGAGGGTCTCTTAGTTATAGTCAGGTGATGGCTGGGACTGAACTTGCCTCAAAAACTTCCTCACAATAATTCTGTGAGTTGGTGCTGGTACTTCAGCTGGGCCCTCCTCATCTCCACGTGGCTTCCTCCTGGCTTTATTGCCAACCACGAGGGAATGAGTGTCCCAAGACGACCAGTCAGAGCTATTGTCACCTTTTAGGACCTAATGTCAGAAGTCACATAACTTCTACTCAGCCGCAGACCCATCCAGATCTGGAAAAGACCACACCTCCCACCTTCTCTGGTAGGAATGTCAAAGATTGACGGACGTGTTTTAAACGACCACAGATAGGTTTTATCCAGCAAGCTCTTTAAACTCTCCTTTTTCTTTGCTACTTCCCTAATTAAGGCCACCATCATGAATCATCCATCTCTCAGCTATCCTCTACGCTGTAGCCAGGGTGAGGCTTCCAAGACAAATTTGTCATCTTCCCTGTTGAAAACTTCCTGAGGGCTCCACTGAATAGAGTCAGACTAGAATGGTTTCCAAGGTCCTTTATAGCCTGACTCAGGACTGCCCATCCAGCCCCATCGCAACTCCACACCTCTTCTCCCCTCTACTCATGGTTCAGGTATAACTTTTTATCTGGAAGACTTTTCAGTCCCACCTTCCCCCTCCAGTCAGGTGAGGCAAGCCACCTATGTGCCCTGTACCTATCAACATACCTGTACTATCTTTGCCTATTTTCTATTCTTCATTAGAGTTATATAGGTATCTTGTCTGTCTTGCTCTCCCACCTAAAATGCCTGAACTATCCATTATTTTCTGCCCATTTTTCAAGGGCCAACTCATACCAGCTCTTCCATGAGGCATTCTTTAATTGTCACACTGTAGGGTAAGCTAAAAAAGTATCAGGCTTTTCTGCCTTCCCACCATTAGGATAGACGAGGGAACCCTGTGGTCCTGAATGCATGCCTGATGGCAGGCACCTGAAGTGGGTACACCTGGGCTGAGAGACTGAGTTTATAAGGGCGGCTTCATGGGGACGCCAGCAGAAGCCAAGAACGAATGGAAGCCGAGAGAATGCCAGAGAGCCCAGATAGAGCGAGGATTTGCTGGGCACTGGGAGGACTGCCAGCCTCCCGGCCCCCCGGCCCCCCAGCACTCCAGCACCCCTGCCTGCCATATGCCTGGTGAATCTAAATAGAAGACCTGCAAAAGCCACTGAGGACTCTGACTCCTCCTTTACCCGGTCTGCTGGATCAGAAAACCTGCACTGTGTCCTTCCTGCCCCGACACACACCCATAAGGATTTTCCCTTCAATCAGCAAATCTATATTGAGCATCTAAAAAGGATAAACACTGAAAGTCTCTTGAGATGCCACAGGGAAAAGACAGGTAAGACCCCTTTCCAAAGCAGAATATTTTAACCTGCCATGTTGAACTTAAAGACATTTTGAACTAATCATTTGCCTTTTGCTTCTGTTGATAGTGCTCTGCAGAGTGACAAAAATCCTATGGGAGAGTAGACGCGGTCATGAAAGACCAATTCTGGGCAAATTTAGCCAACAGTTTCATTGAAGATGAGTCAAATTTTGAACTAATTCATAATGAATATTACTGGAAAATTATAATGGCGAGGTCAAGATTTATCTACTACAATTCAGGTAGAAAAAGTTGCAGATCTCTCTAGTTCTTTGCAAGTGAACAAAATTTTTTTATGAATGCTGGTCTTATTGAGACTTGAAAAAGAGGTTTATAGAAGACTTGATCATACTTAAAGGTTATTTTAGGCTTTGATTTCTTTTTGACAAAAGTTTGCTCTCTCTGGCTATCTTCCTCTTACCCTTTTTCATAGTCAAGAGGACAGTTAAGTGTAGGTCCTCACACTTGAGTATCAGAGCCACCTGGAGAATTCGTTCAAACTCAGATTGCTGGGTCCATCTCTAGAATTTCTGATTCCTAAGACCTGGGACCCAATAATTTGAATTTCTAATAAATTCTCAAGTGCTGGTCTGAGGACTACACTTTAAACCACTGTTGTAAAAGGAGGCTTGTGTTTCTCCCTAGCACTGCTGGCTTGGGATTCAGAACCATTCTACGGGTCCTCTCACCTCTGTTGTGAGGAAGAAGGAAGAGCAGCAAAGTGTGGGCTTGTCCCTGGACCCCTGAGCAAGTATCTGCTGAGTTGGCATATATCCCAGCAGACCTTTTAGGGGTTCGTGCCAGCACTTACTATACCTCTGTCTTTTGCTTTTATTCATGAGGACCCTCACTAAGGTTGACCCAGCCCAGGTCCTCGCTGAATTCAATAAATCAGGAGTTCCAGGACATTTTGATTTAAGATCAATGATCTTAGTATCGTAGATCTTAGTATCAAAGATCTTAATATTTTCAAACATGTATATCTGAAATCCATGCGAACCAAGGAAGGCAACATATGGCAAAACAGCACAGAGCTTGACAAAAATAACCCAAGCTTCAAATTTGTAACATTCTACCTTCAAATTGGACTTGGGTAAATGAAACTCAGTAGACAAAAAAAGCCATTTACAAAATCACAATGGCAAAAGCCATGGTCAGTAAAATTTGAACTGCGAATACATGTAGGGAAACAAATCATTGTGAATTGATCCCGATGGAAATCTTTTAGAAAAGTAAATTAAAAGATTTTTAAAGTAAATGGTTCAACTGTATGACATAGAAAACGGATCAAGGAATTAAGTTGGCTTCAGTGGCCTCACCCTTTAAAATTCTTCTGAGTAAAGACCAGTTGATACTGGTATAATTCGGACTAAAATATTCCTTATTCATTCACATGGACTCAAAACAAAAGGCATTTAGAAATGCCCTCTTCTCACAGAGCTTCCTTTCTACAAGAGGAAAAGACATTAGCTGGGTAACCGGCAAATGACCACATGATTGCAATTGGAACAAGTGCTAAGTCCAGGGCGACAGATGCTCAAATCACCATGTGGCATATGTGACAGTGACATCTGTGACAGTGGCACACTTTAAGTGTTTCACAGCTGTCTCCTAAGCTAGCTGCGCTTTCTACTCCAGTTGTACATGTTACAGAGCGAAGACCCAGAGAGGTGGAACTGCCGGTAAGGGGCCTGAATTGACTAACGTGTTAACATAGGAACCAGAGCTCCTCTTCCACTTTCAATTCCATGGGGCTCCCCCTCCTCCAGTATTTATAAGCACTCTGCTAATCTGAGAGAGAAGTGAGGGGTTGGGGGCACCAGGACTGCTAATGAAAGGATTAAAACACTGCTGAACCGCACACCTCCCCACTCTCGCCTAGAGCTGTTGACCCTCCTTCCATGAGCTGTGGCCTCCAGGGCAGCATTATCACAGGGATTGAACGTGAGGGTGGGTAATGAAGGCCCACAGAGGGGGAAAAAGAAACAACCCCAAACTCGGCTGCTAATCACGGCTGGCAGCTGAAAACACTCCAAAGCTGGCTGACTCAGAGCAAAGGCCTAGTTTAATCAGGCTCTGAGGGGGAATGTACCAGGAGCCTCTGAGTTCAGCCGGGTGGGTCACCGCAGACCTGCCTGGGAAATGCATTGCTGAGTAATGTTCACATACCTCATCTTCCCTGATTCTTCTTTCCCACCTGAAGTGAGGCCAAGCTGCTCACCCAGAAGAGCCAACTGCCCCCCTGTCACTTAATCCCCCAAATCTCTCACTCCCAGACTATGAGATCATCCTGTTGAATGACAGTATCACAAAGGAAGGCATAACCCTTCCTAGTAACTGCTCTAAAACTATGATATTCCTGGCAATGAAGCGGTAGAAACTCCTGGTATATCCCCCTGCACCCCAGGGGGACACATGTAACCATGAAGGTATGAGAGAATTAAAGTGATCTTCAGTTTTAGTTTCAAACACCAAAGCCTTTGTTTCTCTCTGTAAGGAGTGGACAAAATGTCATTTCCAGTTTAGATGAGCATACTCCTTTCTTTGACACAGGTCACAAGGAATTTCTTTGCTCAGGTAACAAGGCATTTAACAGCAGGGCTTTGTATGCTAGGGTTTGTGAAAGAAATTAAAGAGAAAAACAGCTAGCAAGGAGCATCTGTCAGGCCCTCTGCAAAGAACTTTGTATCTCATTTAATCTTCAGGAAGCCCTACTAGATATTATTACCTCATTTCATAGATGAAGAAACTGAAGAGGTTTATCTTCAGAGAGGTCAATTTACTTGTCCATGGATGTGATACCAGGGATTGGGGGAGTCTAGGGTACTGATGTCAGGGTTCATGTTTTTAACTCAGTCTCTGGATGTTGCTGGCCTTAAAGGTAGCCGTGTGAGTGTGTGTATGTGTGCATTTTTCAGGAGAGGTTGTCTGGTTGTCAGCACTATTGCTACAACAGAATATCAAAGGGGCCTCTGAGCAAAAAAAAATATATGTGTGTGTAACATGTTACATGTTATAAATGCATGCATGAATGCACATATACATTTGTGTGTGTTTGGACTTTTTGGGTTTTTGTTTTTTTTTCAGTAATCCCTGGCCAGCTTCACGCTTTGTGTTTTTTCATTCATATACAACAGCAGAACTTAAAGTAGACAGCAGAGGGCGCTCAGAGTCACTGTTTTTGAAAGAGACTTTCGCATCTTCTGTTGCTATAATTCACAGGAAACAGTTCCATAGTGCAGGCTAGATAGGAATGGCAGCCATAGGTAGACCTTAGGAGAAATAAATTGCCTTCGGGTGGATTAAGAATCGTCCATTATTGAAAGGATGTTTTGAGAATAGAGAAAACAGCGAGGCCAATCCTCTGCAGGTAGGACAGCACACAGGAGTGTGGGTACATGCTGATGTTTCATGAGAACATATCCAATTCAACTCCTTATTCAAGAAAATAGCATTTGTCTCCCTTAAGAAAAAGTATCCTTCTAAATTAAGAAGGAAGAAATCCTACAGTGAGCTAGTTGCCTTCATTTACTGAAATCACATTGGTGTGTGATGGTGAAGTGAAAAGAATTAGGCCCTTAATGATTTCTGTTGTCTTTCTACCAGTCTCAGATTCCTCAAATGATAACAACCTGACTACCTCTTCTTGTATCATCAGGAAGGTACTTGCTCTTGGAATTTTCTCCATTAACTAAGATTTATTGAATCAGATGTTGGTGTCTTGATGTATTTATCACTGTCCCTTTTAGGAATAGGTAGGGCCAAGACCAAGTTTTCATTATCACACGCCTGTGAGCTGCATGGGCACTTCAGAGAATAATCATTATCAGCGGTACGGGGTTGGGATTCTGAGAAGGGCATCCCTGACAGACCCCCCCCCCCCCCCCCCGCCAGAGAAGGATGGTGGCAGGGACCCTTCTTTGCAGCACAGGATGACTTGCTCATGAGTATTCCATAGATAACTCCTGTGAGTCACCAAAAGTACCTGCAGGAGATGCTGCAACTGGACAGCCTGCAACAACTGATGGAAGTTAAAAAGGCAAATCGTTAATTTCTCTAAATGTGCCCTGTTGAGTTGGTAGGGCTTGGGCACGCCCCTTCAGGGACACGGGTACTGAAAAAAAAGCTTGGGGGGAATTCTATAGCAAATGCTATCCCCCATGTGTTTTCTGTGATTTATCTCACATATAACCCAAACACCTGCTGAAGCAACTAGGCATCTGGAGTTGAGTGCCCGCTGTTTCTCTTTACCTGTAATTGCAGGTTTTTCATCACATGCGGATATTGGAGGTGGGGGGGAGGGGTCACCTGAATGTAATGTTCTACTGCACTGCCCAGGTGGAGGTCAAGCTGCTAGGACATACTACCTACATCTCAAGGAAAGCATCAGTATGACGGTCACTCAAGCAGGAACTGTCTCGACAGCGTGGAGACCAGAGCAGCGAAGCAGAGAACTAACTGGTATGGATGGCAGTTCTGAACTGCTAATGTTCTTGCCTTCTTACCTCCTAGAGTCAAAATTTTGAACTTAGTAGCCTAAGGATCTGGCCCCAAAGTACACACTTTTCATATGGACTATTTGGATCTGTTTTCTAAATCTTTTTTTCTCCTTCAAGTCTTCTCAATTCTGGACCTCCCCTGGTGGCGCAGGTGGTTGAGCGCCATGCTGTGAAGCTGTCTACAGCCTGAAGTGCCGGTTCAATCCTCGCCAGCCGGCGAGGGTCCCACATGGTGCGGCAGACCTCTCCTGTCTCTCCCGCTGCTCCCCTCAGCAGTGTGTTTCGTCAGTCTGCCTGTTCTGTTCCCCACTCTGTCTCTGGTGAATCCTCTCACCCTCCCATGCATCTGGCCTATACCCCGGTTATTCTATAAAATAAATACATCTTTAAAAACACAAAAAAAACCAAATCCTCTCAATTCCACATTTCACCTCACAAGTGTTGACATGACTTTATAAGTTATTTCACTGTGTTGTAATTATGTTATATGCAAACCCATGGAGGAAACAAAGATACCCAGCTCACTAAGTCCAGACAGAAATCTCCTAACTCCATTTTGAAGCTTCAGAGAAATAGATAAAGGGAGTCTCGGTGTCCCTGAACTAGTCCTGGCCAGCAATCTGCACTGGCGGACACTGAGTACAATTTTGCCTTCTGTTCATATTTCAGTAAAGCAATGCCTTATATATTTTTTCCTCCTTTAAATCTACTTCCTCTTTTTCCTTTCTCTGTTCTTCTATTTTGTGTCTTTATTTTGTTAGCGCTTCTCCCTTCGTAAAAAATATTTTCGGTCCCTTTTTTTGGGTTCTTTGGTGACGGAGTTTGGCTTCCTGTGTCCTCGTTCTTTCACTCACTGACTCAGAGTGGAGGCTGCTTTACTGGAACTTAGGAGAAGCCAGAGGCTTACTTTCAGTCCCGCTTTCCCTCTAACATAGAACTCTTATTGCAACAGAGAACACCTGGATAAGTAGAGTTGGGAAAGCAAACAACAAGCTAAAGGCATTTTCTTTACCAGCTGCTGTTAGGGGATATTCTGTAGAAAGGTAGCAGGTCACTTGCTCCCCAGATATCTTCCCTGCCAGTATCTTGCACAGCTTATTCAGTCTTTGACATAAGTCAAGACCCTCAAAGTAAGGTAGTGGCAAGATTAACAAACTAAAACTGCTTTTTACCGCAAACCAACATAGAATTCAACTTCTCCAGTGTTCAACAGAGAACATTTAGCAAGTATCCATTTTTGCATGGAAAATAGGATAGATTGAAAATAATGAAATGTGCAAGTTTGACATTTCCAGAGATGATAGTCGGACACCTAACAAATTTGAACTTAAGATCTAGTCTGAAAGCCCAACTCTAGGGCTAGATCTCTCATTCTCTATTATACCTTGGAAGATTTTTTTTAAGATTTATTTATGATTACAAGAACTGGGGTACAGGCCAGAGGTATGGGGAGAGGGTGAGAGGATCCACCAGAGACAGAGCGGTGAACAGAACAGGCAGATAGACCAAAGTACACTTGCTGAGGGGAGTAGCAGGCGAGTCAGGAGAGGTCTGCTGCACCATGTGAGAAGCTCCCTGGCTGGGGCTCGAACTCGTGCTGCAGAGGCTGCAGACAGCTTCACAGCGCTGTGCTCAACCTCTTGTGCCACCAGGGAGGCCCCCTTGGAAGATTTATCATCACAAAAGTAATAATATAATTCCATCACTTCCATGTTTATTGTTTTAAGCTGAGGCAACCAAATAGTGCTCATCCATAACCATGAGAGGACTGCTAATTTTTTAAGTTGATCCCATTTTCCCATTTTCAGAAATTGATCAATGAATGCAGCAATTTGGTCAGACCTCTGACTATGTGGTGTCAAAGATAGCATGCATGTGAGATTATGGAAGATTGTACGCCTAGTGAAGTCAACTATGGGGAGAGAAAGAACCACGATACCTATTATGACTCAGTTGACAACACTTTTAGGTAAAATCCACACTGTTTGGAAAGCACTGCTTCATCCCTGATGTCAGAACCTCCAAAAGCACATAAAAAAGTACAAGATGCCAGTCCATGATGAGCTCGTCTAGGGTAATTTTGGATGCCCTGGTGATAATGATGAGATGTTGTCATTTTTTTCACCTTGTCCATCAGACTTCCTGTCCAAAAGAATATGTGGCACAGCAGATTGAGCACAGTGCTGTGAGTCTGTCCATAGCCTCCACGTCGCCAGTTTGATTCCTGGCAGGCCAGGGAGATTCCCACATGGCATGGCAGACCCCTCCTGTCTTGCCCGCTGCTTCCCTCAGCAGTGTATTTCAGTCAGTTGGCCTGTTCTGCTCCCCACTCTGTCTCTGGTGAATTCTCTCACCCTCCCACGCCTCCAGCCTGTACCCCAGCTCTTGTATAAATAAATCTATAAATCAATCAATCAATCAATAAATAAGGCCAGCTAAAAGTTGTGAGTCCACAATTGGATTTGTTCCAATCAGATCCACAGAGCCACACCAGGCTTCTAAGGAAATGTTGCCATTGATGGTGTCAGCAGCGTAGAAGTTTGTTTCCCATTCTTTTCAGTCACTGGGCTAGCATGGTTCAGATTTTGAGAAATTTAACCTGCATGCAAATATGTGACCAGCTTTCCTGGCAACCTGTCATTCAACAAAGAATAGGAAATGAAAACCATCATTATCACCACAAGGTTCCTTTTACACAAGTTTCCATAACTTAGAGAGGTACCTTTGCTGCTTACTCCCTCTCCTGTTTTCCTCATCTGTACTGCTTTGTATCACCTCAAGATGAAGGAGAAGGGGAACTGCTTGTCCAGGTGGTGAAAGTTCTCAGGAAAGAACTGAGGCTCCTTTTAAGGGTACCCCTAAGATTTGACACCCTCTCATTTGCCCCTAAACACTGAGCCCAGAAACCACTGCACTAATTACAATCATTTGCATACTGAATATATCAAAGTCCCAGAAAGTCTCAAGGAGACCAATTTGATACAAATTTATTACAGTAACCTCAGCAGCCCCTAAGATCTAGGACCATGGTGTAATGCACTTCTGTGCAAATTTGTACCCCAACTAAGGACACTTGGCAGAGGTGCTATATGAAAGCAAAAATCCTAAGCTGCTTTCTACTATAGGGAACCCTTTTCCTAATTCACCCAAACCTATTGTGTGAACAAGTGGGGGCTGTGGGGAGTCACCCTGATGCCTTCTGCTTGATGGTAAAAATTCAGAACATGCTATTTCCTTTCTCAAAATGAGTTCAAGTTTGCCCTGTCACACTGAGAATCAACTCCTAAGTCCACAAGGTAACTGTGGCCCCAATGATGTCAGCAACCTCATACACATGCCCTGCTTGCATTATTCCTGCCACAGAGGACTTCTTCCTGTGCCCTGAAGCCCCCCAGTTCCTGCTTCAGGGCCTTTGCCCCAGCTGGTGTCTCTACTAGCTCCCTCACTTCTTTCAGATAGCTGATTAAATGTCTCCTCCTCAGAGGGGCCTTCCCTGACCACCTCGTACAGATCACACCTCCATTCTTTTCTTTATCCAGTCACTCACTGCCTGAATTTTATATTTACTTGTACATTATTTGTCTTTTCTCTTGAACTGAGGTTGGCAACTATAGCCTGAGTGCCAAATCACACTTGCTGTCTGTTTTTTTTGTAAATAAAATTATATTGGGATAGCATCACTCTCATTCATTGACATATTGTCTTTGGCTGCTCTTACACTATAACTGAGGGCTGAGGAGTTGTAGTAGAGACAGCAGATTTTGCAAAGCCAAATAAAAATATTTATTACCTGGCCTTTTACAGAAAAATCTTGCTCTTTTCTATAGAATGCTCTAGAATATAAGCCCTATGAAGACTGGGGTTTTGTCTCTTGCTTGCTGCTCTATATCCTGCATTTAGAGTCTGCCTTGCATGTAGTAGGTACTTAGTAAATATTTATTAAATGACCAAGCATATGGATAAGTGATTATCCAAATGTATCTAGAAATTTGTGGTTTTAATTCAGCAATTATTAAGACCCAACTTAAAACTGGCCAGATGTTGGCCTCTGTGTAGGGGACACCACAATGATGAGAGACCAATAAGTTCAGGCACTGTGAAGAATATGATGTGACAGGTTAGTGTCAGATGCTGCGGGAGCCTCAAGGAGAAATATTGGACAAAGCATCCCATGATGGTGACCCCTAAGGACTGAGCTTTCCAAGTAAAGACAAATGTGGGGGCAGTGAGTAAAATGAGCTTTGGTCAGAGTTAGTTATCTGGGGAACAACAGGTTGCTCACTATGAATGTTGTTTGAAGGAATGGAACAAGTTCTTCCTGCGTTTGACTAATCACTCGCCTCATCTTTTTGACTTCTACTTCCTTGCCTATCATTTAAAATTTGGAGGAAAATAATAACTCTTCACAAAAAGGCTATTCATTTTTTGATGTTGTTGTTGATGTCTTCAGCCCAAGCCAAACACATAAAATGCATTTTTTGAAGGAAGTTCTGGGATGCATTAGATCAGATTTCTCAATCTAGGCCCTGGTGACAGTCTGGACCCAATAATCCTTTGTTTTGGGGGGCATCCTATACATTGTAGGACATTTAGTAGCAACCCTGGCCTCTGTCCACTAGATACTACTAACACTCCCCCAGTCTGACAACCAAAAATGTCTCCAGATATTATCAGACATCCCCTGGGTGAGGACAAACATTCCTTTTGAGAACCACTTAATTAGGTAGTTGCACTGGGCAACTTCAGGATGAAATATTTCAATAACCTACAAATTCCAGGCAAAGGGGGCTATTGAAAGCCTAAGTGATTCCATCTTCTGCTATCTCTGGATTTCTTTTACTCCTAAAATCAGACTTTTACTCCTTTTCATCTTCAGATGATCACCCAACATGATTATGACAAATAACTAAAGAATTTGAAGAATAAACCTCAGCTACTTCTTACTTGGTTACCCAAGTGCTATCTTTCCCACTCATGGAGTGTGTGCTATTGGGAAAAATCCCAAGTTCCACACGGAAAAATTGCAAGTTCAGTATGCACTAGGACAACAGAGTCTTGTTCGATAATAAAAAGGAATAAGCTATTGATAATGCAACAGCAAAGGTGAATCTCAAAGTCAGGCTGTTGAGGGAGAGAAGATAGTTTCAAAAGTTTACACACTGCCTGATTCCATTGCTATGGCTTTCTAGAAAAATGGCAAAACTATATGGGGAGCAGATTAGCAGTTACAAGGGTGGGAGCAGAGGAGAATGTAACTACAAAGGGATGTGATGGGAATCTTTGGGGGCAATGGAAATGTTATATATCCTGATTGTGGTGGCGGTAACATGAATTGGTACAGGGATCTATAACACTCACAGGTGTGCACACCAAAATTCTTCTTGGTATGCAGTGTGAATCACCAAAAAAAAAAAAAAAAAGTTGTTCCTGAAGAGTACAATGGATATTTGCTTCTTAGATGTCTTCTTCCAACCGCAATAAAGTGTTTAAAGCCATATTTTAAAAAATGTACCAGACAACGAAGCTTTGACCATCCCTGGTAATAGGAGGGCTGGGGACAGGAGAGAGTAGATATTCTGGAACTACATGAAGAGCGTTAGCTTCCTTGCTTCAATTCCTCTTTCACTTTCCACAGAACAAGGTGATCTTCACTTCCCAATCCAAGGTTGCCAAATTTCACTCCAGAATGAGTTGGCAGAAGGAAGAAAATGCTTTCAGAACTTTGATGTATATGGAAGCAGATTTGCCCACGTACTTTGAGGTATGAGCATGATCACAGCATTGAATTGCTATGACACTCTTCTGCAGGTGAGAAGGACTCATCCAAGTGATAAATGCGAGTCTAAGGAATGTGAAGCTAGTTTTCTAAGACTGAAGGCAAGAGAAGGCAAAGAAAGCATCAGGCAATGATAGAAAATTTATTCTAAGGGAAATTCATATCCTGTGTTATTATTCATATGAATATTATCACCAAGTTTATGTATATATGAAATAATCCCTATTCTGGGTACTTTTTCCTTCCTTTAAATATCTAGTCATCCAATGATGATGATCATGGCGCCTGTGAGGGTATGTATGGGAAGATAGAGGTAACCTCCACCTAAAATTGTACCCCATAAGTATACAATTCAGGAGAATGTTTGGCATTCCTTCTTTGGGGGGATGGGGGGATGGGGATTACAGGTTTATTTTACAGAACAATGTTGCTCATTTGCTTATACAATGCTAATAGTAAGCTCTAGGGTTCTCATTGAAGAAAAGAAGGTGCTTGACTTCTCAGAGAATGACAACAGAAAGAATCATAGTGTCATCCACCTGGTATTCATCCTGAATGAGCTGTGCAAAGCACGAGTGATGTCACAATCTCAAACATCATACATCTTTCTCTTAGCCTCACCAACCTACATTTCCAGCAACATAAATTCAGACAACTGAGGCATCTCCAATTTTATTTCACAGGTGATAGTACATAAAGCATCCTAGGAGTTGTTGATTATTTTCCCATTCAGCTAATGGGAAATGAGGTCAAAGTGACAGTCCCTCTGTTTCTGTAAGGTGGGGGGATGGGGTGGTGGCAGAAGTGAGAAATGTGCTGTGGAAGGATCTGCTCATGACTACAGATAATTTTAAAAGCAGAGTCTTGACCTTTTCAGTAGCCTTTTGCATCTTTTATTTGTTCCTCACACTGCTGTCCCATGACCCTATGATGGGGTCAGTCTATCCTGGGTCCCAGGATTTCCAGAGTTGCAAAATATATGGATGAGTCCATCACCTGGAATAGAACTCAGTACAACAGCACAGTGCACGATGCCTGCCTTGACACCTGAATTCTCTTGGACATACACAACTTCTCACAATTCTTCCCTGAAACTAATAACCCATATGTCCACTCAACCCAGTGGTAAGAGCTCAAGCAGAGGGCAGGGTGATCCCATTGGTTAGGTAACTCTAAGGGACTGGTTTGAGGTTCACCCAGCTTCTGACTTCAATGCCAGACAGTAAAGTCCCGTGATGTAATAGCCAGAGCCTTCCTTCTCATCCACACAGCCCCCCCAAAGTGGCTTTTTTGGGAAACCAGGGGAGATGCATTATCTGAAGCATCTAAGGGTCTGTGCTGTAAGGACCAGAGATGATGTTAGTGCTCAGCAGAGAAACCACTTGGTGAAGAGTGTGCCCTTGGGGTTAAATGAAATTTGAAAATTTAGCCCCTCATTCTGCTTCAATGCAGATTGTTACCACAACAGTACACACATTCTCTGGCACTTAATTTAAGGGAAATGAATTTAGCAAAGTACATTAATACTGAAGGTAGCCAATTAAGGTCTTTTATTTTGTTTTATAATATTTCACTGGGTGGGGGAATCACCAGCTTAAATTTTCCATAGAGGACTTCTTCCTCTGATCATGTCAAGGCTGTGAGTTTGTTTTATGACTTCAGTTATGTCAAGAAAGACAGGTTTCAAGTTTAACCTGGGGCAAAATAAAAGGCAGGTCAGCCTGTCACCATTTTACCCCCTGGTAATTTTACTCATTTATTACAGACACCACAGGGCTTAGGGGTTAAACGTTCTCCTCTTCAGATTTCTCACCAGCCAAATCGATTAACTCAGCTTCAAACCTGACACTTGATCTCAAGTGGCAGAAAGATATGTTTCAGAGCTAACATTATTTATGTTATTGGCATGCCTGAGTTATATAAATGCCTGAATAGTGTGAACTCTGGGAAGAAATAAAATTTACAGACTTTTACTCTTCCCAAGACAAATGCATGAGTGCCTTAGCCAAATCACCTGTAACTTCTTACAAGTAATTTCATGGTAATTTTACTATGGAGAAGAAGTAGAAGGCAATGTCATAGGAACTTCTCTTTTATCTCACTCATCTATCTCTTCTCACACTTGGAGTGACAGGAACAGAGAATGAGGATGGAAATGGCATGATTGATACACAGACAAAATCTCACCAGTGGTTAAGACTTTCAGGGGAAATTTAGACCACAGGCTCAGCTTCCCAGTGCTCACTACCCTTTGGAGAAGTTCTGTTTTTAAAAATAAAAATGCAACATTTGAAAGTTTCAAATAGAATATAAGAGATGAACGGCATTTCTCTCCGTCGAAGGTGATGCTTAATAGCAGAATTCAGTTCCTAGAGGACTGACAATTCCAAATGTGTGATTGTCACAGAGAAGAAAAGGAGGTGGAGATGTTAAAAAAGGTCCCTTCTTAAGACTGTGAAGCCAGCTGTGACACATTCCCTAATATTACTGGGGCCTCCATAGCTATGTGTGCTTAAATCACCAGGGGTCTTTTCCTATTCCAATCTCTGACACCTGTCTCCAGACTAATCCTTCTAAACAGCTGCCTAAGTCATGTCATGTCTTGCCTTTAGTGACTCCCCAAGGCCTCCAAAAATGTCAGTTACACACTAGCCTGATCTTTATATTATGCAAGAATCTGGCTGCCAGTGACGTTTGATCTTCCTCCATCTCCAACAGGAATCTGCTGTTCCTGTAAATAGTCCCTGCGCCTCTTTCTGTTTGCTCACCTGTATGGCTTTACCTGTGATAGGCTCCATTCTCCTCTCCTGGAACAAACTTCTGCCCCCTTTCCTCCTTCTCAACCATTAACCTGAAGGTAGGAGTTGAATTTGAGAAGTGTGGGATCTGGAACTAGTTGGATCTGGGTTAAATTGTAGTTTACTATTTGTTTGTTGTGTCTCTGGGTAAGTGTGCAATCTTCTCTGAACCTTACCTTTCTTGTCTATAAAATTATAATGTTCACACCAGGTTCATGGTAGATGCTCAAAAGTTAATTTCTTTTTTCTGCATGCCTAATCAATTCCTCACCCTTCCAAGCTTCTAAATCAACTGATTTCTATCAAATGGGTCATGAAATAGGATTTACATCTGAGTATAAGTCTAAGGGCAGTAGGGTCGTCATCAAGGAATGGGCTAGGTGGGGACTGTAGATGTGACAAGGCCCTGTCAGAACAAAGCTTAAAGGCCAAGGAGCATGGTTTATTATCTGCCTGTGACACAATGAAACTTCAATTTCAAGGGAGTAGATCCCAATATAAGCACTGGAAAAGCGCCAACCACTTCATGCATGGGAAATTATAGTTTTGCCATGACTCACTATTAGATAGTTGAAAGTTCCTGAATAACATATTTTCATAATTCCCCCAAAATTTACAAAAGATGCCAATTAACAGATTCAGTTCCTTGACATTTGAATCTTAATTTTTAAAAAAGCAGATGCATTAGAGGTATTTATGATCACTCAGCCTCTTTGAAACACATTAACCCACCAACAGACCTCCAGTTTGGAAGGTAATTGGTCACGTGGCCAAAGCCTTCTTTGGGCACATCTGTTTGGTGCAGGGATGGATACCCAACCAAAAGGGAATCACTCCTATAGTCTGGAGAGTAACAACTTATCTCCTAGTACAAAAAGATGAGCTGAGTCAACCAGATTCCTTGTCTTTCTAGAACTGGAACTAGGAAACACAGAAGGAATGAGCCTCCAGCAACAGGAGTAGAAGCTGTAAAAATACCCTAAGGGAAAGTCGGAGACATGGCAAGCAAAAGTCATGAGCAAGCCAGAGTTAAGAAAGTTTAGAAGCCTCTAACAAGCAGAATCAGCCAGTTAGTGGAGAGAGGAGAACTGAGCAAGGAGAAACAAGAAGACCTGAGAAAGAGAGAATAACGGGTTGCTGGGCTGGCTGGTTCCTCAGGCTGCCTCAGGCCTTAAAGCGATCTCAGTTCCTACAATAAAATCCCCTTGTATAAAGATAACTTACATCAGTATTCCTTATAAACCAAAGAACCTAATTTAAACAGTAAAAAGGAGTAGTGACATATATTACTAGAAAAATAAACACACCTACTCTGAATACATTGTTGCACAAGTCACAAAACCAGTAGGACCACGAGGTCCATCTGGTTTTGGGAAGACACATGGTACAGGGTGAGATTGCCTTGACGGACAGACTAACATCTCAGAGCACAGAGAGGAAGGCACCTCATATTGCTTTGCCTTCTTTTTTTAAGATTTATTTATTTATACAAGAACTGGGGCACAGGCCAGAGATGCGGGAGGGTGAGAGAATTCACCAGAGACAGAGCAGGGAGCAGAACAGGCAGACGGACCAAAAACACTGCTAAGGGAAGCAGTGGGTGCAACAGGAGAGGTCTGCCGCGCCATGTGGGAATCTCCCTGGCCGGTCGGGAATCGAACCCGCACTGCAGTGCCTGTGGACAGCTTCACAGTGCTGTGCGCAACCCGCTGGGCCACCGGGGAGGCCCCTGCTTCACCTTCTAAGGGAACCATCACAGTCTGACACTTCAAAAATATTTCACCCTGCTTTGAGAACTCAGATAATCCCTGGTGGGAGAGGCAGTGGTAGAGAAAGCTCTCACTGGCAATGAGAAGATGTGCCCCCGTGCCTCGTGACTGGTGTACGCTCACTAGTCCTGCGACCCGAAGCACTCATCCCATTTCTCTGAACCTCAATTTCCTCCTGTGTGAGAGGTGATTACTAAAATGACTTTTATAATTAATAATACAGAAAACTTCTAATGAATTTCTTCCAATTATATTAGGGAGAAAAAAAAAAAAAGACAGTCCAAAGGGAAGGAAAGACTGGATGGCCAGCCAGGGACATCTGCGTTTCAGCTCTGATGCTCACGGCAGCACCAGCTTGGGCAGTGCCAGCAACTACCTGGGTCTCACCCATAAAACGGGAGGATTGGTTTGGGTCTCATCCAATGGACATTTTCATGCCAAATCCTATAATTTTAAGATCTCTAAACATCGCCAACCTGTAAAAGGGAGCTGAAGCCTAAGACTGTTACAGGTGGTTTTCCACTTTGCTGGTGAGGATTGATAGCCCCAGGTGATAAGAAACAAGGGACTGCAGAAGCAGCCCCCCCAGGGTTCAGTGTTTGGGATTCAGTTTGGGGAATTTCAGCATTTTCGAATATTCAGTGATTCCAGGGTCAGCAATATTTGCCCCCCACCATGCTGATCTTTCAGAAGGCTGCTGGGGGCCTCTGAA
Source organism: Talpa europaea (assembly GCF_964194135.1). NCBI lineage: Eukaryota > Metazoa > Chordata > Mammalia > Eulipotyphla > Talpidae > Talpa > Talpa europaea. Next base: position 51,050,922 of record NC_140071.1, on the reverse strand, counting down.
GGACATGGAGAGGCTTCCAGCAGTCAATCTCAGAGAAAAAAAGTTTGGAGGCTTTGCAGGTAACCAAGTGACTGACACTGTTCCCAGCTTTGCTGCTGTGACAGCCTGGAAGGGAAGGCAGAGACCTGGAGCCCAGCTCCTCACTGAGTTGCGTGAGTTTGTCTGGTTGTTTGGTTGCTACAGCTGCTGTTTAGTGTTGTTTGTCTGGTGCTGCGCTGGCGCAGCTCCTGTGAGCAGCTCCTGTTGTGTCTTCTGCTACCTTTGTGAGTTGAATCCCGGCCTACAGTCTGGCTTCCAGGTCCACAGAGGCAGGAAGACACTATCTTGGGAGCTGTTTGTATTTAGGACTTGGAAACACAGGACACTGCTTCGGCTGAGGTAAACAGCCATTTTTTTGGCCTCAGTGACTCTATTTTCCCTGGTTTGTTAAATAAGTCCCATTATTGTACTCTGAACCTGAGTAGGCTTGTAGTTGTGCATGCAAGTAAAGAATCAGACAGTGACTGGTAAAATATTTGGGTACTGTCCTTGGCCAGGTTTAGTACCCCTTGCTGCCCTATGGTTCTAATGTAGCCAACCTATGTTTTTACTGGTTTCTATCATCTGTTTTTAAATTTTCTTGCCTTGTCACTTTTCGTTTTCACCCCTGATGATCCAGAAAGCAGCCTGTGCCACAATTCCTAGAACTTCTTTCTTTCAGTTTATCCAACCTCAGACTAGGTACAAAGAATATTGGGGGGAAATTTGGTGTTTCAGCTCAGTGTGCTCAATGCTAATTGGAACAGACACATGGACTAATTTGAACTTATGGTGGCATAAGTTCTGGCTGTGATGGAAAAATGGGAAGTACAAATAGGAAGACAGCTTGAATTCAAAAGGAAAGGTGTGTTTCTTCCCCAGAAAGCCACAAATCCATAAAAATGAAGGCATGGAGACCATTCCCAAAGGCCATATTAAATGTTTCATCTTGCAAAGATTAAATTGATTGGTGAAAGTTAGGAGTCTGGGGGCCCATGGATCAAGGTGGTAAAAAAAGACTAGGAATAAATATGACTGGTTATAAATGAAAATTGGTGCCTGGCTATGTCCCTCAAAGGAGCAAGTGACTCCAAAATACTGATGGGCAGTGGTTTTCATGGTTTTACAACACAGCAAATGCTGTCTAGTTCAATGACATCACAAAACTCTACTGTAACATTTTTATAGGCCTAGAGAGGGAGTTGACCTAAAGTAATCAGAAACAAAAGTCAAGAACTAGTAATTTGCAGAATAAATACCTATAGGTGGGTCTCCCTGGTGGCGCAAGGGGTTAAGATGCAACCTATGAAGCAATCTCAGCCTCTGCAGCACAAGTTCGATCCCCAGCCGGCCAGGGGGCAACCCACATGGCACAGTAGACCTCACCTGCTGCTCCCCTCAGCAGTGTACTTCAGTTAATCTGTCTGTTCTGTTCCCCACTCTGTCTCTGGTGAATCCTCTCACGCCCTACACCTCTGGCCTATACCCCAACTCTTGTATGCATAAATAAATAAATCTTTAAAAAAATAAATACCTATAGGTAAGAAAGATATGAAAACTCATTCAAACTCAATAATTAAAATAAAATTTTAAATGAGATCCTCCGCCCACCAGATTGGCAGTAAATAAATGAATATATAGTATCCAATATTGGTAAGGGTGTAAAGAATTAGTCAATCGTGTACACAGTATGTGATGCAGAAATTTCAATATGTATCGCTGTTGACCTACAGTATCATAGACATTAAGCCATCAGATATTCTTTTATGGGTATTTACTTAATAATATCTATCTGCTCTCACTAGAAAAAATTAGTAACTATTCCTATCAATAGTCCATTGGTTAATCAAATTTTGCACATACACTGTATTGTACTATATAGCTGTTTTTTGGTGATAAATTAGTTCTAAATATACTGATATGGGAAGACCTCCAAGTGAAAAAGAACAAGTTTTGGGGGAAAAAATGATCCCATTTTTGTAAGAGGTGGACAAGAGTATGCACAGGTACACACAGCATTCTAGAATGTCCCTGCTTGCCTCCATCATTCACTTCTTGCCAACATCACTTCTTTGCCTTGTTTCACTGTGGTATGGAGCCTCCACTTTGCTGTGTGCTGTGTTCCCAGACACTCACAATTTCAGTCCTTTTCTGGGTCCTTTGCTCATTGCCTTTCTAATTTTTACCCTTAGTCCTGTGTTAGTACAGGAAGCTAGAAATGTATAAACGAACTATGAGTATGGATATTTCTGAGGCTGAGATGGCAGGGTATTTTTCTTTTCTGTTATCTTACTTTCCTGTATTGTTTGAATTTCTAATAATGACAATAATTTTTCATTATTTTATAATTAAGAAAAGAACTCTGTTGACTATAAGGAAGGAAACTGAAAAATAAAATGAACAGATTTTACTGCTTGTCCTACCTACTATTGCTCCTTTCTGGCCCCTATAAATTCCTCCAGTTCCAGTGGAAAAGGCAACTATTACTCTCCCTCCAGACTCACCTGTCTTTCTTATATTTTTTATTTCTCAATTGTTTGAGATGTTGAACTCATGATAAATGATTCTAATAGTCCCTATCAGCATCCTGTGGCTGTTAGATGGTTATTAAAGCCACGTCCACTTCTTCCATCACTTGGGTCTGTGCTGGATCAACTTGCTTTCAGATTTGTCTGGGACGTGGGGCTTCAGGTGCTAAAACAGGGACATTCCCAGGCAAATCATCATGATTAGCACCCTGAGGGGCACACGGGAAAGTTCCATTTGCCAGTCTCCCTTGCAGTTAGTTGAAACCTTATGAGTGAAGTCTAATCAATGGAATGTGGGTGGGAGTAAGGTCCTATACTAAAGTTCATGGTCTTCCATGCCTTCCTTCTTGCTCATCTGCATGCCTAAAAGTTAAAGACTCCATGTAAGTGGAGCCATTCAATGAAAGAAATCATGGTCCCTGCATCACCACTTGGAGGAAAGCTTCGCAATTCATATCATATGTGATGGGAGTAATAAGCTTAAACTGTGTTAAGAGACAGAGATCTTGAGGTTGTTTGTTTCAGCAGGGAGCTTGAATGGACTCAACAGCTCTCTATCCTCTCTTAAACTATGCACAGATTTCAGAGAGCAGTCTAACTTTTTTGTAACTGGGTCCTTCAAGAACAACTCCCTATACTCTCATGGGTGAAAGTCAGTGGCTGGGTTATTTGTATATCTTAGTTCTGCAATTCAGAGCCAGCCCTTAAGTAACTGGATGAAGTTGCACCACATCACTTGGCTTTCTGGGTCTTAGTTTCCTATATTTTAAATTAAGGGAATAGATTAGATCAGTGATTTTTAAACATCTGTGGGTCATGAAAATCTGATGAAGGCTATGTACCCTTTCTCCACAAAAGTGCTCATACATGGGATCTTTGTAAACTGTCAGGAGGCACAAGGTCCACCTCCAACCCCACAGATCCTTCTACCCCTGCCAAACTCTTTCATGGGTCCTTTAGGAATCCCTGAATGAGAGGTAAACTACTTCAAGCTCTAAAACTACTAAGGTAGTCCTGAGAAGGACGCTCCATTGTCCTTTCCTGCCTCTGGCCCCATACCTGTCTCTGGCTTTGTCTCTGTCCTTTTGCAACCATTTCCTCACCTCCCATTTTTTTTTTTTTCCCAGCACATCCAAGGCTAATATCTCTCCCATCCACCTAACTGAAACTTCTCATGCTAAAGTCACCAATGACCTCCTCAGGATGCTCTGTCCTGAAGCCAGTATTTATGCTCAGTGAACATTTTCACCAACATTTGTGGGGCACCAAATCTGGTCCTACATTCTGCTAGTTCCAGGTGAAACTGCCTGTAGTGTGCATTGTACCCTTTGCCTGCTATTGAAAGTCAGTTGTAGGGGCAGGAAGACCACAGAGCAGGTTTTCTGATCCAGCAGACAGGGTAAAGGAGGGGTCAGAGTCCTCAGTGGCTTTAGCAGGTCTTTTATTTAGATTTACCAGGCATATGGCAGGCAGGGGTGCTGGGGGACTGGGAGGCTGGCAGTCCTCCCAGCCCCCAGCAAATCTTCTCTCTATCTGGGCTCTCTGCTTCTCTTCTTCTCTTGGCTTCTGTTCATTCTTGGCTTTTGCTGGCGTCCCCGTGATGCCACCCTTATAAACTCAGTCTCTCAGCCCAGGTGTACCCATTTCAGGTGCCCGCCATCAGGCATGCATTCAGGACCACAGGGTTCCCTCATCTATCGTAATGGCGGGAGGGCAGAAAAGCCTGATACTTTTTACCTTACCCTACACCAGTCCTTTGAGGGACTTGGTAATGAGGCGCTGTAAATGTCACCAAGTTCATCTCCACAGAGTTAGTCCAACCTACTCCAGTGTCTCAGATGTTCCTCTCCTGAATTCTCACAGCATGTGGAGTTGAGGTGGTTGTCAAGGACCTGTGTCTCCTGGAAAAATTCAGTATGCCCCCTGGCATCCCTCCTTTTGGTGCATTTGCCCCAGATCTAGGTCTCCATTTCTCCACTCAAATATCGATTGCATCTGCATATAAAGGGGGATTTTCAACTTCCAAGTATAAGATATGATTAAATAAGCTTTTAAAATTGACTTATTTAAACCAGAGTTCCTGGAAATGACCTGGATCTTCTGCCCTATACCTTCACTCTCTTTTTCTGTTTCCAATCTATCTGCTGACTGATTTAAATCTTTATTCTAATATGGTAATATATTCAATCAGTTCCCCCACCCCCAATTTTACATACTGGGAGTTATTTATAATTTCCCTCTGTTCCTCTCTGCTCTGAGCCAGAATCTGTTCCTTTCAAAGTTTTATGTGTTCATTCAAAATTTATCAGAGACCTACTGTGTGGGAGTCACTGCCTGGGTTTTCTGAGATTCTGGGGTCAAATGGAGAACAAAATGTACATGGTCCATCCCACATGAAGTTCACATTTTAATCTTATTTGTGCATTTCTGGAGAGAGCATGAGTAGTATCTCATGACCGTAGCACACTGGGGATGGTTGAAAAAGCTCAGGCCCTTTGAGTCAAGCAGATCTAGGTAAAATCCTAGCTCTGCTGCTTTCTAGCTGTGTAGACAAGCTCATTAACTGTTCCAAGCTTCAAATGTCTTAAATGTTGAATGATTACATAAAGCGCCTGAAGGGTTGTTTTGAAGGATTAAGTGACATACATAAGGTCTTGCAAAGAACCTGGAAGTAGTGAGCACTTAATACATGTAAGTAGGCACTCAATAATATAATAAGTATAAAATATAGTAAAGTCTGTGTTACCTTTCCCATCCAAATTTAAGTTTCTTAAGGCAGGAACCTTGTCTAACTTCCTAAGGTCATAGGAGAAATTCAGTAAATGTGCATTCCTTCAACTGATTATTTAATAGTTTACAACAGACCCTGTCTTATTAGCCCATACTTTTTCAGTGGCAATAATCATGGCTGTTTTGTTTTAAAACCCTGACACTATGTAGTCAAATTTAAGTACATTTTGTAATAGCCATGCTTGATTTTCTGCATTTCAAATTTAAGTTCCCAAAAAATAAAAATCATTTATGACTTTGACTACATATTCACAAATATACACATTATTGTTGAAAACTAAAAAATTTAAAATTCTGGTTGCATTAATATTTTTATTTGTGTGGACACATACAAGAATCTTACTGATTATTGAAGGAGGTATTGACAGAGACTTAAGAGTATGTTAAAATAGTTTCCTGATTATTTTTGAGTCTGATGTGCCAATGATCTTGGAATTCCCATTGTTTCAAATAAAATAATGAGGTCATTGTGAAAACATTTTATTTGGGAGAGCTAAGTCATACTTCTGTATCCTGTCCCATTAAACTCTTCCCTAATATTTTACTCCATCAGAAAAACTGTCTATGGCACCCCTCAAACTGATGGAAAGTGAACCTAAGTAACACTTTTGTCTCAAACTGGCTATTTTCTATATCCTATGTCTATGATGTTGACGTAAAAGCTTTACTTACAGGTTTTCACCATAAAAGGGTTAACAGATTTATACTAGTGTTCACAAATTGCTCAAGCAAATAAAGTTGATGACGTTAACAAGAGCATTAAGGCAAGTTTTGCTCTGATGACTCACACTAATGATGTGGTAGGAGCATGTAACATGGGCCCTCATTAAAAAAATATTCAATGACACTTGTTAAAGATGATAAAGCAGACTTTTTGAAGGACCATCCTTATAGGTATAGGGAACCACTGCATTGGGATTTTAAATGGGGGAGAGGGGTTGGGTTCAATTCTGAATACAGCATGAGCAGGTGGAAATTTATAACCAGAGAGCTGGATGTGGGCAAGTAGATGGAAAATTACCTAGAGGAAATGTCAGGAGAAGAGGGTTTGCCTAACTCAACCTAACAGGATTCTTACTGAAGATAGACTGGGGTGACCAGACATCATCTGGAAGATGATGGAGGGTAAAGAACTCAATTAAGGGGGATCAAATATGCAGGTTAAATGGACTTAGCATGAAATGCTTAGACTTGCTAAAACTGAATTTTAGTTACAGGGGAGTGTACAGATGGGCCTAGGAGAAGGTTTAGGAGCCTGACTGAAGCAAAGAGTCCTGGTTATCCAGACTTTTAGAGGCTTTGGTAGATCCTTGAACTAAGCATCTAGAATATAAGCTCTATTTGCTCATCCCCATATGGAGTTTTCAGTCAGCTGGGGATGGAAGACAATAAGCACATAACTGTAGAGTATCATAAATACTAAAAGAACATGACTAGGAAGCTGTAAAGGAGAATAAATAAGAAAGGGCAACTTTGGTAAGTGTGTCTGGGAAGGCACCTTGAGGAGTCTTCGAGTCTAGAGGGTAGAGAAAAAGCTCATCAAGGGAACAGCCATCCAGGAGGAATAGATCCCAGGCAGAGAGGAGAGAGGCAGGATGAATCAGGTGTGGTCTCAGACATGTGGCTGCAGTGTTGCGAGGACAATGCCCAATGCCAAGGTCCAGAGGAAGCCGGGCTGAGTGTTTGCAAAGGAGGTTTCTGCTTTATTCATGAAATGAAGGATTTGTAAAGTAGACTGGGATGAGAACTGATCTGTGTTTTTAAATGATTGTTCTGCATTGTATGGAGAGGACAGGTTGTAGTGGGGCCAGAACAGAAGCAAGGAGACCACTCAGGAGGCATTGTGCCAGTGAGAGATGAAGGGCTCCGTCAGACTGGTGACAGTGGGACCCTCAGGAAGAATGGAGGTATAAATCTGAAAATGCATAAACAGGTATCTCATAGTTAAATACCTGCATTTTTTAAACAATGAGAATGAAGGTTTTAATGTTGATGTTGTTCCCAAGATTTGTACTAATACTGTGCAACACATAACGTCCAAATTGCTCAAAATGCATAGAATTGACATGTAATTTTCATCAAATCCTCATGCTTGCACAGAAGAGAATACCGACATCAGCCGTAAGCATGGCAGTTTCCAGACAGTAACTGATTCTCCTGCCAAGCAAACTCCTGCTCTCCGTGATTAGCAGAGCTGAGTCACACAGGCAATAGGCCTGTTTACGTACAGCTGTCTTAAAATAGGCTGGACGGTAGAAGGAGGGAAGAAGGAGGAAATCACACTCCCAAGTTGTTCTGACTAATTTCCTCCTAGGAGCACTCGGTACAAGGGGGATCTATTACCAAAGCTAAGTCAGGTTACCCTGAGAAAACGTAGGGACTGAAGATAATGGGTACAAATGTGTGTATCTTGCTGCTTTAATATTTCACGCATCGCTGTAACTTTGCCCTTGGGAAAGTGAGAGCTTAGTTTTCTTGTTTCACTCTCAAGGAGCAGCATCTCTCTCCCATTTCAAGTCTTCTGACTTCCCCACCTCAAGCATCTCAATCACCCTAACAAGTCACAGAGAGAGGAAACAGGGCTATTTTATGCTCTCACTTTCTGCAAAGAAAACAAGTTCATAGAAATGCTACTAATGAAAAGAATCAGACAGAAATGGCTACTTTGGGTGACAGAAGATAAGTAAAAACTCCACTATAGATAACTTCATGTGAAATCGAAATGGTTTGGCAGCAAATACAACAGGATTGAAATAAATAATTTAGTCCTAATCAGTCTACACAAGCTAAGCTACTGTCTCTGAGGTAGAAAATGGGCCTAAATTAATCAGATAAAATAGAGTTAGTTCTTTGATTTGAACCTAATGAGGGAAAGGAAAACTAGCTGTGCTTCTCCTCAGCCTTAGCCCTTTTCCTCTCACTTTCCCAAGGGCAAAGCAGTCAAATGTGTAATCTTTTTTAGAATGAATGACATTTTGTAAATGGGATCCAAAGGAAAATGGTGTCTATAAGATCATTTATTTTGTAAGAATTTAAACATCTATAAGTTTCTAACCCAGGATGTAGAAGATGTAACCAAAAGTTATTCAGAATTAGCATCATTTAATTATTGAAGAAATATTAGTAAAAATTTCAAGCAGTTGAGCAGCATAGAAAGAAAAATTAAAATTCCCTTCTTTGCTTCCTACACCTCTTCCTCTCTGCAGAGTAATCACTGCTATGTGTGGTCTATATCCTTTCAGAATTTTTCTAGCCACGTGCAAACTTATCTGTTAATAGATAGCATAATACTGACACATAGCATGCAGCCTATATTTTTTAAAACATGGATTACACTGGACATGTTATTCTTTAAACTGCATTCTTTGTTCTCTAGATGCTGTCCTTTAAGAGCCACCTCATGCTGTTTAATGAAAACACCATTATTTTACCAGGAACCTTTTGGCTAACATTTAGGAAATTACTTTCAAGTAAGAAATGTCCTACATAATGACGGGATTTTTTCTATATAAGGATGGAGTATACCTATGATGTGACAAAATCTAAAAAATATTTTTAATTGAAATAAAATTGATTTAAAACATCAGATAGGTTTCTGGCATACAACATTATAAAGCAACTTCTGTATATATTACATTTTATTAATGACAAAAAGTCTAGTTTTTAACCTTAAAAAATGTAACAAAGGGGAGGGATGAATATTATATAATGACTAAGGGATCAATACATCAGGAAGACATAACTCTCTCTCTCTCTCTCTCTCTCACTCTCTCTCTCTCTCTCTCTCTATATATATATATATATATATATATATACACCAAATGAAAGTGCACCAAAAGATATAACAATTAACAGACCGAAATAGACATTGGCTACCCCCACAAAGGTTGAAGACACATTCTTTTAAAGTGCACATGGAACATTCTCAAGTATTTTTCATATTGAGAAATATCAATAAATTCATGAAGATTGAAACCATATCAAGTATCTTCTCTGATCACAATGGTATCAAACTAGAAATCAGCCACAAAAAGAAAGCGGGAACGACCTCTAATATGTGGAGACTGAATAATATACTCCTCTATGATTATTGGGTTAATGAGAAAATCGAAGGAGAAATTAAAAGACACCCAGAGACAAATTAAAATCTGGTAAGATTTTTATCGAAATGCTCTTAAACCAAATCTGGATATTTACCAAGAACTATTTGAAGTCACAGAAAACTGAGGCTCTAGGACATTAAGACCTTGTCCAAGGCTGTCTGCTTCCTTCTCAGTGTCTTCCCTGGTGAGCCAGTGAACACCACTGCCCCCTGGGGATAGAGAGAACACTAAGAGGGGGAAGAAGCATTTGGTGGAGAGAATAATGCCAGGAAAGGAGGCAGGAAAGTGACACAAGGGACAAGGGGAGAAGGAAGGACAAAGGAAGTTGGTGACCTTGCCGGACCTGCCAAGAAGAGGGAGGACACGGGAGGGATCAAGGGGTAGAGCTGAGATCCTTGGAATGCAGGAGATCTTGGAGCCTTTTTTTTTTTTCAATGTTGCCAAAATAAAATTTAGGGGAGAAGCCAGAAAGTGTGCACATAGGAAGAACATTGTGAGCTTTGATTCAGTCCTGGCAGATGACTCAAAGAACATAGCCATGACTCAGATTGGAATAAAAAGCATCATGCAAGCTTTTGGAGGGGAGAGATTTTTCGTGTAGTTATTTTGAGAGTTAGGCATGCCCGCCATGAAGGCTATAGAAACCACGTATGCTCCCTCCAGGCAAAACTGAAAAGGAGGTCCAGGCTTGTCTGGGTCCCTCCTTTTTCGTCCTCAATTTTCTCCCACTTTAGAGGGACCCCTCACTCTCTAGTATTCTGAGTCATAGGGGAAGCTCCAGAATTTCTATAGGGGCGGGCCTGAGGGACAGCAATTTGAGCAAAGCAGGGGCTAGAGGCCTAATCTTGAAGTTGTATCACTGGAGTAAGCAAACCAGTTTTTTCTTAGGGGATGTTATGATGCAAGACAAGTAGCTATGCTTCCAAAAACTGCTTTTGTTCACACTCTACCTAATTTTAAGAGAAAGTATACAGTATATTATTCTTTTTTAAAATTTTATATATTTTTACATCATTTTTCATTTTTGCACAATGCATGCATTTTCATCTTGGTTATATTCCCCATAAAATTTCCACCACCCTTATTTTGATCCTACTCCCTTTTCTCCACCTCCCCACCCCCCGCCCGTAGTTTGTCTCTGATGTATAGTTGCCTGTTGATTTTGATTTTTACTTTATTATAATTAGTCTTTTTCCTGGTCCCTTATTTAGGTTTTCTAAATTCCTGCTATGAGTGAGACCATCCAGTATTTTTCTTTTTTTCTGGCTTATTTCACTGAGCATGATCCACTCTAGCTCCATCCATGTTGCTGCAAATGGCATGAGTTTATCTTTTTTGATTGCTGAGTAATATTCCCTTGTATATATGTACCACATCTTCTTGATCCAGTCATCTATTTTTGGGCATTTGGGTTGTTTCCAGAGCTTACCTATTGTGAATAAGTGCTGCAGTAAACATGGGGGTGCAGGTGTCCTTTGAATTACTGTTTCTGTGTCCTTTGGGTAAATACCTAGGAGTGGAATTGCTGGATCACATGGAAGCTCCGTTTTTAGCAGACTGAGGAACCTCCACACAGTTCTCCATAGTGGTTGGACCAGTTTGCACTCCCACCAACTGTGCAGGAGAGTTCCTTTTTCTCTACATCCTCACCAACATTAGTTGTTGCTAGTTTTTTTTAATATGTGCCATTTTCACTGGTGTAAGATGGTATCTCATGGTAGTTTTGATTTGCATTTCCCTAATAACAAGTGATGTTGAATGTTTTTCCATATGCCTGTTGGCCATTTGCATTTCCTCTTTGGAGAAGTATCTTATTAGCTCTTCTGACCATTTTTTGACTGGGTTATTTACTTTGTTTTTGTTGAGTCTCATCAGCTCTTTGTAGATTTTTGTGATTGGTCCTTTATCATTAGTGTTGTGCGCAAAAACTTTCTCCCAACAAGTGAGGTGTGTCTTTGTGTTGGTTACTGTCTCTTTTGCAGTACAGAAGCACTTTAATTTGATGTAGTCCCAGCTGTTTATCTTTCCCTTCACTATCACTGCCTTGAGTGATGTGTCTCTAAAGATGTTACTGAGGTGTATGTCATGTAGTGTTTCATCTATATTTCCTTCTATATATTTTATGGTTTCAGGTCTTATGTCTAGTTCTTTAATCCATTTTGAGTTGGTTTTTGTGCATGGTGTGAAGTAGTAGTCAAGCTTCATTCTTTTGCATGTAGCAACCCAGTGAGAAAGTATAGTATTCACTTTAAACAATATTTCTCCTACTTTATGTGGGGTGGCGTGGGGGAATAGAGGAAGTGAAACCCACCCCAGGCCACACTCATTCCTTTGTGCTACTGGTCACGGTCCTCATGTTCTTTCAGCTTCCTTCTCATCAAAACATGCTCTGAGCACTGGTTAGGATGAGCTTGGTAAGGGACTTCTGGATCACAAGTTCAACTATCACAATGACTGGGCTAGCTACATTTCATCAGGAAACAAAATCTCAAAAAGAATCAGTCTCTGATGTGCAGTGTTAATTGATGGAGTGAGTATTCTGGACGAAAAGTTGCTCTTTACAGGATCTTGGTCTAGAGAGGTTTGTCTACCTTTTTGAGTGTTCCTGAGGCCACACCAAATAACAGTCAAGCGATTTTGTCAATGTTTTTGGGTTGAGGGGAGATTACTCTGCATTATTCAAGTAAATAAAACGCTGGCTAGATTCTTGAGTATGTAGAGATTTGTAAATGAAGATATCTTCCTTGTGAGTGAAATGTGCTATTTTAAATACAGTGGCCCTTTCATATGATCAAGCATGATAAGGGCTCTGGAGAAAGAAGTGCTCTCAGGGGCTGAGAATAAGGACTTCCCTCAAGAAGTTTATAATCCTCGGTGTTGCTGTTCCAGGGAATTTCTTCCTCTAATCCCTTTCCTAAGGGCAAGTGTGTCAGGGATCTTTTGGATGATCCCTGGAAACAGAAAACTGCTATCGATATTTCAATTAGAAAAAGATATACTTTAAGAATTTGGTGCTCAGCGAATGTTAGGAATTCCAAAGGAGTAAATTCAGAGCAGCCTACAGAAATGACTTTCAGAACAGGACAACTGATGAGTCCCAGAAGAGTTACTACTTTGGCCATCACCCAGAAGTAAGGAGTCCAGAGCCCAAAGCTTGAACTCTCAAATTGTGGATGTTAAGAATCACACCATCACAGTTGTGATCGCCAAATAAGGAAACATGTGCCATCACCAATGTAACTGCTTCTTAATGTCCATGAAGAAAATGGTTGAATGCTGGACCATAGATGCAGAGAAGTACTATCTCGATCTCCATAGCCATTCATGCAGTAGAAGATCCCTTGTCCTACCTCCCTGTTCCTTTCTGTCTTCCAGATCTTCCTCAGGTACCATTAATAGCAGAGCATAGTTTGCATCCAGGAATTGCAAGGGATTCTAAAAATTGTTTTCAACATTGTAGTACAGGAAAGCATACACCAAAAAGAGATTTGTCCTGATGTTAAGGACCAATTCCCTATGATATTAGGGAGGACTTTGAGTGAGTGGGAGACTTCCCTCAGGTCAAGAGACAAGAGCTTTGGGGACACTACTCACCAAGCTGAAAATGTCTCTTGCACTTTAGGAAGGAGAAGGGGAAATGCATTCTGGACTCTGCCTGCAGAAGCAAAGGCAATCTGGATACTGCATTGTCGCTGATCTGTTCTTCCAGAGACTGGGACTCCAAGGGAGAAAGTAGACGCAAGTAAGAAGAATGAGTGTTTCCAATGAACATATTGGCTCACACAAAGAGACAATTGGTGTGAAATTAATTCATGTTTGTGCAAGTGGCTTGCCTGAAGAGGACAGGGGGAAGGGAAGAAGCTAGAGGTCAGCTCTGGAATTCTTAGGAACTGAGGAAAGGGTCATATCATGGAGCAGGAGGAGAGAATAGATATAAGAGGTCTCCCAAGTATTGACAAATATTTCCCCTAAAAGAATCAATTGAGTATACACTCTGCCAGACTGCAGGAGTGTGCTGAATGCTCACACCAGCTTCAGACAAGTAGAAATGGCCCTGCTTAATTATGTCTCTCTCCCCCTATTCATTGGGCAGAAACTAGGTACAAGAGGAGAAAGAGGAGGATCTGGAAGGTGATGAATTATGGGCTGACTTGTGCCCGCCAACACCCACTTCATATATGGAAACCTCAATTCTCAATATAGTTCAGTTTGAGATAGGAAGTAATTTAAAGAAGTAATTAAGGTTCAATGAGGTTATAAGTGTAGAGTCATGATCCAATAGGATTAGTGTCTCCATAAGAGAAGACATCAAATCTCTCTCTCTACCCCCTTTCATCTCTCTCTCTCCCCCTTGTGAAGACACCATGAGAAAGTGATTGTCTGCATGCCAGAAAGACAACACTCACAAGGAAGCAAATTGGCCATCACCTTGATCTTTCATTTCCAGCCTCCAGAACCATGAGGAATAAAGTTATGTTTTTGAAACCACACAGTCTATGATATTTTGCTATGGCAGCCTGAGCAGACGAAAAAAGTAAGAAACCAACCAAACTCACTTCTCTGATTGTAACTCATAAGTTGGGGAGTGCACCAATTTGCTAAGTCTAGATGCCTTCTGATGACTTGACAGTTCATAATAAATTAATGGATTGGCATTCTGATTTGTGTTTATCAGTCTTGGAGCTTTGTTAATGTGAATCTGCCTCTGAAGGAGGAATTTATTCACAGTGTCTGCCAACTATCAATCAATCAAGCAAATGGATTAATAAAATTTCTAATTTTAAGACCTATCCTGAGACCTAGTAAATTATCAAGGTAAATACCTTACTGTGAGTCTCTTAGCAACTAGCTGACTGTATTTCTGGGGACATGCATCATCAGATGCCTTTTCATTTCCAGGTGTACCAATGACCTACATAGACAAAGGGGGAATTCAAGTTTGTGAACACTCAAGGAATCCATGCAGATTATAGCATTTACATTGGAGTTGCCTAATGAATTACAATCTAATTTCCTCCATTGTTCATGCTTATTTTGTTTGAACAAGTGTTTGTCAAGCGAAGAACCTACAACTTCTGATCTTGCTAGAGCATATTTAGTAGATGACAGGTAAACTGTCTCAGGTGTACAGCACAGAGACCAGTTATAAATTATGTGGAAATAACAGTTCTTTAAGTAATCTGAAAAAAGAAATATAATTTCATTCCAGTTACTGAAAACCAAAACAGGGAGATTCTGTCCATAAGCCACCTCTAGTCTGGTTTCTTCAGTCATACTGGCCCTTTTCCCAAGTGCAATCATTCTCATTTCTAAAATAGTAGAAGTCTAAAGCAGCCACATGATGTTTGGATGGGGTGAGGACACATGGCAAGCATCGTTGACCTACCGGCATGAAACCAAAATAGGTTAATGCCCTCTTTGCAGGAAAAAACCTAATCTGATGGGTAATAGGTCACCCAGATTTTGATGAAAAAAGTTGACCCCGATAAAAGCAAAATATGTGGCCTCTTTTCTCCACTTGCTATTTAAATCTTTAAATTGACTGAACAAAGTGAAATCATTCTTTCAAGTTTAAGAGTCAGCATTTCAAATGTGTCTGTTTATTTGGTGTTAGATTTTGAAGACTAGCAATACCAAAATTTGGTATATCCACTAAAGGAAATCAACACACACTTTAAAGTCTCTTTGTGTTAATGTCACTCAATAAACTTTAAGATCTATTTGTGTTTATGTTGCTCAGTTGTCAGAAAGGGCATAGGACTCTACGATACAATGTAATGCATCTGGACACTATTAAGTGATGCTAGAGTTTTCTTAGAATTGAATAAATGCATAGCCATTAGGGTAGGCTCAAGTGTTCAAAAGTCAATGTAATTGAAGATAAAAACTTAGCTAAGTTGAAATGAAAAAGCCAATTGCCTAATTTACATACTATAAAATTTATCCATTGTAAGTGTTCAATTATTTTCAACCAATCAGGAGTTGTGCAACCATCACCACACCCAGTTTTCTCCATTGCTCCGCAAAATTTCCTTATCTCATTTGCAATAAATCTCCTTGCTACCTTCAGCCTCTGGCAACCATTAATCTAATTTCCATCCATATATATTTCATATAAATGAAATACAATATGTGCTCTTCTGCACATCTGGCTTCTTCCTGTTGACATATTTTGCCTGTTATGAATAATACTACAAAGAACATTTTGTGAAAGTCTTTGTATATGTTTGATTGCTTGCTTTTATTTCTCTTGGGTAGATACTTCAGAGTGGAAGTGCTGAGTTGCATGGTTAATTTGCGTTTAGATTTTTAAGACACTATGAAACCATTCTCCAAAATGGTTGTACGGTTTGACATCCTCATCAGCAATGTATATGATTTCCACTTTTCTATATCCTCATCAACACTTCATGTTGTTTGTCTTTTAGATTTTAGCCATTTTGATGAGTGTAAAAAGCTAACTCATTGTTGCTTTAATTTGCATTGATAATGCGAAATGACAAAAAACACCTTTTCATATGCTTATTCTTACGTTTTCCTAATATCTTCTTTTTTTCTTTTGTAAAATATTCCTGTACCTTCTTCTTTTGTGAAATGCCTATTTACACATTTTTCTCATTTTTATTTGGTTATTTGTGTTCTTATTATTGAATTGTAAGAGTTCATATACATATCTTCTAGATACAAGTTGTTTATTAGACAAGTGATTTGCAAATATTTTCTCCCAATCTGTGACTTATTTTTTTAATTTTCATTTTTTTAAAGATATATTTATTTATGCATATAAGAGCTGGGGTACAGGCCAGAGATACAGGGGGTGAGAGGATTCACCAGAGACAGAGTGGGAAACAGAACAGGCAGATTGACTGAAGTACACTGCTGAGGGGAGTAGCAGGCGAGTCAGGAGAGGTCTGCTGCACCATGTGGGTTGCTCCCTGGCCGGCTGGGGATCGAACTCATGCTGCAGAGACTGCAGATTGTGTCATAGTGCGGTGCTTAATCCCTTGCGCCTCTAGGTAGGCCCCATTTTTTAAATTTTCTTAATGAGGTCTTTTGAAACACAAGCTTTTGATTTTGATGAAGTCCAATTTATCAATATTTTTATTTTATGGATCATGTTTCAGATAGGCACAATCTAATAGATTGCTTTCAGAATTAAGGAACAAGAGCTGGCATTGTATAAAGGGGGGGGGGACTTAAAACATGACATGAAATTACTATTAGAAACAAGTTGCAGGAAACCTAACATTAATATTAACAAGAAGGTGGAGGAATTAGAAGACATGGTTTAAGAGTAATGCTACTGATTCTTTCCAGAAATAGAAAAAGGAGAGGTCTTTTGGGGGACCTTAACACTCGGTGGGTCAAGGAAGGAATTGGAGGTTATTGTTCTATCACTCTCTTATCCCTTTTTTTGGTGACATGGGCTTGAGCTAGTCAGTCTAGTATAAAAGAAAGGAAGGAAAACCAAAGTGCTCAGTCAGTGATATGTAAGGAAAATAATGATATGGAAAAGATGGAGTCCAAAAATTCCAGTTTTTTCTCCCAGCTCTGTCCCCAAGCAGTTAAATTGTCCCAGACAGGACGCATAATCTCTCTGTTAATTTCCCTTTATAATGGGAACAATGATTCCACTTCCCAGGGTTTGCGAGGATGAGGTGTCTCTTGAGGGGTGGGAGCTGCTTGTGTACATGTCCCCTGCAGAGTAGGAACCCAGTAGACTCTACTACAAGGACCCAAAGAAGGTCTGGGGCAAAGAGATCTATTTTTCATTTTTTAAATATTTTATTTTATATAATTTTTACATTTTTCATTTTTGTACAATGTATGCATTTTCATTTTGGTTATATTCCCCATACAATTGCACCCCCCCATTAAAGGATACTGGCATTAGATGCCAGAATGCTGGAAAGTGAAACAGGCCTTCAGGATGAAACTCTCCATTGCACTGTCAACCCAATCAGATGCTAAGAGGGAATCCTGCTGTCATCAGAAATCTGATTGGGGGAGGGCGGTGGGATATAGGAATAGCTCCCTGAGAGGAAGAATCCTTACTGTTTTTTTGTTTTTATCTTATTAGAGGTGCTGGGGATCCTAGACTCTAGTTGAAAGATAAATGATACCGTAGAATAAATGCAAGAGGAAGGGATTAGTTGAAATCTAAGCACTGTTATTAAGAGAGAAAAAAGCAGGAAGAACTTTTCTCATCAGTCAAATAAACAGGTTGACATAGATAAACTTTAAGACTATTTCTTACATATGACTCCACCATGAGGATAAGTTTTTCACAGAAGTAAGACTGTACTTGTCAGAAGGAGATTTTTCCAGAAGAGATTTTAAGGTGATTGATAAGATAAAGAGTTGCTAAAAAATAAAAAAAGTCCTTTAAAAGAGAAGGTATTTTGAATGAAGAAGACAAAAATAAAGAATGCCTATCTTAAGACAAATGTCAGCATTTAAAACAAACATGTGGGAAAAAACCAAAAAACTGAGACAAGTTTAATTCTGTAGATAGACTATCCTTTATTTAGGAATTCAGAAAATGCCTGAATTTTGAAATGTGACACTGGAGATGGGCAACTTTCTCATTGCAAAATTAGAAATAGGAATTAAGTTTGCAGACTTGCAAATAGGTTATGAGAATCAGGAAGGCAACTGAGAGACAGATCTTTAAAGGGGCTGGCCCTACACTTGGGCTTACTGGAGTGCCATGAGCCACATATAAGTCAATGGATTGGCATTGGGAGGAATATTTCCAGAGACTGGCAATTTTCCCCTAAACTCTCTAGGCCTAGAAATGTAGTTGCCAGCACCCATTGGTTTAGACCCAGACTTATTGGTGGCATACACAAATGGCTGTGACTGAATATATACTTCAATACTTGACTATGGTGTTCCAGAAAAGTATAACTACCAAAGGATCTTAGTCATCAAACCGGGGCTGAATGTTTTCCATTCTTTCCTTCCATCTTTCCTCTGTCCTTTGCTGCTTGGTTCTGGCCCCTGGAAGCCTGCCCTTTTTGGGTCCATCAGCAGAGCCTGTTGACCTCTGGTCACCTGCTGGGATCTTCACAAATACCATGTTGGGAAAGAAAACTGATTAAATTTACCATCGTTGGCAGAATGTGTGTGTGTGTGTGTGTGTGTGTGTGTGTTTAATTACAATAGTAATGTGCTAATTTTGAAAAATTTCTGAGAATCTCAAACTGTAGGAGAAAAAATTAAGTACCCTTTCCTCGTGCATCAGAAGTTTCTTAAGGGACATCTAAATCACTTACAAAGTTTTATTTCATAACGATCTAAATCTCCGTCTATGCTCAGCCTTCCTAGTGTGAAGCTCACACTTACGTTCACAGCTGACACCTCCCTGATGGCCACAGTCTCTAACTCTGCTCCTCTCTTCTTTGCAATAAATAATTTGATTGATGGTTGAATTTACCTGTGAAAATCTTGATGACCATCATTGTGGGGGAGTTTAAAAAACAGGGTCTACTTTCTGAACAATGTAAAGCTATTTTTGAATGTCATACTTTTCATTACAAAAATAGGACATTATTATCATAAAAACCTTAAACAAAAATAAGTAAAATAAAAAGACCCAATCTCTTTCCAATCCTTACCAATAAATACTACACTTGGGAACAATTGCTTAAACATTTTCCTTTTTTTTTAATTAATTATTTCCTGGGCTTCCCTGGTGGTGCAAGGGAGTAGTCTCAGCATTGTGAAGCTATCCTTCGGCACTGCAGCACCAGCACGAGTTCAATCCCTGATCCCCACCCAGGAAGCTGACCCATATATGCAGCAGACCTCTCCTATCTCGCCAGCTGCTCCCCTCAGCAGTGTATTTCAGTCAATCTGCCTGTTCTGTTCCCCACTCTGTCTCTGTTGAATCCTCTCACTGGCCCCTCCCCCCACACTTCTGGCCTTGTATGCATAAATAAATAGAAATAAATCTTTTTAAAACAGTAATTATTTTCTTACGTCATTGTTCATTTTTATACAATATTTTGTTTCTATCTTCAGGTATAGTCCCCGTAGTTAGCCCAACACCACAGTACCCATGAATTAAACATACTCTTTAAAGAACTAAATAAGCAAAACAAATTTCCTTCAGATGTTTTCAAGGTAATTGGAGAAATGGGGGTTAGCCTATATCTTGCACATTTTAAATTGGCAGAAATGGATAGCACCCAGACAAAAATAGATTCGAGGTGAGAATAAAGTATGTAAAGTGGGAAGCCAAAAGAGGTAAAAATTCTGTGAGAAAAGTGTTCTCACAGAGAGGAATTCAATTTGTTGGGGGGAAATTAAGAAGAGATTCAGTTTTGCCAAGTTTTAAGAATTGAAACTTCCAGAGAGAAGTAGAGATAGAATGTGGTTCACGCACCATGAGAAATGGCTCAGTCAAGGGAATGTGAGTTCTTGCAGAGGATGGCGGCAAGGGGCTGCATGGCAGCCAGAGCACAGAAGGGCTGTCCTATTGCCTTCTTGGGTGCTCCATCCTAAGCCCTGGGGCACAATACAGTTAACAAAGAAACAAGGGAATGGTGGATTGGATGAAATGGTTGGTAATAAAAAAAACATTAAGCAGACAATGGAAAGCATGGCATGAGACCAGGGGCGGGGATGCACCTGGTGGCACACTGTTGTTGCTTTTTATTAGTTGGAAAGGATAAATAAAATTAGAGGGTGTGGCTAAGAAAATGAAGGCCAATGATATTTACCAAGAAGAGCCTGTGAAAAGTCTCTCTGTTTTTTGTTTATGGCTGCAAGTGTTTGGAAATCCTATTATTGATTTGTGACCAAGCTTCTTAGGATTTCTTTTTTTTTCCTCTCAGGAATAGCCACCTTGTTTTTGGAGATCTTTGTGTTGGGTGAGGGCCCTCAAGGCATTTTGCATGAGAAAAAACGTTTGAAAATAAGATTCTGCAGAAACTTTCACAGGACTAATTAGGGACTTGCGCCCATTTAGGAAAGAGAGAAAAAGCCTCTTTAAGGGGAAGTGGGAAGAAAAATGAGGAACAAAACTGTAAGAAAGAGGCAGGCTAGAGATGTTTATGTTCAGTAACTTTGTGTTATCGGTTTCTGAGTGTGGTGTGAAAAAAATTAATAGACAATGATTGAATAGGAAGTGGTAAAGTAGAGAGAAAAGAATGAATTCTCTAAAATAAGGTAGGCTATTTTTGTTATTGTTGTGAAGCAGTTATTATTCGTTGAACGAAGGGTTTATTTAGCATAGTTATTAAAAAGATAAAAATGTTGATATCTAAGGAGTCATATCACTTGTTTTATTTATTTATTTATTTATTTATTTATTTATTTATTTATTTATTTATTTATGCAAGCACTGGGTACAGTCAGAAGCGCGGAAGGGTGAGAGAATTCACCAGAGCCAGAGCAGGGAACAGAACAGGCAGACTGACGAAATACACCGCTGAGGGGAGCAGCGGGCGTGGCAGGAGAGGTCTACGCGCCATGTGGGACCCTTGCTGGTGGCTGGGGATCGAACCAGTACTGCAGAGGCTGTGGACAACTTCGCAGCCCAGCTCTCAACCACTGTGCCACCAGGGGAGGCCCTGTTTTGTTTCTTTAAACTTCTTTTGTAACACCTTTCCCACCAAAATATACTGATTAGGTTAAAATTGCTTTTAAATGTCAACAACCAATGTTTTCTCTAATTATCCATTAATAGCCAATTGTTGAGCCCCCAAACTAAAAGGGAGGTCTTTCTTTCATTATTTTCAATTTTAATTCATTTAATCATTTATTTTTAAATGAGGTAACATCTGGACACCCCCATCAGGTGTCACCACTCCAGCCCACCCACTATCAAGTCAGCCACCATAGTCCATTGTGCTTCCTTTCCTCTGTTCTCACCCCACCCACAAACCCAAACCTTCCTGAATCAGTTCTATAGTAGGCTTTTAAGAGTTAGTTTTTAAGCTTGTCTTTATCTGACCCTTTGTTTAGTTACTATGTATTCCACATCTTAGTGACACCATCTGGTGTTTATCTTTTTCTTTCTGAGTTATTTCACTTAGCACTATCCCTTCCCAGCTCCCTCTATAGTGCCACAAATGTCATGAGTTTTTTTCATTTTTGATTGCTGAGTAATATTCCACAGTGTATATAGCCTACATCTTCCTCCACCCATCTGTTTTGGGGGTATTTATGTTGTTTCCTTTGTTATAGTGAACAGTGCTACAATAAAAATGGAAGTGCAATTTTCCTTTCAAGTTCATGTTTTTTTTTTAAATTTTCAGTAGCAATTTGTACCAAAGAAAAATGGCAGATTAATGTTAAGTGTTCCATGCAAACTACAAGCCTATTAGCTATGTACTTAAAAAAAAAAAAAAAAAAAGGTGGCAGACCTACTTGCATATCAGTCTGTTGAATATCAGGAGTTCCAGTTAGGGTTACAAATATTTTGATGGCAAGGAACAGAGTAGTCACACGCTAATGCAAGGAGAAAGACCCATGTGCTGACACGCAAGAGAATCTGCTCACTAGAGCATAGGGAGGACACTGGCTCCAAGTTCTCTTCTTCTCTCTTGGTCCCCCTTGCTTTCCTCTTTTCCCTTCCCCTTCTCTTTTCTCATTGTCTTGGCAACTTGCCTCTGTCTACTCAGCTTGTCTAAATGGCTTCTTCTGGACACACCATTTTCTCTCCTTCATCTCTTGGGACATGTTGCATGTATACCTTGAACTCTTCTCTCTCTTTTTTGTAGCTTGTTCAGATGTTATCTGTGCTTCCCGAGCCTTCTCTAGTGTAGACCTTACAAGTAGCTGCCCTTGATCCCCCACAGCAGGACCAAGACCCTGAATCTGTGAGCGCCATGTCCCTGGTACTCATCATGACACCTGAGCTCTTTCTTCTTTTATTGTCACTGCCAGACCATGTGTGATTTTCTTCCACTTCTCTATGAGCTCCTTGAGGGCAGGAACTCTCCCTTGTGTCCAGAGTTTGGAAACCTCTGTGAAGGGCACATCTTAGGGTTGTCTAGTGCTGCTCTGACCAGGAGCTCAATAAATGTTTTCTGAATGGATGAATAGACTGAGTGGTACATGATATTGTTCATGCTTCTAGATTTCCCATAAACTATTTGTGTTGCACAAGACCTAGTCTAACTATCTCTATCTTCCTCATTGCAGCATGCAACGAATTTATGGAGTTTAAGTTCAGAGTTATATAAAGCAAATCAGTCTGGAGCTTAAGTCCAGAATTAAACTTTAGTGCTGAGGAAAATTGTACTCAAACTGATGGAGAAGGACTTTGGCTTATCTCTTGTCTTATATTTTCTGAAAATTCCAGTGGTTGATGCTCCTAGTGGGCAAAGAAACAGCCTACCTACAGGGAGATGGAGCAAGTTCAGTAACTTTGTCCATATCTGGGAGACAAGGTCTACTTAGGTAGCAGACACATGAGTTGGTATTCCTCTTGAAATTTTCCATTCCAGCTGGAGAAATTCATAATGTGTAAAGAAAACAATAACTTGTGATTTATATTTTTGTGATCTGATAATATTCCCAGGAAGTATCTTTGTGTTTATCCACTCACTGGGCTCATTAACTCTTGTTTTGGGTCTTTAGCTAGACTGCAGAAATTGGTTTAATGCTTCTGATTTGATTTCATCATGGTGTGTGAACACCACAAATTAGCTGAACCTACAGTGTAAAAATGGTCTATTTCACAGTTACTGGTTCCTCCTGGAGCCTATTACTACCCATTTCAATCTAGGCTCATGCTTACCTCTCAAAGCAGAGTGGAAAAATGAATTTGAACTCTTAAGTATTTCACAGTCTAGCGTTCAATTTCTTTTCCACAAGGACCGGATCTAACTGCTAAGTTACAGGCATCATATTCCAAGTGAGATTTATTGTGAATTTTGGGGATATCAACATCAAGAAAAATCATGTTCTCTTTCTAATTGGAAGCAGAAGGGGATTAAATTACAATTCTTTGATGAGAAAGTGGGATTTCCCTCCCAAAGCTCATGGGGGAAATTTTTGGCTTACAGGATTTTGCTGCCACAACCACAGAGGTCAGAATGTCCTTTTCTATAAGAAACCCATTTTCAGTCATCAAACTTTGTGCCAACTCTGGGATTACTTTCTCTCTTGACTAATTTCAGTAACTTTGTCCACAGTTAGGTTTCTCACACAAGCATACTTTAACCAAAATAAGTAAGTACAAAAAAATTTTTTTTTCTTCAAGATAGCCTGAGGGACATTCCTTACACAAGCGCCACAAAAGGAATTCCCAAGAAACAAATGAAGCTCAGGGTGGGAAGAGCAGAGAAAGAATCAGGTCAGGTCGGTTTCAATTTTAAATGACCATTTGAACACTGAATCTCGAATATCGGTAACCAAGTGGAATTTTGCTATTACGATAAGAAGATATGTGGATGTCCATTAAATATTTTGCTTTATTAATTTCAACCCTGACTTTTTGTTTCTGGGACATTTTGGATTGGATAGAAGCTGAAAGGAGGTAGCTTAAAAGTAAATTGTTTCCTTTTGCAGTATAAATAACCCAACTGTTGGTGTGTTGGCAGATGGCCAAACCCACTTATAAAGGTGCAAGCCAAGATTTGTTCTTTCCTGGGTTAAGATTTCCCAGAACCACATTTAGGAGCAACTGCATCCTTCCCTTATTAAGACTCAAACTATAGAAGGAGGAATGGAAAAGGAGGAAGCTCGTCTGCCAGCAGGGTCACTAAATATTCCATTCCTGACAGCCAACTGGCACTTGATCAGCCATTCAAAGTTGAAAGGCCGCAGGACACCTGGATAAGGTGCTTCCTTCCTTACCTTAACAGCACAAGAGCCAAATACCTGGAAAATACCAAATGTGAACTGAACGGTAAGCTTCCCAAATTCCCATGTAAATCACACATCAGGCATCAGGTGGTGTCAAGGATCATCCACTGGACAAAAATATCTGCCTCTCTTTCTAGTCTCTGATGCCTAAAATACTACCATGAAGGATTTTTATCTTTGTATTAAAAAACTGAGTTCACAAGTCAGAGGTTTGGGATTGTGTCATTGGTGGTGTTCTAGCACGCCATTGTTTCATCCCCTTTTAGTCCTCCCTTCTCTTCTACAACATCTGATTAACAATGCCACCTTTTAGGTTGTTGTGAAGATTAAATGAGATAGCAGTTGCTTTCAAACGTTGGTGTCTACAAAAAGTACTTTGGGTATTTGTTAGATTCTCATGCCTCTTTCAGAAGACAATATATAGAAACTTGTCTTGTAAATATAGTCTGTAAAAATACACGTAAATGCTCTTGTCATCCTGGGCATTCCTAGATGGGGTAACACTTTGAACAGTGATTAGCCTGTCACACATCAGGACAGGGGGTCTGTGTGTCTGTTAATCCTAAGTAGCCTGTTTGGCCACCACTTTTTGTAACTTACAGTTCTGCATTCCTATACAAGGTCAGAATTACCCCATCAGTCAGTCATTGGAGCCGAACCTTACAAGGTGCCTTTCAAATCAACCAAGAGCTTAAACCTTGATCATCTGGGAAGGCTATGTGTCGTGAGGT
The DNA here is from genome assembly GCF_964194135.1 of Talpa europaea. Classification (NCBI taxonomy): domain Eukaryota; kingdom Metazoa; phylum Chordata; class Mammalia; order Eulipotyphla; family Talpidae; genus Talpa; species Talpa europaea. The sequence continues at coordinate 51,025,929 of NC_140071.1, read as the reverse complement.
ATGACGGGAAATGCCGGGGGGCTGATGACTGATGCATAAACATACTCCTGACTTATACATCACAAGTTATGACCAGGAATGCCCAGCGGGGTGAGGACTGATGTGTGACAAGGGACCCCAGAAGCTGATCAGTGGAAAGCCTTGTTGATAAGATTGAAACCAGGGCTGGGAGTCTAGGGCTAGATCTCAATGACAATACCAAGTCATCAAGCAGATGAGAAGTGCCTGGAGGGCAGACTCACAACCCCTGATACTATAGATGACAGAGCACTTTTCTAGTTTCACCCCTCCCTTTTCTTTTTGTCCTCCTTGTCCTCACAACTGATACTGTATGATTATTCTATCAATAAAAAGGCCAGGATCTTGCTCTTCAGGAGCATCCTGCATTTTATAGCTTACTCCACAACTCCCATTTGTCAGTGTGGTGTTGTCATCGCAACAGGGCAGGGGTGGGGGGCTAAAGTAATAGAATTTGTTGACTACCTAACATAGTCTGGGTCCGTCACATAATTATGTTACTTAATTACATGAGGTAGGTGTTCGTATTCCCATTTTATAGATGAGGGCATTAAGCCTGAGAGAAGTTTTTTTTTTTTTTTTTTAAAGATTCACTTACCCATGCATACAGGAACTGGGGTGTAAGCCAGAGGCTTGGGGGTGGGTGGGTGAGAAGATTCACTGAAGAGAGTGGGGAGCAGAACAGGTAGATCTACTGAGACACACTGCTGAGGGGAGCAGCAGGCAAGGCAGGAGAGGTCTGCTGTGCCATGTGGGTTGTTCCCTGGCTGTCTGGGGATTGGACTCATGCTGCAGTGGCTGGTGATAGCTTGGCAGTGCTGTCTTTAACCCCTGCACCACCAGGGAGACTCCAACTTATGGTTCTTGTTCAGCATCACACAGTTAACAAATGATAGACTCTCTGAATCTTTTTACCTGCACCCAAAGCCCTAGTTCTTCCATGATAATAGACTTAATTCATTGATTAGACTTAGATGCTATCTAAGAAGAGACCAGACTTTTAGAAGTAGAGAGACCATACATAAGTAAGAAATCCCAGATCCCCAGACCAGCAATTTTAGCAGCACCCTGAGAACTTGTTAGATAGGCAAATTATTGGCCCCCTCACCAGACTTCTGGATGAAAACCTGAAAGTGGGGTGCAGAAATTTGGATTTTAACAACTTTTGTAGGTGATTCAGAGGCACAATAATGTCTCACAACCTTTGCCATACAACATTCCCCCACTATCCAAGAGTAGAAAATTCCTCCTTCCTATGATTTGGGAGGTTATTTTGGGGGTCTGAGAATGCTAAAAAAAAAATTCCATATTAATTTGTGGTGATAGATTCCCATTGTAGAGCCGAGGCATAGGGTATAAGTTTCTGTCTGTCTGCTCTGTGTGGTGGGAGAGTCCTGGGATGGAGGAGAGGTCAGAAAGCTCAAGGGAAGAGCCATTGTGAGGTGGGGAAGGCAATGAAGGCAGAGTGGGCAATTGCAGTGCTCACCTTCACTCCCTGCTTGTTCTGTTCATTCCAGTCTCACGAGGAAGCTGCAGGCAGTATGGGGACGAAGCCCACCACTCCATGCCAAGGAATTAAAGGGTGTCCTGAGAGTTCCTATAAATCAAAGGGTCTGCTAAGCACCTGAGCTAATCATTCATTTTTCTTAGGTAACTAGAGATTTAGGGCAAGTTCAACAATGTTGACCAAATATAGGTCTTATCTCACAATGAATGGAAACAGAAAATGAGAATTAAACAATGTTCCCCTTTTCTTTTTGCTTTTACATCACCTCCTCACACCCCCACTCAAGAAATACCATCTGGACATCTTTGGAATGATCTTGCTCCCTTTCCAATTCAAAAAATTTCTCTTTAAAAATTTTATTGGTATTGAAAAAGGAGTGGAAATTGATAGCCAAGTAGCAGGTGATTTAAAAGAGAATTAGAAAATATTTCTAAGAATGGAATGACTAAAATGCAGCTTTTGAACTAATTAGGTCATAAGTATGAATTACCCATAGATGTACATGGGACTTCAGGAAATTACTGAATGTGGCAGAAGTGGATTCTTTCATGTAATTTCTCAGCATTTTTAAATGTGGTCTTTGAACAAGCAAATAGATTCACATGGTTCAAAATTTAACAGCTTCAAAGGGGCACACAAGGAGAATTCCTCCTGTCCCTCTCCAAACAGCCCGTTCCTTTCATGATAGACCTCCAAGGTCATCCCTTTTTCATCACTCTTTCTGGAGATAGTTCGGTTGTCAGACATTTGAACATTTTTACATGAATTTCAGCATAATATACAACCCTCTGCACCTCACTTTTTAAAACCTAACAATAATACCTTTCAAACCAATAAAAATAGGATAGTTTATATAAAGACATGAACTGGAATTATCACTGTGCCTTCCAAAAGAGTATTCCCAGAATAAAAGTATCTCAGTATAACTTGCTTTCCTAAGATACAGTGCTGCCTTCATCAGCTTCCATCGATCCAGATCTGTCTTCCACTTGTGGTTTCTTACTCTTACATGGAAGCAGGATGAGCTGCTGCTGCCACTGGTAAGTGTGATTGAACTGGGTGACCCACCAAAAGGGAACCACCAAGCACCAGTCTTGATTTTTGCAAGTTCAGAAATAGCTCTTTATTTATCCAGGAGGTGTTCCAGCTCCATGGGACTCTTAGAGAAAATTTATAAGTGCCCATTTAAAACAAGACTCAAAAGATTCAAGTAGACTCCAATTGGCTAATGAGCCCCATTAGCCTCTAGGAAAGTTTAGGGTTGGAAGCCAAAGACTATCTAGAAGGCATTTGGTAAAAGTAGATTTGGAGCCAGATGCACTGGTTGTGGTATTGCTGACTTTTGTCAGGGTGCTACTTACAACTTTTGGTGAGGAAGCTCTTACTCATATGGCTATTTTTTTTCTAGTAGTAGTTATTACTTATGCTTATCATGTGCTAAGCACTTTACTCCTGTTATCACATTCAAGTCTCACACAATGCTATGAAGTAAGTCTTACCCACAGGTTAACATATAAAAACTGAGGCCAAGAATGAGTAAACAACTGCCCAAGGTCACACAAAAGCCCTAACTAGTCATCTCCACTCTGCATGATCTTTGGGCAAACCCTCTCCCTAACACATTCATTTCACACAAGAATGTCGGAGTCACAATTTTCTTTCAGCAAACACTCGAGAATGCATCCAGCCTCATTGGCTCCTTGGAGGCTGGAGATATCTGTTGCCCTCATTTAGGAATGAGAAAAGACATGGAAACTAATAGTTACAATGTTCATAGAGACAAGGTACATCAGACATTCCTTGAGGGCATGATGAAATGTTATAACATTTGTTGAGTACTTGCCACATGCCAGGAACTTCTCTATTTTTTTTTTTTTAAACTTAAGCATCTCAACAATCCCCTGAGGGAGGGGATCCCCTTACTGATGAGAAAACAGTCACAGAAACATTATGTAACTGGCCCCTATGGCACACAGTTTGTATCAACTAAGCATTTCCAGAATATGCTTTTCTTAATTCAGTGGACAACATACCTGAGTCTTGTGGCACCTTGCCATGACTCTGATGAATGATTTGTGCTGTTAGAGATAAGGTTTGATGATGTGATGGCTAGGATGGTTTCTGTGAAGAAAAAGTAAAGTTTTATGAAGGTAACCAAGGAAATAGCTTCGATTTTTAACAGTGTGGTCAGCTTGCCCGCGAAGAAAAAATTGAATTGGTGTGAACATAAGTGGTTTTCAGAACTAGTAATTCATTCCATACAGGGCGTGGTGGTGTTATGCCTGGATTAACTTCTCCCCTAGCCTGTACACTGAGAAAAACTTTTTTAGCCAAAGACTGTATCCCTAACCAGCCAGTTGCCTGATGGTAGTTTTAAGGGAAACTAGTATGAAGATTCAACATGACCCACCACTGACACCAGGAAAGACAGTCCATACCTGCCAGCCTATTGGCTTTGATTTCCTGGTGTCATTGATCGAAAGAGCAGAATCACCTCATTGATCCTAAAAGATTCTCCTCTGAGAGGGGGTTTCACAGAAATGTACAAGTGTACAAGATGAACAAGAACCCAAATTTCACATGAGTGGGAACTGTGGAGAATGAGGATTTGGGAAGAATTTCAGAAGACAGAAATGGTCTAACCTATGAAAAGGCTTAAGATCCACTCTTAGAAAGGGACCAAGTATAGGGAATGAGGGCGGAGGTCAGGAGAGCGAGGCCTCTGAGGCAAGTGAGTTGCACTCAATTGTTTCCTGTTCTCTGAGAACTGGCCCCTAGTCACGTGGATGGGTTGCCAAATGCTGTGTCTGAATTACTTGAGACTATCCTTTCTTAGGCATCGTTGAATAGTGCGGGGGACCCCTGGCCTAAATGGAGCCCATCAGATGTGTCTCCGAGGAATTTGAAAGTTTGAACTGAGAAACACAGACACCAGTTGTCCACGCTGCTGAGTGAAGGCAGTGACCTGGTATGCTTGCTAATGTAATGGACCTTCCTTGGATCCAGCCTTCCCTTAGGATGGTTGCTCAGATTTTCCTGATATTTCACTTGTTACTTATTTACTTACTTATCCACCTACTTATGTTTAAGGTAGCTGGAGTTGATTTCTGTAATATGACATCAGAAGAGCCTTATCTAACACTGTCAGAAAGCTGGCAAACACCTCTTCAGATTTCAATGCTATCTTCCCAGTTTTGATTGAAGGAAACCAATTTCTTCTAAGTAAGATTGACAAGTTAATTAACTGGAAATTAAGGCTCCATTGAATCTGAGACTACTTGAGAGTGGAAACCAAGAAAAGTGCTCACTTGCACTCTTTTGCTCCTCCCTCCTTAAATCATTCAAACTATATGACAGGGAACAAGAGTTAAATACAGTTGTGACTGACTTCAGTCAGGAGTGATGAGAAATATTCCACCTGATGATGGCTAAGAGTTCTCAAATATGTTCCTGGCTACTAAGGCAGATCTTATTGCATCAGAATATCTAGACTAGGGCCCAGGAATCTGCATTTTATAAATCTCTATTTTAGGTTTAATGTAATTTTCTAGATAGATATTTACATGTATGTGTATGTATATATGTGTGTGTATACACACACAATATTTTTAGTAATTCTAGTTCTTCTAAAAACATTTATTAATCATTGGCTTACTAAATTCATTTCCTAAGACTACTGAAACCAAGTAGGTGGCATAAAAGACAGATATGTATTCTCCTACGGTTCTGGGGCTAGTCTGAAATCCAGCCATTGGCAGGCCAGTGCTCCCTGTGAAAACTTTAGGGAATACTCTTTCCTTGCTTTTTCTACCTGCTGGAGGTTGCCAGCAATCCTTGGCTTGCAGCCACTTCACCCAATTTCTGCTTCCATTATCATGTGGCATTCTCTCTTGTGTGTCCCTATTTCCTTCTTCTTATAAAGACACCACTCCTTAGATTAGGGCCCACTCTAATTGACGCTGATAATCTTAACATCAGGGAGACCCTATTTCTAAATACAGTCACAGGTACAGGTACTGGAGATTGGGACTTGAACATACGTATTTGGAGGGACACAAATCAACCAACAACACTTCCTATTAGACATTTATGTTGCTTCTAGTTTTTCCCAAATGATAATGTTGTACTGAACTTTTCTTTTATACAGATCTTTGATGTTACCTTCTCTGATAGATTATTAGAAGTGAGTGATGGGCCAGATGAGTATCAATGAGAGTCCAATCAGGAAAACCATTCTGAAGTTTCTATAACAGCGGGGATTTAGTGCAAAAAAAATTGATTACACGGTGTAAAGGCAGGACTGGACACGGAGCAGGTTTTCTGATCCAGCAGACCGGGTAAAGGAGGAGTCAGAGTCCTAGAGCCCTCAGCAGGTTTTCAGGCTTTTGTTGAGGTTCACCAGGCATATGGTAGGCAGGGGTGCTGGGGGGGCCGGGAGGCTGGCAGTCCTCCCAGCCCCCAGCAAATCTTCACTCTAATCTGGGCTCTCCGGCCTTCTCTCATCTTCTGATTCTCTTGCTTCTCTCTCGGCTTCTGCTGGCATCCCCGTGACGTCGCCCTTAAAAGCCCAGTCGAATCCCATCTACCTATGCCCACACCCCACTCCAGGTGCCCGCCATCAGGCATGCATTCAGGACCGCAGGGTTCCGTCCTCCTAATGGCAGGAGGGCAGAAAAGCCTGATACCTTTTACCTTACCCTACACATGGGGTCTAAGATTGGTTAGGGAACCATTAGTGGAAGTAGAGCAACCCAGAGTATAAGGGTGATACCATTAGCACCCCTATAAGCATCCCATGAGATCTAGAATCACAGACGGCAGGTGGGACAGAAGGAGCTGGATCCCTAGCAGTGGCTTTAAGGGGTTCCACCTAAGGCAGAGGAACACTTTTCCTTTCACCCCCCCAATTCCTCACTGGTGTTTCCCATAGCCAGGTGACCAGGGGCTCTGAGGCCCATGACCCACAGGGATCAGTCCCCTGTGGTCCAAAGCAGAACAGAAGAAGATATAAGTAACCTGAGGACAAAGGAACCGAGGCTGGCACAGAATAGAAGAGTATGTGAAATAGAAGGGTATGCTGCATTGCTAAATGCTTTCTACAAAGCATTTCTACAAAGGGCCTACCAGTGTACACTGACAATAATGAGTAAAGGCCTAATCATAACACTTTTGTTAGAATTTAGTATTTAAATCAATAAATAACATTTCCTTCAATTTCAAAGGAGATATATATATATATATATATATATATATATATATATATATACACACATACATGCATGTATAGTAAGAAAACTAGAAAAGCAAATGGAAAAATATTAACATCTCTGTAGTGCCAGGAAGGCATAGAGCAGGTTTTCTTTGATCAAAGCACACAGGTAAAGGAGGAGTTCTGGAGCCCTCAGTGGCTTTTTATGATCTTTCTACACCATTTGTAGTGAGGCAACCAGGTGCAGGGCAGGTGGGAGGCCTGGAGGCTATGAGGCTGTCAGGCCTCCTAGCCCCGGGCAAATCTTCACTCTCTCTGGGCTCTCTGGGGTTCCCTCACCATCTCTCTGCTGGTCTCTACTACTGCTCTCTGCCGCATGGTCTTCTGCCATTCCCCATCCTCTGCCCATATATGCTCAGTCTCTCGGCTCAGCTGTGCTCACTTATTCACGCCCACACCATGCTTCAGGCACCACCATCAGGCACACATGTAAGCCTGCAGGTGTTGATCACTAATGCTAATGGAGGGAGGATGGAAAAAACCTGATTATGTCCATGTACCCTACAATCTCCTTTAACTCTACCAAGGTGACAACCATTATTGACACATTTCTCATACACATCAGGAGTGTTCAATAAATATCCTAAAAACCAAGCGAAATCATGTATGAATTGCCCTTTCACATGCAAAGTGAGAGTTGACATTCACAAGGGTCTGTTCATTTTATTTCTGAACATTGAGACTTCCCCTTAATATTTGCTCTTCTGAATTCTTGAACTCATATCACTGTTGAAATACTATATACAGTGTGATGCAACTCAAAAATCCAGCAAGAAATGCATTTTGATTGCCCCAGCTCAGTGACTGCCAACTCTCAGAAGACCTTTTCTCCTTAGCTTCATGTGCCTGAGCCCAGCCCAGCCACGGCTCATAGCATGCAAGCGTGTGCCTGATGTTTACAGAATGAATGCAGGAGTACTCTCCTTGAAACGAACCACAGCAGCACAACCAGCATTATATAAACACAAAAGTTTATAGATAGAGAATAATTTTCTCACAGAACATAATAAAATTTCTACCTCTGGAAACAGACTTGTCTTGGCTCTGAAATAGGCCACAGGTGTTGGCGTTTACTCTTCCGTCGGCGAGGCAACTTCCTTAGCTCTGTGACTCAACATTTCAAATAAAGCTATCCATTAACACATCCAGGATTCAAACCAAAAACACAGCAGCTAAAGTAAATAAAAGCCTATAGGACATGCAGAAAGGAAGCAGTTTGCTCACAATCGTTTACAGCAGCTAAGGCAGAGCCAAAGCTTTTTCCTGGCCCCTGGCCCTCAGCTTACAATCTCAGGGGCTTAGCTGAATCTAAGCAGACACTGCCTTTATGTTCCTATCACTGGGCTCTAATTGACATTTTTTACCATGTCACTGTAGTGATGACACAAAGTCCTCAAGGATGCACAGAGAGATATGAGTCACTTGTGACTTTGTTGAGCCTTTGTAATAATTTCTAGATAATTGTTTTCAAAAAAGACACACACCATCCACCATTATGTTTTGGCACCATGTCACTTCATACTCAATGCAGATTTATTGATTAACTTATACATGTATTTATGTATATAAGTATGTGTATAAACATACACTATATATGTGTACACTCACACATAGATACAGATATAGATATAGATATAAATATAGATATGCATTGTATTAGACCACATCAGCACCAAGCAATGACAGCTGTCTTTGTTTTTCTAAAACAAATTCTGGTCCCAACATTATACTTGCAAGAGTTAATAGTTAATATCAACCTGATAACAGTGTTATATCTGTCATTTTTTTTTAATGTTCTTTCTTTCTTTTGATTTGTACCTAGACAGTGGCTCCTTAAAGATGTGTCTCCAAAGGGGTGTGTGTGTGGGGGGGGGGGACAGGAGGAAGAGACAGGAAAGGCATCTGCTTATTGGGTCGCACTAATCACTCTTGACACTATGGCTCCTTAGGCTGCATACTGCTGTTGTAGGGGCTGGCACCTGTTAGACGGGGAGGACAGCAGATCTGTAGCTTCACTAGAGATCTGGCATCTGTAGCCTTACACATGTCCTGAGTCAGATTCTGCCCCAGAGGGAACCCAGAGCCCTCTCTCTGCTAGTTTCCTGGAAACCTCTGACTCCAGTAGAAAGCACTGTCCTCTTTCATCCTCAAACCACAAAAGGCTTTCTCCATGGAGGGTGATCTCCAGACTTTGAAAGTAAGAGCTCTTTAGGACTGTCTTCCTGGTGTCTGCAACATTCCTTCTCTCTCTCTCTCTCTCTCTCTCCCTCCCTCTTTCTCCTGTTAACTTTCCTTGAAGATAAAAATAGAGGCCTAACTGACTAACTTTTATTTATGGGATGGTGGGAATAAGATCCTTTTTGTTTCTTTTCAAAAGACAAAGTAAGGAGTGAAGAAAAAAAGCCTGCAATATTACTATAATACAATAACTCATCTTGTTACATATTAATTCATTCCAGACTCAAAATCAGGTCACATCTGGATTCCAAAACTGAAATAATTGTGAGCCAAAAGAAAATAATAGACATTGATGGAGGGGAACATTTACGCTGGCAGAATGTACATTCCTAAGGGGAGGAAACAGGGGTCTCAAAACTCAAAAATCTAGACTCCTAGAGTCTAAAGAGTGGAAGGAAACACTGGGACTCTTAACTTTCTTCCCAGCTTAGACAACCCAGCTTCAGAAAACACCCATATGGTAGGAAATAACCTACTTTTCAGAAGCTGGCTCATTCCACCACCACCATCTTCATTATCTTAACTCAGGCCATTCTACATTTCATTCCTTATTATTATTATTATTTTAATTCTTGAGTCTAGGTTATTTTTGTTTTGTTTTCATTGAGTACATCTTGTCCTTTAGTCTTAGTTTTGCTTTTTAGGAGTAATGTGGAATAGGGTAGCACGGTATTCAAACGTTCAGAGCAGTTGGTGGACTCACGCACCTCCTCTGTGAGCTCCCAGTCTCCACAGCAGGGACTGCTTAACTGCACTGCCAGCCAGGGATCCCGATAAAATGACACTTTAATTCAAACCTCTGTACTGGGCCTCCCTGCTGACATAGGGCTTGAATCTCAGTGCTGTAGTCACTGCAGCCTGAATTCAATTCGAAGGCAAGGAGCTAATCCACATGGCACAGCAGACCTCTCCTGTCTTGCCCACTGCTCCCTTCAGTGGTGGATTTCAGTTCATCTGCCTGTCCTGCTCCCCACTCTGTCTCTGGTAAACCCTTTACCTCTCCCCCCACCGCCATACCTCTGGCCTACACCCCACTTCTTCTATGCATAAATAAATCTTTAAAAAAACAACAACTAAAAGAACCTCTGTACTTCCACATTAGGCAGTGAGATGGTTGGTTCTCCCTGACCTTTGTAATTTTAATGGCTGATAATAAGAAAAGTGTTTGCTAACTCTCACATATGCCAGAGTCACTGTTCTAAGTGGGGTGTGTGTGTGTGTGTGTGTGTGTGTGTGTGAGAGAGAGAGAGAGAGAGAGAGAGAGAGAGAGAGAGAGAGAGAGAGAGAGAGATTACTACTCTATAAGGTAGGTATTATTTCTATTCCCATTTTACAGATGAGGAATTAAAACCACATAGCTAGTAACTGGCAGAACTATATACATATATATTCTGACTCTTGAGTCCACGTACTTAATTACTAAGCCGGGGTACTCAATCCTGAGCATATGTTAGAATCACAGATTCTTTTTTCTCTTAAAGATTTATTTATTTATTTATTTTTTATGCATTCTAGAACTGGAGTACAGGCCAGAGGTGCAGGAAATAAGAGGATTCACCAGAGACAGAGTAGGGAGCAGAATAGGCAGACTGACTGAAATACACTGCTGAGGCGAGCAGCGGGTGAGACAGGAGAGGTCTCCTGTGCCATGTGGGCTATCTCCCTGGCTAGGGATCGAACTCATGTCTCAGTGGCTGCCAATAGCTTGATAGCGCTGAGACTATAACCCCTGTGCCACTAGGGAGGCCCTAGGATCACAGATTCTTTTTTTTTTTAAGATTTATTTATTTATTTATACAAGCACTGGGTACAGTCAGAAGCACGGAAGGGTGAGAGAATTCACCAGAGACAGAGCAGAGAGCTGAAAAGGCAGATTGACGAAGTACACTGCTGAAGGGAGCAGCAGGCGGCAGGAGAGGTCTGCGCGCCATGTGGGACCCTCCCCCGGTGGCCGGGATTGAACCGGTGCTGCAGAGGCTGCAGGCAGCTTCATAACCCAGCGCTCAATCGCTGCACCACTGGGGAGGCCCCAGATTCTTTTTTTTTTTAAAGATTTATTTTATTTATTTATACAAGAACCCGGGCACAGGCCAGATATGTGGGAGGGTGAGAGGATTTACCAGAGACAGAGTGGGGAGCAGAACAGGCAGACTGATGAAACACACTGCTGAGGGGAGCAGCGGGAGAGACAGGAGAGGTCTGCCAAGCCATGTGGGACCCTCGACGCCTGGGTTCGGGGATCGAACCCGTGCTGCAGAGGCTGCGGACAGATTCTCAGTGCAGCACTCAACTGCCTGCACCACCAGGGGAGGCCCAGGATCACAGATTCTAATGATAAGCATAGATTTCTGAGTGTTTCTTATTCAGTAATTTCTGAGGGCCCAGGCATTTGCATTTCTAGCTCATTACTAGATATGCTGATGTTATAGCCTTCTGAGACCATGTTTGGAGAACTACTGCTCAACATTAATTGAATCCTTCTGTGCATCCCCATTTCTCAGTTGTTCCTTTTGTTGCCTACCTTTCACCCCAGCTCCTCAGGAACTGGAATGCTCCCTCAGGGTACCAGGATATTGCTGGGTACCCCCTCTCTACTCTCAGACGCTCTTATACTATTTGATTTTCTAGATATCTGCTTATTGTCATCAGCATGATTTTCTGTTGTTCATCTGGGCTTCCAGATGCTAGAAATATCCCTAGTCATAGCCACTCAGCTGTGGGTTTGTCTGATCTACAGATTTCATTTTGTCCGGTCCCACGAGCTATGCCTGTGACAGCTGCTGTTGTGACATCTGTCAACTATCCCTTAGGTCTTCTCTGACCTAAAATAATTGGCTCTATGATTTCAGGTGAGATGGCCTCCAAACCTGTCACTCTTTAGTTGACCCTCCTCTGACCCTTCTATCAGCCAATGATCATCTTTGTATATGGAGCTCAGAACCAGGCACAGTTTTCCATATGGGGTCCAGCCAGTGTTCATTCAAACCAGCACTTCCCTATTCCCAGCCTTATATTCCCCTCATCCTGCCATTGCCTGAGATTGCATCTGTCTACTCTCTTGGCACATGTTGACTTTGGGCACAAGACTTCTAATAGTTTTCATATGAATTATTTTCAGACCCATCTTACCCCTATTTTATGGTTTTGTAATACTTTTTTTTACCTTGTTTTTAAGAGTTTATTCATGTTAATTTTCATCTGATTTGTTTTTATATTGTTTTGAGATTTTTTTCTTTTTGAAATGCCTATTATTTTTTCTTATTATGAAAGGAATACTTTTCATTACCAAAAGTGTCATGAAATTGAGAGAAATAAAAAGATGAACATCCAAAATTTTATAATGCCACCCACCTCGACAGCCATTATGAATACGTTGGAGCATATCTTTCTAGGACCTTAATAAACATCTTTCCAAATTATTCATACTTTTTTGCACATAACTAATCCATAGAAATCATTTTTAGAGTTTTTCTTACACCTCATATGTTTTCTATTCCTTCTTCTAGCCCGGAGTGAACCACAAAGTGGGTTTAGTGTTTTTGTACATGTTTTTAACAAAGTACTATACAGGCCATGAGAATCACTCTGCAGCCTGCAGGCAGGATCTAAGTCTTGTAATTTCCAAATAAACTGACTTCACAGTGACTATTTGTAGGTCACAAAATGCAGTATTATATTACCCAGCTTTCTTTCAGAAATAAGGTCATTTGTGTAGCTCAAAGTTTCAGGCTCCTTTTCCATTCTTTTAGGCTTAGCAAAAATTATTGGCAGTAATTTTACACTTACTTGGGTTATTTCTTTCAGCACATTGGGATACAATTCATCCAAGTCTAAAGAACGAAATCTTTTACAGAGGTTTCTTTTTCTCTTACTATCTGGACTCTGATCTTCAACTTCAATTACCTCTATACCACATTCACCCCATACTTTCAGGTTTGATGATCTTTCACCATCATAAGGAAGATGGAAGCAAAATAAGAGCTGTAAAGAAATTCTATTTCCCTCCTGTCATCCGTTAGCCTTAGAATATCAGCATCAGTACATGTTCCTGGTCATTTTTGTTCTGGCATATCCAATGAAAGATCATTTTGATGCTCTAGGTCTCTAGGTGTTTCTATCGCTTTGATCTTTTTTTTTTTTTTACCCCTTGGCTTCAGCCTTCCATGTGATTTTTAGTCTTTTATGCGAATTTTTCTTTTCCCCTTAGTAATGTACTGTTCTCTAATCCTATGTGTGTGTGATCTTTTACAACCTGATTTCCTTAAAGTGGCCCATCAACCACTCACTGGATTCCTTGAATTTCTCTCTCTTTGACTTTATCCAAAAATAATTTTTTAATTGTGTTTTCAGATTTGTTGTGTGTAGTCAAATCACTTCCCCCTTTATAGGCTCTAGTTATGTCAACATTCCTATCTTGTCTTTGAGTTTTTAAACCTCAGATAGATGCCTCATCATGCCCTGTTTTACTTTGGGTTATCACCGGATTTATATGGAGTGCATATTCAATAAAGGGATTTCATAGCAGCAGAAACAGACTATGGCTAAATTAAACAAAATGGAATTTATTCGGAGGGTTATCAGGAAACTCATGGAGTGACGAGAGATTTGGAGCCCGGCTCTGAAACAGAAAGAAGCAGGGTAGGCCCAGGAGTTTACTTAGCAGGAATTATTCTGTCCTTGTCAATCTACTTAAAATTAAAAGTCCAAGGGGAGACAGTGTGTCGGACAGAGTTAGCCCAGTTCTACACCCAGCGCTTGACTTGAGGAAGGCATGAAACCCTGATTGACATGCCCGATAAGAATGCATGCAACTGGGGAGGTAATTATCCCAGAGGGAATCAGGGTGCAATAATCTATAACGGGGTGAATACATATCAGAATTCTGAAGAAAAACTTATGTCCACTAACTACTGTCTCCCAACGTTTATCGCACTTCCAATTTACCAGTAAATTCGACTTCTTTCCTCAGGTAGAAGCATTGATCAGTATTGCCTTTATTGATTTATCTGCTTCTGAAAAAAGATATTGTTAGAAAGGAACATTAGAAATTTATGAAATGCTCTGCTTTCATCAGGATGAGACTTCCCATAGGAATCTGAAGACTGAAGTCCAGGAATACCAGTAATCTCTGAATCAATTTTAATAAAACCTCTGATATTCTATTTACCTTGTGGTCCAAAATCTTTTAGAAAGGAATATCAATAAACAAATGCATGTACACATATTAAAATACTGAATTGTTTTAAAAATCATATTTTGGAGTAATCATATAGGCATAGGAATCATAAATATTGTTCCTGAGTCTTTCCCATTTGTTCTTTTTTTGTTGTTGTTGTTGTTCCCATGAGCCCATCCTTACATTACAAGCTCAGGCTATTATCTGGGCTTCTGACCCAATGATTATAGATCAGAGGTTCATCAGACACCTGCCTCAGTTTCAATTAATTCACTAGAGTGGCTCAAAGAATTCAGGATTGATTATGAAGAATATTATTTAGGAATAGCCAGTTGGAAGAGTATACAGGGTAGTATATGACAAAAATATGTTTTCCCATTATTTCTTTCTGAAAATTATTTATTGTCCCTTCAATACCATTAATGAACCCTCCCATAGGTACCTCCTGGTACCCTTCATAATATTTGCTATTACAGCTTTTCTTAGATTTTTTTCTGCCTCTCATAATTTCAGGAAGCTGTTTTTTCTTGTCCTATTAAATGTGTTTCTTCAAGGTTTTTTTAATTGACCCTTGACCTTTGCCAGGAACTGATTCTCACTGATACATGGTATGCCAACCATGTAGCTAGCTGCTCATTTCTCATGACCATCTTCCTTTAAAGACAGACTCTTAAAAAAAAAAGAATAAAAGATGGTGATGCCCACTTTTTTTGTCTTTTATCTAGAACCAGCCATATGTGTGTTTCTTCAAAGATTTACTATTCATTCCATGTGAGCACATAGACATGGGGGTGGAGTCAGAATAGGCTCTCCTTTTCAAACATACTCCAGACTGTTCTAAATTGATCAGGACAGGTTAACTACAGTTATCTCCTCATCCCTCACTATGGATAAGATCCACAAAAAAACACCTTCTACCTGGAAAATCATTGGGTATATAGATATTGGAGTGTAAGGGTTGTTCTTAGAATAACTTATACAGAGTCTCAGGAGGTGGTGATAGTTGTTGGAAAGATGAGACTAAAGGAGTGCCATGGTAATAGAAAAGAATAGAACTCCTTAATAAATTCTTCTCTAAATGAGGTTGTGGTTGTTGTTGTGGTTTTTTTTTTTTTTTTCCATATCATCCTGGAGAACTCCTCTGCCTAACAAATGAGAATAACAATTGAGCTGGAATATTACATTTTAAAACTTTCTGAGCACTAAGGACTGTATTTGAAGTGGAGGTAGGCACACAAATAGTCCTAAATATCATATTTCAGGTGTCATCAACCTAGAAAGACTTGAACTCTATTAGAGAAGTTGAACTTCATTAGACTTTTAAGAAACCACAGTTGCCAACATGAGCTGATAGCCCCATTAGGATTTTTTGCTGGAATATGTCATTGGAATGGCCTTTAGTTTCAGAGACTCACAAATTGGGAAATTTGAAACTTGCCCATTACTCAGTTTTCCTTTCCTTTCCAGCAAGTCACACAATCCAACAATGGCCAAGCAGTCATGGGATAGGTTGGCACTTACTAGGCAAAGTAGTTTTCTGGGGTATTTAGATGTGACGGAAACTGAGGGTGAGACAGTGTCAAAGAGTGCTAAGATTCAAATGGGAGAAGACAGGGGCTTCCCCGGTGGCGCAGCGGTTGAGCACTGGGTTGCGAAGCTGCCTGCAGCCTCTTAAGCGCAGGTTCGATCCCCGGCTGCTCCCCGGCCACCGGAGGAGGGTCCCACATGGCGCGCAGACTCCTGCCGCCCGCGAAACAAAACAAACAAACAAATAAATAAATAAACAAAACATGCCTCTATTAAAACAAAACAAAACAAAACAAAAAAAACAAATGGGAGAAGACAAATTCATGGTCCAGGGATTCAAAAACAATGCAAAAGAGAGCAGAAAAGGCAGCAAGAAGGCTTGAGTAGTGGGAGGGTTTGGGGGAGTGGAACTCTGTCATTTTATGACTGACTTTCTGGAGCATGGGGATGGCAGCCTGAGCTAAAGGCTCGGGCAGGCTGAATAAGAATCACTGTTTTCAAAGAAAGAAACATCTTTCAAAGAAAGAACATACTTATTCTCTTAACCTGGCAGCAGACTAAACATCGAGAGACTTTCTCTTAAATCCCAGTCAGCTGCTCTGCTGAGTAGATGTTGAAAAGTCAACAGGATGATTTGTCATTCAATGTTTCAGAACCAAAAGTCACTCCTTGAACATCTATGTTGGAAAGTCTTAGTGATGAAAATGGAAGAAGAGGCAAGGGGGCTTAATTGAAACTAGATTTAGATAAAGTGAAGATTTATTTGGAGACAGCTTTAAGGTGGACAGAAAGGAGGCTAATGGCTATGGACACATCAGCATCCTCAAATCACCTCTAGCACCCCTCCCTTTCATAATCAAATTAACTTATTCTACCAAAGATTAAAGGGTGTTAAGAAAGTAACCAAGATGGACTGTGGAAAAGATGTTTGTGGGGATGCATGATGGTGGGGGAGGTCAGGATCCCCACATGCTGCCTGTCCTCAATACTATGACATATATCAATCATTGCAAGGGCATATAATTCATATTTCTGTCTATATTTCCATTTTTTACTCATACAAACAGAAAAATGATTTTGAAAAGAATGTTGAAGGAAAAAGATACATTAGAATTAAGATTACTTATCCTTAACAGGGAAAAAGGAGAGAGTTTATCACTAAATCTAAAAGGGATATTGAATAGATACCGTTAAGCTCAGGGTAGACGTAATAAAACAGACTGAAGCCATGGCAAGGGGGGACATTGATCTGGGTAGCAGAATTTTCTTTAAATGAGAAGTGATGCTGTTGTCTTAATAGGACTCAGTCTTGGCCCATGATCCTCAGCAGTGCCTCTGGCCATAGTAAGTATAATCAGATATCATAACCAAACACTCAGCATCAGTCTCTACCTGGTGTGGAGGAAGTAGACTCAGTTGGTATCTTGATCACAACGTCATAAGACACCATAAGCCAGAAAGATCAAATGAACCTCTCCTGAATTCCTGAGCTACAGGATAATAATGCTCAGCTGCTTAGTTCTGGGAGATTTAACCTGTATTGTATGCCACTACAAACAACTGTGGAACAGAAGGCAAAGAACAGGTTGTGGGCAGAGGTTGCAGATGAGTTGTGATGGCCTCAATTGGCCTTAAAGGAGCTTCTGAAGCTGGCATGACCCTGTAGGCAGGATTATTCCTTTTTTTTTTTTTTTACTATAGCAATTTTATATTTTTACCTGTTGGAAATCATTCCATATTTGTCACTTAAATAGCTTCCTTCTTCTCTTCCACAGTGTTGTAGCATGCCATTGTATGGTGGTAGGTATTGTCATTTATTTAGGCAATCTCCTGTAATAAGAGTACTCTAGTAATTTAGACTATCTTGTTATTTTGAAACATACTTAAAGATACATATGTATACGTTCTTGTCTATACACAAGTGCATGCAAAAACAATGAATCCCTACAGTTGGAATTGCTGGTAGCCTGCTCCTCACTCATTGTCCCACACTAAGCTATTGGTGTCGCCTGGGCCTTCATGCTTCACCTACCAAACCCTGTTCCCACCTAAATGCTGCAGCCTCTCTCTACTGTGAACTTCCTGAAGACCCCAGTATACTTGTCACAAAAGGGGCAATTTATGTTAGTTCAGAGACAATTTCTGAAAACCTTATAAATGAGTTATATAAAGACATTACAAGAGAACTGTCTTGATAAGTGCATTTCTGTGTCTGTACAGACTTTCAGGTCAACACAGAGTTCTCACACGCTGCTACGATGAGACACTGGGAGAGCCAAAAGAAATAAAAGACTGGTCTTTACTCTTCAGGAGAAAATCAAGTCTTTCCACTAGTTGAGACTCCAGAGAGCTGAATCTAATCAGCTACTTCTCTCCTGACACAGCTCTAGTTAGCAGAGGAGAAAATACCTGAGGTCACTGGGAATAGAAATATACCCTTTGAAGATCTCTCTCTCATATTCTCTCTCTCTCTCTCTCTCTCTCTCTCTCTCTCTCTCTCTCTCTTCATACACACACACACACACACACACACACTTTTTGATAAAGTAAAGTTATACCATGTAAATAAAATAAAAGGCATTGACTGAGTGATTCAAGTTTCCCCTTACCTTCATGTAATTCTTTATTCTAGAATAGTTGTTTTCATTTATTTTGAGAAAATGCACAAATGTATTTCTGTCCATACACTATTTTAGTGATTTAAAACTATTTTGACATAACCGATAGTAAGAAAAGCATTTACTTTCTAATCCACCAACCATTCATCCATCTATAAATATCTTTAAAAACTATTACCAAAACCATTTACCCTTACTATTCATGTTAGTCTACTCTGTTTCATTTTGTAAAAATATGCCCTTAACATTTTTGATTTCATTAGCCATTAGTGGGTCACGAAGTGTAGTTTGAAGAACACAGTGGTCCATGTATGCCACACCACTCCTGTCTGCGCCGCTTGGGTTACATTAAGGTTGTTCGCCTTGTGTAATAAACACCTTAAGAGACTGTACTGTCATTTGCTAAATTGTTCTTCCCTTAAAAGTAAGATGTTGTCCTCTCTAAATGTACTGGAAGCAACATATGAGACATTCTCAGAGGTCCGCATTAATGTGCTGTAATTTGGTGCTGGTGCTGGGAATATCAGTAAGTGCACCTGGCTCTGTCATTCTGCTTGATTGCCTGTCACAGCTGGGGAGGTACTTTCCCTCTAGATGCCCTTTGATGCAGCTCACACCAGGAGAATGCAAATGCATTCAGTTCATGATAACCATATAATGTCAGGCCTAGCCAAGAATCTGTCTCCCTATAGCTGACTGGGCTGCAGGGCAGAGAAGCATGTGTGTCTCTGCCCACTTGGAAGAGTTGATCTGTTGTGTGGAGAATTGAGGGAAAAGCAGTAAAATGAGAAGGCAAGGAAAGGGGCACAGGTATGGGACAATTCTCCCAAACCCTATGCCATCAATCCCAAAGCAGTATTAATGAACTCACATTTGTGTTCAGGTCAGTTGGGGATGAGGGGGTGAGAAGAGAAAACAACATGTCTGCAAGTCTCCGGTGTGTCGGCTCTGCTCCAGGCGCTTTCCCGTATGGTCACTGTTGTATGTCTATTAAGAGCTAGTGCATATGAGTAGTGATATTGCTTTAAGCATTTATAAGCCCCATCCCAGTGAAATCTCACAGTTCTAGGAGGTAGATGCTCTATGAGTCCCAGTTTTGTATATGAGAAAACAAGCTTGGAGACGGAGAATCATCTCCTCCAGGTTGCAGCCCTAGTGTAAGTTGGAGGGAGAACCAGAGCTCAGGTCTGCCCCAGTCCAGAGTCCGCACTAGTCACCGTCACCCTGTGACATCTCAGTTTGGCAGATGAGAGCAGGCTGAGAGAGGTTGAGCAGTCTGTCCCAGGTCACACAGCCATCTTGGTGGCAGAGTCAGGATTCACGTGGAATCTCTCTTAATGCCATATTCCTTCACTAGAACCTCTAGGCTCTGCTCTCTCAAGCCCACAGTGACTTGCAATAGTATTAGGGGAAATGTGGTTCTTCCAGGAATGCAAGCTGGAATATGGTTGGGTGGAAAGATCCTAAAGTTGCTTTTGAGAAACACGTATTCTAGAATGACTCTTCCTGAGCTAGTAGGGGTGAAGGCTGACGGCATGGGTCTCAGATACATCATTCTGTGTCTTCAGACAAATAACAATGGATGCTCATCACAGACATTTCTGAGGTCCCTATGGATCCAGGACTTTGACCATTTTCAGTTCATTATAACCATAAGACCTGACTTAGAATTCCTTCTTAAACCATGCACCTATGACAGAAATGTTATTCATTGTTTAGATAAATAGAGCTAAATTGTTTGAGGGCAGGAACCATGTTGTATGTTTCTTAGAATATCAAACACTCAAATCTTTCTCCACTGAGACCTTATAAAGTCCCAGAAAAGGAATTTCTAGTATTTAGTGTTTAAAATTTGAGGGGTGTGGGGAGTTGTGTAGATCAGGCTTTCAAGTAATAGTTTTAATCATTCATTATGCATAGTTAATTTACATGAGTAGAATTCGAAAATCATTGCCTTGAAAGGAAGTTAATAATTCTGCTTTGAACTTGGGAACTGTCTATAAATAGATATATTGCTGTTAGGGTAGTAAGAGCAATGGCCATAACATCATTTAGGATAGTGACTGGGAACACTTACTCAGAGTTACATAGAAGAAGCTTAGCAAGTGTTTATTAATGAGTAAAGGCAGTGGTTGATCTCCCTTTTATAAATTTCAACTGGGAAAATAAAGATTAGCAAATACAAAAGACAGCTTTTTGAGTAGGTATCCAAGGTTTTGATGAGTGAATACTGTTCCATACTTAGAAGCTGAGTATAGGCTTTGATCCCAAATGACTCATAGCAGTACTAAGTGAGCCACACTGGTTGTTTCGCTCTCAACAAACCAACAAGAGGTTTTTGTTTGTTTGAAATTTTTTTAGAGATTTATTTATTTATTTATACAAGAACTGGGGTACAGGCCAGATGCGCGAGTGAGAGGATTCGCCAGAGACAGAGCGGGGAACAGAATAGGCAGACTGACGAAATACACTGCTGAGGGAAGCAGCGGGCGAGACAGGAGAGGTCTGCCATGCCATGTTTGAAATTTTTACAGTTAAAAATTTACGAGCTTGGATGAAGGGATAGAGAATTCCCAGCAATTTGAATCCTGCTTGGATACATGTTCTCTGCTTCTGTATGCACACATTGTCCTCCCACCATGCACAACCCCAAGGGAAGATGCAGTGCTTGCCCACCATTCAGAGAAGTCCCGGGAAGGACTAACCTGCATCTTTTTCATACAGGTTTTACAAGGACCAACCAAGGGTACACCCAGCCTGCAATAGCTAGCAGTTCACCTGGCAAGGGTCAAAAAAAAAAAACTCCTCCAGTCCATTTTTCATTTTCTATTTTTTATATTCATAAGAAAAAGTCAAAAGATTATAAAATGCAGATCTCAGCATTAACTGCTGAATGCATACAAGGATTTAAATGCTTTAATTTTTTAAAAAAATCATCACAATGAGATGTCACTTCATACCCGTTAGGATGGTTATTATCCCCAAACATGGAAAATTACAAGTGTGGGCTAGGCTGTGGAGAAATTGAAACATTTGTGCTTTGCTGGTGAGAACATAGAAGGCTGTAGTCATGTCAGAAAATTGTTTGGCATCCCCTCAAGAAGTTCAACATTTAATTATCATCTGCCCAAGCAATTTCATTTTTAGGTATATATACAAAGAATTAAAATCAGGGGCTTAAGCAGATAATTCTATACTAATGTTCACAGCAGCATTGTTTATAACAGCCCCAAATGGGGAACAACTCAAGTGCCCATGGCAGAGGAATGGATAAATAAAACATGATGTCCACATATAATGTATTATTATTCAGTCTTAAAAAGGAATAAAATTTGGCACATGCTACCACATGGATGAATCTTTAAAATATTATGTTAAATAATATAGAACAGGTACACAGGACAAATATTTTGTGATTTTATCTACAGAAGTCAATTTGATGGAGTCAGAAAGTAGTCTGTGGTTTACAAGAGACTGTGTAAAGGAGAGAGTGGGGAGTTGTTGCTTAGTGGATGCAGAATACTGTGATGAAAGATTTCTAGAAATTGACAGTGGTAATGGCTGCATAACATCATGAACATACTTAATGTCAGTGAATCGTATATCCAAAAATGGTTAAAATGGCCATTTTTTATATCATCCATATTTACCACAATGAAAAAATACATTGTAAAACTTGTGAATATATTGATTACATTCACATCTCCCTTAGAATTGGTCTTCCATACCTCAGAGCCAGGGAAAATGGGATCTTCCCATGTTTCTTGGCTGTTTAGCTTGATTAGAGTCACTTTCCTGCACCAGGAGTTGAGGGAGAAGAGAGCTGCCACTTGGCTTCCAATCCCTGGATCTTCTACAACACGGGACTGGGGGGTGGTGGGACGGGACCACGCTTCTCTCCAGCTGCCCCACTGGGCTCTCCTTGCTGAGCAGGACTTTAGGATCCAGTGATCCCCACCACTGCCTGGTCACCTGCCTGGGACAGGTCTTCTGCACAGAGCTATGATGATGTGGGAGTTGTCACTTGATGGCCAGATCCCCTGGAAGAACCTTCTATAATTTGCATTTCGGTAGGTGGGATGAAGCCATGGAATTCCACTGTTCCTACTGACTCTGTGGATTTTGTTGAATAAATATTTCTTAATTGTTATAAGTCCTTTGATCCATCTCCAGAAATTTTGATTGGTCTTTGCTCATTTGTACCAGTTTAATAGATAACTCCCTGGGGGCAAGATTTCACTGGGATCCTTACCACCATTCTGCAAAGCAGCCCTTCTCTTGACTCTTCTCTGGTGTGTTGATTAACCATAATGGAAAGATGCTTATTTTTGAACAGCAGAATTTTGTGCAGTCCCCTGGAAGATTGTACTTGGCATGTTCATGTATCAACATTACATCCTTCTGATAGTCTTCCAAGGGGAAGCAGAGGGAGTGGCTACCTCCAATCTCATCTGTCTAAAAACTTGCTAGAGAAGATGGAGAGGTGGCCAAGCCCTTTGCTCAAAGAGGTGACATACTGAATAAGGCAGAGCATTTGAGCAGATAAATCTGAGATCAAAAATAAAGTGTTTCTGCAGGAAGGTAAGGGGATTAACATAGTGGAGATACATGGAGCTTTTGGAAAGAGATGCTTTTTGAAATCTACAGAATCACCTGTGTCCGGATAGGGGCTTAGAGTGGCTGCTGAGAGATTAGACTCTATCAGCAGAGCTTGCTTCACAGAGATGCATTATTATACTGGATGAATGTTTATTGAATGTCCCCTAAGAGGCTGACATGGTAACTATCCATTTCTAAGGTTCTGCATAACCTTACTTTGATATTCTTTTCTTCCTGTAAAGACTTGGCTATTGCAGGGGATTTTCTCTTTTATTGTCAACTGGTTTTCAAGGAGTGAGAAGCAATTGACTCGATGCTGTATATATTCAATCTTGCAAAACCACAACCGGAGGATTTTACATGTTATTCTAACTTAGATATCCTGCATGCCAAGTAAAACTGTTTTCTTCACTGTACTTACTACAGGTTGGAAGGGAAGCTGTCCTTCAGCACTGGCAAATGACACAACTATCATCTCTTCAAGTCCAGAATGATGAATAGATTTTACCTCATCCACCCCCTCATCTAAGACAGGTTGGAGATCAATTTCATTATTTCTACTTTCGAGAAGAGACAAATTGTTTGCCAGTGAGCTTAAAATGATGAATTGCTAAACTGAAAGAAGTTCTTCATAATCCTTTTGGATGTCTCTTAATGTATCTATCCATTTTCCCCCCCAAAGACCATCTGTTTATTAAGATCGGCCCTGTGAAAAGACTTGCAATGCATATTTTAAATGCCAGGTTAGAATGATTCTTCAGGCATGATGCCAAAAACTTGCAGAGCCTGTCCTTCACATTGTTCTGTGATCTCAGGCAAGTCCTTCCATGCACCCTCTCCCCCTCCCTACCCAAGTGCATTCTGAATAGCAAGGAATTCTGGCTGGACTTATTGTTTGGGTCAAGTTCAGAGAGTGTACTTGTGTTTCTTTCATCATCTAATAAAGATGGGGGTGCGGAGGTCAGGGGAAGCACGTCTTAGAGATGAAGGGCAAACTGAGATCTTTGATTCAAAGACTGTGGCTCCATCACTTTCTCTTATATAGAAATAGTATTCATCCCACACTTCCCACTGCAAATCACTCTGGTACGACGTGACAATGCAACAGATACACAAGGACTTTTCCCACATCGCACTACAAACACAGCCACCCTCTCTGGGGAACCTAAGAGAAACTTTTGGGCTTCCACTTCCCCTCCATTTGTTTGAAGGATCAAGAGAACACAGTTCCATTTTCAACAAAAATTAAAAAGGAAAATCATGAAAAGAGCCAACCTCCTCTCTTTTTTTCCTCTCTCTTAATATATTGTTGCATCCAGGGAAGAGGAAACAGTGAGCACCACTGATACTGGGTCCCCAGGGACCCTATAAGGGTCACTCCCCAGCTATCAAATGAGCATGTCTTCCTCCTCTTACAGAGCAAGTTTGTAATGGGGTTGGAAGTTACTCTTGGCTCAGCTCAGCTATGCAAAAAAAAAAAAAAAAAAAAAAATGAAATGCCTTTAGAGAACCAGGCCGGGTTCACACCTGGGTTTTCACAAAGAAGACAGTTTTCAGCTTTAAGTCTTTGGAGAGTTGGAGAAAGATTTGAAAAACCACTAGTCATGTTCCTGTCAGTCTCCACAGGCCTGCTAAGAATGGTGTGTTCCTTGAAGGCAGGACAAACTCCCTCCACATGTGTCTGGTTTTTATTCCTTCATAGGGTGATGTCTGTGATGCAGTGAGTCACTTCACACTGGGACTTGTCACATGATATCTCCTTTATTCTGCATTGTTGCAAAATAATGTGTGCACTGTATAAAATCTTCCCCATAACTGGACTATCACCCTTTGGGAACTGAATGACTTAAAATGAGTGTGTAAGGAGTGCATTTAGTTAGTAAGTATGGTGGAAATGATTAAATGTTTCTTGACCATGTATGTTCATTATCATGAACTTGTGTATTATTTTAGCGGCTGGGTCAGAGATGTCCTCAGAGCCTAGGGAGATGAAAGGACATTTTGCAGTTTCACCTCATGGTCTTGGGGTTGTAACCTTTCCCACCGGCTTTCGGATATTCTCTCAGCTCATTTGACCTCACTTCTGCTATTCCTTCCCAGGATCTATGTCTGAGAAGCTTCATTCTCTTCCTCAGTCTTGATGATTTACTTCTTCGCCAGTGTAAACCAGAACAAAACTGAGAGAAACCAGATGGACTTAATTCTATATATATTACTTGGAAAATCTGCTCTCCTGTCAATGGGGAAAGAGCTTGAGTTTATGATAGTTATAAAAAGCCAATTCATCCCTTCTGTCATTATGAGGAGATGGACTTTAGAGCAAATGGCATTTTATTTTATACTTAGCAAAATATGTATTTATCTTATTATTAAAGTTGTCCTTCGGTAGAACAAGGGATTAGCTTTCCCCCCCAAACAAAATTTTCAACCATCTCTTTCTAGAGTCTGTTCTGCTACCTCCTTAATCCTGACCAATGTTGTCTCTGATATATTATTAAAAGTGGCTCTGGATGGTCTCCTGGAATCATCCTGGCTTCCTTCCAACCCATCTTCCACACCACAGCCAGGACGTTTTCCAAAACGTAAACTTCGTTATTTCATGTGACTTTCCATTTCTTCCACATCTTGCCCTGCTTTCCTTCCCCTGCTGTGTTTTGATTCCCTCTTGCCTCTCCTTGAACATGTTCCCTTATACCTCCAACCTTTGCTCATGCTGTCTGCTCTGGCTGGAATACTCTTCCCCATGGCTCCTGCTATCTGTCAGTGCTCAACTGAATGTTGTTTTTTCAGAGAGGCAGTTCCTGATCATGCTAATGAAAGCAGGTCCTTGCCATTACTCTTTGTCTAGGGAAAACAGTATGTGGATATACATATGGGAATGAATACAAAGTGTGAATATTTTTGTAGCATATGTTAACAGTCATCGGGTCGCATCCATCATGAATGTGACATTAAATAATCAGGCAGACAGAATGACCTTGCCATTTGACTCCAGTCCTCTGCTAACAGTCATTTCAGTACTGGAACAAAGGACATGTGAATAAAATGGCCACAGTGGCAGAGAGATGGGCGACACATGGGCCCAGCAGCATGAACTGCAGTCACCAAGGTTGCTCTAACTACCACTGCTGAATATCCAACAAGCCAGCAACCAAGCTTGCTCAGCTTCTATTTTTCTTCTATTGATTAAGCTTTTTTATTTTCTTACGTTGTTATTCAATTTTGTACAATATTTGATTTCTCCCCTCAGATGTAGTCCCCATAAATCTCCCACCACCACAACAACCTTGGACCATCTGCATAGTGCCTTGTGCTCCTCTGTCCTCTGTTTTGATCCCTCATCCTCCCCCTCCCCTGCTGTATGCCTCAGATCTGTAGTTTGCCTGCAAGTTTTGTCTCTTTTTTTGACCCTTTGTTAGGTTTTCCTATATTCCTCCTATAAGTGAAACCATCTGATGTTTTTCTTTTTCCTTCTGATTTATTTCAACGAACATAATCCCTTCTAGCTCCATCCATGATGCTGAAAATGGCATGAGTTTATCTTTTTTGATTGCTGAGTAGTATTCCATTGTGTGTATATATATCACATATTCTCAATCCAGTCATCTGTTTTGGGGTATTTAGCTCGTTTCCATATCTTAGCTATTGTAAATAATGCTGAAGTAAACATAAGAGTGCAGATTTCCTTTCAAATTAATGTTTTTGTGTCCTTTGGGTAGATTCTTAAGGGTAGAATCACTGGGTCATCTGGCAGATCCATTTTAATAAGTTAAGTAAACCCTACACAGTTTTCCATGGTGGTTAGAGTGGTTTGCATTCCCACCAGCTGTGTAAGATGGTTCCTTTTTCTCTACACCCTCACCAGCATTTGTTGTTACTTTTTTTTTTCATATGTACCATTCTCACTGGCATGAGGTAGTATCTCATTATGGTTTTGATTTGCATTTCCCTGATTATAAGTGATGTTGAAAATTTTTTCTATGTCCATTGGCCATTTGCATTTCCTCTATGGAGAAGTGTCTTTTCAGCTCTTCTGCCCATTTTCGGACTGGGTTGTTTGCTTTGTTTTTGTTGAGTCATGTGAGCTCTTTGTAGATCTTTGATATCAGGCCCTTATCGGTTGTATGGAGTGCAAATATTTTCTCCCAATCTGTGGGTTGTCTCTTTATTTTGGTTATTGTCTGTTTTGCTGTACAGAAAATTTTCAGTTTGATGTAGTTCCAGCTGAGCTTCCAATAAGGCAAATTGTTCCAGAAAACCAATCAATCACTTGATGAGCAGTTGACTGCATGGATATCCTTTCATTTTGAAGAGCCAGCAGTTCTTTGTCATAGAATATATACATATTATGGACACATGCTTGCCCTTCTTGCTCATAGAACCTCAGCCAGCACTATTGTGCAGGGTAGGGGCAGAAGGAATTTGTTCTACTGGCACAGAATCCCATATATCACATCAAACTATAGGATTCATGTTATACTAAATAAAGTAGAGAGATGGGTCCATGACCACAGTATCTACCTACTGGCTACTAGTCATAACACATACACCTTGCCCAGCAGTAGCCAGCTCTCTAGAGCACTTCTTAGAAGCAAATATGGGGTGTCATCCTCTAGCATATAAATTGGATCAAAAATTACATGTGGTATATGGGAGCTAGTACTCTAAAGGAAATATGCCTGGATCCTAGGAGCAAGAGAGGAAGCAGGAGTGGCCCCACTGTCACCAGTCACAGTGGCACACTGAATAATTTTATACTTTCTCACTCCCATGACCCTGATCTTTGCAGGGTTAGAAGTTCTCATCCTCATCTAGGGGCATAAGAGTACCATTGAATTATAAGCAACAGCTGCTATCTGGACATTTTTTGTCCTTTGTCTCCAAGGACCAGCCCACAAGGAAAAACGTCACCATCTTTGCAGAGGTAATGGATCTGCTCATCCGTTTTGAAGGCTTGTGGGAGGGAGAATCAAATGTCTGTGCATTCCTGGGGCTGAGGTCCCAACCAATATCTTATTTGCTTAAATTAACCAATGGGAACTATGCTGGCAGAGGGTATGAGGGCAGGAGTGACATGTTGAGAATGACGGCTTCCTTAAAAAATGTCAGGTATTTGCAAATAATTAACTCAGATTTTTCAACATATCTTTATTTGCTTAAATTAACAAAATATAGGTTACATGCTATTTTCAGGTAAACTGCCTTTCACCAAAGCAGAAAGCAATATTCACAACTTGGATTGCTACACACTTGCAGTTTTAGTTTTTAAATAGCAAGCCAGAATTCTGTACAAAATCAACATTTGGTGTAATGTTGTCCAAATATGTGAAGGATTTTAAATGTTAGCTCTGTTACATTTTGTTCCAGCAAAGCAGACAAAGATCATAATTCAAAACACAATGTTAATATTTTATTAAATGCCTTCAGGGCTTAATAAATACAGTATGCACATTGGGTTTTCTTATGCAACTACTCATATACAAATATACCAGTTACCCTTGTGGGGTTATGAAAGGTCAGCCTCAGTCTCATGGCCAATGGGAAGTCAAATTTTTAAAAAGAGAGAATAAAAGAGGAATTGAAAGGTAACAAGAGGGGACAATAATAGGCCTGGATAAAATGAATAAAAGGAAAATAAGCCACTTGGTTGGTCAGTTGGTTGGTTTAAAGTGATGGAGGTTGAAAGCTGGGAAAGCATTTGGTAGCGGCCTATTTTCAGTGTCTCAATGAGATGAACGTGTGGAGTATTGTGACCTTGAATGGTTTTATCCTTTCATCCTCTGAGGATGGCCCTGGTGAGCGCTCCTTCAAACATGTGTTCTGGTTAATTTGCTCATTAGACATGGCTGGTCAAGACTTTTCTTAGCTCTGCACTTGTTCACAGGGTGATCATATACTTCATCACCAAGCTAGAATACTCTCAAGAGTAAAGGTGATACTACAATAATTACCCTGGGATAACAAGTATAAGCCAGGCTTGTCCCAGACAAACCAGTACATTGGTCACTCAACATACAAAACCAAGGTCATAGCCTGAGTTCTCAGAGGATTAGTGTAATTATATTAATTAGATCTATAGTCTCTCATACCCAGAATCAAGAACCTAACACAGGCTTTAGGATACAGTCCATAACTCATTTTTTATTACTCTTCCTAGACCTTTTTTCCTCCCTCCAAATGAAATTTTACTTGGACTGCTGACATGTAAAACAAATGAGGTTTGAACTGCTCCAAATGAAGTGAGCAGGAGGGTTCAGTGCTGCTACCTTCTCCCCTTGTGACTCTGAAAGGGCCTAATAGGGACCTCTGGTTCTTCAACACACAATTTGAAAGCCACAGTTCTAGACCCTACTCTCTCCATCTCGACATTAACTGGTTTCCACAAACATTCCTATGTTATTTGTTTTGGTAAGAAAAAACTAAAGTCTGCTTATTCTAGTTCCCCTGGTTCCTATTCCAGCTAGGATTTCCAGGACAAACTGGAAGTCTGCATCTGTGTAGCAGGTTTTCAATAAGTGACTGCTGAAAGAAAGAATATGTAACAGAACCCTAACAGCTGAAGCCTCATAGAGCACTCTACCAGTCTCCCAGGCAATTTTACCTGGGGTACTGAGCTATCTCAACCGTGAATGGAAGGCAAGTTGTCCCACTGACGACTTGAAATAGGTTCTTGGCTCAGAGTTTAGTTTGTAACTACGGAAACCCACAGTATACCCCTGACCATTCGCTTTGTAAATGCTCTGACTTTGGGACATGGCTGTCATTAGGAAACCCAAGCAGCTTTAGTGATAGGGCTTTAGGAAGGAGGTTTAGGTCAACGGGCAGAAGAAATGATGCATCAGGATTGGTAAAGCACACAGGTGAAGGAGCAAACCAGATGAGGCTTATAGGGAAGTACCCCAGCCCACAGAAAAAGCTGGCATCCAGTTGTGAGAGATGAGGCAAGTCTTCAAAGAAATGAACTGAGAACTTTAGGAGGAGAGGAAGCAAAATAATAAACAGTACCTAGCTATACAATTAAGAGTCGAAACTACCAATCGAGAAGCAGTTTTTACATAAACATAGATGCAGTACCAGAGGGTTACTGCTTATGGGTGTCCCACATACTCAGATTCCTATCAGTATTGCTTTACTTGGCACCAGGAAAAGCCTACCTGCTGGGCTCAACTTATGATAGTCATCATCATTCACAGGAATCATGATTCAAGCATCTAGGAAGAAATAACCAGCATTTTAAAACGTCTATTAAATGACCATAAACATCACAGGCATCATCTGGCACAGAAAGTGTGTGTCTATACAGAGTGTATCTACACAAAGAGTGTGTCTCTGCATGAGACTCCTGCAGAAGAGATAAAAAGGTCTGATTTACAATATGACTCCAAGGTTGTCTATGTTCATGAGTCTGAAGCAAGGAACAGATAAAATTATGGAGTTCCTGGGAGGGAGTTTTGGGGGTCACTATTTTAGCTCTGTCAAGTTTTCTCAAGTCTGGCTACACAGACAAATCACCTGGGGCAACCTGGAAAATACCAGTCCCGGGGCTCCTTCCCAGACCAAAGAAATCAGAATCTCCAAGAGGGGGAACCTCCAACATGATATATTTTAAAGTCTCCCAAAATGATTCTCAACAACCTGATGGTTGTTCTGATAGTGCTCCTCGATCTCGGGGAGAATTGCCCCCTTAAGCTCCAGCTCCAGTACTGCTCACTGGGTGACAACTCTTCTTACTGCTGCCTTATGGAACATACAGCCCCAAAGGGGATCTGTTGAGCACTCAAGGGGTGAGCTTGTAGGCTCTGAGCAAGTCAGGCCATCTGAAAAATAAGGTCCAAATGCCACACACGATGACAGCAACTGAAGCAGAACAAGGTGGACTTAGGGAAGAATCTAAATATTGCTGATTTTTCCTTAGTTGACATTATTCAGTCTCTTGAAATTTTATTTTACATTGGCAGCAACTACTCGGACAACGTCCTCCTCAATGACTCTCCCTCCTATATCATTTCTAGTATTTCTAGTACTATAAAGGCAATTTTTATCTATACAACTTCTAATATTTTCATGTACTTAGAAAAATAATGTTTACACATTCAACTAAATAATCATTAATAAAGTAACATGTCAAGCACCGTATTTTTGCAACTAGAAAGAAATTTACCATGTATTAGTAAAGAAAAATAGAATTCTATAAGCACCTCAGCATCAACGTACAATTAGATATGTAGAAAAATATGTACAGTTTGTTCTACTGTATGTGTGTTAAAAATCAAAGGCCCAGTGAATGATCAAGAAACATTTACATTTCTGAAGATGGTCCCTGATCATTTATTCTAAGCCATTTGTAGAGATTTGCACCATTCACTCATCTCCAGCCAGTGACAGCTCATGCGGAAAGCTATATTTGAACTGCCTACTTCTCATTTTCCAAATGTAATTTTAAAACTGTTCACTTAGATACCTAAGAGTACTGCTTGTTTTTCCATTTTCCTCTCCAGTAATTCTTTTAGGCTTTCATCTCTGTGCTTGAAATACAAGTAATCAGGGAAGGAAGGGCCTCGCCGGTTGCTCTGCAAAGCCCGCAGGCCCAGACACTCGTCTCTTGGGGCAAGTCCTCTTTCCTGGTCGGCCTCTGCCTCAACGGCGTCCCTGCTCTTCTCCTGGCATTCTTTGGGCTCATCTTCCTTCTCCTCCTCACTGGCTTCCCCTGGAGCCCTGGCGGCCGGCTCAGGCTGGGTGGATAGATCCTGGGGTGAATAGAGCTGCTTGCACTGGGGGGCCAGCCCCGGGCTTTCCTCCTCCACCTCGTAGTTGTTGTCATCCTCCTCCTCCTCATGGCAGGAGCTGCCTCTGGCACTCTCCCCATCTGAATGGAAGGCGGGTCCCTTCCCCTGGCGTTTCTGGGAGAGGTCGAAGGGTTCATCCTGCTCCAGACTCCGCAGGGCTCCAGCTGCCTGCGCCAGGGCAGTTCTCCCTCGTCCGAAGCCTGTGGAGGCAAAGGCAGTGTTCAAGGCCAGGGAAAAGTCACGAAAATGGGTCATTTAGCAGTGTTTGACTTTACATTTTAAAAATAGGTAAGTTCTCATTAAGGATATAGACATGGGCCTTGGCATAGATGGACTCTAAAAATTGGCATTAACCCCTGGAGGGCAAATCTGGGATTATGCATCAAAAGCCTTAAAAGAAGCAGAGTTCTGACTTAGCAATTACCCTTCTAGGAATTTAAACTATGAAAATCATCAAGCAGGTGCACAAAGCGTATGTGCAAGGATGCTCGTCATCACATTTTTTATAATGAAACTGTGGAAACTATTTAATGAAAGGTTTGGTTATATAAATAATAGTACATCCACCCAGTGAGCCATGTGTAGACCATGGAGATCTATGAATGATCACAAAACCAATCTAATCTTTTGATCAAAAAATGTTTAGAAGGATATATGCCAAAATTTAAAAAATGATTAAGTGAGTTTACGTTAACATTTTTTACTTCTAATGTATTTATGTTACTTCTTTACAGTAAGCAAATATTTTACTATGATAAAATAATAAAGGTAGTTTCATCTTGAAGCAAAAAAGATGATCCATTCGGAGTCAAGGGAGCCACCTCATCACCAGGCCCCCTAAGCACAGCTGGAACACGGAAGGCACAGAGAGGATAGTGTTCCTTTTGTCCTCTTGTCAAGGACATGATAGGAGTTTCAGCCTGAGGCCTGTAGGGAGGGAGCTTTTCAGTAGCTGGCAGATACAGGCTAAAGCTCCACCTGATTTAATCTGGAAGGTTCTTCAGTGGGTGAGTCAACAGGGTGGAGAAGCAACTGGGGATGACTGAAGAGGAGATACAGGAGGCACTGCATCACAGGAGAAGCAGGCTCCTGTATTGGGGACACACAAAGGAAGCTGATGTCCCCCTTTGCCTATTTGATGATACTGTCAGACAATGAAGGTTGCTATAGCTTTAATCTTGTCAGGTGCACAAGAGGATTTAAAAACTGGATCATGTTTCAAAAACTAGAGTAAAAAATGTTAACACCTTTTGAGGATGAAAATATTAAAGTTGTTGAAAGTCTGTTAAAAAAAAAAAACTTTCAAAGTGATTCTCTGATATATAACTGGACTCTTCATTTTTCCAGAAGAATGATGGGGTGTTGCGGTACCTTTTAGGATGTGAGCTCGCGTATGGGTTAAGTCATGGCAAGCAGGTTTCAGAAGGAGGACTGTCTCCTTGTTGCCTTGTACGGCTCCTAGCCCAGAGACTGAGCAAACTGTGGCTCTTATGGAAAACCCAGGCCTAACTTGAAAACTAGAGGTGCAAATAATAACTGAGGAGGAAAACACTGTCAGGAATAAAATATATATATATATATTTGTTTTTTAACCAGAATCTTTTCAGGACTTTTGTACAAATTCCAGGTCTTAGTTTATAATGAGCACAGTTCTCTGTCACTAGGAGTCACTTAGAACTCAGTGGGTACGGTGAGAAATCTGAAAGCTACAATCATTGTTTCAAGCTATGAGTGTGTTTCTTATTTATGAACATGTGTGCCTAACTGACTACCTACTATGTAAAGGGGTGGATCCAGCAAATGGATCCCCCATGTTTTCACTGTGTAATGAACACTGTCTCGATTCAGAAATTTTTAAGCTGGAACCCCAGTTCTGCCTTCAGACTTGCTGTTTGAACATGAGCAGTTTATAGAACACCTCTTGGCCATCATTTCCTCTTGCCTAAAATGAGAATGGCACAGTCTACGCTGTGGAATTGCAGGGGTGATGAGCAGTGTCTCTAAAGCGTCTATGCTTTGATCATAATGTTGACCAGAAAACAGCAGTGAATATGATTTGAAGTTGCATATATGCCCACCTCTCCCCACATATAGACTTCACAGAGGGCAGAGATGGTCTCATTCCACTGGTACCTGCCTGGTATCTGCACAAAGTGCACTGCTTGGACAGAGGCACATTATTGTCTGTTTACTGAAGCACTGCCTGAGTAGGTGATTAAGGAGCAACTCACTGAATTCAGTAGACCTGGAACATAAAGTTATCAAACTAAGGGACTAGGAAGATAAAGGAGGAGAAAACTTTTCATCAGCTCAATTCAGACTCAGTAGGGGAGACAAAACTCCCCGCTCTGCACAAGGGCTGGTCAGCCCTAGCTAGCAGGAACATTGTCCCTGGTGTACCTGATGGTAAGCAGGTAGAGGAGTTCTAGCCTGCTACAGACATACTTCTGTTGACAGCAGAGCTTGCAGGACTGTTTTGTAGAAAGGAAAGAAAAACTCTGTGACAGCAGGGCATGAAGTGAATACAATAAAGGCTTCAGAGTCAGACTTTAGAGTCAGGAAGGTCTGTGTTCAAGTCCTGATCCTGTCACTTTTCAGTTGAGCAACTTCAGGAAAATTAATACCTAAAGCCTCTGCTCCTCCATCTGGAAAGTAGAGATAACAGAAGTTCCTCTGCCCAGAGTTGTTAAAGACTAAAGGAGGCAAGGCACCTGCTGCAGGCTGGAGCCGAGAACTAATAGTTTTCTGGTGTCATTATGATGTTCCAACTGATGCTCTGTAATCCACTTTGACTTACTATCTGCAGATATTACCATTATATTTGTTATAAGCCTGCTCTTGCTACTCTACTGTGGTTTTAAAGATTATGCTCCCTTTTCCAACATTAAGAATAAACTCCCCAAGTAAAGGCTCTACCAACAAGTACAGCTCCCACTTATTATCTGCTGGCCATGACTGGCTTACCTTGAGAATGAAGGCCCCGCTCCATGACCCCATGCTTGACCTTCATGTGACGTGTCAGGTTCCCCTTCAGGGTGAACTTGCTGGGGCAGTAGAGGCACTTGAAGGGTTTACTGTCGGAGTGCAGGTGCATGTGACCCATTAGGTTGTGCATACGGTTGAATTCCTTCCCACACAGCTATTAGACAATGACAGGGAGAGCACAGGTTACTTGGAGGTGGGGCCCCCACCCCATGATCCCAGATTCAGGTCTGTGTGAGGACAGACATGCTGTCACCTACACTGCTTCTAAGGGAAATGTTCTCCTAGAAGTTAGGGAGAGGTGGGATTGTGGCCAGCCTCAGAAGTGCCGTGAGTAAGGATAGATTTGTGATATCTGCCTTTCTGTGCTGCAGGCACATTGCAAAGCTGTTAACACATCTTTGGAATGCAACCTTTGGAAAAGGTGAAAATATAGAAGGCATTGTCTAAAGTAGGCCTTGGAATATCTCATTTAATTGTCACATCAATCCTAGGAGATGGATATTGTCATCACCCTCTCCTCATTTTTGAGAAGGATAAACTGAGGCTCAGGTGAAGGCACTCATCAAGGTATATAGCTAGTAGGTGTTGGAGCTGGGATAATGGACGCAGTCATTGGCCACCAGAGACCACCATCCCTACTTTGCAGTCCCAACATAACTCTTCTTTTAGACTGCATCAGTCAACATTTTCCTAATTTTTTAATTTGCTAATTATTGGAGTGGACTTCAAAGGTAAAGGGAACACAGAGATATATAAAGGCAGGACTGTTTGTTTTCTCTGGGAGATGTGAAGTACTGAAATATTATCTCAGTAAACATATTTACAAAGAATAAACACAATCATTTCTTTCTATTTCATCTTTCTATATTCCTGTCAAAATACAAAGAATGGATGCACCACACACTGCTGAATTGCCTCTTTAAAGGCAATGTGCAGATGCTAACGTGTAATCAGAAGCAACTGACTGGGGCACTTTTCTTCCTTTTCTCATTCCTAAGCCCTCACAAAGCTCTGGACATCCCTGGGTGCACTGTGCAGAATGCAGAGGAGGATTTTGCATCTGCCCTTGGGCCACATTGATAAGACAGGAACATTTCTCCTTCCCTCCCCAGCCTTGGAGGTCCATGTTCTGGGATGAATGAGATGTGTCATGGAGAGGGATTTTAGGCACAGGGTCTGCCGAGACTTGATGCCAGTTTTCCTTTCTCTCTGACAGATATTTTCAGGGTCAATAGTGAGAATTCTGAGTTGAATTTTTTAATAAATTATTAATTATTTTATTAATCAAGGTGGCTATGGAGGTGAGAACTGAACTGGCTTGAAAGAATGGCTAAACCTAACAAATGGTGACTTTGGAAGATTAG
This sequence comes from Talpa europaea, assembly GCF_964194135.1. NCBI lineage: Eukaryota > Metazoa > Chordata > Mammalia > Eulipotyphla > Talpidae > Talpa > Talpa europaea. The sequence continues at coordinate 50,989,842 of NC_140071.1, read as the reverse complement.
CCTAAAGGAATGCTGGGGGCAAGAGGAAGTCAACCTGGATTACAAATCTGGCGCAGGCAGCCCACACATGGGTGAGGTATGGTTGCCTCTGTATTTTTCAGTGATTCACATTTGGAGGTTTCAAGTACTTTGCCCTTTTTACTTCTTTACTAGCAAGGATGAATTTGACACACTGGTGTCCCACACTCATCTGTATTCAGAGCACCTGCATGCCACATTGATTTGGAAAAGATGACCCATCAGGTGAAAGTCTGAGACAGTGGCCTTACTTCAACTTCCTCAGGAGTTCATGTGGGATGGACCCTCGTGTTCTTCTATTCTCAGTAGACAAAATTTATTAAGCTGTATCACCCTTACATGATCCTGTTCATAGCTCAGTATGTGTTTTTCTACTCTAAAGTTTTTCTGATTCAATTCACCCACTACTGAGCTTCCTAGGACATTTTAATACTACATAAGGACATTAAGATATTAAAATATTATTGTCCCTTGATGTCAAGGACTCAGGGGAAGTCCACTGTGGGACATGACAGGTCAGCTATATAATCTGACCTGTGGCTGGTAAAGGAGAATGATTTTCCTGCTGTTGGTAAATTTTGATTTTTATATACCAGGGTTATCCTTCATGGTTCATAGTGGCCTAATGGGCCAGGCAATGGATGGTATGTTTCTCAGCGCAGAGAGACAGTATGTTAGCTTTGAAAGATGTTTAAGACAGTAAAGTATACCCCAGGTAGTCTTCAGAAATGCAAAGTCTGCCTTCCTTTTCTTTGTGGTCAATCTTAGTATTAAGCACAGGGTTACATGCTTAGTAACATTTAATGACTATCTAGGTACTTGGTTGAGGGGCTAAACAGACAAATCAGGAATATGTTACTCTTCATGCAAAATTCCAAAATGTAACCATCACCAACGTTATTCCTTTCCCACACTAAACCTATACATGCTAGTTTGCAAGCAAAAATCCTCAGTCGCAGAAGGATGGAGACAATTAACTCAGGACCCAAGGGACTTGGATACCATTCATATCCTCATGGTAGCTATCTATGATTTCTTCCTCTCTGACCTCTCTACAAAGTCCTTTGTTCCTAATTCAGAACACTTGGCCTCTTCATCTTTTTCATAAGACATTAAACAAATGTATGGTACATTTTGTTTCTGTGAAATTCAGAGTTTTTCAGTCACTCCTAGTGAAGACAGACCAGAGAAGGAGGGTAAATTAAAGATGGCGCCCTTGACAGGGGCTTGAAAGGTGACTCCACACAGACATGTAGTAAAGGAGGGAAATTACAACTAGAAGGAAGAAAAAAAGTTGGGAAGGAGCATTCAAACTCTTAAGTTTCTTCTCTAGGGAAAAGCAGTCATCTAAAAGGCCCCCTTTAATCATAAGATATGAAGCTAAGAGCTAGTCCAAGTAAGGCTTACTGAATCATCTCCTGCCAAGGTCTGCAGACTATAACAGGCAAAGGAAGCTGCCGGAGTGGTGAGGACTCAGACTGCATCTTGCAGGTGGCCAGCTGCACCAGTCTGTTTTCCTCCTGAGCGCTCAGTTGCCCTAATGAGCAGTGTCAGTGTGCCTAATCCTGAATTTCACTTTTCCAGCTACACCCACTTTTATACCTATACTTTTAAAGAGAGAGAGGTGAACCTCAACATTTAATAGAAAATTGGAACAAATGTTTTGAACTGTTCTTTAAAAATAGTCTGCACAGATAATTAGGCTTCAAGATAGCAGAGCAGAAAGGCGACGACGGTGAGACCTCAGAGGGACAGAGAAATTGCTGTTTTCTCTTCAGTAAAATGCTGATGATATTCATAGCTTCTCATGAAGGCTGTTGTAAGGGTTGAATGAGATAATTCAGTAAGGGCTTGGCAAACAGTAAGAGCTCAATAAATATTAACTCTTATTACTATCATTATTATGTACATAATAGATTACTGTACATTCCAGAAATGGACAGATCTTTGAGGATGACGATCCTGTGTTTTCAAACCAAATTATTTGGAAGGAATATTAAAGGAAGGATTAAGTAAGGACACCTGCCAGGTTACTTGAGGAATAACAATGGGAAGAGTTGTGCTTGATGCAGCACTGGGAAATATGGATGAGAAGAGATCCGTCCTAGATTGCAGACTTTGGGTGAGCCCAGCCTAACTTTCCAATTCTCAGTGAACACTGTAAACAGTTAGCAGAAGCCCTGTTTGCTCCAGGCGTCCTTGTTCCCTCATCCTCAAAGGAGTTCTAAATCTGTCCTTCTGGTGCCCCTGCCCTTCCCAGTCCAGGGCCTGGAGGTGCCTCAGGCAACTTCCCCAAGCTCCAGCAATAATGCTGACAGCCAGGGCCACTGAGAAGTCAACTGCATGCATACAGGGCCATGGCAGTCAGCAGCCACTGGGCCTGGCCGGAGCCCCACGGAGCCAAGAAGAGGCACGCTACATCGAGCCAACCAGCCTGATCTGAGCGTGAGGACAAAGATGCACCAGGAAGTCTGTGTTTTCCTATTCTGAGAGAAAAGGTCAAAGAGCTGCGACCTGCAGCTGAGGAGAATGGCCTCTGCTAAACTGCCCTTCCCTTACATTCTTCTCTCTCTGTCTCTCTTTTAATAAGAAGGGTGTTCCTTTCCTCAAAGGGAGAGAGAGGGAGGGAGGGAGAGAGAGACTGTAAACTGTCCAAAAGGACCGTGAGAAAACAGGAAGCTTTGAAAAGTACAAGAGAAAGCAAGATGAAATCTATTTGCAGGCGGGCCTCTGGGGACATGTGAGGCATTGTTAAGCAGGCAGTTCATACAGCTATATCCTTCCTTCTGCTGAGGAGGGCTTTGCTGCCAAAAGGCTGCTATCTGGTCACTGCCTTAACTCCCTCAGTGCCAGGCCGAGAACCCTGATCTCAAGCTCCAGGTCCCTAAAGACCCCCACCTGGTGTCTCCCCTATTGGAGCATCTAAGAGCAGGAGGGGGAAACAGAGCCAATTTAGTGGAGTTGGCAGGGACCCTTTGCAGAGAGACCTCATCCTGTCCTAATAGCTCTTCCCTCCGCCTTCAGGCCTCTGCCTCAGACCAGGCTGCAGATGACCTGGTGATTCATAACTTAGGCAGCTCTGGGCTTCACCCATCTCAAAGGAGAATTTGTCCCGGAAATTCTGGATGGCTGCTTTTCCTGACAGGTTTCCCAAAGACGGCAGCTGGTTCTTTGCTATTATAGAGTGTGGCTGCCATAAGGATAGCATCCAAATCAACCTCTGCGTGCTTACGCAGAATCTGGGAAGCATATTTCTAAAACACAGCTTAAGTCTACAGGCACAAGTCTCTGAAGAAACCTCAGCTGGCTTCAAGAAGCAAGGAGTCCAGAAGTTGAGCCAATGGCAAAAGAGCCCAGAAGGGCAGTAATATTTTTATAAGAAAAAAGAAAGAGAATGGAAACCTTTCCTCCACTCTGTTTTTCCATCCTATTGTTAACGCATAATCCCACAGTGAGAAAATGCGTCTGCTTGGTGTGGACAGCTGTTTTCACTGAGCAGGGCTCTGAGAGAACCATTTCGTGTTGTGACTGGGGGAGGGATTTATGTCAGGAAGGATTCTTGGTGGGAAGAATCCTACGAAATGATACCCTGTTACTATGAGAATTTCCCTTCTTGGCATGTTTTTGGGGAAAGGAGACAGAATTAACTCTTAGAATGAGGCAGGAACAAGGCCTGCCTCTTTCTTGCAGTCACATCAATCATGTAGAGGGAGTAACTGTTCTCTGTTACCAGGCTTAGCTGTCCGGCCTGCTCTCCGACATCGCTATGCAGCCAGCCAGTCATTCTGGCTATGAACTGCAGAGTGGTGAGAAAGTGGCCCTCGGTTCCTCCCCCAAGTCTCAGATCCCCAGCCACCTGTACCCAGGGTGAGATTTCCAAGAACCTGGCACAACGTGGATGGGAAGCAAGACCCACAGGACACCACCTCTAGATTGTCCATCCCACACTGAAATCTAGAGCTAGTTTGCAAACACCTAGAGCCTTGTTACATGATCTGTAAACTCAGACACACTCTGAAGTGCTTTTGAAATGAAGAAGGAAGAGAGTATGACACCATGCAGGGTGGCACTCTGCAGAGAGATGGGGACGAGGAGGAGGAGAACCTGGCAGTACACCTGACATGTGTTCTTGCTTCAGTGTCTAGAAGTGGAGAAGGGCCACTTAAGTTTGGCATCCACGCAGAACATCCAATTCTTCTTGTTCTAATGACGGATGCACTCTCTCTCCTAAGTAGCCTCTGTGGTCTCCTGAGAAGACCTGCCCATCAGAAGGGGTTACCAGTGCAGAATACCAGCTCTCCAATTCCTGCAGCAGGCCCATCTCTCATCGGAGCATGTAAACCATGCCTCCTACCAAAGCTGGATTCCTTTCAGCATCTTATGGGATCCAACAGTATGACGAGGCATCCAGAGTCTAATCCAACCTCAAGAAAACAACATAAAGTTGTTTCTGAAGGGTAAAGTTGACCACCAGGAGGGAGAGGAGGAACAGTCACTCATGAAGGGGACCTGAAACACCCAAAGAGCTGATTCTGCACCACTGGGCCCAGTGGCACTGCACTGTGCCATCTCCTGTGCATAGTACCAGAGAGAACCTTCGAATCCTCAGATACCAGGTTCTTCCAGATGCCCTCAAGAACCCCTCTGAGGCCCTTGAGGGTAGGGAAGCAGACTGCTTCTCTCAGCCATTTCCTGTACTGGCTATGCCCCTTGACATATCTTTCCATTTCAGGGACCTTTTCTGCCTGGTTTACTGCTCCTAACCGTGAATTGACAAAGCAGAGGTGGGAGGGAGATGGTGAGACTGCACAGGGATAGATTTTTAGGGGACTATATACTATGCTGGACAGCTCTGCTAAATGTGAAGGACTTAGGGGGCTCTGTGCAGTTGGACGGAACTCAAGAAACTGCCTAAAGAGCAAGAGAAGAGGTGGTCTATGTGTCCAAGGCCCCTTACTCAGAAGGGCCCTGAATCTGGGCTTAATCCTCTGCTTTTACCAACTTGAAATGCATAATGTTTGAAGAAAGAGCCCCACATTTTCATTTGCCCTGGGTTCTGTGAGTTATGCAGCCCATGCTGCATGCAGCTTCCTCCCCTTCAGCTTGGAAGATTTAAGGTGGGCATAAACTGACTTTCAAACCACTGGGAACTGAAGAAAAGGAGGGGAAACACAAGTAGGTGGCAGGAAAAGGGCTGCAGGGAGAACCCTCCCTCCCCCACCTCCGGAGATGCCCACACAGGTCTAGGAAAGCTCTGGTTCCTGACCCCTGTCACCCCATCCCGGAGTGGCCAACACAGGAAAGAAGTCAGCTTCACAGGGGGTTCCTTCAAGTGGGAGCATGCTGCAGGGAGATTAAAGCAGGAACAGCCCCTGGAAGCAGGGAACCCTAATTTAGAAGTAGAAATCAGTGGAAATTTTATTTGGACCCCATCAAACATGCAGTGACAGATAGAAGAAAACTTATATTTCAAACAAAAGGCTCTAATAGAGCTTATATATGGTGATTTTTCTCTTCTTCCCCCTTGGCCCTCTCTTCATGTCTGGGGTGACACTCGCTGGTACATTCCTTGATTAAACCACCCAATCCTGAGCATGATTCCTCCTCATTTTAGAAATGGAGAAGGAAAACATGCTGGAGGGGAGAGTGGGGACAGTCTTGAAAAGCCCAGGCATTGCTGAGTAATCCCAGTCAGTGCCTTGGGCTTTATAGCTCGCCAGCTCATACATCGTTTCATCTAATGAAATAAAAATCCAGCCAAATTAATCTAAACAGGTCTTAATGGAGATCCTCAATCCCCATGCTCCAGGGTCCTCAGGAATTAATGGAAACCCCTGGGTGACTGTTTCTCAGCCACTTGGACACTATTCCTCAGCCCAATAAGCAACTTGGAGGTCATCTGAGTGGTTGGCCTCAGCATCTCTTTCACTATCTCTGAGAGACCCAACCTCAAATCACACAGCTCAGCCCAAAGTCAGAAGGGCAGGAGGCAAGAGATAAGGAGGAGGGGTCAGTGCTAGGAGCTGCTTCTACTAATTAACTGGAATGAGGGAAAGGCTACTACACCTGATCTCGCTTTTCTAGAACGATGACTCCACATCACCTTCACCCTTTAACCACCTCCTTATCCAAATAGCTTTCCACCTCCAGACCTTCTCCTGTTGGCGGTCTCTAGTGCCTAGGCCCTGATTCCATGGTGAGACAAATAGACTGCTGAGGCGGGATGGGAAGGGGGGCAGAGCCAGCAGCTGGACTGAGGACCTGCTCTGAGCCTGAGAAGCCCCAGGCTGAAATGGAGTAGAAGGTTCCTTGGAGATGCCTCCCTGTCTGCCATTTGCACAACCCTTGATCTGCCCCTTCCCAGGTGCACTGCCCACCTTGCATTTGAAAGGCTTCACGTCAGAATGGACGATCATGTGTGCCTTGAGGGTCTGTTTCTGCACAAAACTCTTGTAGCAGAGGTGACACTGGTAGGCGCGGATGTTGGTGTGGATCAGCACGTGCCTCTTCATGTTGGCCAACAGGGTGAACTCCCGCCCACAAATCCCACATTTGTGTTCCTTCACCCCCTGTAGGGAGGAAAGGTTAAAAAAAAAAAACAAAAAAAAAACATCATTAGCAAGTAACATGCTTTCATCAGAATGCAGTTTTCATTTCTCTGTCACAAAAATCCACAAAACATTTGGTGACACACACTGAGTTCCAAATGATGTGGTATTAGCCTCGTTAAGTTACTATTTTCTTGAAAAGTTTTGATTGTATTATTTTTTTTCTACTGAAAACCACTAACTATCCAGACCATTGGTGGAAAAGGAAGCTACTGCTTTTGTTGTTCTTGCTGCTGCGGGGGTTAATTCTACAGTAACAATTCTCAGGGATTAATAGGATTTGGGGAAGAGCAAATGGAATGATACATGGAATAAATCTATAATCCGGCTTTCATGATAATGAAAAACTAAAACCTCCTAAAGTGATATTATCATTTCCCATATGAAAACCAACATTCTCTTGAGTTCTCATTAATGGACTTACAAATCTCAGAACAACTCACATCCACACTTCAATAAATTACAGCTTGATAATCACTTCTGAGAGGATCCCCTGGGTTCCCACAGGCCATAGTGACCTCTGCATGATTTGGCTGTGGCATCTTCTATAAGTTGGCTTCTGTTCTATAGAGAAATTTGACTGAGGATAACTTTGTGGATTAGAAAACAGCACAGAAGTAGAATTTCTAGTTTCCTTGCTGTTTGCGGAGAAGTTTTTGAATACTTAAGCATCCATGCCCTCAATTGAAAGTGTATCTAGGGACTCAGCATGAGTAGAGCATTATCCAAACTAGAGCTGCCCTAAAAAGGCCTTTGCAAGATATCTTCACCCAGGATGACTTATTAGATGGAAGACTTAGAGAACCACGGCTTTAAAAGTGAGGTTATTACAGGTTATAACAAGCTGTTAGTGAACAACTGTACCTTATGAAACCGACAGTGCTTGGTATCCTCCGTTGATTAAGGAGGGAGGGGTTCCAAGCTCAGCTCCGACTTTCTTTGCCTATATTTCCACTTCGTTCATTTGGGACATGGTAGAAAGTGCGATCCCAGGGCACAAAAGGGTGTGTTCCAGGCTCTGTCAACAACTTACTGGCTGTGTGACCTTAGATAAGTTTTGTGGCCTTTCCCAATGACGGCTCCCTCATCTCAAGATGAAGTGGCGGGTCATAAGAACCTGGGATGGTTTCCAGCTGGAATACTCTCTAGATGATTGCAGATGAGTATGGATTTATGCTAATGAAGAACTCGAAATTTTAATGCCCTCCTCAGAAGATGAATTTTTAAAATGTATTGCATATTCAAACAGTGAGTTTAAATTATGAAATTAATGGGAACTATTTTCTCGATGGATTTTAAAATTACTTTGGCGTCTTTCTTCTCAAAATTGTCTCTGTATCTGGCTATGTGATCCAGCTGTCCTGGAACCAAGGAGAAGCAACCATTTATCACTGCTTTTGGAATTCTCTAAAGAGAATTCTGTGTCCAAAGTAAAATTCATATGTGGGCTAGAACTCAAGTGAGTGGATGCAACTTTGGGGAGCAAAGGAAGCTGCTGTGATGCTAACAGGATCAGAGAAATCTGGTATCTACAGTTGATTAAGGAGGGAGGGGTTCCAAGCCCAGTCCTGACTCTTTTTGCTTCTATTTCTACTTCTTTAACTGGGACAGTTTTAGTGCTCCCAGGGCACTAAAGGGTAAGTTTGGGTCTCTGTCAACAACTTACTAGAAGGATTATTCCAGAAGGAATTCACAGAAGGATTATTAGGGGCGAGCAGAGGGAAGAGGGTGAGAAAGGGGAAGTGCAAACAGTGGTGTTCAATAGCTCAGGTGCTGGAGTCAGAGATTTCTGAGTGACCTTCTCATGTTCTCAGGGTCTTATCTGCAAATCGGGATTGATACCCATAGGTATTATACCATAGTTGAAGAGCATTAAATGAGAAGCACCTAGCACAAAGAAATTATCAATAAATAACACTTCTCATGATTTGCTGATGCCTTTAATTAAAATACATTTAGTTTCCTAATTTCCAAATTCACATTCCTAATTCAAATCAGATACCAGGCTGTTTTCTTACTTTGACTTCATATTCTACTCCCATACAGAATTTTTATATGTTCCCAAATGCACATTTGATTCCTTCTCCAAACACATAGGAGCCCCTGAAGCCAGTTGTGGTTGACTTAGTCTAGGTTCTTGAAGGTTCTTACACTTGGATAGTATCTACAGGTGCCATTTGAGGGCAGGAGCTGTTTGTGCTGTGCCCACAAGGCAACCACACATTTCACCTCTGCAGCAGAGCCAGAAAATTCCCTGTGTTTTGTTCTAACCTAACAAATGAAATCCATTGCGGCAGAGCAGAAATGTTATCTTGACTGGGCAAAGTCCTCCCCTGACCTTTCAGAATTAAAGAATGTTTTAGAAATTGTGGTCTGCTAGAAGCCTCTCTGCCAAGAAAACCATTTGTGGTCATGGGTGTGAATGCAGAGGTCAGTGGGGCAAACCTCTCCTCACAGAAGTTCAAAGCAGACCCAAGTCAGCAGAACTGGGGTAAGATTTCAGGGATACCACTGAGGCCCTTTTTTAGATCATCCTGAATGGCTTCTGTGCTCTGGTTGCAAACTAGGCTGAACTGAGACCCATGGGCCTATATTTCTCCTTGAAAACCTAACCTAGAGAAGACAAAACCAAACCCAAGCAGAGAAAGATGCTCTCCAATGCTTCCTACAGGAACAAAGCACAGGTCACTACACCTAATTAGACAGGTGCTCCACTGGGGGAAGCATAGACCCTGCTGGTCCAGGCCAGCCTCTTCTCCCCTAGAGCCAATTGCATAAGAAGCAGGTTTCATAGTGGAGGAAGAAAAAAACAAACAAAACCCCAAAGGTCGTAACCACTTCATCAACAAAGACCAAGAGAACTCTCTACAATCCTCCAGAATGTTTTAACTAGTGTGTCCCCAGCCACAGAGCTGGTCTTGAATAGCTAGGGTCTGTTGACACATTCATGCTAGTACCTAGTTTCCAGAAGCCAAAGTTTAGGGATTCTTTGGGGCATCTGCACAGCCAGCTGTTTCCTTCATCTTTCCTTTCCTCTCCTCTCCAGACTACCAGCATCATTTATTCCTAGGCCACCCTCGGCCTCAAGAAGGCTAGGTGGGAAAGCTCTTGATTGCAAGTCTCCACATCTTCCTCCACCTCAAGGTGAGGAAGGATGTCTGGGTTGAGGTAAGGCAAGCCCAGGCTTGCACTGCTCCTGGGGTCAGAGGTGGGGAGCAGCTCTGGTCTCCTGGACCAGGCTCCTGGCCCCCAAGGCTCTTTTGCCCCAAGGTCCTGCCAGCCCCGCCCTGGTACCTTGTGGGTGAGGGAGTGCTGCTTGAGGTGGTGGGGCTGCACGAACTCCATGCCACACTCGGAGCAGATGTAGGGCCGGATGTCTTTGTGCTTCATCATGTGGTTCTGCAGCTGGCTCGGGTACTGGAAGGTCTTGTCACACTCGGAGCAGTTGTACTGGATGGGGCCCCGGTGCGTGGTGAGGTGCCTCTTCAGCTGGGCCAGGGTGGGGAAGTCGAGACCGCACTCCACACAGATGTTCTCCCGCCCGCTGGCGTGCTTGGCCTCGTGGGCCTTGAGCTCGCTCGGGTAGGCGAAGCCCCGGCCGCACACGCGGCAGTTGTGTGGCTTCACCTCGCTGTGCTGCATCATGTGGCGCTTCAGGTGGCTGGTCTGGGTGAAGGCCTTGTGGCACACCTGGCATTTGTGGGGCCGCGTGCCCTGGTGGGTGAGCATGTGGGTGTGCAGGTGGCTGAGCTGCTTGAAGAGCTTCCCGCAGCGGGTGCAGGCGTGCGGCTTGATGCCGCTGTGGCCCAGGATGTGGGTGACCAGGTTGTACTTGGAGGTGTAGGACTTGTCGCAGGTGGGGCACTGCCAGCGCTTCTGCGCCCCGCCCACGTCCACGTAGTAGCTATCGTCGATCTGCACGTTCACGTCCACGCGCTCCACCTTCTGCTTGGTCTCCTCGCGCTCGCGGGGCTCGGCTTTGCGCGGCAGCAGCGGCTCGGGGGGCTGCTTGGGCAGGAAGGTGTGCCGGCTGAAGGGGAACGGCGAGGACGCGGGCACGAAGAAGGGGAACATGAGGCCCGGGGGGACTTTGGGGTAGTAGGGGTAGGGCGCCGGCAGGAAGGGCGGGGGTGTGGGCTGGGGCCACACGGCGCTGGGCTTCACGGGCTCCTGCTTGACGGCTTTGCCCCCCGCGTGTTCGCGGGTGCGGTAGAACTGGAAGCCCATGTTGCACAGGTCGATCATCTGCGAGTCGTACTTGGGGCGCGGAGGCTGCGGGAACAGCAAGGGGAGGCCGCGCGGGCCGTGGCTTTTGCCCTCGTCGGCGTGGAGGCCCCCGGCGGCCTCCTCCGCGGGGTGGTGGGAGGGCATCTTGGTGGGCATGCTCTTGCGTTTGCGGGACCCGCCTCCTTCGAAGGCCCCGTCGAGGTCCCCCGGGGGAGGCTCATACCGGAACTGGGAGAAGGGCCCGCGCAGAGCCTCCGGGAACGGGTGTCTCTGAGGCGCCTTCGCGCGGGAGGCCACGGGCTGCAGGCAGTGGGGAAAGGAGGGGCCTCTCTTCACGCCCAGATTGAAATGCACGTCCTCGTCTTTGATCATCTTCATTTCCTTCTGCATCCTTTTCAACTTTCCTTTAAAAAGAAAGAAACTTTTTTAAAATTTTTTATATTTTTTGACAATCAAAACATAAGCTTTAATTTTTTCTCTTTTTTTCCCTTCTAGCTTGACTTTATTTTTTTCCATCTTTTTTTCAATTTAAAAAAAAATTACATCATTGTTTGTTTTTAAACAGTATTTGCTTGACCCCACCCCCTCAGGTGTAGTCCCCATGGAGTGTCCTTCCCCAAGGCACCCCTGCACCATCACCTCAGTCCCCTGAGCTCCTCCCTCCCTCCCTCTGATCCCTCTCCCGTCTCCTCCCCTGCAGGATGTCTCTGTCTCTGCTTTATAATTGCCCGTTTTTGCTTTGTTATGTTTTGTACTGTTATTATTTTTTACACTGATGTCTTACTTGGTTTCCCTATATTCCTGCTATAAGTGAAACTATCCGATATTTTTCTTTTTCCTTCTGGCTTATTTCACTGAGCTTAATTCCTTCTAGCTCCATCCACATTGCTGCGAATGACATGGGTTTATCTCTTTGGATTGCTGAATAATATTCCATTGTATATATATGTCAAAGTAATTTTCTCTTTATGGTTTTGGCTAGATGTCAGTACAAACTTATGGAGAGTAGTGTTTGTTTAATACTGACCCTCATTTATTCTAGAGCTGTTCAAAATATCACTGATGTTTCCCCTTGTGAAGCCAGTCACTAATGTGCAAAGCACTGGCCGTCTGGAGTGTGACCCCAAGCTTGTGTCAACCGGGGCTCCAGTGTGAAAGTCTTTAGCTACAGAAACATAGCTGGGTGTGGGAGAAACCTGAGACTTGTCTGGCCATTATCCCTATTTAAGATGAAGGTACCAAGGCCCAGAGAAATGAAGGGACACTCTCAAACCCCACTGCTACCCACTTCAGGAGTCAGAACTAGGACATGTCCAGTCTGAAATGGCATTGTCTACTAACGCTGATTTAAATTGTGTCTTTTAGGGCTGTTTCTTCTGTGAGGTAACTGATTTCCACTTCCTCGTGGTGTCCTAGGGCCTTTGCTGCTGGAGGATGGGGATATTTGAGACCATGCAGAAGGTATGTGAATGCTTACGTTACTTTTCAGAATTTCTGTGTATCTACCCTGAGTGAAGTATACTGTTGGGGGGTATATCAAAGGGATGAGATCAATGTGATTAAGAAAAGCACATAACCCAGTGTTGCAAAGTCATATTTATGCTTCCACCTGAAGCAATTTTGCATAAACAAAAATCCCAGGATTGTGAACTTGAAAACTGCACTTACATCACCTCCTTCATGCAAGTGTCAAAGCTCGACTTCCAGTGTCTCCTGCTGTGCCTGACATTGCCCTGCTTAAGCAGTACTGCCTGCTGGTGACTACGTCAGGCATGCCTAGGAGAGCCTATGGGCCCAGAGTCTAAGCCAGGGGCCTTTCACTTACCTCCTTGACATTATTCTATCTTCCTCACATGGGTACTTGTGCAAAGAACCAAGTGGTAGACTCTGCATTTTCAATAATAGCCCTTTTTTTCTCAAATCCTCTAAGCTTGCAAGAGATTGACCCCCTTTGCTCCTCAGAGGTTCCCACAGAGCCAGTGGGTGTGGCCAGGTGTGAGTTCTGGCTCTGAGCCACTGGAGACAGGAGTGGTATAGGGCCCAGGACTACCTCAAGGCTCAGGCCCCTGAGAATAGCCTCTTGCTTAACAATGCAAGGTGATGTCTCCCGTAGTGAGAGGGGCAGTAGCTTTTAGTGATTTGCTGTAGCCTTTGGTAAAGCAAATGCGTTCTCACAAGTTTTACAATTTGGAATATTCAAAAATTGCATGTGTGTCTTTATGAGAGATCTGAGAAGTGCAGTACAATTTAAACAAAAATAGACCCTTTAATATTGAATTCCCAGTTCTATACACAGACATCTGATCGAGAGAAAGAAATATGTGCCCTTATTCAATGACTGTTTTGACATTGTTTAAAGCTGTTATGTGTCAGGGAACTAAAAAGTAGTGTCTATTAATATTTGCTTTGTGTTTATGTGAGTGGGAAGATAGCTCACTTGTTTCCATGGGTTTGGGGCTTAGTAATTATGAACAAGAGTTCATATATCCAGCAAAGGGGTAACCCAGTCCCATGTGCCATCCTTGTGCGTTTCCTAAAATTCTTACAAAATGTTAGGTTTTCTACTACTGCTGCTTTAAGAACCAGGCACTTGCAGGAAGTGATAAGAGCAATAGGAGAATGATATGCTTAGTGTTAGGTGACTAGGAGGGACTGGGGTGTTGAATAGGGGGAGTTGTGCTGCTGCTGCTGCTCTGAAAGGATGGCCACAGGGCAGAGGCTCTAGGGTGGTTTTTCATGTTTACTAGGTCATCCTCTTGGCTTGCAATTCAGCAGGTCCTCCTCATTCCTAATATCACATATGATTAAAGAGTGTCTGACCCTAGACTAAGAACCTGTTAATCTATAAATAGAATTGTTTTTTTCCAATAAGGCTAATGTGTCCTATTAAAAGGGGAGAGGGGAGATGGCAGATCCAGTCTCTGGGATTTCATTTTGCCTACAATTGATTTTATAACCCCTTTGGAGATAAGATTCTATTTGCAGAAAGACTATAGACTGGCGAGAACACTCCCAGGCTACCAGTGACTATGGCAGACACAGCAGAGCCAATGCAAACTGGTTCTGTCTGTTTTATCCTGATCTGGTTGAAAGAGGCAGTGGTTTCTACTTCATATTAGATTGTTTGATTGAAGAATCAGTTAAAAAAAAAAAAGACTGGTCAGAACATACTGAATAATATGTGTATTTTATTGTTAAGAATGTATTTGAAAATGCATGGCTAATGATAAATAATATCTTTATATCAGATGCCGTGTCTTATACTGGAAAGCTACTGCTTCAAAAAGAATGTTGTCACTAATTTTGAAATTGAAGGTGTTTCAGTTTTATACACATTGTTATTGCTTTGCTTAATATTTTTGTTTTAGTTTTGACATAGTCTTGCTAATTAATTCATTTTAATGTATTAGGAGTGACACTTCTGATTTAATGCTGGATTCCAAAATATATTTATTTTCAGTGTTTGCATTTGTATTTTATCACCATTGACCTAGTAAAGCAGAAAAATATTGTTTAATGGTGATGATGTGTGTTTTTTTTTACACATGGCAGACTTATGTCCCCCAAATGCAGAGATTTTGCATATGTGCATTTTAATTTACCTTCTCTTTCAATATGATGAAAAGCATTTCTCCCAGTTTCTGGCTTGTGCATATATATACCCCACCCCTAAAATAGTAGTCTGTCTGTTCTGATAAAATCAGTAACTCAGGAGATTTAAAAAAGCATTGAGATTCATCCATGTGCATTTATCAAGCCCTTCAAAACAGCAGTCACTTTCTGCATAAAGATCTTAGGAGCACAACCACTCCTTGCAGAGGTCGAGATTTGGACCTACTTCCTCTCAGCCTTCTTGAGAGATAAGTCAGCTTTGGCTGCTACTAGTTACTAAAATCCCTATGTTTTCGGTACAGGGTACTAAGGAGAAACCCTAAAAAGAAACAGAACCCAAAAACAAGTCCATATTGGGTATGAGAAATATTGAAGGGAAGAGCAGGGAAAGGATGTCTTCCTTAGGAGGTAATTTATCTTGAAATTAGTCAACTTAAAACTCTGAGCAGACTCTGCAAAAATATTAATAGACACCTAGAAAATCTCAGTGTGTGCTACCCACGTGCTCCCCTTGATTTCTAAAAATTGGCATGCATCCATAGAAGATACCGGATTCCAGTGCAAGAGATAAGAGGGAAAAAAATGTAGCAATAAATCTACTTAACTAAGGCTGGGTAGAGGACAGGGAACAAAAGGGCCTCCCTTGGTCCATAATCCGTCACTGCTCCCAAAATTCCTGCAGGTGGTAAGACAGTTCCCCACCAGGATGTACTGAAACAATATGTAAAAAGAAAGAAGTGAAATTGTAAAAGTAGGTAGCTATAGGATAATGGAAAGAGTGTTGGTTTGAGCCTGAGGATCTATGTTTGATACTGTCATTGTAGGAGCAGCTGTGAGAAATTGAGCAAGTTTGTTTGGGGGCTTGATTTTCTAACTCACGAAATTGGGGTTGGTATATCCCCATAAGGTTGTTGGAAACCTAAAATAAAGTATGTATGTGAAAGCTTATTAAACATCGGACCGTGTCAAACCCACGAGGGTAACAAAGAATGGACAGGAAAAGTTGGGATGAGCATCAGTGGGTTGATGTCAGCTGACATCATCTGTTTTCCAAATGGAGGCTCTTGGTCACCATTGCCTGACATCTGGGCCTCTGCTTTGTTAATTCAAAATCAAGACTTCACTGATTTACCTTGAATTAGTCTTGTCACAACAGAGTGTAAATGAGTAAGAGGCCAATAGGTAAGGCCAGGATAGGTTTACCCATTCACTGTGAAGATCAACCTTCTAGCTTAAGAATATTCTCACCCTTCTCTTTGGTTCTCTTCCCTATGTGGAGATATCTTTGAGCCACATTAAAAGCAGATGGTTGTGGTGAGTGGTTACACCATGGGATAGGGTGGTCTTATGAGTTATTTCATCTGGTCTATGGAAAAATGAAAAACTGCCTTTAGTCTAATATCAGAAGTCACCTCCTCATAGTTTGAGGAGGACCTGTTTGTCAGACTCAGAATCTCGGATTCTGGGACAGGGCTGGAGATCAGCACTGGCAAACTGATTCTTTCCATTGCTGCTGAACTGTGAGAATGAGGACTTTGGTTTATTCATTGTGGGGTTTCCAGTCCCAGCATGGTGCCTGGCACACAGTAAATATTCACTAAACTGCTTCAGGATGAAAGAAGGAACACCTGGTTCTTATATTTAAAGTCTCCATGGAGAACTTTCAAATGTGTGATTTTATTTTATATTATTTAAACTGTAGGGACTTTTTGGTATGTTCCTCATCATATTATCAACACACTCATATATGTGTAGGTAGTTAAGTGGAAAGATCTCAATATACACACCTTTGGTGTGTGTTGATGCTTATCTTCCTCATTTTCCAAGGAACGATACTCTGAACTATCCCTTTGACTCAAAATAAGCCCTAAATCCCGACTGAACAAATGTGAAGGGGCCATCCTCAAAGTGCCACAAGATTCTGCAACTCATTCAAAAACTAGATGCTTGCAAAGTCCAACAGGCGGTAGAGGGAACAGCCATAGAGGGTAAAAAAATAAAAGACCCCTGGAGTGAGAATGTGAAACATAAACCTAGAATAGGTAGTAGCCCTATACTTTTCTACCCAAAGGATATATTTGGGAAGTTAGTAGCAGTTTATCCTTTGTACAAATGTGGGGGTGGGAAGGGGAAGCTTAGAATAATTACATTTCTTTTAATTGCTATGGCCAGAGAATATTCTAAGTCACTGGCTTTCTTGCATATATACTCAGTGACTAAACCAATAGAATGTAATGTGGGAAGCATAGTTTGAGGAGGGAAATACATGGATGGTCTGTGTTAGAGGAATCTGGAACTCAGCATTGTGTTCCGAAAACAGATCTATCATCCATGAAAGTTAGTGATGGGGACATGGGAAATGAATGGATTTTATAAACAAAAACAAAATCTCTTTGAACCAATTAGAAATGCAAGGTGTTATCAAGATGAAACTACTTTAGTTTGGGGGGGAAATGCTTCTAATAATGCCCTTTAATTGGGAATTCACCTACTGCACCAAAATATAAATATTCCCCAGATAAAATTACTGGTATTTTGTGGTTCTCATTCTAATGGAAGGTCATTCCAGTAAATGCTGTTACAGAGTCATAGTGAGTCAGCATGCCAGGGGCAATCTTTTTATCTTCACTCCACACTGTTCTGTTCATCCTGAAATTCATGAAAGGTTACTCTCTCATATGAAAAAAAGAAAACACCTTCTTTATTACTTGAAGATGGCCAGTATTTCATTGGAAAATATTACTTTTTAATGTTGGAGATTCTACCTTCCCCTTTAATTTGAGAGTGGCACTTTACTTATGTAGGCTACCCTGGAAGTTGGCTCTTAACAAAGATGGAAGCAGAGAGGTGGGTGAGACTTATGAATAATTTTAAGAATAAGAAGCTGTGCTGAGAGAAGCAATGGGTGGGGATAACAGAAAGGCAGGATGGGACATATATGTAATGACTGCTAACCTCTCTCTGATTGTACAAAGGGGTCCTGTAAGGCTCCACCAAAGTAGAATTTTGTTGGGTCAGCTGGTTCTTCCTGAATTTGTGCTAACAGAAGACATTGAGTCTTAGAATTAAATGTTCTAATGAATCAGCAAAATTGTGTTATGTATGTATGGAGAACTTTCAAATGTGTGATTTTATTTTATATTATTTAAACTGTTGGTGACTTTTTGGTATGTTCCTCATCATATTATCATGTTGAGTTCTTCACCTGAAAGTATTTGGCAAGCAGTGACTCTGTTTTGCATTCCTGAAGTTGGCAGAATGGATGGTTCTCTGTATACATGTGATAGATAGAGCAATATGTTCTTAAGAAATGAATGGCCTGCAATTGTCTCTCCAGAGTTATTGGTCAGAGTCAATAAGTAACCAGATACCTGGTAGCCAGGACCCAGAACCCTTCTAGATAGCCTTGTGGTCCCATTTAATTTATAAACCCAAATTCCTCTTAAAGGAAAGTAATCTGTCAGCTCATGGCATGGGCTGAATCCCCTAAGTGGTCAGAAAACTGATGATGAGACTTGTTTAAATGTGAAATAGACATTTAAAACCATGATTTACTTATATTCCTAAATATCACCAAAACAGAACTTAGTTGAAGTCAAGTTTAGTTTTCTATGTTTAAATTGCCCATAATAGACTTGCATATATACCATTCTTAAAGATCACCTATAAAAATAACAAATTCAGCTAGTAACTGCAGGTTTTATTTAGGAAAGTACTTAATACTAAACCTAATACCTAGGTTTAGTTTTGGGCAAGCAGGAGTGAATATAATTCCTTGAGCACCGAAACAACTGCTAGCATGTTGAGGTTATCGCTGTCCTTGTAACCCATTTAAAGGAAGGAAATGAATGGGAGATATGACTTAGCATTTCTCTTTCCCAACCCTCAGAGGTAAAATATCTCTTGTGGATAGAGTTCCAAATGGAGTATTAGAATTTTCCTCCAACTTTTTAAAGGGGAAACATTAGTCAATTTTTTATTTTATTTACATAGATTAAAAAAACACACCACTCCTACTTAAGCAATAAACGTTAATGCATGTGTACATGCACATTAAAAAGCCTCAGTTTGTCCATCTCTGGATATGGCAACATAGTTGGTTTGGTAGGCCTCAGAAAATATGACATGTAAACAAAAGTGGCAGAATCAACTCAAAGTGGATGAGGTTAGTCATCTGAGGAAAGACTACTTTAAAAGTATAACTCAAGGCAAACTTTTTTCAGGTGAGAGAGTGAAGAACTGTTTTGTATTTTGATTGTGGTTGTTCTTATACAGCTATTAAATATCATAGAACTCAATGACGTTTACTCTAAGGAATTAAAAATAAGTTTAAGAATATAAAAGAAACATGTTAATACTACTCTGCGCATCATTTATAAAAAGAATTACAGGATATTTGGGAAATTTCCAACAATAGTCAAGGCAACCAGACTCTACCTACTAAACAATTCATATCTATGGGATGCATCCAGTATATCCATGCATCCATATGGTATATAAAGGGGAACAGTGTTACAAGAATTTGATAATACTGATTCCTATTCCCTCCATAAGGGGCACTTTAAATATGACAGAGGTCAACTATTTTTGTGTGTGTATGCTTTCTGTTCAGCAAGAATATTGTGAAGCAGGGGATAGTACATTAAGTTATCCTTCAAGGTTCTAATCTTTGCCCCTGATGGCATATTCTGTAAACAATCTTCTATAATTGCTCCAGTATTCTTTGAAATGTAAAATAGTTTACTCTCAGTAGGCAGGATCCATTCTGGTCATTAGAAACTATACTTCTATCCCATATAAATCAATAGATTGGTATTAATATTCAGGTCCACAGCACACTCTTGTGAATCATTTTCTATAATCCTGATTAACTGAGACCTCCTACAAAATGGAACTCATGAATTTCTAAACCCAGAGGCCAAATTCTGAGTCATGACAGCCCCAGAGGAGCCACTTTCCCATGAAGTTTACATGAGCAGCCAGCTGCCTTCTTTCTTTGATACTTTTATTGATTTATCAGCCAAACCATCCCAAGAACCTACAGGGCAGAAGGTAGAGAGACCCTCACCTACTGGAGCTTTGTGGAAAATTAAAGACGAAATTTTCCTTTAAAATGGAGCTGGAGGCAAATCCTTCATTTCTCTGAAGTCTGACATGTTTGAAGTGCCTATCGCTGGTAGTGTGCTGTGCTGCTAGTCACCTTTCTTAGTGGGTGGGTATCGGTTTTCTAACAGAACCTGGCTAGAAAGTCAGAAACTTGCCTGGCACCTTATATATTGTTGAGATTTAGTAATTACTTGGGGATTTATTTGACAAATACCATGTTCTAGTTTCTCTTGCTCCCTAATCCCAAACAGAATTTTGGTATAACTTGAAAGAAAGAACAATTGATTGACTTGACCTCTTCCAGTTCATCTAAGCCAATGCCACATCAATAAACTATCAAGAATATCTCAAGTGAGCAAGGTGGTTTAGCAAAGACATAGCAATGACTAGAATAGTGCTCCTCAGATAACATGCCACCCCGCCCCCCTCACCGGTTCCGCATGTTTTCCTCCTGGTTCTGGATTCTTGACCAGTATATAGAAAGGTAAAGTGTCCTTTTATTTCAAAATACTAGGAATGAATGTTGGAGGGCTCTGCAAATGCCCAAGGATAACAGTGACCAAATGCCATGGGGTCTCTGAGGGAGTATGTCACTATAGACTAGAAGGTGCCTATGTTTCAGCAAACATGACCCAGGAGGGCAGGCCCCCATAGCTTCTCTCATTTACTCAAAGATATAAAGTTCTCCTTATACCTAAAAATATCGTAAGTCTACCTCATTCAATAATACTCACTAGTCTAGAAATTGCTATGGCTTTGTTATTTGATGTTTTAACTTCAGTTTTTAAAAATTTAATTAGCAAAACAAAAATGATAGAAAGAATAAATTGTTTCTTTTGTATTTTCTGTGGGTAAACCATGGGGCAAATGCCCATGACACCCATTTATAAATGTCTGTAAGTTATTCTGGGGTCTTTTGAGGAGTCCCAATCTTGCTTGGTGAGGACCTCACCAGGGAGTCTTGAACGGAAAGGACTGAGGCATTTTCTTTTTCCCAAAATTACTGAGCTTACAAGTGACAAAACTAAGAGCTAAATCTCTTAAAGACTTCCTGAAGGATTGGGGCTTAGGAGTGACCACCAGTCTATCTCAATGCACTGATCTCTAATGTATTTACTGCCGACCACAAGCAAGACCATGGAGAATGTAAATGGAAGGTGAGAGGTATAAAATTGTGTAGGTGCAATGCCTTTCCTCAGGGAGCTAACCACCTACTTGAGGAAACCAGCTAGAGATGGTAGGATCAAAGATTATCTGAGTTAGAGGGATCTAATAGGTTAAAAAAAAAAGTAAGCCACAATACTAGTTTCTTAATTATTCAGTGTCTTGGCTTTCACATTTACGAAACAGACTGGCAATGCCTACCTTTGCAGTGGATTAAATACCTTGCAGAGTACCTGCACACAGTGCAGTTCAGTCTGTCTTTAGCATTATCATTATTACTTGTCAGCAAATTGTGTTCAATAAATGATGCTGTCAGTAAGATATCACTTTATTGTGGGATAATTAAGAGTAGGTGAAAGGTTAAAAGGGTGGAGAATTCTGGAATTAAACTACTAAGGGTGAGGTATGGCCTATGATAGCTTCTGGTTATAGTGGTTGATCTAGGCTGTCTAGTCAGGGTCTCTCATGCTTCATCAGCCTGTAGAACTTGGGCTGAGGAAACACAGTGGCACACTGTCAAGAAGCAAAGTATGACCCCACAACAACAATCCTCTGACCACCCTTAAGTTACATAATCTAAATTAATGACTTTCTCCATCTTCCAATGCTCTCTTTCATAGCTCCTAGCTTTATTTCCCTGGTAGTACTATCAGAAAGTATTTGGCCATTCATTCATCTATTCTGTGTCTTTCCCCACTAGACCATAAGCCCCATGACATCTGGTACCTTGCCTAGGCTATTCATTATTGTATCCATCTAGAAGAATGCCCAGCACATAGTAGGTTAGCACATTAGAATTACTTGGAAAGTTTTAAAGATACAGTGCCCCTCTGCACCTAAAAAAAAGTGCAGTGCCTAAGTCCCTCCCCAGCTCTAAATTACATCAGGATCTCTAGAGTTGGGACCCAGACATTAATGTATTTTAAGAGCTCTGTAGGTGATTCTCATGGCCACCCAAGGTAAGAACTACTTGATGGAGGCACTGAACAAAGTTGTGTTACACACATAACAGAGCCTGTACAGTAAGAGAAGAATGAGTGGATATGGGGTGGTAGAAGAGGTTCTGATGGAAGAATCCCTGTGACTTACAGCCATCCCTCCCTTTCTATTACCTACCAAGGCTACTAGTAATGGAGTCTGGGAGTGAAGAGTAGATTCTTCTCTCTGCCAAGGCTGAGTTGATGAAGCATGGCCCATGGCAATGACCATTTTGGGGTCCAGGTCATCCACAGAGGGAAGTGTCCTGGATAGGTCATACCCTGGTGGTAGATATCATCAGTGCACTATTTGCAGGCATATGAATCTTAGGCTTGAGAACATTCCCCACTCTTTTTCCTTATCCCAGACATCTACCCCATCCCAGTGTCCTACCCAGTCACCTGACAAAAAGCTGGTCTGGAGCTCTGACCACTCACAGGGATGGTCCCCTGGCTCTTCTAACCTGCAAAGCTGTCAATGAGGAAGAGGGTAGAAGAAGGTTTTCTCTCTGCATGACTATGATCTTCTAAAAGGTTGAGTTGTGGGATTTCTTTTTTCACTTCTCTCTTGGAAATTACCTTCATATTCTGATTGGCCTATAGGCTAAGACTTCTTCTTTACATTGAGAAAGCATTTCCCACTATTTAGGAGGCAAAGTAGGACTGTTTTTTTTTTTTTTCTTCAGCTTTCCTGATTGACTTTCAATGCCATTTGTCAAGGTTGGTTTTCTTAACAATTTTTAAAAAAATTTTCTAACAATAAACAACTAAATGCAAAATCTTCCCTTGTATTTTGATGGATGGTTCACACCTTTTAGAATATCTAGCTCATATTTTTAGAAAGAAGCAGCTGGTATTCTTGACATTTAATTCCAACAAAATGCCTCATTCATTTCAATCCCCCTCTTCCAGATAGTGTACAGAGACTATTGGAAAATAGTTGATGACACGGGTCCAAATGTCTACATTAAATGTATAGGAAAGGTAGAATATGCTTTTAATATCTTGGAAGCTGTGCTAATGGCATCGAAATGACAGATAGTAAGAAAATGTGATTGTGCCAGGGAAGAGTGACTGTTTTAGTTGCTACTGGTATCTATAAGGGGTACCTTTGAAACTCAAGTTGAATCAACAGGTTTTTGTTCCTGGTCAAGAAGAATGTTTTACCCAAAAGTCTTTGCTGTAAATCAGTGGTGACAGTAGTAATGTAAAACTGTCCTTAATGGAGGATTCATCAAATGCAAGGTTTTTACATGATTATGTTGTTCTACCATTATTCCTATTTTAAAGGTAAAGGACTTGAGGCACAATAAGTATAAATGAGTTGTCAAAGATCATGTAGTCAGAAAGTAGCAGCTCTTAGCCAGGGGTTGGCAAAATTTTACTGTATGGGATCAAAAAGTAAATATTTTTGGCTTTGTGAAGCCTAGGCTCTCTGTTGCACATTCTCAAACCTGCTGTTGTAATGAAAGCAGCCAGGGTTACCATATAAACAAATGAGAGAAGCTGTGTTCCAGTGAAACAGCCCAAACAGAGGTGGTGGGCTGGATTTAAACTTGGGACTTTGGTTTGCTAAGTCCTGCTCTTAGCCATCACATAAACTCTCTCTTGGGGTCTGCTGCTGGCCTTTTCTGTTTCAATAACCCCTTTTCAAGGTTTACATATGAGCTATTGTAGACACTCAGTGGCCTACTGGGCAAATAATCGAGTTTTTTAAATGAGTCTTATAGCTCAAGGCCAGCAACACTTTAAATGTTACCATGGGAAAGGTCTTTGGGGATTATAAACCATACAAGGATATTCAGAGGAAAGGCTCCCAGTGCATCTAGCTCTCAGGAGTGAACTGGCACAATGGAAGAATTAGATCTATGTGGCATCTGCTCTGTGCCAGGCCCTGTGCAAGGACACTTGCTCTCCCACAGCTTCCAAGCATCTTATACACCATTCCTTCCATGCCAGGGTTAATAAGGTGACCCTCAAGAACACACACTACCAATAAGATAAAAGAATTTAAGAAATGGAACATTATGTCATTAATGTTCCCACATCAATCTTGTAAAACAGGTGCCATGATTACTTTTTATAGATGAGAAATAGATCGGAAAGGAAGTCATGCCCGAGGTCAGAGTGAGTGAGATGTTGGGCTGGCACTTTACCCCCAGATGTGCTCAGTTTCTTTGCTTGTACACTAGTATGTGTACGTACACATATGGTTAAGCCACTGCCCCTCTACAATGGACTTAACACCTCACAGTGCTTCATAAACAATCACTAAGTGAGTTTGAATTGTCAGTTAAATCTGAAATTCTGTTTGCTTCTGTTCTGTACAAAGGAGAATATGCAATGTTGATGAACCCCTCTCACATCACATAGCTGCTGTAATAAACGATATAAACGTGAAAGATCTTTGCAAATGGCAAAAGTATTCTGCCAGTGATCAGTGATGGCATCTGTCAGGGAACTTTTTTGTGGTGAGGTAGGTCCTTTCACCTCCTTGCTGCGTTGCTGGCTCCTGAAGGGTTCCCCTGAATCCAGGAGACCCAGGCCACTGAATCATTCAGATTGCCCACATCTAGGGCAGAATTGGCCTCCCAAAATCCCCTGAAATAGGAGCTTGGTAACTTGAAAAAGGTTACAAAGTAGTCATCCAATTTATACTCACATAAATGATTGTCCTCGCCATCCTTCCCCCTTCTACCTTCTTTCCAAGAGACTTTCCACCCATTTCTATTCCTCTAGTTTCAAAATGGGCTTTTTCCTCTGGATAAGTGTAAATCTCACTCTTTCTGCCAGACCTAAACCCTGTTTAGTTGTTAGTACAACATGGTGTAGGGGATATTGAAGAGCTTGGTTCAAAGTTGGAATCTCCAACTCATTGGTGAGAGGGCTTTTGTGTGTCTTAGCTTAATACTGTGGGCTCTGAAAATCTTTGACTAGAAACTGGAAAAGTTGAATAGCTTAATACCCAATTCTCATGGAATCACCAATAATGAAAATGTGTAGACAAAGTACATCAGGTCATATTAGGCACTTTTAAGGGGGTGTGTGTGTGTGTGTAGGGTAAAGTAAAAAGTATCAGGCTTTTCTGCCCTCCTGCCATCAGGATAGATGATGGATCCTTGCGGTCCTGAATGCATGCCTGATGGCGGGCACCTGGAGTAGGGTGTGGGCATAGGTAGATGGGATTCACCTGGGCTGAGACTGGGCTATTAAGGGCGGCGTCACGGTGACGCCAGCAGAAGCCGAGAAAGAGACAACCATGAGAGAGCAGAGAAGCAAGGCCACAAGAAAACGCCAGAGAGCCCAGATAGAGTGAAGACTGGCTGGGACCAGCACCCTTGTCTGCCGTGTACCTGGTAAATCCCAATAAAAGCCTGCAGAAGCTGTTGAGGGCTCCAGGACTCTGACTCCTCCCTTACCCCGTCTGCTGGGATCATGGAAAACCTGCACTGTGTCCATTCCTGCCTTTCCAGTATGTGTGTATAATCTCTTTATATAAACCTGCACTTGCTGGGGTAGTTTAGATAACTGGAGAGAATGATTTCAAAGACAAGGATGGCACCGAATTTCAGATTTAAAATGTATGAAGACAAAATATACAATGAGTATCAAGGGCTGAGAATCACTGAATCAAAATCACACTGGAAAAAAATCCAGTCATGAAAGTAAATATTCTTGAAATGACATTTCATAAGATAGACAAAAACCAAAGTGCGAAGGACATTTTCTGAATCAATGTAAAAGTGTGTAGAAATAGCTGAATCTAAATTGAGTAAGAACTGTGTGACAAATTGATGAGGTAGTGAAGGCCAATGGAGATAGTGATTTGCCTGTTCTGAGAGTTTGAATGCTGCAGATCAAATCAAGAATATTCTGGCTAAAGAATATTTCCTTGGGTGGGGTCGGGGTGGGGGTTGGTGAGATTTCCTTGGAAGTGTTCGCAAAAGAAAGAGTGCTTTTAGTGATGCACACCTGAAACTTAAGTAATGTTATAATGCAGAGTTACTTCATTTTTTTTTTAAAAGAAAGTTTTTAAAAGTGCTTTCTTATACCTATTTTCTGCTCTTTGGAGCTTTTTGACTTCAAACTATTGAGGATGGCTTGGTTTTTGGTTGATCTCTATCAATACCCCCCATTTCTCTCCTTCCTCCCCCCTCATTAACTATCTCTGGCATTCTGATAAAAAGGGTACAGTTGGCAACATCAAGTTTTTAATCTTCATTTTTGCTAGTTGAAAAATGGTGCAGCTGACCTAAGCTAGAACTAACGTGAATGAGTGAGTAAATAACAAAACACCTTCCTATTGAAGGTCTCACCTGGTAAGGCGTATCTCATTTGGCCCGTTTAACAGTAATAACATAGGTGCCAATTCAATCTAGAGCCTAGTGAATTGCTTTTAATATCTGAAACATTTGGGTTTTCAGGGTAATCACTTTTCTTTAGGGGTTAATAGGAAATTCAACACCAGTGGAGAATCTTGCATAGAGCTTCTTTGGGAGAATCAAGCAAGTAACATTTTTAAAGTGGTCCTTGGTATATCTTATTCTAGAAGAAATGAGTCACTGGCCAATTCATGGCTTATGAACGTCGTGTGAATAAAGAGTGTGTGGGATATTCAAAGAAGAAATGGGCACCATATGTGGACACCCTAAAACTGGCTGGTGACTCAGCTATCTGGGTGCTGTCTAGGCTGCTGGCAAAAGACAGGCATAATACAAAGCCCACACAGCATTATGGTTAGCAGAACAACAAGAAGACAGTCAGGAAAGCAGTTGGTATAATTTGGCTATTGATCAAGCTATTAGATTAAAAGACAAATGAGCTGGCACCACAATTATGTTAAGGTGGGCAACTCCACACAATTTATTTTTAATGAGCTTTTAAATAATATAAATTCATTACTTTTGTAAACTTTAATACTAAAACATTTAAGGAAGAAAATGAAAATAATCAGTAATACCACCACCAACCGTAACCACGTAAATATTTTGGTTTCTGTTGAGTCTTTTGTAAAGCGTGAATACGTTTTCTTTTATATCTCTATTTACTATGTACATCGTTATGCTATATACAAATAACACTGCAGTAGACAACTTGGTATACAAATCTTGATTGAGTTGCTTTTATTTCCTGAGATAGATTATCTAGTGATAGATTTACTCAGCTAAAGAATATGCATTTTCAGATCATATATATATTGCTAAATTGACTTTCAGAAAAGTCAATCTAATTTATACTTAAATGATTAATTTCTTTAAATTTATCCTTTTACCTTTTATAGATTCCTTCACTTTCCACCTGAAATTAAATAACTTCCTGTTATACCCATTATTATGGTTAGTCCTCCCCAAAACCTCGTTAGATGAAGAGAATGTTTCAAGCACGGAAGAAAGTTTCAGACACCAACTTGTTCAGATTTTATTAGTGCTTCCATCTGACAGAAGCACAGGAAAGATAATGAGAGTTAAAATTCTAGATCTTAAACATTTGGAATCTCAGTTCATGTATTTCCTTCCTACTGGATGACCTTGACTCTATATGTCAAGGTCAGTAATACTCTCAGATGAATGAGATATCTCTGGTCTCTTCCTATTCATCTTGTAATTCTAGGTAGGAGGTTAGGTACTCAAGAGCAGGCAACAAGAGACTGGAGAAGACTTTGTCATCTTTCTGTATCCATTAGGAAATACATCATTCCATTTCTCCCTGATGCGAAGATTAGATTTGCACATAACCTAGAAGAGAACCCCCAAGGTGAAGGACAATGAGCCAATGCTCGTTGTAGAGTTGAGAGAATCAGATCTGAACTTGGGATGAACTTAATAACTGATGTGGCTAAGGAAAACTTAGTAAAAACAAAGATGGCACTCCAGCCTCAAGCTACGTTAGTAGCACATGCTCTGACCATGAGGACAACTGAATGCTGGAGAATGCTGAGATACTCTTCCCCTAGATAATTTTTACCTTCTTATGTGACTTAAGTAACACAGAGGAATCCATAAGAAAAGCGAGCAAGACTCCTTCCTCCCTGATTTGCACAATATTTGCAGATTATCATCTGCTAATGCACTATGGGATTACAATTTAGTGCCTAGAAAAAAAAAAACTGCTTTACACTGATGTTTGCTGGTCCACTAAAGCTTCACCATAATCTGTGGTCAACCATTGCCTCATTTTCCTGCAGGGGTCAAATTTATTTTATTTTGAAACATGTCTTTTCCATTTGTGTCTGTGCAATTTCAAATTCAGAGAAACCATTTCTTAAAATGCCTGACATTTAAGAAAACCTGGCACTGTATTACCATCCTGAAGCCAAGTGTCACATGTGTAGAAAGTAGTAGAGTTTAGCTTATTGAGTGTGCCAGATTTTCCTTAAAATTAACATTTGTGCCATATGTTGGTACCCTAAACTTAATACTCCTTTGGCTGATGAAAATGAAAAAGGAAAACATTTTCAGACTGAACCCTGTTCTCTCTTTGTAGATATTGTTTTATGGAGATATTAGCAGCAAACTTATTTGTAAGTGACAATGAGTTTGAATGCCTGCTCTGGAATTCTAGGTAAGAGGTTAGGAACCCAAAATCAGGCAGGCTCAAAGATCTGAGTTTTTAGGTGAAGGTGTCTGAGGGTGTCTGCCCTCTGATGAAACTATATTCTCAATTTACTCTTCAGTTGTTCACAATGCCATCAGCAGTAACTTGAGATATCCCCATTTACAATGTTAAGAGGGTGAGGTGAACAGGAAGAGACCAGAGATAACTCATTCATCTCAGAGAATTACTCCAGAAATATAGACAATGCCCAGGCAACACAGGTTAACAAGTGACCAATACTTACACATCTCCCTTCTGGGTCACAGCTGTTGGGTGCCTCCTGACCTTTGAGGTTACATTCACTCTGACTTCCTTCCTCTGCCCATGCCTATCTCAGTAAATGTGGCTTCCATGATGTGAAGAAAAAGTAATAGTTCTATGCCCATAAGCTATCTGCATAATTTCTAGGTTTGCAATATGCAAACCCTGGGTGACTCGGACAGAGTCTGGTGCTCTCCTTGGCTCACAGAGGGCATGGCCTTTTGTTTATAAACATCCAAAACCCATATCCAAGGGGGAGGTGAGAGGGCAAAGTCATCATGGGAACCTTACCAAGCCAGACTGAGACTCCTCAGAAGACCCCAAAATAACACACAAAAACTTATAAATAGGTTAGTTATGGGCATTTGCCCCATATTCTACCTACTGATGTGGTCCTGAACAGACCACCTGAGTCCACCCACACATGACTTAGCAAAATCTGTAGCCTCTGTTTTTAGTGTCTGTTCAGAATCTAATCACTTCTTACCACCTCCACTGCTTCTATGTTGGTCTATACCATGCCTTTCTTCAAGGAACTTTGACTTTTACTCTGAAGTAGGTGGACGGTCACCTTTTCATAGCCTCTAAATTCTTCTCCTAAATTCCACACTTAGCTCCCATTAGCCTATTTAATACAGTAGTCAGACTGATTCTGTTAAAATGCAACTCAGATATTGTCACAAGGCCCTCCAGCATCTTCCATGTATTTTAGACTAAAATCTAGAATCCTACTAATGACCTTCAAGGCCCCAACGATATAGATACTTCTCTGAACTTGTAGCCAACTACACTCTCCCTAGCTTACTCTACTCCAATCCCACTGGCCTCTGTTTCTTCACACAGACTAGGCATTTGCCTACCTCAGGGTCTTTGCACCTTCTGCCCAGATACCTACATGATTCTCCCTTGTTTCTTTCAAGTTTTGTTCAATATCACCTTTTCAGTGGAGCTTTCCTAAATCTGCATCACCAGCACTTCTTATTCTATCTCCCCACCCCCTATTTTATTTTTCTCCATTATCTTATTCATTGTCCATTTCTCTCTACTAGCACAGGAAAGCTTATCTTTTGTTCCCTGTTTTGTATATTTAGAATATCTTTCCCATAAAAGCTTGTTGAATGACAAATTACAACTCAGCCATGCACGTGAAAATTAAGTAGGCTTGAACATATAGAATAGTCTGTGTTGTCAACAGAGCTAATTGGGCTCCACTTCAGAGCAACTTCAGGAGACTTGGAAGCTCTCTAAGCCCAGCTCAGCTGCTCATCTTCCAGCTCAGTTCTGATAACTGTCTGTGAGGCCCACAGAAGCAGTTGGGTTCCAGAGAGCCTGTATACATCCTCTCCACCTCGCCCTGCTCCACCCCTAGCAGACACGAACACACCACACAACCCTCTCCCTTTTCAAGGACACAACACAGACTATTTCTAAAACTGAAATCCTGATCCAGAACAGTAGCCAACACATAGAGCATCTCCATGTGTACAGGAAAAGAAAAGAGACCTCTGAGCAATTTCCTGACCTTATATTTTTCCATTCCAGTAAATGAGGCCTTCTTTAGCTCAGGAATCTCTCTCTGAACCAAGCCAATGCCTTAATGGTACCTGCCATTTGTCACTGCCTGAGCTGTTTCTTTGTTCTTTGATTTTCCGTTTTAACTGATCAACACCAGGGTTCATAAATTTGACTACCAGCTCTAGTGGATGTTGACTACTACCTGAGGCACTAGAGTGCTAATGGAGAGTTCCCTTCCTCAATGGGCATTTTATTTAATAATACATAATATTTCAATTGTAGTCTGTCTTCAAAGAGTTTTGCAAACTTTACATTAGGCTGAGCAGCATTTGAGCCTATGTTTTATATCTGGGAAAATAGCAAGATTGAATAATTTGGCTAAGTGTAGTTAGCTATACCTTGGACAAAGTACTTTATCTTTTTTAATGGATAAGGAAAATAAAACCAACAAAAATTTAGTTCTTTAACAACTGTCTTTATCTGGAAGCTATTTCATGTTCCTCTTTTCCCTTATCCCCTGTCCTTCCTCCTCCTCTTACTTGCCTTTATTGTCTCCTGGTTTCTGGGGTACTCTAGCTGCTAAAGGGAACCCACTATACACTCAACTTGATAATTATCTGATCCCTTTGTCTCTGGGGCCCATTCTCAGGTGAAAAGCATGTTATTGTTGATGTATGGAGAAGACTTGAGGTTGTTACTAGGGCTTACCCACAGCATAGAGTTCATTGGTGCATCTTCCTGGCCTAACACTTTTAAATGCTTATATTTAAAATATTAAAAATGCAAATACATAAGGATGTGTAATGGAGCAAAATGAAACAAAACAAAACAAACAACCCAGGAAATTCCTCCTGTGTCAGCCCTAGGATTTCTTCTCAGATTTTCTCTTCCATTAGGGGTACTTAGTTTAGAAAAGTCTGAGAAGAATTGATATAATGTGACACTTCCTTTGGTCCCCAGGGAGATGAAATATTGGGATTGATTTTTTTAGAATTGGTAGAATCAGTCTTGTTATTTTATTGTTCCTTTGAGCAAGTAATTTTTTTTTTCTGGAGACTGTCTCGAAAGTAATAGAGGCAATTAGAGGTGTCCTTTCCTCTGGATATTGAATATCCACCAGGCAGCAGCCTTTCCAAACTAAGGGCAGGACTTCTCTCATTAGTCAACAAATAAAAGCAGTAAGCAAAGAGCCTGTCACACTTGAGACTGTGATTAGAAAGAAAAATTTGTCATATTTTAAAGTACACTTCTGTTAATAATGATTTCACACTGAATGTGTTGAAGTCCTTTTAAAGAAAATAGAAATGGGTAAAATAAAACACAGACTGAGCCACAGTAATTTTGATTTCATTTTAACTTGTCCATACCTTGGTCTGTGGGCATACCTCCTTAAGCCCCCAAAGACATTTTAGACTAGCAAAACATTTGAAGAAGAGCTTGAAACAATGTGTATAATGTGCTTGTAGAATGCACCCACTAGAAGATAGCAAAAAATTCAGGGGAGCAAATCAGAAACCTGCTTTAGAATCCTAGATCCATTGCCTACTAATGCTCTGAAGCCTGCAGTTTCTCAGATATACTTACAGTATAAATAACATTTTATTCATTGAATATTGTTCTCTCTCCTCTGGATGTGTAATTGGATTCCATTTCCCTATTCCTTTTATATGTAGGCATGGCCATGTGTTTTGCTTTGACCAACAAAGTGAGAGCATGGGAGATGCGTCATTTCCTTGGGAATGTTCAAGATGTAGTCCATGATTCCACATAATTTTCTTTCTCTTTGCCATCACAACCTGAAACATATCAGGTAACTGTTCTGTCAGCCTGGGACGTAGGATGACCTTTGTCCAGGCCAGAGCTGATTCATACAATGGTTACGTAATGGAGGTGAGATATAGAGATCCTTGTTTTCTTCCTTCCTTCCTTCCTTTTTCTTTTTTGTCATGGAGATTAGGAAGCTATTATTGAAGCATAACCTGGTCTGTCTTAATCAATGCACACTATACTGCTTCATGAATCTGGAGAAAGAGTAAAATGAGATACCAAAATAGGTAATGTACATGGCCATAGCCAGTCTTAAATAAATGTTAGTTCTTTCCTTCCTCACCAAATTTCTCTGCTTTATGACCTTTCTTAGCCTTTAAGAGTCCTGAGCTATGCTGCTCTTCAGAGTTATTTTCAGTTTGATAAGAATGAAAGTAACTTTATTTCAAGACTTCTTTATATACACACACACACACATACATACACACACACATACATACATACATACATTGTTCATTTTTGTTCAATGTTTGATTTTTCCTCTCAGGTGTAGTCCCTGTAAAATTCCCACCACCAAGTCACCAGTAAACCATCACCATAGTCTCTTGTGTTCTTCCTGCCCCTCTTTTAATTCCGCTTCCTCACCCTCCCCTGCTGAATGTCTTCAATTTATAGTTGCCTGCTAGTTTTGTCTCTCTCTTTTTTCCCTCGATCCCTTATTTGGTTCCCCTATATTCCTCCTATAAGTGAAACCATCTGATATTTTTCTTTTTTCCTTCTGCCTTATTTGAAGTGTATCCTAATACCCTTTTTGAAAATGAGAGAACCCCTGTGTGAGCAGTTTGGAATTCCCATAATGGGAAGAGAACCTTCTCTTTAGAATTTACAAAAGGGAAAGAAGTGTCTGATCAAGGAAATAAGCCAGAAAGTAAAACCAATTAACTTCGAAAATTTCCAACCACAGAGAATGCCCCCCCGCCCCCCCCCCCACATACAATGTATCATACTACCATCTTGGAGCTGGAACCGGGGCACAGACACCTCATGGGGGATGCAGTTCTGACACTCCTTTAGCAGTTTGTCGGTCCTGGAGGGCAATGCAGCTTTGATTTACTTGTTATCAGATTTCTTGAGATTTCAGCCAGAATAAAGAAGATGGTCAGGCCTCAAGTTTTTAGATTTTTCTCACTGGCTCCTTTAGTGGCCTCGCCTCTCCTGCAACTGATCCAGGTGTGTAGGTTTGAGAGGGAGGCACACAGGTCTGCTGCCTTTGCTAAGCTAAATTATTTGAAGGTAATCATTTAGTAGCCTGCTGAATTAGGACATCAGTACACTTTCAGGGTATTTGAATGTACTCTAGAAGGAAAAAAACACCTACTAAATTACTCTAGAAAGCCATGTCTTTGAGTTTTACTCAAAGAGTAAATCACAGCCGATCAATTTAGAAGGTGTTCATTAAGGCTGTGGGTCTTCCAGTTGTTGAAAATTTTAAGAGAAGATAAATGGAATGTGGATGAGACAGAGCTATATGAAGCCTCCACCTTTGAAGTTGCCTCCAGAAATTAGAGACAAGCAGCATGACTCGCTTTCAGACCCTCCAGTGGGAGAAGAGATACGTGATAAAGGACGTATGCAGAAGATTTGTATTAAGTATATATTTGGAGGGGCAATGGTGAGAAGACAGGCACGGCTCTGACTTTTCCAAGAGGAGCAGCTGCTGCTGCTATTTTGTGTGGGCTCATTGCAGAACTCGACACCCAATCTTAGATGCTAGCAGTTGAACCATTGAACTTAAGTATGATAGTTGCTAGAGATGATACAAAGGTGGCCTCCCCTGGTGGCGCAGTGGTTGAGCGCTGGGCTGTGAAGCTGCCCGCAGCCTCTGCAGCATCGATTCGATCCCTGGCCACCGGCGAGGATCCCACATGGTGCCGCAGACCTCTCTTGCCGCACCTGCTGCTCCCCTCAGCAGTGTATTTCGTTGGTCTGCCTGTTCTCTCTCCGCTCTGGCTCTGGTGAATTCTCTCACCCTCCCGTGCTTCTGACTGTACCCAGTGCTTGTGTAAATAAATAAATATTTTAAAAAAAATGATACAAAGGGCATAAAGGATCCACTAATGGTAGAAAGAACCAAAGAGAAGCCCACCGTAAGACCCCCTTCCTCTCCCTGAGATAGCACTTGCTGCCTACATATTTTCCTGACTTCTGAGCTGGGAGGTCCGAAGGCAACAGGGCCAGGTTTGAGTTACTAGAATTCTCAATAGACACTGACTTAAATTAGATGGTTTGGGGAATGAATAGAATTATTTGAAGAAAGAAGAGGGAGCTATGAAAGGTGGGGACTGGTTCAAATGAGCCCCCAGTCATCCCTTGAGTGTAAACTGCTTGACAGAATAGGTGTTATCCTAAAAGCAGCCCAACAGCCCCACATCTAGGGGTTAGGTAGTTAAAGGCACATCATGTCAGAATTCATGTTCTATGATCACCTCAGAGGTCTAACAAATACTTTTGGCAACTCAAAGCCCTGTCCTTCATTTTTAGGTTGCATGTGATGACTTGAAACATAATAACCCACTTCATAGGGTTTGTGAGATTTCATAAAATTAGAAATATAAAGCACCTGGTAACCTCCCCCACCCCCCCAAAAAAGGAATTAAATAGTACTATACTAATTTTTGTCCCTCTAACAACACTGGTAAGATAGTCTCATGATTGTACAGAGGAAGGGGGAAGATCTAAGAGAAGATCTTGGCTGGGGAGCTAAAAAAATAATAAGGCAAGTCAATAGTGCTTTCATCTAGTTCCTTGTTTTTTACTGCAGGCCCCTTCATATGGACCTTTTGAGGGAGAGTCCAACAGTTGCTGTATCTCTAAAAATGGGCCTCAGAGAATATAGCCCTACTGGGCACTGGCCAAACCATTGGGATAGGAGAGGGGAATATTCTGGGTCAAACTATGGAATATGCAGAGGAGGGGACCTGCTGATGAGGATACATTAAACAATACTTAACTGAGATGGCGAAGGAACTGGGCAGGTAACAAAGGAGGTGTGTTGGAGGTTTGGGGCGTTGATAGCTTATGTTGAAGAACTTGAAAGAGCTGACACTTAGAAGGGCTAAGTTTGTTTTGAGTGATCTCAGTGGCCAGAGAGAGGACCAGTAGATGGAGATGACAGGGAAGCATATCTATTTCCATTTTAAATATAGCCATTAATTTACTAGAAGCTTCTGGAAGATTTGAAACATTAATTTACTAAAAACTTCTGGAAGGTTTGAACTGGGCCTTATTTACTTTAGTGTCCATGTCACTAGCACAGAGCCTCACCCACATGGGACAGCCAAGGAGCAGTAGCTGCCAGGATAATCACTGCTTGGTGTCAGATAAAGCAGCAGATCTGAGAAGCTGATTATCTCCTCATTGGCCTATCTCTATGAGGTCTTTGTTAAAAATTAAAAACAAAAACTGTGTTAGCTAGCCCTGAAACTCAGCTTATATTTTAAAGTCTGGTAAGCCTCAAAACCTCACTTTGCAAACACTAAAAAATAAGTAAGTAAATCTGTGTATGTAATAAAGCTAAATAGCTATCCGTGGGATGATCTGGAAGTGAGATTTTAAGCTAAATCAACTTTGGGCCTGCTGTGAAAGGTCAGTCTAACTTACTTTCACCCTCTTAAACTGTGGTCCTTGGCACTTTGGTTTGTGGTAAGAAAGCATTGCTTTTCTCCTCATGTCTAGATGGTCTACAGGTCTAAAACCTGTGAGTCACATCATTTCCAAGCCCAAACTCATCCCACCTGATCCCTTAAATGCATGTCTTGATGCATCTAACACATAAAGCTGATAGACTTGTAGAGTCTGCTAGACCAATTATATAGCTCCATCATCACTCTAGCTTGAGCTCCCGGAATAGAACGAGTACCCCTGAAAGTAGCATTTGCTTGAAAATAGCTGTCCTGCCAGTCACTGTGGAAAGTAGAAGAGGACTTACAGATCTAGACTTGCCCTTTATTCCTATTTCACATTTTCATTTATTCATTAATTCCCTTCAGAAATGTCTCTCAAATTCTGTATGACACAGTGGCGAGTGGTGCCTAATTCAACAGTAATATTTGTTGAGTGTTTCCTGTGTTAGAAGAGTGTGTTAAAAACATCACATGCATTAACTTGTGTGTCTGTCACAGCATGCCATGAGGCAGGTACTACTTTTTCCCTCATTTTGTCAATGAGGAAACTAGGATACTAGGTTAAGCAAATCACCTAAGATTACACAGATAATAAAGGAAGGAACCAGGAGTTTGTTGGGACATAGATGTTAAATGAAGGAAGAAATTAAACAATAATGACAAATACTTATAGATACTTCCTAACTTCTATCAAATATACATTCTTACTATATGTAACGATTTAAGAGGGGGGGAAATGTATTGCCACAAAAAGATCTAAATAATTCAAAATACTTCCCTGCAATTTATAAGTGAACCCCTGCTTTTGTTTACTGCAGTGGTGCCCAGACTTGTCAGCATGAGGCCTCACTGTTTAAACTTTAAAAATAAACCCATTTTGCAAATCTCTATTAAGTTAGGAAAATATCGAAATAATCAAAATCTACTTTGAATTCAGTAATATCTTTTAATTAATTTATATTTTATTATGACCATAATAGAATCAGATTTGCAAACAGAGGTACAAACGCTTTCAAAACATTACTAAGTAGGCAAACATAAAACACGCGACATATAAATACAGACTCCTTGACACCTTAAGTCCTGGAGATCACAGAGCTGTATAATTCAGCTGAGTTTTCTGGGAGCCTCAGTGCCCTCATCTCTCAAGTGGGGATAAGAGCTTTTACAAAGCAAAAAGAGGATTAATGGGAGACCAGCAAGAGTTTGAAGTGCTCTGTCCTGGAGATTCCCTGAAAAATGTAGATCCAATATAGTTGTGGAGAGCAGACTCACGTAAGAGAATTAGTAAGCAGGGCAACCCACTATGCTAACCTGGGCCTTCTAGAATCTAGTTCTGCTAATCTAGATCTGATAAGATAGACAGTCCACTCTCTGATGAGACAGAGAGTGTATGCAAAAGAGGTTCACTGTCACATATAAGAAATTCAATTGACTTAAAAGCTATCAAAATTTTTTTCTGTGGTGGAGTTACAGGGGGCTGCAGATTGTCTGCACTCCCTGTGGTGCTTTGGGAGAATGAAGATGGAAAATATGGGCATGTGCACATTATGGTAATGGGAGATTTTTGGTTTTATTTTGAGCTATAACTCATATTTATTGCATGGGTGCCATGGAGAGGCAGTTATACAATTGACCTAATATTAATATTTAATAATGTTTCAGTCCAAATGTAATTTATGAAAATATCATTAAATATCAAAATGATATTTTGATCCAAATGTATTTCCACCCTTATCATGCAGATTGGAAACTTGCTGTATAACTTCACTGGCTCAACCTCCCACATCATCTAACAATTTTACAGCCTGGATTCATCACATTTTCAAGATATAATTGATTCCAGGGGATGGAATATTGGAAGAAGTTTCTTTCAGTGATACTGGCTTTGGGACAACAGAAGTTATTCCATACTCTCCTTTTAGAAGTTATTCCAGACTCTTACCTAAAAAGGAGAGTCTGTACCAATAAATAGGGAATTGGAAAAACAAGTCACCCCAGGACTCCTAGTTTATGGTGTTAATTAATGAGTGCAGAGCTTGATAATTTAGATGCTTTTTTCCCACCCTCCCCCACCCCAACCAGAAAATTCCAGGCCTCATGTGCAGGGAGAGTTCAGATTAATAATTAAAAGCGTTATCATTTATGAATATTTCTGTGAGGCAGACACTTTGTTAAGCAACTATGTGCATTATCATTCTTAATCATCACAACAAACCCGAAGAGGTTGGTGCTGTTTCATATTTGTCATACAGGCAAAGAAATGAGAATTTCCAATGGTCACCCTGCTGGCAGACAAGAGGTTGGAATTTGCACTCAAGCAGCTGCCCCTGGGACATGGGTTTCAACTACTCTACAACATCTTGCCCCTCTCACCCACACTCCCAGCTTTCCATAAGACCTTCTCATCCTAGCTGACACCGTAGTTTACATGGTGCCAAGATGATGGGGCCAAATAAATTGAGAGATAACTGAGTAAGAAAGAACAAAGCCTTTGGTTTGGCTTTATATATGACAGTTCGTGACAGGCCCATAGGAAAAGGACAAAAGGAATCTACACAGGCATGAGATGATCATCCTTAAAAAAAATTCATGGAGCCTGGAAATTAAAATCAAAAACCTCCTTAGAGGTGAACTGGTCCAACCCCTTAATTTTACAGATGAGGAAATAAAGGCTCAGACAGTTGCACGTGATCACAGACCTAGGATGACTGACCTCAGGCTCAAAACTCTCTGTCCATCCCCAGCCCCATCTCTTCTCTCCCTTGTTATTTATTTTTGATTGTATGCAATGAAAAATTTCCTTTGCACCCCTGTCTCCTAGGCATTCCACTCTCTGACTAAAGACAAACTCTAATAGCAGCTCTATTGTATCCTTCTGGAGATAATCTGTGCATATCAAAAATATGCTTTATTCTTACTCAAAAATGATAGCATTTGTATGCTGGCAGCATCTTGCTTTTTTCCCCTTAACTATAAAGGTTGGAGAGTTCTCCATTATCAGAACATGTGAAGGTACCTCATTCTCTTTTCCCCAACTTTTTAACAGTTTTATTGAGGTATATTTTATGTAATATAAAATTCATGCATTTTTAAGCGTGCATTCTGATGAGTTTTAGAAAATTTATACATTTTACAACCATTACCAAAATTCAATTTTGGAATAATTTCATCCCTCCCAAAATTTCATTATGCTCATTTGCAGTCACTCCTAGCTTCTGCCTCCAGCCCCAGGCAACCACTAATCTTTCTGTCTCTGTAATTTTGTGCTTTTCCAAATTTCATATAAGTGGACTCATTCAATATTTATTGACTCGTTTGGTAATATTGTGTCTGGCTTCTTTCACCTAGCTTGATGTTTTTGATATTTATCCACATTGCTGCTTGTAACAGTAGTTTCTTTTTATTGCTGATTTGTATTTCATTGTATAGATATATAGTTATGGGTCACTTAACCACAGGGATACTGAGAAATGTATCTTTAGGCAATTTCATCATTGTACAGGCATCATGGCATGTCATTCTGCAAACCTAGATGGCGCAGCAACTGTCTTACATGTCATCTGTAGTTTACTGAAAAATCATCCTGTGGCACTTGACTGTATAGAACATTTTGTTTATTCACTCACAAATGGATGAAACTTTGCATTATTTCCAATTGGGGGCAATTATAAATAATGTTGCTGTGATCATTTGTGTTCATGGTAGAGCTGGTGGGCATGGGGGTAGTAATTACCCAAAAGGAGAGTTGCTGTGTTGTATAAGAAGTGTATATTTAACTACTAAGAAGCTGCCACACTGTGTCAGTACCCTTTAACATTGTCACCAGCAGTGCATTAGAGCTTCACCTTCT
The DNA here is from genome assembly GCF_964194135.1 of Talpa europaea. NCBI lineage: Eukaryota > Metazoa > Chordata > Mammalia > Eulipotyphla > Talpidae > Talpa > Talpa europaea. The sequence goes on along the minus strand of NC_140071.1, from coordinate 50,950,457 downwards.
CCACATCCTCTCCAACATTGGAATTTTCAGTTTTTTTGGTTTTAGAGGTTTTATTGGGTATATCTCATTGTGGTTTTAGTTTGCATATTCCTAATCTATTGATTGAATAACTTTTTATTTGCTTATTTTCATTTGTGTATCTTCTTTGGCTAGGTATCTATTCAACACTTTTGTCCAGTTTTTACTTGGATGTTCATTTTATTATTAAGAGTCTTTACTTAGTCTGGAAACAAGTCCTTTGTCAATTATGTTTTGCAAATATTTTTCTCCTAGCTTGTGGCTTATGTTAAAACAAAAGTTTTAATTTCGATTAAATACAGTTCATCAAGTTTTTCATTTATTATTTGTGCCTTTTGTATCATGACTAAGAAATGTTGACTAATCCAAGATTATAAAGACATTCTCCTGTTTGTGTTTAGAAGTTCTGTAATTCTACCTCTTACATTTAGAGCTACTCCAAGTTAATTATTTGTGTGATATGAAGAGTCTAAGTTAATTTTAGATATTCAGTTTGTTTCAGTGGCATTCATTTCAAAAACTATCCTTTCTTCATTGCACCACCTTCACCACCTTGTCAAATAAATTGCAAATATATCTGTGGTGCAGTCCTGGACTCTCTTCTGTTCCTTCACCTTTTAGGACTTCATAATGTTCCTTTATATAGATGTACTGTATGTGACCAGTCTGTTATCAGTGGATAATTCTTCTATTTCCACTCTTCTTTATTTGTTTGCTTGTTTCAAATAATGCTGTGGAAATATATGACAATGCATGTATGTCTTTTTCTGTCTTATAGGTATGTTTATAGGGTAAATGCCAAAAAGAGTCAATGCAACATTTTGATAGATATGCGCAATTGTTCTTTGTAGAAACTTTCCTAATTCACCAGTACACCAGCAGTGTAGGACAGTGCTCTCCAGATCCCCAGAAACATATATGCTGACACATTTCAGCTTTTGTTTCATCAAGGTGAAAAAAAGGGCATTTAATAGTTTTACTTTGCATTTTCCTATGTTGAATTAGGGTGGCTTTTTTAAACACATGTCAGAGCAATTCATGTTATGTGAAATGTGTTTCCTGTCACTTGCGCATGTCTCAGTCATATTAAATTCTTTGTGATGCACATTACAAATGTTTCCCCAGGTCTTTTGTTTGCCTTTTGACCTTGTTTATGGAGTTTTGGCCCTAGAGAAGCTTTTTATTTCAATATTATAAAATGTATAAGGAGTGGTAAACCTTCCAAGTACAACTAGCATTGCTTTTCCTGTACTTAGATTCCAACTATAAATTTCCCAGTGATTTTAGATAGAGAATGTGTGTGTGTGCGTGCGCGCACACACACACGTGCCATATGCCATGCACAGATGAGATAGTACCTTATTAAGTAAACCAATCCCCTCTCCCAAAGAAATCTATATTGGTTGAAGAGCAAATAAAAGTGGCACTTTATGTCCTAATCCTTCTGGGATAGGATTTACTCACAGCTCAATGTCCTGAAGTGCATGTATTAAATTTGTGATACCAAAGTAGAGTTGCACAGTAGAGGAATGCTGGGCCCATAAATCTGTGAAGCCAAAACTGTCCTGTGAGGTACAGAAGGAGCACAAAGGACCCCGTGTAAGCCATAGTAGAGTGGGAAGTGTGAGCCCCTAGAGGTCATGAATATACTCCAAGTAGAATTGCCTTCTTCAAAATGATGTGGTATTTGGACTGCATCTTCTTTCCCCAAATCTGGGCTGTTTTTCCAATGCCCCTACTCAGTCCCTGGGCCCAGGCTGCAGCCAGGAAATAACTTTCCATCCTTGGGGATCTCTATGGAGCCAGAGGGTGATTGTGCCATGAGTGGCTGGGGCAGCGGGAGGGCTTGCTGCAATATTGGATGTCTTCTAAGTGTCAAAACACACGGTGCTCACAATAATCTCCCCCACCAACTCTCTAAATAGAGAGTAGGAGGTGGGTTTCTGGATAATGAAAGGAATATCCCTTTAAAACTTTGTGCATGTTCCTCACCCTGAGTTCAATTTCTAGTAGTTCTAGAACCCCATCTTGACAGAGTAAGTACAGTGCTCCTCAGCACTTTCAAAGTATCAGGATAATGCTGGAACCTCTCTTTGTGCATTTTTTAAAAAAACTGAGAAAGTCTGAGAGTATGCTGTGGGGAAGAACACTGCCCAAATTAGAAACACGCCAGGAACAAAGTGATGGCATATTACGGTAGTTGTTCCATAAAGCAGTGCTGAAAACGTGAAGTTCTTCATCTCCCTGAACTTCCCGTGGAAGGCCAGAGCGCCTGCCTCGATTAAGGGGGAGAAGCCACCATCTCCATCCAGGCTGAGGCAGACCAGAGGCGATTCCGGTCCTCTCCCTCGCTCTCTTCCGGCCCTGCTTCCTTTCCCCGCCCCTCCAACAATAGCCCCTCTTGATTTCTGTTCTAGAGAGAACGGTGAGTCCCAATGCAAAGGAAACTGAGGATTCTTTCCTCAGAGTTTTCTAACTGGGAAGAGTGAGGTGTGTGCGCTGGCCTCTGCTCCTTGGCAGTGGTGCTGGTTACTCCTCCTCCCCCCAAGGAAGACATGAGGCAGGTAGCAGGGTGCTTGTCTCCATTCCCCATATTTCAAAGGAAGAAGCTGGTAGAGGGCAGAGGGTACTGCTTCTTCCCAAGAGGACTCTGAGATACTCTCTCACTGTTGCTGTTAAATATATATTTTTTTTCAAAATGTTGAAAAAGCAGAATACCTTTTTGGGGTGATGTTCCCAAAATACTTGTCGCTGCCCAGTCCCCACTTCTTTACCCTGACCAGTAGCTTGTGTAATAGGCAAAGCCTTGGGCCCCTTTCCAGATTCATTAGACATAGGAATCTGCCCAGGAGATTGTGGAGATTGGTGCTTAGAACACACTTGAAAAATAATACCCTGGACCCTTCCTCAATGAAGGTATTCGGTTCCCTTGGTATGGAAGGAGACCCATGCTGGGTGAGACCCCAAAAATCATGCCTCATGTTGCTCAGAGCTGAATAGAGTTGAGACCTATACAGTAATACCGTTCTCTGGAAGCTGTGTTGTCTTGGGCAAGGACAAATTAATGAATGGCATTGTAACTCTTTGGAGTAAGGATCTATATTCCAAAATCAGTGTGTGTGCAAAAGGTCAGAACCCTAAGACAGTGTGGAACTGAACCTGCATCACACAGAGATCTTGCTAAATTGCCGACCTGAGCTCAGGAGGTGCCCAAGAGCCTGCTTCTATGACAGAGTCCCAGGTGATGCTATGCTCTTGGTTCTTGGATTACATTTGAGGAGCACTGCCTTAGAAGATACTTTTGCATGTCCCTCATCCTAAGAGTTAAAAAGAAAAGTTATTAGCTGCAGATGGCCCTTCCTCTTTAATGAGAAGCCTGAAAACACATCAATTTAAGTGAGCAAATCACTTACATTCTCTAGTTTATCTGTTAAATAAGGGGGTTGCCTTTTTTCATCTCTAAAATGGGAGGAAATAAATCACCTGTTTTTGAGACTAGGAGGACTAAGTGAAATAATGTTCCTTAGCAGGCCTCAGACTTGCTAATAACTCCTCCATAAATGCTGGTGGTGGTGGTGGTGGTGCTGGTGCTGGTGGTGGTCCTCTTGTAGTTCCCCTATTCTCCCACTTAATAGCATGGTCATCATAATAAGGTGAGAGTCAGGCCCTAACATACCAGAGGAAAATATGAGAATGGTCAGAATGGCTTTTGCTTGCCTGGGTACTTGACACTAGAGAGAGTCTTTAGCAGTGTGAACATAAATATTTTTCAGTTTCTACAGCAAGTTAACAGAAACCATGGATCCCAGTGCTGTTAAACTCAGTAAGTATTAGTCATAACCTCTACTTGTTGTTATATTTACATTCACCACTTTATTTATTTATTTATTTATTTATTTTTTGTGGAACCCTCGCCAGTGGCCCAGGAACAAACCAGCGCTGCAGTCCATTGCTCAACCGCTGCGCCACCAGGGGAGGCCCCTCCATTCACCACTTTAAATTGCCAAGTAAGTGCAAATAGCCTCAATTCCGTGTTTGTTCATTGTAGCTGTCTCCATTGCCTAATTAAAGGAAAATGGACTGTGCTGAACAAGGATATCACATTTCCCTCCCTGAATTCACCCATGGTGTTTGTGTAAGTTCATCCCAGTGGCATCCCTTTAACTGGGATTTACAACCTTGCCTAAAAAAACCCAGAAAGCTCTGAGCATTTCCTACAAGACTGAATCCTGGCTCACAGCTCTTTCAGTCAAGGAAAAACAAATGACCCATTCTCTCGCCAAAAACAATTTGCCACTCTCATCTGCCCAGAAAACAAATGGAAAATAAAATGCAATCAACAGTCTTTTCTGTGTATGTAATAAATGTTTATGTCCCACAAGCAAGTGGATGGGTGTTTACCCAGATGTCATGTTAATGTACATGTAGCAGCTCCCCACATATGCACAGAACCATGGAACCAGCCATCATAATTCTACTCAATCAGGGAAGGAGTAAATCCTTCATATTGGCAGCTTGGCATTGTATAAATCCCCAAAAGTTTGACTGCTCTAGTAGGCCTTATCTAAATATATCTAGTAAATTTCACTCTATAGCTAACTTGCTTATTAAATCATCTGTATACCAAGCACTTATTGTACATCTATTGTATGCTGTGTGCTTTTATAGGCCTTGGACATACAACAGTGAACAAAATGAAGTCGCTGCCCTCAGTGTGCTTATTTTCCAGTGAGCTTATATATTGTACATAACTTTTGATGAAGACACATTTATTCTTTTATCTAAAAATATTGTCTTATCTAAATGTATTTGGTATTTGAATAGTTACAAAGAACAGCCAATATTACACTAGCTGTTTCTGAGTGTGAACAATAAAATATTTGTTGTCTCTCTGTTCCCGTCAGATGGAGACCTGTGGCCACTGCTGCTCTACGTCCTTAGCCATGTAAACATATGAAAAAAAGTTGAGTGATGTAGGTAGAAATGAAATTAAGGAAATCAGGTCAACTTTTTTCATAAGTTACATACATTTCTTATAGTTAAAGTTAATTTAACATGACTTGTAAGTGCTGGTTTTCAAACACAATTATCAATCTTTTGCTTTTCCATGTCACCATTAACTTAGGGAAAAGGACCTAACTTCTAAAGTAGGCTGAGCACAACATGCATTGTAAAAAGGCAAAAACAAAATCAAAAGTTCTAATTAGGTTGAATCTACTGATATTTTTTTAAAAGTTAATAGAAAAATTTAATATCTTTGTTTTCCTTTAAATAAAGGATGCATGTTTACTATAAGATAACAGATCAGAAATGCATAAATTAAAAAGTGCTATTCGTATAGAATTACAGTACTTACAGGTCTAAGTAATTGATTTTTGTATGATTTATATATGGTTCTAGAACATTGATCAGCCTTATCAGATTTCTTAACTGGTCAGATATTCCATAGTCCATAACACTAATAGCTTCTAGAACAATTTATATATTCAAAAGTAATTTATTGAGAGAACATTCAATGCTGAATAGGAATTATATTTTAAAACATGGTTCTTAGAACATACATTTATATTTAATGTCAGTGCAGCCTGGAAGAAGAGGGAACTAGACACTGACTCTTGATTTTATAGACTCACAGGACATCAGCGTTAGAATCTCATAGACCATCGGTGCAGCAAGCAAGGGAGAAGGGCGAGAAGCTCCCAGGTGTGCTATGATACACACTCAGACAGACCACTTTGAGAACCACTGACTTCATCTGACTCCATCATTTTATAGACAAGACTGGGGTCTAAATAAGTAAAGAAACCTGTCAAGTCACACATTTAGGGAGAGGCAGAGATTGGAGCAGGAGCACCTGACACCCACCTGTCTTTGTTCTGTTGTGCTAAACCTTTTGTACATTGCTATAAAATCCCTCTGCTCTCTAATGGTTAGGTTGCCCAAAAAAGCTTCTGTTGTATCAGAGGCATGTCTTCTAACAAAAGAACTCACAGGTTTGGGTTATTAATAATAGATTTTGGTTGTTGTGGTTGTATTTTGCTTTTGGAAAGTGGAGAGGGAAGTTTAAGGCTAAAAACATCACTATTATTTAGCAACAAACCAACATGTAGGTTTTAAAGTTTAGAGAGAAAAATAGCAGTTGGATTTACATAAATGTTTCTGCACCCTCATACGCGCACGCAAGCACTCACACACACACACACACACACACACACACACACACACACACTATAGTGATGATGGTTTTCTATTTATCATCATAAAATTAAGTGACTCAATACAAAAAAATGTTTTCGAAGAGGGATCTGTCTCTGAGTGTGCTTAGCCCTCAGTAGGGGGAGAACATATCACCCACTCCAAGTTCTTTTCTCTCTCGCTAAGTCATGAAACTGCCATGATGGTCTCCAAAACAAGTATCCCAGCCCTCCAGGACCAGGGAAAAGGTCACCAAACAACACATAGCAAGTGAGTGCCGGGGAAGTGGGTAAAAGGGAGAATGAAACATCTGCAATACAACTGCAGTTCATCCAAGTTGAGAACTGTGATCCCAGGTCACCTTTCCCCTGCATGGAACACCACTGAGCGTAGCTGGCATGTTAATAAGGTGTATGCTGCTATTTCTGCCACCAGTGGGGATGAACTCAAAACATTAAACTCTCCCTTCCTTTATTTTGCAATAATCTGGGATGCATGATTTCTATATGTGCCCAACTCTAAACCTGTGAGGAATAATTTTCATTCTGTTAACCCATGGTAGAGAACTGACTGAGAACAATGACACAGGTTAGAGGGGAGGTGTTCCAGTCTCTACATTCAAAAAATACTGTACTCTTCAGTATTAATGTGACTCTTAAAAAATTACAACTGACTTCGATTGACTTACAACTGGCCAAATATTATGTCCATTGCTTTACAAAACTAGCTTTATTTAATTCTTACAACAACTGATATGTTGATGCAGTTTTGCATTTGGGGAAGCTGTGGCTTACAGAGGTTAAGTACCTGGCCTAAGATCCACAGTCAGTGAGGAACAAAGCTGGAATTGAGATCCAAATTTGTATAGCAACACAGATGGTGCTTTTGATGTGCTGCTTTCTCTAATTTTACACACAGACCTACAGCACTCATCCTAATATTAAACATTAGCTTAGAAAATCTGTAATTTAGTTTTATGTACAGTTTTGGCAGAAATTAACGAAATCTTCTGTGTGTCAAATTCTGGATCATTTCAACTGGAGTTCCCCTGATGATATCACAAACAAGCCTCTGATGATTCCAATGAGGAATCATACACTGGAAGTTTCCACAAATGCCAGCTCATTCCTTGGAGCTGACTAAAGACAAATTGAGGAGTAGCATCTAGATGAAACTAGTCAAGGCTTTTTTCTTTAGGAAATTTACCCCAGCATCCAGATACCCTCATGGCAGTGATTTTACAACTTAAATGGATATACTGAATAAATGGTTTTTTTTCTCTTAAGAAAAGAACATATCCCCAACTCATTAGTCCTGGGCCACACTGAAGACCCATGCTGGAGTGGGAGCTGTTTTCTGCACCATTGGCTCACTCACCCTTGGCCTTGTTCATTTTTTTGTGAGTCACTCGCTGCCATTATTTTTATTTTTTAATTTTTAAAAAATATTCATTTATGCATATAAGAACTGGGGTGTAAGCTAGAGGTACAAGCGGGGGAGAGGATTCACCAGAGAGAGTAGGGAGCAGAATAGGGAGATCGACTGAAATACACTGCTGAGGGGAGCAGTGGGTGAGACAGGAGAGGTCTGCTGTGCCATGTGGGTTAGCTCCCTGGCTGCCCAGGATCGAACTCTGTGTTACAGTGGCTGTTGATCGCTTGATAGCCCTGTCTTTAACCCCTGAGCTACCAGGGAGGCCCTGCCATTATTTTTATATAGTACAACATCTAATGCTTTTATTCAGTAACCAAAACTATAGAGCCTTCTATGATATTGTTTTAATTGGGCACAAAATTAAATACATTCCCAAAGAGAAATGAAACTGAAAGGAACTAGTTAAGATTGCAGCCCTGAGTGTTCTGTTGGGGTCACAATTGCTAATAAAAGATGCAAACTGTCCATTTTTGTCAGTCCTAGCTACCTTTTGACCTGAAGACCTATGAAGTGGGGTGTTTAGAATAATTGGTAGGGAAACTGGAAACCGCTTTCAACTGTTACTGGAATAATTTTTGCATCCTCAAACAGTGCGATTCATCTTTTACGTTGTTCATGTTATGGTAAGTTTAAGGAGAGTCCTCAAGGAAAAGAAAAAAGTTTGACTAATGAAACCAAACCTACATAATAGTCTGCAGTCTGATCCTATCATATTTTCTCCAACCTTATTAAGATTATGGCTCAGTTTCAAATAAAAATTAATTACTAGCTTGTGGTTAATGGAGAGTCTGGCCAAATTAATTTATAATTGGGAGACCCGCTATTTTTTATCTTACTCTTCACTTCCCAGGTGACTTCAGTGAGTAAATTTCATAGAAATGAATATTTTTAAAAAGTATGCGTGGTTTCCCCATTCAGCACCTCTCTGAATTAAATGATTACTGTTAGCAAATATACACAGTCATTCTAAGACCTTGCTAGTCCTTTTTTTGATAACGTGAGCTTGGCTAAGATCTTGTGGCTTGATGACGAATTCTTGGTAACATTATCCTTTCTGACAAATTTAATTAAGGCAAGTTAGACTTTTAAAAACTGGTTGTGTGTATAATAAGCATGAGTAGCTTGCTGTGTTCTATTTGGTTCTTGGAAAAATCAGGCTCTGGGTGAATATTTTTCACTTGCAGCTATAGCTCAGTTTGTCACTCTTACTGACACAGCAATCAATCTCAATCCTTCTATTCTAGTTGCTTTCCAAACCTAAAGCTACATGCCCCCAAATCCTAGCCTCCTTTTGTGTGGCAGATGACATCTTCCATTGATAGTGGCTAATAAATTTACACTCAACCCACATGTGGAACGTGAACACATAAGCACCCCCCACGCAGTACAATTCAAAGTGACATTGCCTTGTTTTTTTCCTCCTACCTCAGTGATGCAGAATAGCAGCTATAAATTAATATTCCTGGGGTGGGGGAAGGTGCTGCATGGAAAGAAAAGAAAAGAACAAGAGAAGGCACCTCAATCTAGAAAATGTGTAACAAAAGCCCCAGAGCAAACCACAGTTTAGCAGACACCTTGATAAGATTCCCAGGACACAGCGCTGAGGAAGAGTGAAATCTCTAGTGAGATACATCTCACCAGTTAACCCAGCCACGTTATCTGTGCCAAAATTCAGATTAAACACAATGTCCTCCTTAGCCTCAATGCAGCTCTATTTCCAGTTCTGTGAGCCTCAGGTCTGCAAGATCAGTCTTCTCTTTAAAAAAGTATAAGCTCACATTCTGGGTCATACATCAGTTGTACCCTTTGATTACAGATTACACCCAGTAAGGTATTTTCTGTGGAAGATGCCCACAGCAATACCCATCCCAGGGACAGTGAAATGGAAGGAGAAACGATTGCATGGGTCACTTACCAGCTCCTGAGTCTGAATGGCTGCAGCAGCCCCCGCGCTTTACCTGATCCCTTGCTCTCTGTCTCTCTCCCTCTCTCTCCCTCTTTCTCTTGTGTACAGATTGCAGGGGACTTAAAGAACTCCCAGGGACAGTGTTTCAAATGACTTAAGAAAGAGAACAGGAACAATACTTCGTTCTCTTTTTCTCAGATGAGTACCTTCGGGAAGAAGGAAGGAAGGGAGGGGAGAGGGAGGAAGTCAACAACCCTTTGCTTTCCTGAAAAAAAATAAGGAAACAGAAGATAGACATCTCATTTTCTCTTAAACAAAATGTTGGAAGGGGCAAAAAAAAAATCTTTGAAAAAAAGGAATTCCTTAAATATGCTCTCTGCCCCGGGAGCTTTAAAGAGATGAAAAGCCTTTACTGGCCTGGCCTGTCCAAACAAATGGTGTTCCAGAAAGGCAGGCTCTCCTGAGCTTGCAGCCTCTGATATCTGGTTTGCAGAACTGACACAGCTAAAAGGGAACAAATCATGCCATGTTGACTCTGAGCAAAGGAGAGTTTGGTCTGTTGGGTTCACTGAGGCAAACCTGCAGCCCATGTGCGCGGTTCAAACGTTCAGCCAGGACTTTGGGCTCTTCCTTGGCCCTTGGAAATGCCAGCATTGCTGCAATTCCTCAACTTGACTCTAGATCCTTAGCATTCTTCAGGATGGAATGGCAGATTTATGCACTGGTCATGAAGTTTTATGCTACAGACAGTCAAGCTTCCATCTTCGATGATGAGTGAAAAAGAAGAAAAAAAAAAGCAACTTACCACGCTGCTGCTGGACATAGTTATCTCAGAACTGTCCTTTACATACCGAATGCTTGTTGGATTTAGTCACCTCTGGAAAAACTGGAAGGTGATTTCTAATTTGTTTTCAAAATACGGTGAAGCAGCATAGTTCATAGGTCAGAAATAAGTCAGCCACAGTTTTTGAAAATGATGGGCAGGCTGAGGAGAGAGAAACTGAGGAGGCTGTCCTTTATCATGGTTGGGGGGTGAGGAATTCATGGGCAAGGTGTGAGCTCTGCTTCAGGGTTAGGTGCACTTCAGAATAGTCTTGGTTAAAATTCTCTGCATTGTGTGTCTTATGTTCTTCATTAATCTGGTTACTTACGAACATTTTCATTACCAAAAGGAACCAGCAGTTATGTGGATCTTTGTGGCAGCAAAAGAAAAACCACCTTTAAGGTACTTCCTTATTTCACTCAATTTTGAAAAAAAAATGGAGTGGAGAATTGTAACCTGAGCAATTACAAGCAGTTACAAAGAGCAATTAAAGTGAATGCATTCTCTGTAAGACTTTTATTGGGTCCTTCACCCACTAAGGTTATTCTTTTAGTCCAACAGTTTTCTTCCCCCATTAATATCTATTACTGTCTCTATGTGTATTATCTGTCTGAGTGTGTGTGTACAGAAGGTATTGGTATACTGTAAGTTTGTAAGACCCAAAAAGAATGAGGCCTTTTGCTTTGCTCTCGCCATGGCTCCAATACTGGCAAACACATGGCACTGGATTTTCTGGCATACATGATCTAAACCCACCTATATATAAGAAAACTGACACCCAGAGAAGAGTCTCTATAGTCTGGCCAAGGTCACACACAGCAGGGGCAAAATCAAGATGCTCACTGGTCTCCTGGGTCAGTTCTCCTGCTCTTTGCCCTCTGCTGGCCTTCCTCTATATCCTGCCTTTGTAGAAATGGGAAGGAAAACGCAAGTGCAAAGCGAAGAAAGCAAGAGAAGCATGAGACTGGACTGCTGCGGGAAGAGGAGTGGACTCTTGAAAGGAGCAGCCATATGGGGGAAACCTTGGGGTCACTGGGGGGGCACTAAAGCCCTCTGCTGACATGTACAATGACAAGTGAGAGTCGGGGGGAGGCTGCTGAGGGGACAGTGAGGCGAGTTGGGAGAGGCCGGGCTAGGTTTCTGTGGCCTCAGTCAGTGGAGGAAATGAGGGGTGTGAAGGAACAGAGGAGCTCAGGCTCCACAGGCCTTGCAGGGATGGAAATGTCTGCGATGGGCTGAAGAATCAGTGGCAGCTACAGGCAGCTTTCCCTCTTTTCATTCCTCTTGCAGCCTCAGGGCAAGGCCAGGGCTGAGCCCCAGGAGCCCAGTCAGAATCCAAAGGATTTCCCTTTCAAGTCTGCAGAATGTGGGGACTGTCACGTTGAGAGGGTTGTTTTCTCCAAGCCAGCTGACCCGCCCAAAGACAGCCTGCGGGGGCCCTGGGCCACCACAGCTGCGCAGCTTGGGTTTCATGCAGCAGCCCCAGTCGGGATCTGGAGACATCACCCTTGGCAGGGCTGCAGGGCCCTCTCTCATGTTGAAAGCTCCTGTGAAGCAGCAGGGGCCTCTGCTATGTCAGCCCCAGTGCTTCAGCAGGGATTCTCCAGCCTGCCTGTGCCAGGCTGTTCCCCTCAGACCTTCTAGTGGCCTGCCTTGAGATTCCTAGCAGAGACTGGCCCCTCTTTCCCTGCTCTGCCAATCCTAGAAGTCTCCTCTCTTCCTGGTAGCATCAGCCTCTGGCTGTCTAGCAGCTGCAACTCCTGAGTCCCTCCCATGAGGTTTCACAGGAGAGATTTATTTCTAGTCAGGTCATCAGGTTGGTGAAGCTCACTGTCCTGCTATGCATGTCTTTTTGCTTTTCAGATTCTGAGTGCAAGTGGAGGGAATGGAGGTTTGCACTGCAGATAGCTGAGGAGGTGCACATGCAGATGTGGATGTAGAAATCTTTTAGGTAGAAAAGATGGGCTGTTCTTCCCTGTCACTGATTGTGGGACAGGTGAAAAAAACTAGGATAATGAAATTTAATGAGAAGAAATGTTAAGCTCAGAACCAGCATTACAGAAATATGAATTCTATTCAAACTGGAATCCAGTTCTGAAGTAGCCTAACTGCTATTTCTTCACCTTCCCATTATCCAGAACTCTAGGACTGTCTGATCACCCCAGGACTAACTTTGACTTTAATTAACAGGAGGGTGAGGAAGTGGAGGAAGGAATGAAATGCTCAGAGCAGTGCACTAAGAAATAAGTGTACAAGTCAGTGACCTTGAACAAAATGAACACATCGGAGTAAGAGCACCCAGCTCAAGATACAGAGGACCCCTGCACCCCTCCATCGACTGCCTCACCCCAGGGCTCACATGATTTGGTCACCTCATTGTGCATTTATTTAACAAACAGCATTGGTTTGCACTTGTTTGTTTTGATTTCATTGTATCAATATCTTGTTCTGGAGATTCTCCCTAGTATTGAGTGTAGTTGTGGTTTACTCACTCTCCTTGCTGGACAGTATTGCATTCTGTAACTTCCCAGTTATAGACCCCTCTACTGAAGATGGACAATCAGATTGTTGCTAGCCTGGAGCTGTTATAGGGGGGCTCCAGAAATATTTCCATCACTGCCAGATTTTTTTTTAAAGCCTGATATAGGATCCACTTCTCTGCAGTGAGATTGTCCATTCCATTCGTAATCTTTTGGTTTCTTTCGTATCCTCTTCCTCTCATATGGGGTATATAGCGTAGTGGGTTTTTTTTTTTTTTTTAATCAAATGGATTTGGTTTTAGGACATTGTGTTGCACTTGGAGATATTGGCAGAATTCCTGAGCAGCTTCAGAATATATTGGGAGCCACTGTTCTTGCTTCCTGCTGCAGCCTGGAGATGCTAGTTCCTGATCGGAATCACACTCCCTCTCTGGGCTCTCCACGTCCCTTCCAGATTCGTGGAAAGTGGGTCTCTCCTCCCGCCTCTGGGCTGCTCACAGACATGCTAAGTTTCGTTACTGGGCCTGAAATTGCTTGAAACTTCCTTTGTTGTTTGATTTATTCTCTTCATCTTCATCCAAGCCCCTATATCTTCCAAGTCCCAACTCTCAAACCCCGAGAATGTTCATTTCTTTCTTCCCCTTTAGTTGTTTTTTTTCCCCCAACCTGAAATAATGATAGGATTCATTTGAACAAATTACTGAAGAAAGTATGTTTTATGCATCCAGTTTCCTTATGTGATAGGTGGGAATAATAACACAACACCTATATTTTATAGTTTTAGGAATAAAGCAAAATCACTAACATTTCTCACTTACCATGTGCCAGGTGCTATTCTAAATACTTTACATGTCAAAACTTACTTAATTTTCACAACAGTCCTATGAAGTAGCTGCTATTATTGTCCTCTATCTCTTCCCTCCTCTCCTTTTTTGATAGATGAGGAAATTGAGGCATAGAGACTTTATGTTACTTCTCAATAGGATAAGTTAACAATATTGCTAGCACAGCAATATTTCAAACCCAGAGAATTCTAGGTCAGAGCCCTAATTTTTAACCACAGAGGTAACTTACCCTGTCTTCCAAACAAACAAATCACATAATAAAATCTTGGTGAATTATCCCCCAAATTGGAGAACAACATATTTTATAAAATAAAAGGCAAAAATAATATGGCAAGAAGGCTCACATGGCCATAATTTACTAAGCATGTCTTATGGACCAGAAGGCTCGTGGGCGGTTAATATGCTGCTGGATTTTAATGCCTCATAGAGTAGAGACACACTAAATAAGTTAAATCATACCAAATGGTTGACTGATTAAGTGGTCAGTGCTCTGGAGAGGAAATATAGGAGCAAGGAGAGTTTATTCTAGTCAGAACCAACTCTGGTCAGAAGGTCAGGGAAGATCTTCCTGAGAAAATGGCCTGTGAGCTGAGACCTAAAGAATGGGCAGCATGGGCCAGATAAAGCTATGGAGACTGCGGTTGTTTGTGCAAGGGACAGCCTGGTGGTCTGAGTTCAGAATTTGAACTTGACCCTGAGATGGGTAGGAAATCATTTTACACAGGGGAGGGACGTGATGATGTTTGCACTGCAGAGAATCTGTTCTGGTTCCTGTGCAAGGTTGGGTTGTGGAGGGCCAAGATGGGAAGCAGATGACAAGTTGTCAAGTCTAGTCTAAGTTTGATCATGCCAGTAAGGGCTGTCATGAAGGACAGGTTGGTGTCTGGACAGGTCATGGGATGATACAGTTTAAGACCTGTGCTGATATGTTGCATGACAAGAGTCTATTGCAGAAAGACTATAGGTGATGCCTGGCACATGGAAAGCTGGCTTATGAAAGTCCACACTTTTGAACAGCAATGCTTTCCACCATGTCCCCGTCCATATCCCTTATTTCCAGAACCTGCAAAGCTGAGTATCTCCCTGCCTTTGCCCCACCCTAATCTCCTAGTCTGCTTGCCTTGCTGCCACCGTCCCATGGCGTATCCCATGCTTAAATTTCTCTGCTCTCACCCTTTCCTTTACCAAACTCCGCACTCTCCCTGAGGAAGCCACACACCCTGTGGCCACACACCCTGTGGCCTCCTCAAGGCCGACCTAGGAGCAACAGATTTGAGAGCAAAATAGAACTCAGTGTTTGAATTACTAGCACTGAAGAAAATGTACTCTAGACATTCCATGTTACAACCCAGGATGAAATTTTTTAGAAAGCCTGCAATACTTGGTAGGTTGGTGGTGGTATAATTTGGTAATATCAGATTATGGGTCTTCAGGATGAACAGACCTATGCATTTAATCGCCAAGGAATATGTGGTGTCTACAGCATAATGCATTTTGATATAAGCAATATGAGATTAGCATATCTGATATAAGCAAATAAGCATTTTCAAGCTGTGAAATGGCAGAAACTGTATTAAAAAAGCAATTGTGGTTTACTATCAGGCCAGAGGTGAGCAGGCATTTTTCTTCAGTATTCACTGCCATAATTCAGCAGAGCTCTTTTTTTCAGTCTTCTTCCAGAACAGTCATAAATATCTTTTCTTCTGCTTACAGCCTGTATCAAAACATCTTGCAGTAGTACATATCTGTGTTACACAAAGGATAGCAAATAACTATTTTATACATTAAATTAAATATGATTAGAGTGCCCCCCTCCTTGATAAAATTGACTAACAGTTCTTTATTATTTTTTCCTTATAATCTCACATCCTTCCTGAGGTTGAAAGGAACCTGAATTTGATGGTTTTAAAATATGTCTGTAGATGCTTTGATACTCTTCTCTTTGAGAGATAGAGCTTAATTCCCCAGCCCTTGAGATCTAATCACTTAGACTTGGGATTTGTTCTTAAAAATTAAATAAAGCACCAGTGATGGTGAGCCTAGGAGACTTAGGAGACTGCATCATGAATGCTGTTGGGGCTTCCTCGTTGTTCACTCTCTCAGATTGCTTGTTCTGGGGAAATTAGTTGTCATGTCATGAGCCTTTGGAAAGGCCCACGTGGAGAGAAACTGAGGCTCCCTGTAATAGCCCAGTGAATGAGTCATCCTGACAGTGGATCATCAGTCCAATCAAGCCGCCAGGGGACTGCAGCCCCTGTCACATTCTGACAGCAACCTCTTGAAAGACTGATTCAGACCACACAGATGAGCTGTTTCTGAGCTCCTGGCCCATAGAAACCATAAAATAATAAATATTTGTCTTTTTTAGTCACTAGGTTTTGGGGAAATTTGTTCTGCCCCAAAAGATAATATAGCATCTAGGAAGTTGCTAGTTACAGATTTTGGTTTAAACTTTTCAAACTACAAGATCCAGGTAAGAATATTTGCCAAGTTTGACTCTGAAACTCAACAAATTTATTGCACACACCTTCACACTGCTATCAACCAAAGGGTTGGCATCAGCAAATCCACAGCTTTGTCCTGCTCTGCATGGAGTACCTCAGAGGAGAATGTAATAGTGATCCCAGTTTGGATGTAACAAACTATAGAAGATCGGTTTACTACTTTTACTGTCAATTTATTTCCGTATTTCTCTCCCACATTCATTATTGTGTGGAGTTGATGTTGGGAGGGCAAGTTCCCTTTTTAGGTGTCTTCTTGATAAATTTTAAATTGCCATGGGTCAAAAGGCCAGCAGCTAATTTTTTATATAATGGCAAAATCTACACTTAGTGTTATGAGAATTTGATGAGTACCAGTTAATGCTTTGAAAGCTAGACATTGAAAAGTTTTTATTTTCTGTGAAAGGGAAAAAATGAACAGAAACTTCACTCCAAAAAATACTTTTACTCGGAAATTAATATAGACACAGAGTGTAAGTTCTTGGGAATCTGGACTTCACTGTTTCATTGCTGTATCTCCGGTGTCTGGAAGTCATCTGGACACAGGGAAGTTGTTAATAGGCATTTGTTGAATGAATGAATGAATGTGAATGAATGAATGAATGAATGAATAAGAGCAAAGAGCAAAGAATGTATTTGGAGGAGGAAAGAAAGTTCCATCTATGGGCCTCCCCAGTGGCGCAGCGGTTGAGCGCTGAGTTGCGAAGCTGCCCGCAGCTTCTGCAGCACCGGTTTAATCCCCATCTGCCAGTTGAGGGTCCCACATGGCGCGCAGACCTCTCCTGCCGCCCGCTGCTCCCCTCAGCAGTGTACTTCATCGGTGTGCCTGTTCTGTTCCCCGCTCTGGCTCTGCTGAATTCTCTGTCCCTCCCGCGCTTCTGACTGTACCCAGTGCTTGTATGAATAAATACATAAATCTTAAAAAAAAAAAAAAGAAAGTTCCATCCATTGGGCATCTTGTTCCCCATCTCCTCCTCTATCCCCTTTCAAAAAGCCATTGTCACAGAGGAGCTTTGGGGGCAGGCTAAGTCTCCTTGAGAAACACAGCTTTGAATTTAAGGACAAGCGAGAACCCCTTTGGGCTAGATAGGAACAGACCTGGCCCTGTCCTTCCATTTAATGACCACAGGGCTAGCAGTTGGTTTCACTGCTCTTCGTTGGTTCTGAATTCTTTTTCTGCAAAATGAGATAGAAATTTCCAGCCCTAATTCCAGAGGTGTTATGAGTCTGTCCAGATTTTCCCTTTTTCTAACACTCCATTCAAAGTAGAAAATTCACCACTTGTGAGGTGCTTTGAAGCAGACAAAAATGAAGGCCTCAGGTGATGTGACTACAAGTGCAGTTTGACAGATGAGCCCATCTGACTGAGGTTCAAAGCAGCTATCAGTGAACAGAAGGCGACCTGCACAAAGCATGCAGCCAAAAATAATGAGGGAGGTGAAAAGAGAAGAAAGAAAAACCATGCAGGGCAGCACCCAGGTCACTTGTGTTTCCTGTGGTTTCACCTCCTCCCTTACCTCCTCCACCCAGTCCTCACAACCTCCTCTTGCCTCCTCCAAATGAAAAGTTAAAAGGTTTCTTTAGAAAAAAAGAGTAGTTTGCTTAGACCGTTGCTGTTTACCTTCGGTAGGACAGCCATTGGTGGTGAATTCAAACACAGGAAAAGACCTCTGCTTACAGGAAGAGCTGCAGATGGGCCTGGAAAACTTGCTGTGATGTTGTGGGCTTGTACCTTTCCAGAAGGCCACAGTCGTGGGGCCTGACCCTAACACTGGATCCTTGCCTCTAGTCAGGCGACCAAGTCCGCAGCTGTTTCTAGGACTGTGGCTACTCCTCCTTTCCCTCAGGGATAGTCATCTAAAATATAAAGATGATGAAGGATGGCAGGTGGGTGGGTAGGGAGAGAGGAGCAGAAAGGATTTATGTTACAAGCATATTCTTATTTCCAGTCTAGCGTGGAAAATACAATTTCAGGCAGCAAAGTTTGGGTTTATGTTTGGAGGCTTTATTTATTTTCAATAATTAAAATCATCCTCCAGGAACTAAAGAGGACTCATTTGTCAAAACAGCAACACCAGGAAAATGGGTTTCTCTGCAACAACCTCCAGAACTCTGTGATTTTTACTGTAAAACCTGGATGACTTAAACTCTGTCATATGCAAGCAAGATTCAGATTCAACCGAAATTAATTTAGGTACAGTTTATAGGCAACATTTGCCTTCTCCCTCTCTCTTGCTCGGGATTTCTTTCTAACTTTCAAAATTCGTATTGCCTATAAGTCTGAAATCTGGTTCTTAAAGCCAGACAACTATGGGTTTCTCTCTGATTCACCTCATGTTATATCAATTATAGCCTACTCTAAGAAGACATAAAACTCTAGTGTAGACTCTCCTGTGATATCTACCTGCTTTTATTTACCTTCTAATGTTTTCAGGTAGCTGGTTTTTATATTTGCCAAAGTTTTTTTATTACCTGTAGAACAGTTTTTTCCATAGGAGCTTATTAAGCTAAGACCAAAAGTAGAATTTCTATTCTTTTGGTTCTTGAATAAGTAACTATTCAAATATTTTCCATCATATTGCCAATTTGATTCTTTGGCAAATCTGATTATCTCGGTTTCCTATTCCTTCCACAAACTTCATAGCCTTTTTTTTTTTTTTAAGATTTATTTATTTATTTATACAAGCTCTGGGTACAGTCAGAAGCGTGGGAGGGTGAGAGAACTCACCAGAACCAGAGCGGGGAACAGAACAGGCAGACAACCAAAACACACTGCTGAGGGGAGCAGCGGGTATGGCAGAAGAGGTCTGCACGCCATGTGGGACCCTCGCCAGTGGCCGAGAAGCGAACCAGCACTGCAGAGGCTGCGGGCAGCTTTGCAGCCCAGCGCTCAACCACTGTGCCAACAGGGAGGCCCAACTTTTTTGTTTTTTAATGTTTCTGTAGGTCAGCAATTTGGGATCAGCTCAGTAGCTCTGCTGTAATTACCTGTAGTATACATGTGGTCAGCTCATGTCTTGGCTAGGAATAGCGTCGAAAAAGTTCTCACTCATTGATCATTAGTTCAGTCATTTGGCTGAGCATCTTCTATATACTCACTCATCCTCAAAGATACTGCCCAAGAGTTCTTCACTTGAGTGTCTCAGGGTTACATGAAGGTGAGAGTAAAACCATAAACAGTGTCACTTTTTCCATGTCCGTTGCTCAAAGCAGGTCATAAAACCAGCCTATATTTAAGAGGGTAGAGATTATACTGTATGAGCTCATGTAGAGATAGGAGGAATTTGTCACCATTTCTTGAAGTCTACCACACTATTATAAAATGATTATTGTGTAATAATAATTGTAGCAACTTTATTAAACTGTAATCCAACTTTCTGATCTATCACCACACTCATCTGTGAAACCTTCACTGGTCCTGTTTTTTATTTAGGAAAACTGAGGAATTTAGAATTTAAGTAGATTTATGAAAAACTGGAGAGGCAATAACAAATAGAACCAAAATATATAATACATAACAGGTAGGGGATGAGAGAAAAAAGACAAAAAGAGATTAAGAAGTGTGGGAATGAGAGGGAATATGCAATTTTAAACAGTATGTTTAGAAAACACCTCATTGAGAAGGTAGGGACATAGAAAATGTGAAAGAGGTGAGGGAAGGGAAAGAGGATTTCTTTCAGTGGGAAGAATAAGTACCTTTAGTAAGATATATTATTGTGTGTGTATGTTATATGTGAGTCACTGCCTCTTCCATTATATATTTATGAGTTGGTGGAGCAGTTTATCATACTGAATCTCAAAGGGAGAAGTAGGCCTGACTAGAAGCTATCTTATGAACTATTTCATATCATACCAAATTTTTTTTAAAGGATTTGATGAGTGCTACCTAATGAGTGTAAGATATTTTACAACTGTGACACATATAAAGTGCTTTATAGGGACTAAAAAATGTTTAAACATGCAGCATAAATAAAAGGATATGAAAACTTTCCTTCCTTCTGATTAATACATAAATTGCAACTTTTACTCCAGTAATTGATGACTAAGAAATTTGGACCAATCCTTTGACTAGGGAAATCTAAAACCTGGGATGAAATATCAAAAATTAAAAAACCAAAAATCATCTTCTTATAAGCATCAAATGTTATCGAGGTAGTAAGGATTTTCATAGCCAAACAAAATCTAGAAGAGGAGAACCAGAGAACAACATCAATATTCACGTTGTATTTTAGGGGGAGGGAGCCCAATGGATTATGGAGGGTGAAGGATGCTCTTGGTGATGGGTGGGTGTGGCAAACATTTGAAGAAGTGTGAACCTATACCCCTAAAACATATACAGTATTGTAAACCAAGGTTACATCAATAAAAAAATAATAAAAATAATTTGATTTTTTCCAAAAGGTATTTGTCAAAACTAAAGAATCAACTGTAAGACTAAGTTGTACTTTTGATAAGTTCCAGGAGTTAGGGGGTAAAAGCCAAGGTCTGCTCTCCCACTTTAAACTGGAATCCAAAGAGTTGCAGCTTCAGGTGAGGTGAATCATGAGTAAACCAATTCCTGCAAAGATTTTTGTCGGTTTTTTTACCCCTGAGTGGTCCAGGGAACATCAGGTCTTCAACTTGGTTTAAGATGGGCCTAGATTGGTAGCACCTCACATGACTGACAGAGGCAAATAATAATCCTCTTTTGGTAGAAGACACTTGTCATGCTAAGCCTCAAACAATTCTTATAAATAATTTTAAAAATAGAATGTCTAACACATTGTCAAAAATACCCAGCCATACATGGGAACAAAACATGTTGAGCAAGAAACAACAGACAACTCAAAAATGCCTATGATATTGTCTGTTGAACTAGTCAAAAACTATAAAACCACTTTGCTATGTTTGAAGACACTAAGATAAAACAATGTTTTAAGATGTAATAGCCAAAACCATTTAGAACTGATGGAAGACATCAAGATGTAGACTCAAGAGGCCAAGTAGATCCTACACAGTTTATCTATCAAGCACTTTCAGACACATCATAGTAAAACCATAGGGAGCCAAAGAAAACTTTATAATCACCATACACTAAAAGTTACCATCTGGGAAAGGAAATATGATCTTTGAAGAAGTAAAGTTAAATTGAAAATTGAGGGCTTCCCCAGGGGCATAGTGATGCATAGTGATATAGGGGTTGGGTCTCAGCGACAGCCTGGGTTTGAACCCCGGCCAGGAAGCTAGCCCACATGTGGTATAGTAGTCCTCTCCTCTCTCACCTGCTGCTCTCCTTGGCAGTGAATTTCAGTGAATCTGCCTGTTCTGCTCTGCACTCTGTCTCTGGTGGATCTCTCACCACCCCCTACCACACCTCTGGCCTACACCCCAGTTCTTCCATGCACAAATAAATAAATCTTTTAAAAAATAAAATAAATTGACAGTGGACTTCTATCTGTAATGGAAGTCAGATGACAGTAAAGTGACACTATAAACATGCTAAAAGAAAACACCTACCCACTTAGAATTCTATTCTCAGTAAATACATGGATGAATGGATGAATAGGCAGGTAGATAGATAGATAAAAGTTATTACCTTTTTTAAGAGAGAGTTTGGGGAATTTTAAATGATGTATTTCAGGAAGAAATTAAGGATTCGATGGAAAGTCTGAGATGTGGGAAGAAATAAAAGGGGAAAACATTAAAATTATCATGGAATATAAAAATTATATAGAATTTAAAATTTTCCCAACGATAGCCAATGAGTTGGGATATGGTTAGATGCAATTAAAGTGTTCTATTTCTGAATGATATAGACCAATGATAAAGATTTGGATTTATATTTGATTTGGGTTAAGTAACAATGCAAGGTTAACCACCAAAAGAATAAATAATTAATGTAAATCTTTCAAAAGAGGAAAAATTATGATGAAAAAAATCTTAGTTGTTCTAAAATAAAATCATGAAACAAGAAAAAAGTCATGGAAGAGGTAGGACATATTGAAATCATGAAATAGGACGATAAATAAAAACCCAACTGTATCAGTAATTACATTAGATGGCAATGGGCTAGTCTTACTATTGCTTAATAATGGCATAATAGAGCTGGGGGAAATATTAAAGTGCACTCTGAGCTGAGGGTGGGAGACCTGAATACAGGTCTGGTCCTAGTGTAAGTCATCATTAACCAGGGAATTCTGTCTGGACTTCAGTTCCCAGGAAATGAGGTCCTCAAGTTGACTTCAGGCAGCCCTTACAGACAGAATATTCTCATGACCTCTTCTCATAGGACCCTGGTCTTAAGATTGCCTCTTATTGTTCAGGACTTGTCACATTCCTAGAGGAAAGGGACGCCCTCTGCTGAAATAAAACTGAATTCCCTTAAGCCTTTGTCAACCATTGGGCAGAGTATGAGAGATGGTGTATGAAAATGGTATGTATGTATTTGATCTGGTAGGGTCTTGGTTAAAGGTAATAGTGTATCCCTTTAAATGACTGTCATACTGTTGCCAGAATCTCCAGCTTTGATTTACTTGGATTAGCAAACAAAAAATCCAACACATTGGTCTCTAAAGAAAGGTGGCAGGCTTGCCAAAGTTATTTATATTCATCTTCCTCATAAGAAAATGTGTTTCATCAACAGTTAATTTGCCTAATGACAGTGATGCCCTCACTTGGTCCATATGTGAGATGTTCGTGGGTCATAAACAGCTGGAGTTACCCCAAGGGAAAAGTGGAAATTCGACACCATAGAGTGACTGACCCTTATGCCATCATGCCAGTGGCTTTCAGAGTATTGCAACATAAAGCAGCTTGCGTTTTGCCAATTAACAATTTAGACAATTAAAAAGATGCCTGCCAAAAAAAAATTACAAATTGAATAGAATATTAATAGTGCAAGCTTAAGCAAAACACAAGAAAATGGCACAGCTGACATTTTTCCTACTTTTCAACCATATTACAAAGTAAAAACAATGATAATCTAATATGTAAAGAAATCTGCCTAGAATACTAAACATCATAAGAAGGCTTTTTGAAATATAGGTTTCAGTTATTTGAATGCTGAAGCATCCTAACTGATAATGCCTTCTTCCAAATGCCTCCACCAGTGACCAATAGAATTATAACACAAGCCACAGATACAAACCACGTATGTCATTTAATATTTTTAGTAGCTACAATAAGATGAAATTAATGTAATATATATTTTAACCTAACATGTGCAAAACAGATTATTGTTCTAATATGTGATCAGCATAAAAATTATTGAAATATTTCATGATCTTTTTTTAAAATATTAAGTCTTCAAAACCAGCATGTGTTTTGCAGACACAACATTTATCAGACCAGGCACATTTCCAATACTCAAAAGCCATGTGTGGTTAGTGGCTGCTGATCTGGATGGTTCTCCAGTAGGCTGCATTTGGAATTGGGGTTGGTTCCTCACTACTACATTCCAGGTGTGACTTTTAGGACTCCACAGAGCTATATTAACCTTGAACTGAGCTCAAGGTTAAAGATTGTGTGGGATCCTGCTGAGGCTCCCAGGCTTAGCATTTTGTTTGAGCCCCTTTACCTGGGATGTTGACAGTGTTTTCTCACTTCAGCCACTTGCTTGGCTGAACCAGCTCTCCTCAAAGGACTCGGGCCTAGCATTTAGCCCAAGTAACAGGGCAGACTCTCCTCCTCCCTGTGCCCCACAACAATGTAAGCAGAATCTCTGGAGAACAGACCCAGGCACCAGCGTTTGCTAAAGTCCTCAGATGTGCACTATGTAAACCCAGTCGATTCCAGGAATGTGCAAATGTCAGAGAAGATGGATCGACTCTGGGGCTTGGAGTATCTAGGGACATTGGTATTGGGAAGGAGGGGTTGTCAGCACTCATACTCCCACATTGTTCAAAGGCGCCATGTACTTTACAAACTCTCAAGCCACTCACACATTTAAGTCCTTGGTGTCATCGTGAGGACCCGTCCGCCTCAGTAGGCGTCTATGAAGAATCTTGTCTGGGTGGTTTTAAACCCTAACTAAACATTAGAGTCACCTGAGGAACTTTTTAAAATAATGACAACTCATAGGCCCCACTTCCCCCCAGTTTAATTGTTCTGATGTGCATTAGACTAGAAAGAAAAGAGAGGCTGGTGGCAGACCTGTGCCTCCCTTTCAGTAACATGTCCAGTGTGCTTGGATCAGATGCATCAAGCCCTCAATTTATGTATCAGTTAAGTGAACATAATATATGCATCAATTGCTCCTATTTATTTTTTCATTTTTATTTATTTTTAAATTTTTTTAAAGATTTATTTTTTATTTATACAAGAACCGGGGTACAGGCCAGATGCATGGGAGGGTGAGAGGATTCACCAGAGACAGAGTGGGGAACAGAACAGGCAGACTGACGAAACACAGCAGGAGCAGCAGGTGAGACAGGACAGGTCTGCCACACCATGTGGGATTCTTCCCGGCCAGCTGGGATGGAACCCGCGCTGCAGAGCCTGCGAACAGCTTCACGGTGCGGTGCTCAACCACCTGCGCCACCGGGGAGGCCCAACTGCTCCTATTTATTTAATTTAAGTTTATTGATTACATACTGTACTCATTTCTGATGGGGAACAAATTACCACAAACTTGGTGCTTTAAGTCCACAGAATTTGTAACTCACATTTCTGGAGGTCAGAAGGGGAACATCAGTTTCTCTAGGCTAAAATGAAGATATCTGCACACCCACACTCCCTCCAGGCTGTGAAAGAAAATCTGTTCCTTGCCTCTTTCAACTTCTGGTGGCTGCTGACATTCTTCATCTTGTGGCCACATCAGTCCCTTCTCTGCCTCTGTCTTCACCTCACATGTGTGTGTACATGTGTATGTGTGTGCGTGTGTGTGTGTGTGTGTGTTGCACATGAAGGAGCCTGTGCTCACACACTCTGGAGCAGGGGCAATCCCTCCCCGGCCTCACCTCCCCTCTCCATTCAGGATCTTCAAATGGCAATAAAATGTGTATGAGTTTTGAAATTCATGATGTCAGTTAACAAAGATTTTAAAACATTGATTTCTAAATAGGTTCAGTAAAGAATATCAGGTGAAGTTGGTGCTGTTGACTGGCTGCTCAGCCATTCTTCCCCTTCTTTTCCAATAGGATTCCACTTTTGTTCATTGTTCTTTGAATGCTTATGTACTTCAAAGAATAAATCATAACTGGCCTTTCCTTTGTGGTAGAGGTGTAAGGTTTGGGAATTAAACACTGGAATGGGGATGACATTCCTCAGTGTCCTTGCTGAGGCCATGTCTTTGGAAATAACTCCTGCAGTAGAAGCAGAAGATAAGCTTGGAAGAAACAAGCGTTACATTGTTGGATGTGGTGAAAAGATGCCAATAGGACTATCCTTTTCCATGTTAATGATATTGCAGATAAGAACCAGACACAGGTGATGCAAGGTGTTGAGGACTACACTATTAAGCAATCCTGACTCTGCAGCATGAATTTGATCCCCGGCCAGGCAGCAACCCACATGGTGCAGCAGACCTCTCCTGTCTCACCTGCTGCTCCCCTCAGCAGTGTGTTTCAGTCAGTCTGCCTGTTCTGTTCCCCACTCTGTCTCTGGTGGATCCTCTCACCCCCTGCATCTCTAGCCTGTACCCCAGTTCTTGTATGTACAGATAAATAAATCTTAAAAAGAACCAGGCTCAAAGTTACAAATTCAGGTTCTTAAGAGGGAACATGCTACCCAGAAAGTGACTCATGTACTTTATCCTTTCTCGTCTTCTCAGATGTTGGTGATGCCTAGTAGCATTCTGTCGGCAGTTGAGCTGTTTTGAATTTCTGCCACTTGGAGTAAGTGTGGGTGCTTCTGCCAGGAGGGTGACCCTCCTGTGAAAGTGTGCCCAGAGAGGCAGACTTCCTGGGGAGTTGAGCAGCCACTGCAGAGTCCAGCCCAGCACAAAGGAGAGGCAGCTTCTGGGTCTGCTTTTGCCTCTGGGACACATTTCTCAAGGACTGCTGTTTTGCAAGGCTGGATCTGGCTGCCCAGCCCTAGTCTGTGGGAGTTCTGTGAGCATTTTTCTATAGGTAGACAAGGAGTCCTGGCAAATGGTCTCTGAGAGGAAATTAACTTGTATTCTTAAACAAATAATAGGGAACATCATCCTAGAAACACACATATACATTTGTTATCACAAGTTGTCATGTGATCTGTAAGAAAGCCTGAAATTAAGTCTCTTCTCAGATCCTCGTTGAATTGCTGTAGGAACATAGCATCTGCTACAAGAACAGGTCCCACTTCCAGTCATGTTGGGCTCTTACTGAATCAACCATTCTATAAGTAAAAACTATAAGCTCTGGGCAAAATATTAATAACCTACTACCTAATAGTGCTGAGCAGTAATTAACAGCAGACAGATATTGGAGAGGGTTTGAAATCTAGAAAGGAATGGTACTGGGCGACTACCTATTTTTGTTTCATTTTGTTTTATAGCTTTTAGCTTGAGGGCAGACCCAGTCCACACTTTGCAGAAATAGAAACCCATAATCTTAATGCCTGAAGAATTAGGGGGCTGAGTTCATGGCAATCATAGCAGCTGAAAAGGAATGTGAAAATTTTCAGAAAGAACAGAGCCAGAGAAGACTAGCCCCAAAATCGGCTTATATACCCAGTTCAGTTTTCTGCCTGACCCCAGAAATCATTTATGTTGAGAGCAAGCTCTAAGCCATCCAAGTAAGGCTAAAGTACTGACCTGATAATTCAGACTTTGGTTCTATGTGCTTAAAAAAAAAAATCAATATTCTTTGGAAGAACATAACAGAATCAAGAATCTCTGTAACATATTGCTCATAGTATAAAAGATACAATTTTTAAAAACTACTGGACTTACAAAGAAACAGGAAAATGTGACCAATATGAATAGAAAAAGTCAATCTGCAGATATCCAAGATGAAATAAGCAGACAAGAACTTAAAAAAGGCCACTGTGACACTGCTTGAAGACCTAAAGGGAAGTGTGCTCTCACATGAAGCAACGAACTTCATTAGTCCTATGTGTACTAAACACATATGACCAGGAAGTCACTTTCTTGTAATAACTCAATATTGAAAATAATGACAATGCCCATCAACTGGAGAATGGACCCAAAAAATTGGGGTATATCCATACAATAGAATAATACTCAACAATAAAACAAACAAGCTTTTATTTTTTTTTTAAGATTTATTTATTTATTTATACAAGCACTGGGTATAGTCAGAAGCGCGGGAGGGTGAGAGAATTCACCAGAGCCAGAGCAGGGAGCAGAACAGGCAGAAGGACCAAAGTATACTGCTGAGGGGAGCAGTGGGCGGCAGGAGAGGTCTGCGCGCCATGCGGGACCCTCCTTCGGTGGCCTGGGAGCAGCCGGCGCTGCAGAGGCTGCGGGCAGCTTTGCAACCCAGCGCTCAACCGCTGCGCCACGGGGGAGGCCCAACAAACAAGCTTTTAATATATGCAATCAAAGTAAATGAAAAACATATAGACTCTGGAGGGAAGAAAATATTTGGAGAAAACTTAATTGTAGACAAAAAAATCCTAAGAAATCTAAAAATTAGAAAGTGAATTTAGCATGGCCACATGATAAAAGGTAAAAAAAAAAAATTGTATATAAATGTATTACAATAAAGAATTGGAATGAAATTCTTAAGATTTAGTTTACCAAAACATATAAACACATAAAATATATTGGAATAAATTTAACAAAATATATGCAATAACTCTAGCACAAATTTAGAAAATATTTCTGAGAAAAATTAAAGACCTAAATAAATGGAGCAATATGCCATATTTAACATTGGAAAACTCAATATTGTTAAGATGTGAACTATCCCCAAACTGATGTATAGATTCAGTACAATCCATATCAAACTCTCAGCAGGCTTTTTAAAAATATAGAAATACGCAAATTATTTCTATAATTTATATGGAAATACATGAAACTTCAAAGAGCCAAAACAATTTTTGAAAGAGAAAACAACATTGTTGGATTTACACTACCTTATTTCCAGATTTTCTATAAAGCTGTGCTAATTGTGACTATCAGGTATGCGTGAATCGATATGTAGACATCTGGATTAATGGAGAGTATAGAAACAGGCCCACAAATAAATGGTAAATAGATTTTTTTGAAAGATGCCATAACATTTTATGGGGAAAGGATCATCTTTTCAATAAATTGTTCTGAAACAACTGGATACCCCTAGGCAAAAAATGAACCTCAATCTTAACTCACATGATGCAAAAAATTAACTCAAATGAATCATAGGTTTAAATATAAGAACTAAACCTGTAAAATTAGGAAAGGACATAAGAGTAAGCCTTTGCAACCTTGGAGAAAGTGAAGATTCTTAGGAAGGATACAAAAAGCACAAACAACAAAAAAAAATTGCTAAATTGGACTTCATCAAGATTAAAGCTTTATGTCCTTTGGGCGGTACCATGAAGACATTAAAAGACAAGTCACAGACTGGGAGAAAATATTCATATTAATATGTCTGATTAAGGACTAGAGTACATAAAGAACTCTTACAACTCAATGAGAAGAAAGTAATCAATTCAAAATAGGCAGATTTGAGCAGTCACCTTACAAAAGAAGACATAAAAAGGCAAATAAGCACATGAAAAGATGCTCAGCACCACACATCATCAATGAAATGCAAATTAAGACTAAGTAAGATATATCTACTTTGTAGAATGCCTAAAATAAAAAAGACCAAAAATACTCAGTAAGGGTATGGGTATGGAACAAATAAATCTCTGATACATTACTGATGGGTACATGTTATTATATGTAAATTGTATCTGCACAAATCTCTAAAAATGAGTTAATCCAATGCAATTTCAAAACAGTGGCAAAAAGAAAAAAATATTATAAAGGAGTAATTGAATAACAGATATACTTGAAGAGGAGCTATACTAACTGTGTGCTGTATTATTGCTCTTTCAGTCCTAACAATATATTTAGGAAGTAGGTTTAATTATTATCTCCATTTCAGTTGGGCAAACTAAAGCTTACAGAGATTCAGTGATAAAGCCAGGGCAGGCAGATGATGGTATCTAAAGTCTTAATTAAAAAGAAACCAAAATTGGCATCTAACCAGACTTCTTTAAAACTGGTCATAAAATTGGGTGGACGTAATACTCAAGAAAATATACTGAATTTTCTTTGATCCTAGCTTCAATTTATAGACAGCAATGTAGATAGTAAGATTTTTATAGAATGAAATTGATTTGAAAAGACTTGGGCTGTAACTCTGACTCCACGGTATATCAGCCTTATAGCCATGTGGAAATTACTTACCCTTGGTTTCCTCAACTGTGAAATGGAGATCTAATCCCTGCCTTTTCTACCTCAAAAAGTCTACTTTGAGGATGAAATAAACATTGCATTTGAAAATCCTTGGTAAGCTATACAGCTCAAAACAGTTGCAAAATCATTTGAATAAGCAAGACAGTCATGGCAGAGGTGCCATACGATAGTGATTTTCTTCAAGTCCCATTTAAGTTGAAAGTATCTACATGTATTATATTTACTTTCAGAGATTATGTGAATGAATCAATTATTGATTTTATATGTGTCCAGTGCTGGTAATTACAAGAAGGTATTTCATATCTTGCCTTCAAGGAATTACAGTCTAGCCAAAGAGAAAAAAACAACTAGACTAGATATGAAACAAATGGAGTATAATTTACTGCCATTGGGAAGTGTGTCCTAGTGATAATGAAATCCCCTAACTGTAAACTGTTTTCAGAGTCTGAAGAAAATATCAAAGAGAAAGAGAACTTGATGAAGTTTCAGAAAATAGAGAGACAAGATGGGCAAAACTAATATTAAAGAAATAAACCTTTGATGTGGTCTACTAGGAAATCCTATCACTTCAAGCTGAAGTATACCAGCAGAGGATACTGGTGGTAATTACATATGTCAGTGTGAGCTAAGAGCAATGTTTCCTGCTCTCTACTTCCCTGATCTCAGTCTTCCTGGAAATTTGGACATGTTGGATTCATATGAAGGTGGTCATGTCCTCAGCACACAAGGATACCAGCCTCTTTTCAAGAATATAGTATGTATTATCCACAAACATTTTTTTGAGTTCTGTGGGCAAAGGTTATAATGGAACAGTGGGTTTGAAAATTATTTGATTTTTATTCTTGTTTTCTGTTTCCCATCCAGTGAAGTACCCAGTAAGAAAGAGATTAACATTCTCCTAAAACCTAGACATGCATTTTAGCTTGGTGCTTATCATCAGTGGACAGAGTAAAACCTGCAAAGAGGCAGACAGTTGAAGAGGGTTCTTTTTTTTTATTGATTGATTGATTGATTGATTGATTGATACAAGCGCTGGGTACAGTCAGAAGCACAGGAGGGTGAGAGAATTCACCAGAGCCAGAGAGGGGAGCAGAACAGGCAGACTGATGAAATACACTGCTTAGGGGAGCAGCAGACGTGGCAGGAGAGGTCTGCGCACCATGTGGGACCCTCTCCGGCAGCCGGAGATCGAACCAGCACTGCAAGGCTGTGGGCAGCTTCGCAGCCCAGCGATCAATCGCTGCACCACCGATGAGGCCCTGAAGAGGGTTCTTTTAGCTAGTGACTGCATTATTCTATTTGAAATTCTGAAAATTCTGTCAACCAGTTAGTCTCATAAACAAATGAAAATACCAAAATGCCTTTTAAAGTCAACTGGGGGAAAAATTATTTGATATTTTTAGTTTATTATATCCATGTAACCAAAATTCCATATAAATATGATAACTGATAACATGTAGAGGAAATGCAACTTATTCATCAATATATATGATTTTCTTTTCTTTTTCATCCTCTGAATATAGTCTGTTTATATACTTGCCTTTGTTTGGGCCCCTCAGAAGCAGACTCAGAGACAAATACTGCGATGGAAGTGTCTCATTTGGGAGGAAAGGGATTACTGGAAGGGAGCAGGGACATGATATCAGCAAGTTAAGAAAAAGATGATAAAGGGTGCATTTTCTTTTTTTTATCATCTGCTTTTATTTTTTAATATTAATTTTTTTATTTTTTACATCATTATTCATTTTTAAACAATATTTTCTTCCCCCCACCCCCTCAGGTGTAGTCCCCATAGAGTTTCCTTCAACAATGCACCCGTGCACCATCACCTCAGTCCCCTGTGCTCCTCCCTCCCTCCCTCTGATCCCTCTCTCGCCTCCTCCCCTGCAGTATGTTTCTGATTAATAATTGTCTGTTTTTGCTTTGTTGTGTTTTGTACTGTTATTATTTTTTTACACTGATGCCTTATTGGGTTCCCCTATATTCCTGCTATAAGTGAAACCATCTGATATTTTTCTTTTTCTTTCTGGCTTATTTCACTGAGCATAATTCCTTCTAGTTCCATCCATGTTGCTGCAAATGGCATGAGTTTATCTTTTTTGATTGCTGAATAATATTTCTTTTTTTTTTAATTAGAGGCATGTTTTATTAATTTTATTTTGTTTGTTTTGTTTATACAAGCACTGGGTACAGTCAGAAGCGCAGGAGGGTGAGAGAATTCACCAGAGCCAGAGCGAGGAGCAGAGCAGGCAGAAGGACCAAAGTACACTGCTGAGGGGAGCAGCGGGCGGCAGGAGAGGTCTGCGCGCCATGTGGGACCCTCCTCCAGTGGCCAGGGAGCAGCCGGGGATCCAACCGGCGGTGCGGAGGCCGCGGGCAGCTTCGCAATCCAGAGCTCAACCGCTGCGCCACCGGGGAGGCCCTGAATAATATTTCATGGTGTATATATGCCACATCTTTCTTGATCCAGTCATCTATTTTTGGGCATTTGGGTTGTTTCCAGGTTTTACTTATTGTAAATAGTGCTGCAATAAACGTAGGTGTACAGGTGTTCTTTTGAATCAATGGTTTTGTGTCCTTTGGTTTGATTCCTAGGAGTGGAATTGCCGGGTCATATGGTAGCTCCCGTTTTAGTAGATAAAGGGTGCATTTTCAAGCCAGCTCCTACTGTGATGTTGTAGCTTCATTCCACTGGGGAAAGCCTGGGATCAAGTATAAAGCACAAGCCTCAGAGTTATCCTTCCTGATGGGTGAAAGAGCTGGGATACATTTATGCTCTTGTCCATCATTGGCAAAAACTCCAAACAAATGCAGAAGGAGTATATTCATTGAGACTTGAGTGATGAGATTGGCAATTTCTAAAAACAGGAAGGGGTATGCCCATTCTAAGAGAAGTCAGTCTTCTTTGCTTTCTTTCTCATGAGCAGAAACAAAGAAGAAATACCTTCTAGAGGAAAGGCAGCATTTAAGGTAGATATAGAAAAAGAAAATAAGGGACAGAACAAAAACAGAGAAATAAAAACTCATAGTTTCTTATCAAATTCAGGCAAAATGTTAAATCTGTTCATTATCAGCTTAAATTGAAATTGATGAATTGGCATCAACCACTGAAAAGTTTTAATTTCTCACCCCAAACCAGCCAACCCATATACCTTTCTCACCTTGCCGACTTTTTTTCCGTGACTTTTTTTCAGTGACTAGTGCCACCTCTCCCATGAAACCTTTCATCTGTTGAAGATTGGATTTCCTAGTAGAACCTCATTTAACATCTATTAATTTACACTGAGTTACATTTCATTTACTAACCTTTTGATTAACTTCATGTTCATCTTGGCTATGTACAAAATATGTTCTAATTACTTTGTGTTTGTGGCTCTAATTTCTCTCAAATCAATATGTTCCCCAAAGAGAGGGACCATCTTATTCTTTTGTTTTTGCTACTCCACTAACAGGGTGTCAGGAACAAAATGAATTAAAATTAAATTAAATGTGGTGAAAGAAGATGGCAGCAATAGGGTTTAAAGAGGCCATTGGAATGGTGGCTTCACAGTGTGGGTTATGATTCTATTTCAGGCTTCAGAATATCTTCTTCATGCCCTTTCATTTCTAAAAGAGAATAAAATATTCCCTCAGAGATTTATGGTCAGGATCAAAGAAATTAACATATGTAAATGAGAAAGTGCCTAGCATACAGCAGTCACGAAGATATATTTATTTTCTTCTTCTCCTTAATGTAAAGCAACATATTTCATACTCCAATAGAGACTTAACCCTTAGGTCATATTGCAATCTTGAATCCAGAATAAACTTGAGTTTTTCTTTGACTTGGATTTTGAGTATTCATACAGATATCCCCATTTATATTCATCTCCCACTCCCAAACAAAACCCTCTCTCTGTGTACATTGTTTGGAAAATGACAAATATTTATTCTAATTAATCCCTGATGGTTGAAGATAATCAAGACATGCTTGAATCATATTAGGGTCTGGGTGCAAATATAGGAAGAATCTGAGTTTGGTTAATCAGGGGATGACTGAGCACAGAGGTTAGTGGGAACTATAAGGAACCAAGTAGAAAGTGGGTTAAGTGGATGCTTCAGAAATTCAAATTTAATGCAATGCTCTTCCTTAATGTAATTCTATTTCCAGTTCTGCCAGGCACAGCTCTATAAATCTCTGATTTGCTTTGTCTACCCTATCTCTCTGCATCTGGCTGTCCTGTCCTTTGTCTGCCCTGAGGTTAGAATAACATGGCATTTTCACTGCTAAAGGGATCCATCATTGTGTGGACATCTATATTAGAAAAATAAAATCAGCCTTGAGTTAATGTGTTTATTTGACCACATTCTGAAAAATAAATTGGGGTGTGGAGTTACACCAGACTGAATGGAACTAAAGTGAATCCAATAAATAGATAAGAAAACTGACACCCAGAGAAGAGTCTCTATAGTCTGGCCAAGGTCACACACAGCAGGGACAAAATCAAGATGCTCACTGGTCTCCTGGGTCAGTTCTCCTGCTCTTTGCCCTCTGCTGGCCTTCCTCTATATCCTGCCTTTGTAGAAATGGGAAGGAAAACGCAAGTGCAAAGCGAAGAAAGCAAGAGAAGCATGAGACTGGACTGCTGCGGGAAGAGGAGTGGACTCTTGAAAGGAGCAGCCATATGGGGGAAACCTTGGGGTCACTGGGGGGGCACTAAAGCCCTCTACTGACATGTACAATGACAAGTGAGAGTCGGGGGGAGGCTCCTGAGGGGACAGTGAGGCGAGTTGGGAGAGGCCGGGCTAGGTATCTGTGGCCTCAGTCAGTGGAGGAAATGAGGGGTGTGAAGGAACAGAGGAGCTCAGGCTCCACAGGCTTTGCAGGGATGGAAATGTCTGCGATGGGCTGAAGAATCAGTGGCAGCTACAGGCAGCTTTCCCTCTTTTCATTCCTCTTGCAGCCTCAGGGCAAGGCCAGGGCTGAGCCCCAGGAGCCCAGTCAGAATCCAAAGGATTTCCCTTTCAAGTCTGCAGAATGTGGGGACTGTCACGTTGAGAGGGTTGTTTTCTCCAAGCCAGCTGACCCGCCCAAAGACAGCCTGCGGGGGCCCTGGGCCACCACAGCTGCGCAGCTTGGGTTTCATGCAGCAGCTCCAGTCAGGATCTGGAGACATCACCCTTGGCAGGGCTGCAGGGCCCTCTCTCATGTTGAAAGCTCCTGTGAAGCAGCAGGGGCCTCTGCTATGTCAGCCCCAGTGCTTCAGCAGGGATTCTCCAGCCTGCCTGTGCCAGGCTGTTCCCCTCAGACCTCCTGGTGGCCTGCCTTGAGATTCCTAGCAGAGACTGCCCCCTCTTTCCCTGCTCTGCCAATCCTAGAAGTCTCCTCTCTTCCTGGTAGCATCAGCCTCTGGCTGTCTAGCAGCTGCAACTCCTGAGTCCCTCCCATGAGGTTTCACAGGAGAGATTTATTTCTAGTCAGGTCATCAGGTTGGTGAAGCTCACTGTCGTGCTATGCATGTCTTTTTGCTTTTCAGATTCTGAGTGCAAGTGGAGGGAATGGAGGTTTGCACTGCAGATGGCTGAGGAGGTGCACGTGCAGACGTGGACACTGGCCTTGCCACTCACCCAGCAGGTAGGCCCCTCACAGTGTGCAACTTAATTTACATAAGAGTCAGAGGTCTGAATGCCTTTGTGATGTGGTGGAGAGAACTACCATGATTTGTAGTCCATTAGGTAGAAGCAATAACAGCATAACTCTGAACTTGCACCCTCAATTCCCACACTATTCAGATGGCTTCCCACCATCTGAGGCATCTTTTTTCCTATGTTTTACTTCAGGTCCAATTATCCAGATTAGCAGGGCTGTCCATTCGACCCAGGACTAATTGAACACTGTACTACTGCTTTATTTTAATTTCTTAATTTTTGAAGAGTCATACATAAACACACACACACACATCAGAAATAGCCAGACTTATAAACAGATCCAGAAATGGAACATGAACAGAACCTAAGTCCCATGTCCCTTTCAGCCACTGCCTCCTCAGGGATAGCCATCAGCCTGACTGACTTCTAACCATGACCATTCATTTTGCCTGTTTCTGGTTATATAAGAAATAGAATCATACTGTGCATATGCTTTCATATCATTTTGTTACTCACTTTGTGTTTGGTGAGTTTTGACCTTGTTGTGTGTCATTGTAGTTGGTTGACTCTTGGGCTCATTGTTTTAAATTAATCTGTTGCTTAAATATATAGGGTTTGTATACCTACTCTACTGAAGAGGATATTTGGTTTGTGACCACACACATGATGTTGCCCTGAACATTCGTGCACATGCCAGATCGTATTTTAAAAATGTGAGGCAGGACTGTCCATTTGTTAGTATGACCCTTATTACTGGAAGTTGGTTTGCTCCCAAAATTCATACTTGGAGTTGTTACACTATTTTTATTTTACTAGGGCACCTACTTCCTCCCAGAATGGTATATAGCATAGTTTTTTTAAAACTGAAAATTAAGCTGACTGAAGGACATGGCAATATTGTCACCATTATCTCATCTCTCTGTGTGTAGAACACCTTGTTATGCACAGTTAGTGATTACAATATTTATTCAGTTGCATTGAATTGTTTGAAAAAGACAACCCCAAAATAAACACATACACTCACACTCCACAATTTCTACCATTCTTCATCTTCCTGAAACAAAATACCATCCCTCCGTTAACCATTCTTTTTTTTTTAAGATTTGTTTTATTTATGCATGCAAGAACTGGGGTACAGGCCAGAGGTATGGAAGAGGGAGAGGATTCACCAGAGAGAGTGGGGAGCAGAACAGGCAGATCTACTGAAATACACTGCTGAGGGGAGCAGCGGGTGAGACAAGAGAGGTCTGCTGCACCATGTGTGTTGCTGCACAATGTTTTCTAGGTGGTGAGAAGACTTTTATACTCAACGGTAATAAGTTCCAGGATGAGTTTTTACTATATCTTAAAAGTAAGCACGGAAGGGCCTCCCCACTGGCGCAGCAGTTGAGCACTGGGCTGCGAAGCTGCCCGCAGCCTCTGCAGCCCCGGTTCGATCCCCGGCCACTAGTCGAGAGTCCCACATGGCGCGCAGACCTCTCCTGCCACTCCTGCTGCTCCCCTCAGCAGTGTCCTCGGTCTGTCTGCCTGTTCTGCTCCCCGCTCTGGCTCTGGTGAATTCTCTCACCCTCCTGCCCTTCTAACTGTACTCAGTGCTTGTATAAATAAATAAATCTTTAAAAAAAAAAAAAGTAAGCACAGAAAAGTGAGATGGGAAGATGTGCACTGAACCAATTTGTTCCACACTTTCTTTCTATGAACATACACAGGAGAAAGTGGTGTTTTAAAAGTGCTGGGTCACTTTATTTTCTCATGCTGTTAAGCCAATCTGTCATCCTTATTTCCACCTTTGTGTCAGATGTAGAAGACCCATGCTCAGAAACTAGACAGAGGATAGGTTTTCAGTCTCAAGAAAATGGACTGTAAAAGATTTCTTGGTAGGACATTTGCTTACCTAGTATTTGAAAAGTTAAAAATTCTCCCTGTGAATTATTCTACTTTGCTTATTTATGCTGTGTTCAGGTATTTTCTAGATAGCATTACAATCTGCACTATCATCAGTTCTTAATTATCTAACAATATTTATTCTGCTCCATTACCTAAGGTCAAATTTTAATTTGGGCTGACTTTTTCTTGAAATTTAGCACCACAAACATCTTGACTCATTTGCCCCCCACAGCTCAACTGGTTTGAGTTCATAGAATAAAAACTAATTTTAAAACAGGCAAGGGACTCCAAAGGCAAGATTTTTCTGCCCCCACCCAAATATTAATAACAAATTAGGAACCAACTGATACTTCTCTGACATCTGGTACTCCCTAGTCTCCAGAATAGCTGCAAATCTGAAAATACCCCCACAGACTTAGGGGAATGAACAATCTGGGAAAATTCAGACTTTGAAGGTTATAGAAGACACAGACATCCAGTTCTTCCCCCAGACAACAGCACATGCCCAGGAGAGCAGGACCTGGGTGAAGCTAGCCATGGTGGATGTCAAATTCCAAGAATTAAGTTGGTGGGGGATGGGGGGCGGGCGGCGGGCAGGAACAGAAGCAGAAAGGAAAAGTGATGAAAAATGAGAAACAATTAACAAAAACCAGAAGGCAGAGCCTAGGAATGTCGATGATTCGGGAAGAAATAGACCCAATAGTGAGATGAAGAGGAAGCAGAAGATCAAGGAAAGTAGCTGCAGCCTGAAGAGCAGAACAGACTGGACCCTTCAGTGTTAGTCCCCTGCCCTAAACCTCAGACCTCTGAGGGCTTGAACACTGCTGCTAGAATGGGACTTTGTTCTGTATCTCTCCTAGGGGATTTAAAGAAAAAAGATATACTTGTAAACTAAGAAAAGCAAAGAAGGAAGTTAATGGATGAGTATGTGTGTGTTGGAACTCAATTTAGAACTGTAATGCTATCAAGTAAGATGGCTCAAGCAGTCGCTATTTCCTTATCTTCATCGACCATAGAATTCTCCAGAGTTCCTGCTTTTCTCTGCATCTCTACTCCTTGGTCTTCCCTCAGTCAACTCCTTCTCTACTTCTTCATAGTTATTGCTTCCCCATCGTTATCCTTACTTTTTCACCATCATGAATTTTGAGCTCCAACTTTTATGTCACAAATGTTTTATTTGGGCTTCCATTCAGGATCTCTAATCCTTTCCATTTTTGGTTTCAGTCACTGGACATTCCATTTATCCAAATCAACTTTTTAAGCCAAATAGCAAGCCAGCAATCACTGGCCAGTTTGGGATGAGTGTCCATTTTAATTCATTTTTTAGTAAATGCATGTGGGAGAGTTATATAGTTCAAAACATGGCCCAGAGCTGCCCATTGGCAGAGTTGTGGTAAGCAGGCATATAAACTATGTCTAGTGGTAAGACCCTGAACCAGGATTCCAGGAATATTAATTTAGTTAAATGTGCTCTGTTTAATAAAAACAGTAAAATCTGCTATAATATCCAATAATATTTTGCCTCTTAAAAAATTAACTTTCAATTACCTAAGTTCACTTACTCTGAATACTGTATAACTAAAACATTACTATATATTCTCAGATGATACAATATATTTTTTTTAACTGAGTAGTTCAAATAGCTGTTATAAAGTTTTGTTCCATTTTCTGCTGAAACCAGCTACCTTTTCCAAAAGAAATGTTTGAGTATTCCTATTAATACTCCTTAATCCCTCTAACCTGCTGTTCTCACCATTACAGAGAACATGACCCTCATCTTTCTTGGATCTTTCATGGATGCAGTTTTGGGCATCAAGTCTAAAATTCTCACATCATAGCTAAAGAACATATACACTGGTCCGTGGGCAAAATGATAAACAGATGCCTCTTCAACACAACGATAATGCTGTCACATTCTTACTAAAAATTTGGCCACAATCTAAAAACCAGTGAGAACTAAGTTGTTATATAAATTGTTAGCAATATCCCAAACTGGGTGCCTCTCTCCTGCCCCTCTGCCAAACCACATCTGCTTATCCTTTCTGAGATGATAATGATTAGAAGAAAAAGACAGATTCTCCAAGAAATATTTTAGGTGACTAGGAACTGTTCCTATAACCAATAATAGAGAATATAGGGAGAAGGGCAGTTGATATCAGGGAGAGGCCTCAGTCAGTAGCTGGAACTGTCCACAGCAGCAGCTTCAACATTAGGACCAATCTGCAGACTCCAAAGAGGGAAGAAAGGCAAATCTTGGTTCCAGGACACCAAGCTGGCAGACATTTTGGACAGGCCAGAGCACATGCTCGTCCTAAATACAAAATCAGAGTGGCAACAACAACAACAAAAAATGGAATGCTAAGCCTTCATATTGCCCACACAGGCCTTTATCCCCCACTCCTTGCCAGAATTGACAGATGCAGTGTTTTAAGTTTGAGGTGGGGTGGGAAGACCTAATGAGTGGTGGTATTCGAACCTACCATCCAAGTTTAGAGGAACAAGGGGAAGAAATTCAAGATTTCAACTGATTTCTCTTCTCTGAACTCTAGGGTTTTCTTAATATCAGTAACATACAATTTAACACTTGTTCATTCTCTCCTTGTCTTCTAATCTAGATGGGGCTCTTAAAGTCTAGGAACCTGTTCAAACAAGCTCAAGTTAAGAGGAATGTTAAGGACAAGACTAGAAAGAGGACTCAGAGGGATCTAGAAAATGCTGGACCATAAGATTCAATAGAAGAGAAACCCAGGAAGTCTGCGGAACAAGGCACTACTCATCTCCATTTCCTTTGTATAGCTTCCATGTTTCTTTGCACGTCCAATCTGTAATTCCACTGTCTCGACACCTCAGTGTACACCAGTGGCCCCACAACTTTTCAAGCCTGTCTTTGTGATTTCTCATTTAATTGTCACCAATGTGTTCAGTTTCCATTTCCCAAGTATAGAATCCTTGTCAGAGGAATCTAATTGGGGAATAGCTTTTCAAGAAAGCCTCCAAGGCGTGGTAACTGCCTACTGATCGGGTGTTTACTTCAAAGTATCTGTGCAGGTGGGCATAACCCCTTGGTTCTAAACAAAGACTTAGGGCAGGAGACCTCTGTGGACTGTGGGTGAGTTGTGAGGTAACACGTCTCCTACTAGATTATAAGACTCTGCAAGGCTAGGATGGTGACACTTGTGTATAGGTAGTAAAACTCTCTTAATTAGCCTCTGCTTGACTGACTCCCAATTTTACTAACTCTCCTTTCCATTTTTACCAACTGATGCCCATGGCATGGAAACATCTCTCAGCCAGTTAAGCTATGAGGTTACTCAGTACAAGCTATGTCTGTCCCCTTTTCTGTGTATACCAATAATGCTTTAGTTATCATAGAATTTACTTCTTAGACAAATGCAGAGCATAGGTAAACTCTTGAC
Organism: Talpa europaea; assembly: GCF_964194135.1. Lineage (NCBI taxonomy): Eukaryota > Metazoa > Chordata > Mammalia > Eulipotyphla > Talpidae > Talpa > Talpa europaea. Next base: position 50,910,015 of record NC_140071.1, on the reverse strand, counting down.
CTGCCAGCTAGTGTGATGGGTAAGACCACAACAGTCTCCTTGTCATTAACTTCCCATAAGTCCTTGGCAACTACTTAATTTCCTAAGTATCAGTTTCCTCCTCTATAAAATGGGTTTTTGAAAGGGCCTCCCCGGTGGCGCAGCAGTTGAGTGTTGGGTTGCGAAGCTGCCTGCAGCCTTTGCAGCGCCGGTTCGATCCCTGGCCACCAGTTGAGTGTCCCACATGGCGTGCAGACCTCTCCTGCTGCCCGCTGCTCCCCTCAGCAATGTACTTCATCAGTCTGCCTGTTCTGCTCCCTGCTCTGGCTCTGGTGAATTCTCTCACCCTCCTCCGCTTCTGACTGTACCCAGTGCTTGTATAAATAAATAAATAAATAAATAAATAAATAAATAAATAAATAAATCTTTTTTAAAAATTGGGGTTTTGAAAAAACTAAATGCAGTAACGAATGAATAGCAAAATAAAGTTTCTTTTTCCCCTATTAAAAAATGAAACCAACTAAGTAAACTTCAAAGATCTTTTGGACTTTATTTAGTGATTCATGAATTGGGCAGCACCCTATCTAGCATGAAGAAAATGAAAGGTTTTTATAGGCAGAAGGGGACAGGAAGATGTACTAGTAAAAAAGTGGATTGATTGTGGCAAGGTCTATCCAGCAGATTACCTCATAGTGCTGACCCAGTAATTCCAGATTGACTGGTTTTAGAGTCCATTCCCTGGGAGAGACTGAATCTGTAAATTCTTATGAGGGCCATGATGTTTCCTATGTTCAATAGAATAATGCCTGGCACCTATTAGACACTAAGTAAATATTTTTTAAATGAAAATAGGAAAAAGCTTTCTATGAGTCCTAGAATAGCCTTGCAGCCCTTATGAGAGTTCCAAGAGGCAAAACCAAGTAAAACTTAGATAACTGATTGAGACTCTATTTTTTGTGCAAACTGGAAAGCAAAGGGTGAAGGGGAGGGGGCTTCCTCTTCCCTTACCCCTGCAGAGGAGGTACAGGCAGCTGGGGGTTGGGGGTGTGTGCAAATGCTCCTTCTGCTTTCTGGGATACTGGCTGTGTTTCCTGCTTGTCTTGTTTCCATTCCTTTGATAGCCCTAGTCCTGGGTTTTCTATTGTGTGTCTGTTCTTTCAACATCAGGGCTTCTGTGAATAAATAAATCGAAGGGTGAAAGTTCCCTGCCCCCTCCCCCACCCCCAGCATGAATAGCAGTTAGTGGCTCTGGTACATAGGAAACACAAACATATAATGAAACTGGGATTTGAAAGCGCCACCTTCAGTTTCAAGGTCTGGTTCTCAGAGGCAGACTGCAGAGATGAGGTTTGGGGGGTGAGTGCAGGGCCGCCATCCTGGACCTCCAGCACAGCGCAGACACTGGGGTGAGGGGCAAGGAGGAGTTAACTGGACAAGGCTGCTGTGTGTCCTGCACTGTGCAAGGTGTCAATGCTGCTAAAGCAGTGGGCGCCCAAGGAAATGAGTGGAGAAGACACTGAAGGTGACTCCAGGGAGTTGGGACTAGCCAAAAGCCAGCTCTGCCCAGACTTCCCTAGACAACCTCAGGGCTTGCTTGCAATCACTAGGAGAGCGAAGGGTCAACCTCCAAAGGCATCTTCTGACTTTTCCCATTTTTGCTCCAGCATCCAGATTTCTAGAGCAGGGGTGTGGTGGAGGAGCAGGGCTTCTCCTCATCCTCAGGCCAGGCCAGAGACTGCTGCTCTCCTTGCTCCTTTCTTCTGCCTTAGCCTGCTGCCTGCTGGCAGCCTGTCTACTGCCCCTGAAGCCTGCTCTGATCACTCTGTGATCCCTGTCCCTCTGAATTTCTGCAGCACTTTTTCTCTCAATACTTGTCCCCCCAGTTAAATCACAAAAACACAGAGACATATGACCTTTTTTTATTAAGAAGATTTCTTTTTCCTAATTATAAAATATTTCTGTAGTTTCTTTCCTGTTCAACCCAGAGCAATGACCCTGCTCTGCCACTATGTGTGGCTTTAGAAAAATCCTTTCTTGTCTAGTTTGTTTTTTTTCTTTTTCTTTTATTTCTTTTCTTTTTTTTAATTTTATTTTTATATTCCCCATACAATTGCAACCCCCTTATTTTGACCCCATCCCTCATTTCCCTGCCCCCCCAATAGTGTGTCTCTGTTTCATAGTTGTTTGTTGATTTTGATATTTTCTTTCTTAGAGTTATCCTTTTTCCTGGTCCCTGATTTAGGTTTTCTAGATTCCTGCTATGAGTGAGACCATCCAGTATATTTCTTTTTCTTTCTGGCTTATTTCGCTGAGCATGATCCCTTCCAGCGCCATCCATGTTGCTGCAAATTGCATGTGTTTATCTTTTTTTGAATGCTGAGTAATATTCCACTGTGTATATGTCTGGTCTAGTTTTTTCAGGTGCAAAATGAGATTTCTAAGGTCACCTTCCGAGGAGAACTGGTTTGCTAAATAAAACTGTTCCAGCCATAGTGGGGCATTGTTTCTGGGGGTTCTGGGTGGGGTGGGTGGCGTCTTTGAGCAGCCGTCAGGAAGAGGATCCAAGGTGACCCCTGGTTTTTTTCCTCCTGGACACTTACCACCTGTCCCTGCTGCTCTAAAACTGGGTCCCCAGGTCATACCCATGCAACCACTCTGATACTGACTGGGGAGTGGGAAAAAGCCCTTCTCTAAGTTCAACTCTCATAGGAAATGCCTTTTTCAGAAAGACTTTCTGCTAGGAAATTATAAAGCACAAAGATATAAAAGCCTTCGAGGCATTCCATCAAAGCCCACATTCTTTGAATAACTAATAAAAGATAGGCATTGATTAGCAAATTTTAGGCAAGCTTGAAGCCCAGGCTATCTCCCTCAGCCAAACCAGGAGGAAAGGGTGGCTAAAGACACTCAAATGCACACTACGCAGCATAGGCGAACCCTTGGCCCTGTCTGCACAGGGTGTAGAGAAGAGGGCATGTGTGCCACTCTGGGGGTCCATCCATTCCTTCCACTAGTCACTCTCACCTGCCAGAGACCACAGCACTTTTCCTCAGTCTAGAGTCACGTCTGTACCCTTGGCATTGCTGCTTCCCCTTATCAAGTTTCCGAGGAAATGTTACCTCTGCAAAGAGACCTTTTGTAACTGCACACTCAGAGGTGCTCCACTCGCTCACCCACACCTCGCCCTCCCCGACTCCCAGATGGGCGCGCAGCACCCTATTCTGTCCTCTCTTTCAATCCTCTGGCTGCTTTAGAGCTCTTAGTACGGCACATGATTATAATTACTTATTTTCTGCCTTCCTGTTTCCAGGCTGTGCCCCCTCCACACACTCTGGTTTGTAGGTGCCAAGAGGGCAGGAAGCACATCTGTCTTTGTTCCTCCTTTGTCCTCTGCATCGATTTCAGTGCTAGCTCTCAACAAATGCTGAATAAATAATGAATGAATTTATGTCTTGAGTCTAAAAAGATATTTCCTCTGGACTCCGTTATATTGAAGAAAACACAGGGAGGTGGATCTGAATAAACAGCGAAAGCAAAAAATATTAGGGATAACCTCTGTAACTTCCCAGTGTGGGGCCATTATCAAGCTTCACACCAACACTTTTAAGATCACTGAATGAAGATTTCCCACTTAATATGAGAACTAGTAGTTACACAGAAACTTGTTAAATATTGAAGTCTTTGGAAGGAATTGTGAGCAAAATATAGTACAAGTTTTTTTGACAGATAAGAGAAAAAACTTTGATGAGATCAAATCTAAAATCTCCTGATCTTTCTGAGAAGAAAGAAATTGGGTGCTTTCTTCTCTTTGCCTTTTGCCATTTTGATTTTTAAACTTAAATTATTCACAGGACTTCCAACTGAACCACTCTGTGCCCCATGTGCTCCACCGCCCCACCCTACTTATATGAATGAGTGTTAGAGTTGAAGGGACTTTGAAAATTGCCTTGTCCATTCCTTCCTTTTGTTGAGGAGGAAAGAGAAGTCCAGGCCACACTGTGAGTGGGCCTCAGGACACCCAGAGGTCCCACATCTCTCGACTTCCCAGCTAGCCCTCCATCCCTCTGTTTAAACTCAACTCACTTTTACTTGTCTCCTTTGACTCATCAAGGTCCAATACACTGTTCAGTCCCATTACAAGAGTTTAGAAGGCAGCTAGGCAATGTCCTGTCTGCTCTGAAGGTAAGAGCAACCCCACAGATATCAGCCAAGACCTTCATTTTGTGTTTATACTAAATGAGCCTTGGAAGTCAGCAAGTCCAGCTAGAATATTTCCAACCAGGGAGGAGCTCCATCCCTGAAAACAGTGACTTCTGTCTTTAATCAATCAATCCTTAAGTCCAGCAGGCAGTGAAAATAAGATGTGGGCTCAGGGAACGCACCACAGTATATCCTAATCCTCTGAAAGTCTTGCTTTACTCTTCCTGAGACTACCAAGTTCAGAACTTTTCTGACCTCTTTTGCCCTATTTCCCACTCTTGAAGGAGAGAAAGCTCCCCAAATGCTTTTATGAAAGAAATTATAAGTCCTGACTGGCCACATGGAGCTTGAAGACAAACTGCCTTCATCCATAGCTGGTCTAGGGCATTGCTCTCGACCCACACAGACCTTGAAGTGTGGGCACCAGGGCTGAGTCAGGAAGTTCTGTCCTTCCCTCCCTGTTGTCCACCTCTACTGTTGTAGAGTTGTGCTGAGAAGCAATTTGCTGTGATCCTTTTCTTCCAAGAAACTATTCACTCAGTAATAAATCCCATGGGCAGTTTCCACATTGTTCCATATATTGCCTAGTCCCAGATTACTTTTAAGATTTTGATGGGTTGCAAATGCCCCAAAACAGATGACTGGATCAAGAAGATGTGGTACATATACACAATGGAATACTATTCAGCAATCAAAAAAGATAAACTCGTGCCATTTGTAGCAACGTGGATGGAACTAGAAGGAATTATGCTCAGTGAAATAAGCCAGAAGGAAAAAGAAAAATATCAGATGTGTTCACTTATAGGAGGAATATAGAGGAAACAAACAAGGGATCAGGGAAAATATTAATGATAATAATTAACAGGCAACTATACATTAGAGACATTCTGCAAGGGAGGGGGAGGCAGAGGGATCAAAACAAGGGAGCAAAGAGCACAAAGGACTACGGTGATGGTGCACGGGTGAATTGGTGATGGGAATTTTACGGGGACTACGCCTGACAGGAGAAAGTATACATTGTACAAAAATGAACAATGATGTAAATATATATATATTTTTTTTAAAAAATGATTTTTGGGGATTGGTTTGGGGTTTTGTCCAGTTGGGTTGAGGCAGGCTGGGGGTGGGGAAAAATGAGTAGGATTTGATGATTTTAAGAGAAATTGCTTCACCCTTCACCCATGTCAGTCTCTAAGATTGTCTACATCTGATTTCATTTTCGCTTCGTCACTCATCCACTGAGCATACCAGTATTTGCTTATTGATTTTGATGTTATATTTGTTTATGAGATTTTTTGTTTTGTATATGTGAGTTATTAACTTGAAAATAAGGGATCCATCTTCACCCAGTCTCTAAAACTGTATGTTCCCCCACAACACTCCATTTCTCAGGTACCTGCAGTGACACTGACATCTTCAGTCTCTCAATCTGGAGCCAGATTACCTCCGACTCTCCTTTTCTTCTCCACTGGGTCACCATTCTTCTTAAAAGAGTTTTCTACAAGAACTTCATTTGATGCCTTCCAGTTTTGTGTTAGTCATAAATTTTAGAAACTGGCATGAATTCCAGTCAAAATGGTGGTGTAAGTTCAAGATCTAAGGCTTTGTTTTGGCCCGAGGCATACATAAAATAGGAAAAAGAAAATTAAAAAGTGCAGTCATGTTCAAAACAAGATAAGCATCTTTACATAGAATGATCAGAAGAGAAACAAAAAGTAGAAAGGGGGCCATTTGGGGCTGAACCAGCGGTGAGCAGAGGTGGCCAGGACTCCTGCTCCTGAAATGAGGAATGTTCATGTGGCTGAGTGTGTCCTGGGAGGACGGGTGGGAATCTCACGTGGCCCAGTGGCTTGCCATTGCTAGAAAAGAATACAGTCTCTTCCAAGTGCTCTTAGTTTCCTGCCTCCCCTAAGCTTCACCCCTGGGCATCTTCCCCTTTCTTGATAATACATCCTGCTTGTCCCCACAGGTCTAAGTATTTCATCTGTGCTCTTGTGCTCTCAACCTCTGTCTCTCCCTTTTTCCCCTCCCAAACCCTCCCCCTACCTATGTCTATCTCTGTTTCTACCTCTTTCTCTACATCTTCCCTCCCCCACACAAACTCTAGCTTTTTCTTGCAAGCCAGGAGGTGTCTGCCAAGGTTAACCATGTATTCATAGGCCTCTATTGTCAGTGATCAAAGTCCATTGCACTCTGATAGGAAACTATTATCTTTTCATGTGCCACTAACTCTGACTCACTGTACTGTTTTACGTTTAGAAGAGCCTAGAAGAGAGTGAATATGAGATTTATAAAAACTAGATGCTTTGCAGAATGTTCAAAGGGAGCAGAATGTTCAGATCATCTTCACTGAAAATCTTAAAAAGGAAAAAAAAAAGGAACTAAAGAAAGAAGTCTCAGCTTTATGGTCTTTAAATAAACCCATAATTGCTTCCCTAATTGTGAATGCCTCCTGCACCTGGTCTCAATCCTTTAAACACTAAGTTTAGTCCATTCATGGGTGAAGGTGGATAATTTCAGCATTCAGTTAACAAGTGTATGATGGAAAATATGCTAAACTCTTGAGGTTTGTACTACACAATATCCTGTAACTACTGACAGTCTATGTTTTGTAGACCACAGTTGAACAATCTGTGTGATCATTTGTAAAAATAGCCAAGTCTTGTTATAAAAATGGTTTTTATCTTTGGCATCTCCTTCCTTTTTTTCTCCAACTATCACCTCCCACATCCCAGCTGTCTCCTAATCCCATGAGGGTTTTGTTTCCCCAAAAAAACTTTAGTGGCTTCTCTGTTCTTTCCTTTTCTCTCTCTAAGGAAATCTCAACGTTACCAGAGACTAAAATGGATTGCCATATGTCATAGAAAATGAAATGGCTTTTCCTAATCCCTATCTCCTGAGCTCCTCTCTCTCTCTTCTCTCCTCTCTCTTTTTCAGTGGCTCCACAAGAGTGATACACTTGGAAAAATTCTCCAACCTCACTTCTAGATCAGGGTCTTAATAGCAATTATCTCAGTTTATACATAATACCCCCATGTGGATTATATCTGTCTACCCCAGTCATATGCAATATATCCATGAATACTTGTACCCCAAATTGTATTGCATAAAATTGATGTAGTATAAATCTGTGGCAAGTAAATTTGGGAAATGCTGTATTAACCAATTAAGCAACTTTTTTTTTTACTATAGGACTTCTTGGAGTCTTTAAGTTGCTGATGTATGGTTTGTAAACCAAATTAAACATGGAACATTTTTTCATGACACATGTTAGCATTTGGAGGAATTAGTATTCTGTGGAAGATAGCTTGAAATATAAAACGAATTACAGCTTCTGCCTTTAACATTACAGAAGAGTGGTAGTTGTTTCTAACATTTTTCAAATGACCTTGAAGCTGCAGTGAAAACTATGATAAAACTTCAGGGTGAAATAATCTACAGAAAGAGATAATTGGGTTAAAGGTAAGTTTGAGGAAGATATACCAAAAAAGAAGGGGGCATCAGTGAGAAAGAAAACTGGCTTACAGAGTATGCAATGATGAAATTCCAATCAAAGTAGATTCCATTCAAACTAGTTGAGTAAAAAGAGAACTCTTGATATTCTCCTCATCACCTGATGCTGTTGAGTAAGGACCAAGATAGCACCTGCTGTTGTTCCAAGATGATAGAGGAGTGGTAACCTAGGGTTTTTGCATATACTGAAACACACAGTGAACTTATTCATGATAATGGGAAGATCAAATATGCTGAATTTCGGGTTCTCTGAGATTCCCATTCAAGAAAATATCAATACACAAAATTATAATCGATTGATTTAAATAATATAAAAGATGTTTTAGCTTTTGAGAAAATGATGTAACTATTTTAAAAACAAAGATGTATCAGTATTGCTGTGAATTCATTTTTGTGTGTGAAGTGGAGATAGCTGTTTATTGATATTCCAAACGGCTGCCTCAACTCCTTTATGGAAATAGGTGTAAAATTAATGAATGTTGCAACAATTATTGCACGTTTTTTGGTTGATAAAGTTATCTAGGAAGACACTATGGCTATAAATTATTTCCTGGAATTAATCCTGTCAGAAGGCATTTTCTTTTTGTGTTTAATTTCACAGCAAAGCATGTGATCACATGTGAACAATGGAAACTTGTAATAGAAAACTTGTTTTGAAAATCAGTTGAGTTTTGATTTTGACAGTCACTTCAGCCAGTGAAGTGAGGTGACAGTTTTTATGGTGAGGACTCAAATAGCATCAAGTAAAATTGCCTTCTTACATATAAATAGTAGAAAGAAAATAGAAGTACATTGTTTGAATCTAAAACTTTCAGATATTAGCATTATTGTTGAAAGCAAACTGAACCCATAACTTGTAGAATATCTTTGGATGATATATAAAGACAGGTATATGGTGCAAAGGCAAAAGAGGAAGAGAACTTTAGAAAATGTTAAATCGTGGAAATTTGACTTTACTGTGTCTAACTTTTATGTGGTCTGTGGAATCTTTCTTAAGGATAAATATTAGAATTAAAAGAGAGGTTTAATTTCAAGGCCAGGTCCTTTCTAAAAAAGCTCTTGGTTCTTGGCGCTTGGAGACAAAATCAGAGTGGACAGAATCTGCATAGCATTGCTTAGAAAAAATAGTTTTAAGCATCTGTGTTCCTGAGATCATGGCTATTTCATTAAGTTCTGAAGAAAGAAAGGTGAATGCTACATGGGGAGACAGAGGAAGAGTTGGTCTGAAGTGCAATATGGAAGGTCCCCAATGGAAGACGGGTTTGTTGGATCTGGACATAAGGGAAAATCCAATCTGCTTTCTCATTCATCTCCTCCATCTGCTTCTCCTCTCTCTTCCCAGTTTCAGGGAATTCCCTCAACAGTACCTTTAGGTCCAGTCACTTCTAACTCACTCACTCAAGACCTAACCTCTAACACAACTCCCCATCCAGTGGTACTACCCAGTTTAAATTCCCTCAGGGTGCTAGAAAACATGAAACCTCTTTACTTCCCCTCTCAGTGCCAGAAAAGTGTCTCAAGCTTTAAGAACTATATGTCTTGGGACACCCTAGCTCTTCCAGTAGGAGCAGACCAGATACCTCTCAAGATATAGCCCCCAGAATTAGAGGTGTCTTTCGCCATGTCTTCGGGTAAAGGAAGTCTCTTTTTCTTGGGGGTGATAGATGTATGAATAATTTGATTCCAGGTCTTACTGTCAGTTCCAGGGCATCCTGGGTACTTACATGGTCACAAAACCACGGCCAGCTAAGCCACTACAAGCCTCTTTGGAGAAAGTCAAGCCTCTTTCCTCCTCCTCTTAGACTCAGCCTGTTTGTTTACTCCAAAAGGGGAAGCTGAAGTTGGAGCCGCAGTGCTTGAACTAAACCTGGAGTTCTCTCTCCCATTTTCTGTCTTTCTCACCCAAACCAGGAAGCTACCACTAGTTATGGCTTAAAAAAAAAAAAAAAAAAAAGCCACAGTAGTTTCCAATATTCCCTTCAATCGTCTTAGGCCTTAGGTTTGGCATCTCTTCATGCTGGACACATCACTGTGGGCAGAGTCCTTTCAGCTCAGCTCACCATCATTTTACCTGCACTCTACACAAAACTCTCACTGAAGATGAGACGGGTGCCCCGCACCCCGCAGCCCTCCTTCTAGAGCACTGGACTGGGTAGCCTTTGTCAGATGCCAAAGACAAGCAGGCAGCCGTATGCTCCATGCTGGCCCTGCGCATCCTGAATCTCCTCACTCATCTTTGTTTCATCCCTGACAGAATGATAGCTTTTTTGTTCAATGTTCAGTTCAAGAGAGCGATATATATTCTCATAGCCTATATTCTAGTTAATTCAAAATGAATATAACTTCATGAGTTCTTTTGTAGTTTTTTTTTTTTAAATAAGTGTTATATCAACTTAGTTTATATTAAGAAATAGTATAAAATCAAAGAAAAATTGTCATGGCCTGTTATGCACCAAATGTTAACAGTCTCATGTTTGAGAAGCAGCAAAATGGAGGCAACTCTGGTCCCCCATTCTGAGAGGGACTGTGTGTGCTGTGGAAAAGACGGACAGGCCCTTTCTCCTTCAGTGCTGCCTACCACTGGCCTGTGCCCAGAGCTGGTGAAGCTAGATCTCACATGGTTTCTAAGTCCTCGTTCGGTCCTCCTTCCTGCCCCACCCCCCTCACAAGCATGTTGGGGGTGAGTGGGAGAATCATGGTCAGGTTTCTGAGACCTCAGGAGTTGGTGTCATATCTGATTCCTTTTGCTCTTTATCAGCCCTGAGCTCTCATTTCTTCATAGGCCCTGAGCAGAAGCAGCTTTCCTCTCACCATTTCATATCCATAAAGACTGAGTAACCCAGAGGAGTTTTGTCCTCTCTCTGTTCCCAGAGGGCCCTACTATGCATAAAAGGAAGCGAACCAGAGGGTTAAGTGAATGAATGAGTCCTCCAAAGTGAGCTATCAAGGGGTTATCTTACTTTTCCACTTACATTAATTCTCAAACTATCTTAATAAGTTTTTCCAACATTTCAATTCATTTCATTTATCTTCTTAAGATAAGATGGAAAAAAAGTTTTAAAAATTACCTCAAGGCCCTTTGCATCAACTAGATAAATGGGGAGGTCTGTGAGAGGTTAATACCTCAAAGCACTGTCTTTCTCTGGTATCCCATCAGGGCAATTGTGATCTGTTTAATATCAACAGGATGACTACAGGTCTCTTGGAAGGAGTTATCAACTAATTTCAGAAGAGAGATAAAAGCCTGCAAAATATGAAAAAACTCCTTTCTAATTAAATAATGCACTGAACAAATTTTGTTAAAATTTAGTTTCCCCATTTAGAACAAGTGCTATATAATACTGCAGGTGGGTGGGTGACGAATGAGTCTTAGGTGATCTAATTTGGTGATTATCTGCTCACAGATGGCATGGCAACCATCTGTAGGATGATCCAAAGAGGAGTTTAATCATGTTTTGATCATGTTTTGGTCTCTGTCCCATCCATTGCACAAACCCTTTTACAAAGACTTAATTTGCGGGCTATACCAGATTAGTAGGAGTCTCTTACTGCTTCCACTTTGGTCCACGATACCCTATCACTCCTCCAGATTATTAGAATTACCTTTTTTTTAAAAAAAGATTTATTTATTTATACAAGAACTGGGGTACAGGCCAGAGGCACGAGAGGGTGAGAGAATTCACCAGAGGCAGAACAGGGAACAGAACAGGCGGATGACTGAAAGCACTGCTGAGGGGAGCAGCAGGGAAGACAGGAGAGGTCTACCACACCACGTGGGTATCTCCTTGGCCAGCCGGAATCGAACTAGCACTACAGAGGCTGTGGACAGCTTCACTGTGCTTCACCCACTGCACCACTGGGGAGGCCCTGGAATTACCTATTAAATGGACTCCCTCTGCCCTTGTCTCCAGACAGTAACAATTTTGTTCTCAATGCAGCAGCCAGAGTGATCCTGTTAAAAAGTGAGTCAAGTTAAGGAACTGCTCTTCTCAAAACTCTCCAGTAACTCCCTGGCTCACCCATAGTAAACACCAAAACCTCCATGGCCTGCAGACCCCCTGCTAATTTGCCCTCCATCCTGCAGCAATCTGACTTTCCTCTTCCTCTCCCTAGCCACCATGTCTGTCTCCTTACTTCCTACAGGTTTTTTTTATAGTCTTCTCAACGAGCCCGTCACTTACCTCCTTGTGTTCTACCTCCATATTCCTCTAATTCTCTCTACTTCACTGTTTTAATTCCTCTGAAACGTCTCAACCATGTGACATGATATACACTTTGCATGTTTATCTGTTTATTTTACATTTTCCCATTATTCCCCTATAAACACTAGAATGTAAGCTCTAGAAAGGCAGTCACTTTTGTTGGTTTTCTCCACTGTTTTACCCACAGTGTCTACATCAGTGCCTGCCACAAATTAAGCACTTATTTAATAGTTGTTGAAAGATTAGATAACTTGAGGTGTGAGACAGTCACTTGTGCAAGATGAATAAGCAGAGGATAAGGGGAACAGAATTTGGGGGTTGGGGTGAGCATAGAGCACAAGGAGAACTGAATCCCTGAGAGAGAAAGTACCCTAGATCCTCAACTTACCTGTTCCTAATTTTGACTCCCATTAGGCTGCAGACATATCATTCGCTTTCTGTCTTTGTATTGTTCAGATATGTCTGTAACATTACCCACTTTATCTTTACAATACTCTTTAACTTGAATCAGCTTGAAAGGCAGAATAGGAGACAATATTAATGAAGGAATAGGGAGGCCAGAGAACCTAGGGGCCTTGCAGGCCATTGTAAATACTTCAGCTTTTGCTCTGTTTGAAAAAGGAACCCGTTGAAACTTCCTCCTCCCTCTTCTCCACCCCACTCAGAGGGGTGACATGCTGATTGTCATTTTAAGGTGCTCCCTCTGACTACTGTCTGGAGAGAAACTTGGTGAGAAGGTGTATTAGCAGAGTACTTCAAGAAACAGAATAAACAGTCTGACTTTGTAGAGAAAGTGATTTATTTTAAGAGTTGTCTCATAAGATTGCTGGGGGCTTCCAAGTCCAAAATTCATAGAGCAGACTGATGCCACCTCAAACAGTGTAGCATGGCTACTACCCAAAAATAACAAGTGTTGGCGAGGATTGGAACCTTCTAACTGTTAGTAGGAATATATAAAATGATGCCACCACTGTAGAAAACAATATGGTGGTTCCTCAAACAATTTAAAATGAATTACCATCTGACCCAGCAATTCATCGTGGATATGTACCCAAAGGAATTGAAAGAAGGATCTTAAAAAGATATTTGTACACCCACATACGTAGCAACATTATTCACAATAGTTTAAAACATGGAAGCAAATCAAGTATTTATCAGTTGGTGAATGGGTACACCATATATATATATATATATATATAATATATATAATGCAATATTTTTCAGCCTTTTAAAGAAAAGAAATTCTGGTGTGGGAAAACTAGACAGCCACATGCAGGAGAATGAAACTGTACACAAAAATTAACTCACATATACATATATAAAATTTACACATCATATACAACTAATTCAATATGGATTAAAGACTTAGATGTAAGATGTAAAACCATAAATACATAAATGAAAGCAGACAAAACAATCTACAGCATTGACCTCAGAGATGTATTTGGGAAGTTGACTTGCACAGCAAAGGAAACAAAACAAAAGTAAGCAAATGAAACTGTAGTAAATTAAAAAACTTCTGCACAATGAAAGGAACTATCACTTAAAACAAGAAGATACCCTAATGAATAAGAGGAAATATTGTACATCACACATATGACAAGGGCTAATATCCAACAGCTACGAAGAACTCATATAATTCAATCAAAAAATTGGCAGGAGAGCTAAATAGACATTTCTCCAAAGGAGACATAGGATGACCAATGAAAGTGAGGAACACATTACTCATTACTTATCATCAAGTAAATACATACAAATCAAAAACACATTGTGATGCAAATCACACTTGTGAGAATGACTATATCAAAAAGTTCAGAAACAGGGCCTCCCCGGTGGCGCAGCGGTTGAGCGCTGGGTTGCGAAGCTGCCCGCGGCCGGTTCGATCCCCGGCTGCTCCCCGGCCACCGGAGGAGGGTCCCGTATGGCGCGCAGACCTCTCCTGCCGCCCGCTGCTCCCCTCAGCAGTGTACTTCGGTCCTTCTGCCTGTTCTGCTCCCCGCTCTGGCTCTGGTGAATTCTCTCACCCTCCCGCGCTTCTGACTGTACCCAGTGCATGTATAAACAAAACAAACAAACAAACCAGCAAACAAATAAATAAAGCATGCCTCTATAAAAAAAAAAAAAAAAAAAAAGTTCAGAAACAAGTGTCTGCAAGGATGTGATGAAAAAGAAACCCTTATACACTGTTTGTGGGAATGTAGACTGGCCCATCTTCTAAGGAAAACAGTATGGCAGTTTATCAAGATATTAAAAATAGATCTATCACATGATCCAGCAATTCTACCCCTAGATATCCAAAGAAGCAAAAACACTAATCTGAAGGGATATATGCACTCCTGTGTTCATTGCATCACTGGTATAGCCAAGTTATGGAAGCAACCTAAGATGAGTGGATTAGGAAGATGTGGTATGTGTGTGTGTGTGTGTGTGTATATATATATATATATATATATATATATATATACACACACACACAATGGAATATATATATATATGTATACACACACAATGGAATATTACTTGGCTATTAAAAAAGATAAACTTGCCATATGTGACAATATAAATGGAATTAGAGAAGATTATGCTAAGCAAAATAAATCAGAGGAGACAGACAAATAATGGGTAGTGTCACTTACATGTGGAATACAAAGAAACAAAACAAAGGGTCAGATAAAACCAAACCAATAACAAACCCTAGAAATCTGACTATAAAATTGAGGCTCCCTAAGAGGTAGGGAGTACAGCAGCAAGAGGAAGGGGCACAGTGAACTATGGTGGAAGACTATGTGTGCCTTAGCGGGTGTGATGCAGTAATATACACCTATAGGGTGTATAAAATAGCATATTATTCAGTGATTTAAAAAAATGAACTCTTGCCATTTGTGACAACATGGATGGAACTGGAGGGAATTATGCTAAGCAAAGCAAACGAGAAGGAAACAGTCAAATAACTAGATGGTTTCACTCATTTATGGAATATAGTGAAACAAATCAAAAAGTCCAACAACAAAGCAAAACCAAACCTAAAAATCTAACAGTAAAACATAGGCTACCAAGGGGAAGAAGCAGGGTGGAGAAGAACAAGAGGGGCCCAGTAGACTGTAGTAGAGGACTACATGTGCCTTGGTAGCGGGCGTGGTATGACAGCATACATCTGAAGACATGGGAATCTATATTTCTGAATCCTATATGGTGTTACTAACTAATGTGACCTTAATAATATATGTGTATGCTGTTGGTGGGAGTGCAAACTGGTCCAACCACTGTGGAGAGCTGTGTGGAGATTTCTGGACCTACTAAACATAGAGCTTCCATATGATCCAGCAATTCCACTCCTAGGTATTTACCCAAAGGACACAGAAATATCAATTCCAAAGAGCACCTGCACCCCTATGTTTATAGCAGCACTATTTACAATAGCTAAGCTTTGGAAACAGCCCAAATGCCCAAAAATAGATGACTGGATCAAGAAGATGTGGTACATATATACCATGGAATATTACTCAGCATTCAAAAAAGATAAACACATGCAATTTGCAGCAACATGGATGGCGCTGGAAGGGATCATGCTCAGCGAAATAAGCCAAAAAGAAAAAGAAAAATACCGGATGGTCTCACTCATAGCAGGAATCTAGAGAACTTAAATAAGGGACCAGGAAATGAATAACTATAAGAAAGTGAAAATCAAAATCAACAAAAAACTATGAACCAGAGACACTTTTAGGGGGGCGGAGGCGGGAGGGGAGGGATTGGGGTCAGAATGCGGGGGCTGCAATTGTATGGGGAATATAAAAATAAAATTTATTTTAAAAAAATTAAAAAAAAATAATATATGTGTATGAAATAAACAAAAGGAAAGAAGTTCTCAGAGTGCTACAACATCATGAACTATAAGGGTGTAAGTCTAAGTGAAATAAGCCCATCACAGAGACAAATACTATATGATTCCATTTAAATGAATATTTAGACTAGTCAAAATTATAGAGACAGCAGATGTAATGGTGGTTTCCAGGGACTGGGGGTAGGAGATTGGGAGTTGTTGCTTCATAGGTATAGAGTTTCAGTTTTACATGAAAAGAGTTATAGAGATGTTTTGGTGGTGATAACTGCATATACTATGAATGTATTTAGTAACACTCAACTGTACAGTGGTTAATGGTTAAATTTTTGTGTATATTACTACAATTGAGAAAGAAAGTAGTATTATAGCTTTGAATCCAAAGACTGGAAACTAGCACAAAATTTCTGTGTCGCAGTGTGGAGGGAAAAATTCCTTCTTGGGGAAGGAGCGAAAGTCAGGAGTTCTATTTCAGACTTGTTATGGAGGAATTCTCAACAAACATTCAAGTAAATATACTGAGCAGGTAGTTCGATCTGAGTCTGGAGTTTAGAAGAGAGTCCTAGATTAGTTTCAGCATCTGGACATAGTGTTACAGACAGGAGGTTTATGACCTAACCATTTTGGGGGAGTAATGGGGCCAGAATCTTGATTGAAGGACTCTGTGAGAGAATGAGAAGAGTTGGTAATGAGCCTATAGACATTTCTAGGAATTTATTGTAAAGAGAAGGAAAGTAATAGTGTAGTGGGTGTGGAGAGTTTTTTTATTTTAATAATATATTACATAGAAAGATATGTAGCAGGATATTTCTATGTCTAGTAGAGAGGGGAAAGTCAAGGTTTTTAATGTGCCAGGAGTTGGGCTAAGTACATTAACAGGTATCAGATCTCTCTGAATCATCACCACTAACTCTGAAGTGGAAACTGTCATAGTCCCCACTTCACAGCTGAGAAGACTGAGGAACAGAGTTAGACTCTCTGTCAGAGTTTCACAACTAAAAGAGCAGAGTGAGACTCTGCCTGATTCTGGGACTATGAAGCACCTCCCTACAGACTCGACACTTTCACTCCTCATTTGTAGAACTTACTAAGGATGTAAAGAGCTAGTTCAAATTTTTTGTTTAAATCTTCAGTGATTTTCATAGGGGGAAAACTCTGTATTATAATGGTGTTTAAAAATTGGGGATTCTCAAAGGAAAATGTCCCTCTCAAATGTTAAGGCTGATGTTTTGGGATTTCCAGAACACAACCTGCTGTCTCTTACCTTCATCACCTTGCATGTCTGGGTCTGGGATGCCCCCCAGCCTCCCCTTCCTGGGTGAATTCCAGCCAAGAGATGTTGCCTCTCTAAGGTTCTCCTTATTTCAAACCTGACACTCCACTCATGTGACACTGTAATCTAATCTCCATGTTTCTTCCTATATCCACCTCCACTGCTAGGATGTGCACACTTTCAGGTAGGGATCTAAATTCATTTTGTGTGCCAGGTCCTGCTATCTGGAAAGTTCTCAGTACATGTCAGCCATGGTGCCCCAGGTACAGAATTTTCTTTAAGTGTCTTCCTAGTATTCTTTTGTGGGGATTCCCTTGAGATTGTTTTCATTCATCTCATCCCATTTTTCTCTCCGATGCAGTCCCATCTGTAGCATTTCTCAAATTGTGGTTCAACAAGAATCAGTTGGAGCACTTATTGAAAAGTGCAGATTCCGGGCCTCCTCTGGTGGCGCAGCGGTTGAGTGCTGGGCTGCGAGGCTGCCCGCAGCCGCAGCCTCTGCAGTGCCAGTTTGTTCCTGGCCGCCAGCGAGGGTCCCACCAAAAAAAAAAAAAAAAAGTGCAGATTCCCAGGCCCCACCACAGTCCTAGTATATTAGAATCTCTGAAGGGAGGACCTTGGAGTCCACATTTTACAAATAATTTCTCTCTTTCATATGTATGAACACTGAAATTTAGAAATTTCTGATATAAAGGTTACCCATCTACACAACCTGTTTACCTTCCTTCATTCATTAACACTGTTGGCCCCCTTTAGTATGCATCCCAGCCAGGATTCCTGAAAACTTCCAAATGAAGTAATTTCCTCCACATCAACCTCTTTAGGAAGGGGCTTACAAGAGTCCCCAGACATCACTTCATACCCATTAGAATGACTAATATGAAAACAACAGCAACAGAAAATAACAGGGTTTGGCCAGGATATAGAAAAATTGGAACTCTCATGCTTTATCGGTGGGAATATATAATAGTACAGTAACTGGAAAACAGTTTGGCTTGTCCTCCAAAGTTAAATAAAGAATTACTGTTTGAGTAGATAAAGAAGATGTGCAAGAGAGAGAGAGAGAGAGAGAGAGAGAGAGAGAGAGAGAGATGTGTGTGGAATATTACTCACCATTCAAAAATAATAAACTCTTGCCATCTGTGGCAACATCAATGGACCTGGAAGGGATTATGATAAGTGAAACAAGTCAGAAGATGAAAGAAATATGGATTGTTTCATTTATATGCGGAATATAGAGGAACCAAACAATGGGTCAGATAAAGACAAACTTAAGAACTAACCCTTGAAAGCTGACTCTCAAGCAGCAACATTCATATGGGGGGAGGGAAAGGGGAGGACAAGATCAGGTGGGGGGATATAGGTGCTTTGGTGGCAGGAGTGCTATGGTGACTACCCCCAAAGGGGGGCATTGTATACTTCCAAAATACCAATAGTAGTGTAAACCAGCATTACCTCAGTACAAAAATAAAAATAAGAAACAGAGAGAATTAACAAATCTAAGCAAAATGACCTACAACCTAGCAATTTGTCTATGTGCATACCCAAAAGAATCTAAAGCAGTGACTTAAGCAGATACATTTCATGTACATCCATTTTCATAGCAGAATTGCTTCAATAGACAGAAGGTGGAAACCTCCCAAATTCTCATCAACAGACGAATGACTAAACAAAATGTAATATGTATATCCAGTGCAATATTATTTAGCCTTCAAAGGGAATGAGATTAGGATACATGCTACAACATGGATGAACCTTGAAAACGAGCTTAATAAAATAAACTTGACACTAATAGGCAAATATCATATGATTCCACATAGCTGAGGTGCCTCGAATAAGAAAAATCATGGAGGCAGAAAGTAGACTAGAAGTTACCAGTGGCTGGTTACCAATGGGAATGAGGAATTTTTGCTTAATGGATACAGAATTTCTATTCATAATGATGAAGTTCTGGAGGTGGATGGTGGTGATGCTCACACAACAACGTGAAAGTACTTAAAGCCACTAGACTGTACACTTGAAAATGGTTAAAATGGTAAATTTCATATTTTATATATTTTTACCACATTTTTTTAAAAAGTCCCCAGAATTCATCCTGAAGGTGATATGCAAAGAGTATCAAGGAGGAACTCTGGCCAATATGGAAACCTGAACTGATATTAAGGAAGTCCCCAAGCATAGCCAATGCACAGAAACGTTAGGTAAATGTTGTGAGAATAATTTTCAAGTTCAAAAGCAAAGAGAAAGCTCTAGGTACCAGAATGAAGAGGATCCCCTTAGTGCTGAGTGGAATTTGGAGTTTTGTAACCTGACATCAGGATTCCTTCCAGCTGGGGTGGGGATGTGTGGGAATGGAGGGCAAGAGCAGAGGCCAGAGGCTCTGCACAAGTGGAGAAACTGCACTGATTCTTGGACAAAGCTGAGCGCTGGGGACTTCTTTGCAGTTCTAGGACTTGACTTGGAAGCCAGTGCAAATCCCTGTTTTTAGATGAATCAGCCTTGCAAAAATCAGAATCCCTAGGCTGCTCTGCATGCAGCTGCATGGCCAACTTTTGCACTACATCTATAAAGAGAAAAAGCAGAGCCAGAGCCAGAGAGAGAGGCAGAAAAAGGAAGCTAGATAATTGGCAAACCTCTTTGGTCCTGCAGGGGAGCTCTCAAAACCCAGTTGAGGGGTTGCCTCCATGACCCAGGTATGTAAGGAAGATATGCAAAGAAGATAATTTCCACTGCAAAGGAGCCAGAAGCAAATAAGAAAATGCAATTTTCTCAGGCAATCATCTGGTACAAAAACAAGAGAAATTTATACTCAAAGAACTACAAATATTAGATTAATCTGAAAGTGATTTTAAAATAAATGTTTAAAATATTCATCAGGATGAGAAAAGAAACAGAACTCCTTAAGCAAAATGAGCTTTTTGAGGAAAAGAGCAGAGATTTGAAAGATAACCAAATAGAAAGTCTGATAATAAAAAAAAAAAAAAACCTGTTTTAATAAAATCTTTCAATGGTGGAGAAAGCAATGGCAGGAAAGAGTTTAAGAGTCACCCAAACAATAAGCTACTAATTATTCATATAACTAGAGTTCTAAGCAGTAGTCTCTGTTGTATGCACATTTAACCATTTTAAATTTTCCTAATTACCCCTAAATAGGTTCTCTGGATACCCTGCTTTCCCATAGGATGGCTGGTCCATAACTGTCTCTTGGCCAGCTTCGGTAACACTCTTATCCCTTATGTTTATTGGAACAATTTCATTTTGACATTTAAGACCAATCTTACTTGTTTTAAAACATCATTCCAAAATAAATAAATAAATAAATAAAACATCATTCCAATCTCATCCTTCCCTCTCCCTTAGCTCTGGAGTGAGAGGAAATGGAATGTGATCTTTACATTATTTTCCTTTGTTTCTGTCTTTGAACTTCTTTCTCTACTCTTCAGACTCTGGGCCAACCTCTTGTCTACTTCTGGTGGCCTCTGCTGATGCGTGTTTACTCAGAGATGGCTTTGGGCTCTCAGAGGGTAGTTGGGGTTCAGCTGCATTCCATCCCCTCCATTGCTGAGTCCCCTTCTCCAAGGGACAGCTGCACCTCCCTTGGGACCCATACATACATACACGGCGATTCTGATGCTGGTTGGTGCCCATCATCATTAGTCCTACAGTTCCTGCCTCTCCACTAGCCTCTGTGCATCCCTTCCAGGTCTGCAGGTGGGGTGCAGGTTTCCCCTTATTTCCTCCCAGTCATATTACATGCCTATTCTGCTCATCTTTGATTTAGGCTCAATTCTAGGACATTGGGACAAGCACCTCTCTGTACCATGAGACTTCACACTATGTCAGCTCCTGCACTGGCAGGAAATTGAGGCTCTGAGTTTGGCTTTAAATATAATTCTGTCTGACTCTAAAGCTAATGTTTCCCACCATGTTTTACTTTCAGAGAGGCTATTTTAAGTTCAGAATAGATTCGAAAGAAATTAAACAGTCTTCTACCGTAGAGATACCACAAAACTGCTGGAGGAGTAAAGAACCTGTGGGGAAAGCAAAGGACTTGCAAGCCATGGTGTGTTGTGCAGCCCAAGCTTCACACCCAGCAGTCCATTGATCAAGGAGTTTGGGGCAGCAAGTTGATTTTGAGTTGGAGGAATAGTGTTCTTCAGGGGAACAAGAGTGGGAAGAGAGGAAAGGACACTGGCTTTTGTGCTTTTGTATGTGGGATCCAACAGATGAAGAAGGAATCCCTGCCCTCTGGCTGTCTCTAGGCTGAAAAGAAGGAATTCAAGTGTCCTGATTTTCACCCAGGTTATCCCAATGATTCAGAGGATTATGATAGGGAAGAGCAGAAGCAGCCAGGTCAGTAGCTCTGCCCAGGAGCAAAAGTGAATAGGGTAACATTGACTGGAATTTCCTTTAAATGCACATCCAGGAAGCTGAGCATGACAGACTGATTTTGACAATAGGCCATGGATATTCTTCATAGCCTAGTGCCCATGGATGAAGTGACCATTTATATCAACAATTTTCAGATGAGGGTTGCTTGTCCAAAGATACACAGTCAGGAATTAATGCATCTTGCCAAGACTAGTATTTCACCTTCTTCTCCAGGCTGGCTGCCTTCTCTGCAGTCCCTTCCTTCTGAGCCCTCTTGGGTAGTATTTTTCAGAAAAGGAGGTTCAGGGGTGGTGGGATAAGGAACATGAATGATACTCAAAGGAAATGATACACGTAAAACTTTCAGAAACTATAAAGCTGCATGGAGGCAAAGAAGTATTACTGTTAAGTATGGAAATGGCTTGTAATAGTATCCTTTTCCATCATGACTAATAGTTTTAATTTCCCATGTCCCCTGAGAGTTGAGCATTTGGAAAGGTAAATGTAACTTAGGCTAGATAAAGAATGCTTACATCGGAACATGGTAAAGAAAGATTGTAGAGACCTTCCAGCAGAGAAATCTAGGCAGGAGTCCATCTCTCTACGTGATTTCTACTGAAAGCAAAATAGATCATGAAAACAATATTTCTTCTTGTGGAAAAAATGTTGATCATGAATGAGGAACTCTCAAAAATGGTTTTTTCATAAAGGTATCTCTGATTTATTTAAAGTGATCTAGTTGGAGGTTCCAACTTCCCAGCTAAGAAAGAATACTGAGGGAAGAAAAATAGGAGGGCTTTAGGAAGACTATTTCTGCCCAGTAAGCGAATAGTTCAATTACTTTGGGGTTACATGTGAAAGAAAGAAAATAGTATTAACCCCAAGGGAAAGCTCTGAGTCACAGAAACCTGTGTTTATTGCTTTCTCGAAGAACTCTCAGCTGGTCATACAGGGAAACGACACAATACTATTTAAGGACATTTTTTTGGTGAGAGACTAGACTAGTCATTATCTAACTGCTCTGGGCCATCTATTGAAGGAAATGGGACCTGTTAGACGTGTTTGTAAGTGGTTATCTAAATGTGACCCCTAGTGTCCAACTTGTGTGGGACTCAGAGAAAAATCTAGGTGATTTGATGAACTTGAAACCATAGAACCATGAAATGTTAGAGCTGGAAGGCATCAGAGCACATCCAATCCAGTTTCATTTTATAAATGAGTGCTTTAAGCCTGGGAGTGGTTAAGTGACTCCCCCAGGGTGATGAAGATAGTGGCAGAAATGAATCCAGATCTCCTCAGTCCCAGTCCAGTACTGTTTACACTTTTTTTAATAAATTTTATTTTTATATTCCCCATACAATTGCAACCCCCTTATTTTGACCCCAATCTCTCCTTTCCCTGCCCCCCTCCCCCCATAGACTGTCTTTGGTTCATAGTTGTTTGTTGATTTTGATTTTCACTTTCTTATAGTTATTCATTTACTGGTCCCTTATTTAAGTTTTCTAGATTCCTGCTATGAGTGAGACCATCCGGTATTTTTCTTTTTTTTTTTTTTTAAGATTTATTTATTTATACAAGAACCGGGATACAGGCCAGATGCGCGGGAGGGTGAGAGGATTCACCAGAGACAGAGCGGGGAACAGAACAGGCAGACTGAAGAAATGCACTGCTGAGGGGAGCAGTGGGCAAGACAGGAGAGGTCTGCCTCACGATGTAGGATTCTTGCCTGCTGGCCGGGATCAAACCCGCGCTGTAGAGGCCACAGACAGCTTCACAGTGCAGGGCTCAACCGCCTGTGCCACCAGGGAGGCCCATGTTTACACTCTTAGAGTATTTCCCATCAACAGTGTTTGGTTTTTATGTAGTTTGTTGTAGGCCCTATCTATGAAAGGTCATACCACCACTGATTTTCTGTAGGTTGAAACATAAAGAGAGCATTGACATCATTTCCTTGACTTGAAGCATACTAATCAGTAACTGAATCATAAGTTGTTCACGTTAAAAATTGCTAAAAAGATTTAAAACCCTTTCCATATTTTCTCCATTTCACATCACACATTTCAGTGACAGATCATGCCAATTTTTTTCAGTCCAAGGTACAGAGTGACTTTCAAAGGAAAGAAATTACACCCTGTAATGGAAAAGTCAAGAAGGAAATCAGGGCTCCTGAGATTCCCAGCTTTTGGCCATGTGTGTCAGCAGCTATTATTTTCTGTCCATTTCCTGTCCTGCTCACAACCTGCTGAGTAAAGCCAGAGGTCATCATGTCCCCATGCACACTGGTTCTCTTAGATAGCCTGGCAATTGAACCTCAGCTGACTGCCCTCTACCATCCAGAAGTATTGGGCTCACTCCCTCTCAAGTTCCCTCCAACAGCAGTTCCACCTTCCAGTGTCTACAGCTCCCATGCCCTCTTAATCCCCTCAATCTACAGAATGATTTTGCCCCCCAACTTCATTGAAAAAAAATCAAGGTCATTCAACATGATTCAACAGAACTTTTTTCCACTCTAAAATGTCTCTTTGTTTTCATTTGCAAAGGAAGAACTGCTTTTCTTTTCAAAGCCCATCCCTCTCTTTGTGCTTGTGAGCCTTCCTGGGACTTTGATCCATCAATTATCAACATTCTCTTCTTCAACTCCATTTTCTCTCCTCTATCACCTTCAAAAATACACAAGTTTCCCTTAAACTTAGGGAAAGACTCTTTTGACCCACTCCCCTCAATCTAAACCTCATCTCTATCCTTCCCTTTTCTGCCCAACTTGATCATTCTTATGACTTCCTTAACAACTTGTAATCTCAATTTAATTTCAGTAGTCTCTTAAAAATTATTATTTTTTTTAAAGATTTATTTTTATACAAGAACCGGGATACAGGCCAAATGTGCAGGAGGGTGAGAGGATTCACCAGAGACAGAGCAGGGAACAGAACAGGCAGACTGACGAAATACACTGCTGAGGGGAGCAGCGGGTGAGACAGGAGAGGTCTGCCGCACCGTGTGAGTATCTCCATGGCTGGCAGGAATGGAACCGGCACTGCAGAGGCTGCGGACAGCTTCACAGCACTGCGCTCAACCGCCTGTGCCACCTGTACTACCTGCGCTCAACCGCCTGCACCAGGGAGGCCCTTAAAAATATTTTTCTAAAAAAAAAAAACCAGTTCTTTTATACTCAAACACAGCTGCTGCACTTCAGGCAGGCATGCTGGTCACCTTCCAAGCAGGAAAACAGGGAAGGACAAGGGTGCCACAGGCAGAAGGCTCATGCCAGTTACATCTGCCCCTTTTTTAAAGCTTTCCCAGAACCTGCATCACGGGACTCCCTCTCCCAGTCATGGACCAGTGCTGGGTCATGTGGTTATTCCTCCCTTTAAAGGGAGGAATAACAGGTGAATTTTTAGTTTTCTTGTCTCTTCAGTAGGGGAAAACAGGAGGGCGTTGTAAGTTTTCTATACCTAGGACTATATGAGATTTTGGGCAATTCTGCAAATCTGTTTTTCTGCCTCGAACAACAATGTTCCCCAAACATAGTTCTCTGCATATGCAAATATAGTGAATATTAGAATACAGAAGGAATATCTTGCTCCCCTCCCCCTTAACAGCAGAGCAAAACAGCAAGATTTGTCTTTTGGCAAACAGATGCCTTGGGAGTTACTTCACCAGGGGTCAAACCTGTCCTCCCAGCAGCAAAGGTGATTATTTTTCTTAATTACTATGGCTTCACGTCTTATTATGTGAGCTGTCAGTGTCTTAATTTAGCTGATGACTTTCCACAATCATTTTAGATTTATTTAGTGTCTAATTTACTTAACATAGCTTTTGCTGTGAAAGTTAATCAGAGGCCCAAAAACTCTTAATAAGCGCAATATTTTACAGTGAACACTACCCTAAGGAATGCTTTATGAAAATGATGACAAGGCACAGGGTCTATGGCTTTCAGAATCAATAAGTTACCAACTAATGAATTAAGAAGGTCTTGAACTTGTACTTCACTACAGGCTTCTCTAACAGCTACACAAATGAGCATGTGTATACATAGCTGTTTCTTAGTAGGAAGTTTCCATTAACCCAGCAGTTGGGTATAGGAGAATCTCTATAGTCTTATAAAATGAGAGTCTTATAAAATCTCTATAGTCTTATAATGACTTATAAAATCTTATATGAGTCTTATAAAATCTCTATAATCTTATAATGACTGAAGATCATAGACCATTCAATAATTAAAGTGATCTTGGTTTTGCTACCCTTTCTTCTTTTCCTTTTCTTTTTTTTAAAGGTTTATTTATGCATGCAAGAACTGGGGTGTAGACCAGAGGTGCAGGGGGTGAGAGGATTTATTAGAGACAAGAGTGGGGAGCAGAACAGGCAGATCTACTGAAATACACTGTTGAGGGGAGCAGCAGGAGAGACAGGAGAGGTCTGCTGTACCGTGTGGGTTGCTCCCTGGCCAGCGGGGGATCCAACTCATGCTGCAGTGGCTGGCAATAGCTTGATAGCGCTGTCTTTAACCCTTGTGCCACTAGGGAGGGCCCCTTCTATTTCTTTTAGGTGGAACTTCTGTTTTCCTTGTTCTATCACTCCTGACTTTTGATATAGGTAGAACTCACTCAGTAGACAAAAATGGACTATTGGGATTCTTTCTCTCTATTTGAATTCAACTCAAAATGCAGGGACCTGTCCTCATGTAATTTACAATCAAAGACTGAAAATGCAAATGTAGAGGAGCACAGGACAATCATAAAACAGGCACACTTAAAAATACAAACAGCTATTCCCCGACTGGAAGTGGTTTTGTTGGAATGAGTGTGCTGATGCCTTTATGAGTAAATATCTGAATAGTAACCTGAGTTTCTAGGAACTCAAGGAATATTTGCTGATATGTAAATGATTTTCATAGTGAAGGAGAATAAAAGGAGGGTGAAGGATGAGAATGGACAGAATCGCAGGCCGAGGGCAGGCAGGTAATACATGCTTATGGAAGCATTGGGATTTTTCTGTTTATCTCTGATAAAATGAGAACCATAGAAAAGGTGAAATTAAAAAAGCAAGAGAGAATATTCACCTTTTGGGAAGGGTGAGAAGACCCCACTCAAACTTCCAGGCTCTAAATCAGATGACACAGAGGATAGAGAAGGTCCTGGAAAACTTATGAGTGAACACCAAGTACAGCAGAGAGAAGCAGGAGCCTTGGGAGGGGGGGAAAGAAGTGAAACCCTCCTGTACTCAGTTCTGTCATCCCTAAAATATGAATAGGAATAACACTCTGCTTATTTCAAAGAGGTGTTGTGAGAATTAAATGAAATGGTGTGTGTAAAAGGAAGTGTTTTCAAAACTTTAAAACACTGTGTTAATACAATAGGTCCTTTTAAAGCTAAGTTTGGCCCTGGAACAAGTGAGCAGATGACTAGACAGCAAGGCCAAGTCACAAAGGGATTATGGGGCCTCAGATAGAATATAGCCCAGGGGCGCTTTACAGATCCAGGAGGAGTCTCAGAAACCTTGTGTGCTTGAGGACCCAAATTCTTGATATGTTTTCACATAAATGTGGTTATAGTCAGCAAGACTTTATGAGGAATAAGGGGTCTGAGGCTCCAGAAATTAAGGAGTTACCAGGCACACAAAGCTGGCTAACTGCAGCGCCAGCACTAGAGTTCAAGCCTCCTGGCTCCCGGTCCAAAGCTAGGGCCCACCCAAGAAGACCCTCCAGCATGATTCAAGCCCATTTGCCGCCTTTCCTTTGTTTCAGGCCTGTGCAAGTGAATGAAAGAGAACTGGTGTCATGCCCCTGGACTGATAACTCACCTCAGGACAGTTTTCACAGGAAGAGTCATGGGCACCATGTTTCCTCTCAGTTGATTTCAGTTTTGCAGAGCTGAATCCATCCATTTTCGTAAGCAGAAAACTGGGTGCTTATGGCCTCCCTGTGAGTTCTGTATGGAGACTGGACAAGAATAGACAATCACAGTAGGCCAGTATGCCCAGGATTCATAATGGAAGAGGTAGACCTGTGTTAGATTACAGAAGCTACCCATCTGTTTGAGAGTTTCTCTGTTTGAGCTAGATTTTTTTAAATCTTAAAGCTGGGTACTACGTTGATTCAGGTTGCTATGCTAATGAGTTTGTCTTAATCAGTTCAGGCTGCTATAACAAAAATACCACAGAGCAGGTATTTTAAACAGCAAACATTTATTCCTCACAGCCTGGAGACTGGAAAGTCCAAGATCAGATGCCAGCAGATCTTGTATCTGCCAAGAATCTGACCTCACAAGACTAAGAAAGATCATCTCTCTCCTGTCCCTCTTGCAAGGATAATTGTGGGAATTTCACCCTCATGATCTAATTGCTTCCTAACTTCCCCACTCCAAGTACCATCATATAGGAAATTAGACTTCAACTTACGAATTTGGGAGACACAATGATGCACTCCAAAGACAGTTATTTGTAGTTTTTCTTCCTTCCCTTGCCTGTTTGACCTGATGTTGGCATTGTCTAATTTATACCCCTCTAAGAAGTATAAGCAGTGACCCATTTTGGTTTCAATTATAGATACCGTTTTCTTTCCTACTGAAAAGAGAATAAAGATGAATATGTAATAATAAGTTCTTTTGTGAAGTAAGCACACAAATTAATGAAGGTATGTGGCCTGATGGAGGTGACCTTCCCCTTTCTTAAAGTAAATACCAATATTGAGGCAAATTTGTATCCTAAATGCTTTATCGGGGAATTATACATATAAAATTTATGTGTATACACCATCTGTGGATTTTCTGAACCTTTAGAAAACCTACCTGGGAATATAATTCATTATTACTTTTCTAGTCTGTAACACACAATTAAGCACTTAATTATGCAATAATTCTTTTCATATGTTAGTTTAGAAAGCCCTTCAAAGTTGAAGATCACATGCTAAACTTCTTTTATGTCCTCCATAAGACCTAACACAATCTTTTTTTTAAGATTTACTTATTTATACATACAAGAGTTGGGGTACAGGCCAGAGATGCAGGGGGTGAGAGGATTCACCAGAGACAGAGTCGGGAACAGAACAGGCAGACTGACTGAAATACACTGCTGAGGGGAGCAGCAGGTGAGACAGGAGAGGTCTGCTGCGCCACATGGGTTCACTTCCTGGCCATGGATCAAACTCATGCTGCAGTGGCTGCTGATAGCTTCGTAGTTTTCCAACTTAACCCCTTGTGCCACCAGGGAGGGCCAAGACCTAACAAAATCTTAAACAAGTAGAAGGTGTTCAAGAAATATTTTTTAATTTGTTGAGTTCAACACATAAAATATTAATCCTTAGGTTTTAACAGATAGCCGAACAAGAAAGGAGAGTCCAGTTGATGAAGAACTGGAAATGCTGCTTAGGAAAATGATTCTAATGACCTCATGGAGGGGGGAGATGATGATGGTGGGGAAACCTTTTGGAAGCTGTTTGAACAGTGCAGGTAGGAGTGTATCTAAATAATGGAATGGCGATGACAGGGGACATGGAAAAGTTGGGACAGATGCAAGAGACATGTAGTAAACAAAATCCACTGGCGTGGGGAGAAAGGAGTCTGCAGTACTCCTAGGTTTCAAATGTGGATAGTTGGGTCATCACTCAAAATAGGAAATACATCAGCATTTGAGTGTGGGGAAGAGATAAAGAATTTCACGTGGGAAATTTTGAGTCTGGGGGTCAGCAGGAAATCTAGATGAATATATCTAGTTAGAAGTGAGAAAGGAAAGTCTGAGCTATCCAGTTAAATTTGAATTGCATATAAATGAATAATTTTTAGCATAAAAATTAGTGTGCATTATTTAGGATATATCTATACTAAATATTATTTATATAAAATTCAAATTTCACTGCATTCCTGCATTTTATCTGACAGCCCTGCTCTGAATAGATCTTTCCCTATAGAGCAGAGCAACAAAACATTTGAAATAAAAAGAAAGTTCTGTGATCCTTTTGCTTACAGGATAAAATTAAAGTGATTTCATTTGTCATTCTTAAAGTGCACTGCCCATTTCCTCAAAGGATGGCAGCAGCATAAAATAAAAGGCACAAACCATCAGACAATAAAAATAGAAATAAAAAGAGACAGTGACTCTTGAGTTCTAAAAGCCTAGACTGAGATACTTGTGGGTATTCTGCTGAACACCTGGATGAGCCAAAGTCAGAAAAAAACATTGTGATACACAAGGTAGGCGATGAAAGTTTATTTCAGGTTCTCATTGTTAGAGGACTTTTATCGTGCAGCACATTATGCATAGGTCAGCTTATTAGCCAGTGTGATGTGAAAGGACGTGAGGATGTGGGCCTCCAACACCTGGAACACCTGTTCTAAGCCTCCGCCGTGCTTCATCCCATCACTTCAGCTCTCTCACCTCATTCCTCATCTGTGACGTGACTTGCCCCATAGAAAGCAGTGCAAATGTAAGATATGGTTACTAGCATAGAACTAAGGATGTCAACAACAACAGTATAATAATATGTTCTGCAAAGGTTTTCTAGAAGACGTGTACAATTCTTTAAGTGCTTGTTACTACAGTCACCCTTCATATGTCAATAAAGCTATTGACATAATTTTATTATTTGATTTCTTTACATTTATTTTTTCCAGTTCTTCATAATCTATTTTGTTAAGAAAGAGCTAAGCGTTACTTCTAATCCCCTTTTATTATTCTTTATTGAACTAATATCGCATTATCATATTTGATAAATTTCAGGTGTGTATCATCGTAAACCAGCATCTTGAGTTACTAACTTAAGTTCATCACTAAAAGTCCAGTCTTAACCTCCCCCCATACAACTGACCTCTTTTACCAATTGACCAGCTCTCCTTCCCCCTTCTTTTCTGATAACCACTAATTTGGTCAGATAGTCTTACAGTTTGTTTTTCTTCTTATTTACTTCACTCATTTGTTTTGTTTCTTTATGTTCCACGTGTGAGTAAAATCAGACAGGTTCTTTTCTCTGCCTGACTTATTTCACTAAGGGAAGGATACCTGTCTGTCTGCGGAAACCACTCAATTTGCAAACAGGCTGTGGAATGCAAATGCTTAGTCATTGTGAAAGTGCTGCCAGGAGCCTATGGACTATCAGTGCATTTACCACCAGGTTCCTTTGGCGCCAACCACATTCGTGCTGTGCTCTCTGCTCTCTCAAAGGGGAGGGCCAGTGGGCCCCCATCTTGTTCACAGAATTTCTAGAGAAAATATACTTCAACCGTATATTATTCACAAACTCTAAGAATTAATCCTGTTGTTTTACTGGTGGTGGAGGGTGACTGAGACACATTCACATCTGGAGGTGCGAAGTTGCACCCCCAACATTATATGGTTATACAAACTAGTGGAAAGTGCATAAACTTAAAAAATAGAAAAAAAGATGTGCCTCATCTTGGAAATAGCAATAGTAATAGATAATTAGAATTATTATCATAGTGGCAATCATTAGATATTGTGCTGTTTTATGTGCCTGATCTCATTTAATCTTTGTAAGAAGGGTCTATTATTACTCTCACTGTATTATAAGAAAATAGGCTTGAAAATAATCCTACCCAAAAAAGACCCCTGGGATGTAGGGGAGAAAGATTGTTCAATTTTCTGTTCTTATTTGTAATGTCGGTTTACTTTAACGGGGAGAAGGGCGAGACCCGAGAGCCAATTATTCACAAATTTAAATATCCTGTACATGTCTGCTATGAAATAGCATTGAGCTGATCACATGAGGAATGTGCAGATGATTGCTGCCACACACGTTTACGATCTAGTCCAGTGTACAAATTACTCCAGGTGGCGTACTCTACTACCAGAAAGGTACTGAGAAGCCTGGGGTCTCACTGCATCCCTTCTGACAAACAGCCTGTGTTTCTGGAGGTGCATGCTTTGTACCTGTCTGCCTCCCCCAAGAAGTGTAAGCTTAGGGCCTCAGATATTGAAGTCCAACTGGCAGGCTGTTCTGCTGGCACATTCAAAGAAGGTCCCTGATTTTTCTACATATGTATATGCTTTTCTGATTTGGGGGTTCAGACTGACCTCTTCCCATTGGAGACCCTGGCTTGCTTTATTTTCCATCAAAAGTTCTTACATCATCCCGTGAGCAGACAATGGTAGGGGGTAGGCACTGTGAGTCATTCGAAAAGTAGACAGCCCTGATAAATGAGAATGGGGAGGGTTAACGATAGAGGTGGAGGTTAGTGACATCTCTCCTTATGCTGGGGAAGAGGAGTCGTCACGATGGGACGTCAGGGTCAGGACCGCTGCCCAGAGCCACGGCTCTGCGGGAAGATGAGCTGACACACCTTGGACCACCAGCTCTGTCTGGAGCTTTCTCAGCAGCTGCTGTCCTGGTTCTCTCGTCTTCCAGGCTGGTGGACTGCACCATGGAGAGTTCCTCCTTCATTTTGTGTGTTTCTTGCATTTTTAAACAGCACTTTTTCAGAACAGATGCTCCCTTCCCTCCTTCCTGTGGCCTTTCTGCACAAACAGCAGATTGCCTGCTTCTGTCATCTTAATGGAGAGGAGAGAAACGTGCTAATCATGTTATTTTTCTCTTCCTTCTGCCTGCAATTAGCTTTATGAGCCAAGAACTCTCTCTCCTCCCTCAGCATCTCCCTATGCTAACACTCTAGGCAGGTGATTTGCCCAGCACTTCTCACCAATTCTCCTTCCTTTTGGCCCAAATAGTCCTTTTTGAATGGATGTCTTGGGGCTTTTTCAGCACTCTGCTTCCTTTAACCTCCTAGGAGCCAGGTTGCCACGCCATCACTGGTAGTGGCTTGATTTCTAACTCACCTGTATATTCAAGACCCAAGACCAGGCTGAATTCTAGAGCAGCCGGCAGCATCCAAATTATACTGATGCCTCCTATGCCCAGGCCTGCTGCCCCACAGCTCAAGAGGGCGTCGTTCCCACCGGACTGTGTGTCTGTCTGAGAGCTGTGCAATTTGATGCACAGATGTTGTATAAAACAAACACACTCCCAAACCATAAAACAAACTTAATGAAGTGCAACCAAATTCTGTGATTTTTTTTTCTCACAATGACTACTTTAGTGCTTATTTGGAAATATTATGCATAAATTCCCTCCTAACAGTTCTTGTTTGGTTTCACAAACCCACGAGGGGCCCGCGCATCAAGGAAGCCAGCACTCAGCAAAGCGCTGGACGGCTCCTCGCAACTCCCTGCTTTGGCAGGTGCCCCCCGCCCCTCACAAAGAACTATCGTGGCCACCTTTAAGCCAGAGAAAGAAAAGAGTACGTGAGCATTAAGACTTCTAGGACAGTGAATTACTATTAAAATAGTATTTGAAAGAATTTTAAATTGAAGTAGACTTGATTCAAAGACCTTCCAATAGCTTGCAAGGTTGTTACCTCATGGCAGAGTCTGGAATAGAGTCTTTGCTACTTTTAGCTTCCCAATTGACATACTTTTCCAGAGGCCTATCTTGGGACTTCTCTGAGAAACAGTGTCCTGGCAGGTCTCGCCCCCTCCTGGCAAGATGTAAGTGGCTGTGGCAGGGGTTCTGTGTGAGTGTGCAGGGGTGTCAGGAAATCAGGGTGCTAAGAGCAGGAGGATTTAGCACAGAAGATAGTTTATACAGGTTGCCTCGTTTGGGTCCCCAGGAGACCCCAATACAAGGTTTGAGTAGTTCTGCTTGGAGGTCATTTCAGGAACGACAGGGAGAGAGGTGGTAGGACAGGCAAGGAAGCCAACTTAAAGGGCATGCGATTAAGCTTTTTCCTACTGTGGAACTAGAGCTCAATCTTTTGGGAGTATCAGTGTAATATGTACCTCAGGGTTATCCTTTGCCTTCAGCGGGGAAGGCAGCTGGGTTATATACTGAGTTGCAGCAGCTTCTGGAGACATTGATTCCAAGCTGAGCAGGCACCCAATGGGCAGATGCAAAATCCTTGGGCAGTGAGTCCCAGGTGCACAGTCAGCTACCTAGGTTTATCAAGATGAATACCTAGAGGGTAAGGGTACGGTGCCACCGTGTCTGCTACGGAAAACGGAAGAGCTGAGAAGACAAAGAAAAAGGCCTCCCAGAGATAAGCATCAGCAGAAATCTATCACCTTTAGGCTAGAAAGAGAAATGTGGAAGCCATGTTTCTAGAATCTAGTTGTCAGGACTACAGGGCAGTAGCTGGAACCAAGGAAACAGGCATACAAGAGCAGAACAATGAAGAAGATACCTCCACTGGCAGTGACACTGCCCAAGGGGGACAACACCTTGGCTTCTCTCTTTTCCCCTCTCTCCTCCCTCTCTTCCTCCCTCCCTTCAGTCTCTCACCAAGAACCAAACCTAACTGTGAGCCAGCTAACAGGGTAGCTAGAAAATGGAGCATGCAGAGACTACTGGGCACCTCCCAGTAAGCCCCTTCTCTCCCACCACCCATGATACCGAGCAGAGGACAAGGAATGGAAGAGAGAGCAAACTGGCCAAGGATGGCAGATGAGAGAGTCATTACTTTCCCCCACCACCTCCTCCTCATAGGCACCCCTTACAATAACAAGGCTAAGAACTATTGTGGGCAGATTTAAAAGCACACACGAGAAAAGACTAAGAAGAGTTCTAGATAAGGCTGTATCAGTCCCCAAGCAGACGCAGTGACCATAAACTCTTTGAAAACAGTGTGATCTGAGCCTAAAGAATCACAAATCACTGGCCTCATGGTCTAGATGGATTGACCTAAGAGCAGGGCAAAGGACCATCGTGGAGTGTGGCATCTCTAGGAGTAGAGTCCTAATCTCTACAGGAGGGATTTGAGGCACCTCATAAGTTCTGGAGGAAAGGTACAAAGACTGCTGGGCTGGATCCACAGAGTAACCAAAGTCCATTGATGATTCAGCAGCATTTTCTAAACAATATCCTGCCAAATACATGTAATAATTGAATATTCCATGCTCTTCTGGAAGATTCAAAATGTGTGTTAGCTTAGTAAGGGCTCTGAGAAATACTAGCAGATTTCTCAAAATTTCATTGGATCTAGAACCCCATCTCTTCCTATTTTTCTTAATGTGTGGTCTATCTTTTACAATCTCAATAAAATATATTCCATAGGTTAAGAGATACTAACCTGGAGAATTTGCAATTATAAGAGTTGAAATTTCTAGATGGGTGTATCTGTAAAGTTTTTGGTGGAATCTTACAAAGGTTTGAAAAGTCCCCTCAATGTAATGGCCACTGATATGCTGAAGTCAAGTGACATTTTCTTTTAAGAGCCAAGTTTTAATTTCCTAGAATTTTTAAGACCTGGTTGCTAAACACCACCATTATTAAAAATTCAATCATATGAACTCATAATTAAATATATTTTATTAAAAACAGAGGTAATAAATATTCAAAACTCATCACTAAGTAATTATCTTACTATTATCTGTGTTCTTGGGGTGATTTATGTCTGTTATGTCAGTACAGTGGAATTGCTAGATAATAGTTGGGTTCTGTGCTTCTCTTCCTAACTCCATGTTCAATATTGTTACACCATTCACTTAAAATCAGTTGTGATGAGAATATTTACATCATAGAAATCAGAAATCACCACAACTCAGGGCTTGATTTGTGATTTTAATGGTATCCAGCCTTGAGAAAATGTTAATAATGTAGATTAGACTTGAAAGTACATGGTTGTATAGATATTACACTGTGAATAGCAAACACACAAAAATTGAGGATGTGTTCTTCTAGTATTTAAAAACTATAGTCCAGTTCACCAAAGGAACTACTTACTTCACTGATAAATAACTGAGGTTCTGACATGCCTTGTGCCAGAGATAAAGAGGTTTCAATTTAATAGATATAATATGTACAGGGGTAAGAAATAACTTAATAGATTATATATCAGCATGATGACAAATTTTCTGGGAAGAGAGTGAGGAGACTGGGATGCAACTCCATTTTTAAATCATGGATCAATTGCAACCATAGCTTGGCTGCAGATACAGGAATTCAGCAAAAATCAATTAAAGCTTTCTATGAGGACCAATTGACTATATAGAATTTACAGGAAAGGGTAGTGTGTATTTTATTATTATTTATAAATTGTGTTTCACATCCTTTATGTCAGTAAAATAAATGATAAATTTACTTGCATACATATTGGATTTATTTTTCTGGAGAACTGATTGTTAAAGCTTTACCAGTACACACTGATGGAGTGCATTCATTTAAAACTGATTCTGCCCCAAAGGTTACACTATAGTAAGACTTTAAAGATGTCTTCTTATCTAGATACCTCTATTTAGATATCTGTAAATATAGGAAAGTATTATCTCCTGTCCATTCAATTCACCAAGTATTTATTGAGTATCTACTATATTCTAGAGAGGTTTCATTAAATCACAGGGTCCTAAAGCTTTAAGGAATTTTTGAGACATTTGAGTTTAACCTCATCATTTTTTAAAATTGAGATAAAATCACATGATAAAATTCACCATTTTATTTCACATTGATGTACAACCATCACTACTGTCTAGTTCCAGAATATTTTTTCTGGATTTTTTTTTCCAAAAAGCAATCCTTTGCCAATTAAGCAGTCACTCCCCATTTTGCTCTCCTGCCAATTCCTATCACTTATCTATTTTCTATCCCTAAGGATTTTTCTGTTCTAAACTTTGCTATAAATGGAATCCTACAATGTGTGGTTTTTGTGTCTGATTTCTTCAACTTAGTATATTTTCAAGGCTCACCCAGATTCTAGCATGGATCAATGCTTCATTCCTTTTATGTCTAAATAATAGATAGGAAAAATGGAGAAATCAAGTAAAGTAGTAAATTAACTCTCTTTAAGAGACGTTCATAAAAGAATTCCCAGAGGATGTAATGCCAGAGAAGTGTTTTGAAGGATGAAGAGGAGCTCACCAAGTGAACATGGCAGAGGAGCAGTGCAGTCAGAAGACCTCGTCACTGAAAAGGCAGGGTGACAAAAACCGGAAGAGAGGAGGGAATTCATGGACAGTTTTGGAGAGCAGCATTGACGGAGATAGACTAGAGATGCAGGAGATGGCTCTAAAAATTTGTGTGTGCACCAGATATAAGGCTTGTGTGCCAACTAAGTTTATACTTAGCTTTCAGCAGAGGAGGCGCTGTGTGTGCCTCCTCTTAGCTAGATAACTCAGGGGTCAGTTGAGAAAGTAGATGAGGTCCTGCAAAGGCTGGAGTCAGGGAGACTCTTCCCACAGTGCAGGTGAGAGATGATGAGGAGCTGGCCCTAAGACAATGGTGTGACAGTCATGGAGCCAGAGTGATCTATGCCTTTTCTTCATTCGGCAAACACTGCCTCCCATAGCTCGCCTCACCACTGGTGGAATTAACCGTGGTCTCTTCTATTATCCTGCACTTTGTACAGAATGCCCCCAGAGCACTCCCCACTCATGGTATGAGTTCTCTTTAACCATCAATCTTCCACCTACTTCCAGGCTGTAGCTCTGAGGAGGTAGTGACAGGATACCTCTCACTTCCTACAGTACATCTCAAACTTCAATAAAGTACAAATTTTGATTCTGTAGGTATTGAATGGCAGTGAGAATCTGCATTTCTAGTAAGCTCCCAAGTATATTCAACAGACTAGTAATGATTTTGCACACAGTCAAGCAGATTTTCTGACTGGAAAAGAATTGCTTCTGGAACCTAGGCTTGCATAGCACACTTTTCCTCTGCTTCCCAGCTCTCTTAAAAGGACTTCACATCGTAATGGGATTGGAGCCTCCAGTTAAGGGGAGAAAAACCTTGGTGAAAATTCTCCTTGACTAAACCCATATCATCAATGTAAATGCATACCATCATTGAGTTAGAATGGCAAGCCAGTCCAGATCCTCCTCCTGGACACTGAGTAGCATAAAAAAGGACCAATTGGTCCTCAGTTTAATGAATATACCTGGTAGGCAGAGGGCAAGGGCTCTTGAATAATTGATGGATTCAGTGTTTGCTGCAGCTCTAGCTGACATTGCTCATTTTGGGAGATGATTCACTCTGTTCTATGGAACAAATTGTTCTAAGGTCTAGCTCTACTTCCCTTGCCATTGTTTGTTTTTTTTTAATAAAAAGCATGCACCTATGGAATTCTTGGGCATGCACTTGAGTTCAGAATAGAAATGAGAGAATCAATTCATGAACTACTGTCCATGCAAGGGTAACCTCAGAAAATCCAGCCTGGTGGCTTAGCTTTAGGAATGACTTCCTTCCTCTGATAGGAGAAAAGATGTTCTGCTGCTTGCAAAGATTTCAAGAGCAGAATAAATTGAAATGAGACCATTTTCCACAAGAAGACTTGTTATTTGTTAGGTTTGGTAAACGGGCAATTGATATTCAAATTATATGCCTATATTTCAGACTGTGCATCTGGGAGCTAATTTAGTGGGTCCATTTCCTATTAGCCATGTGTTTCTAAGTGTTTCAGGTTGCTGTGTGAATTAGGTCCAGGGAACAGTTTAATTTTATTCTCAAAGTCTGATGATTAAACAAGCACATGTCAAGCTGCTATAGCTTGTCTGTATCCATTCTCTGCTCACCAGGTTTTAAAATATCTGTTTCATCCTTTCAATTTATTGTTTTGATGAAAAGATGCCTGTTTTGTTTTGTAAAATGAAGTAAAGTCAACAATTTTGCAGGAAATATTTCTGTAGTGGTTTACAAGTGGTTTACATGTTTCATCAGAATAAATTCAGCCCTGATAAAATCTATACTAAGAGAAGAAGGTAATGATCTGGGACAAGAAGCTTCTTTATACAACTAGAAAGTTTCCAAGATGAGAGAGACACATGACCCAGAAAAGCCTGATTGTGCTGAGACCAAGCAGGAGCCCTGGAAAATACCATCCATCTCTTCCTAGTCCCAAATTCTACTCCAGTTGTCAGTACAGTCTCCAGAATGTAATCTGAATTTGATTGGGCTTAAAGGCAGGACCCTGCCGTGGCTCTCTCCAGTGTCTTACTACAGTCCATAGCAAAACCTTGGACTAAACTGGATTCTGGACCCACTATACAAAGGGTTAGATTTCTTTGCTGGATTAAAATAAAGCAGCTCTTGTGGGATCCCAGGACCCAGGGTGGCCAGCTCTACTGCAGCTAGGCCATGCAGAAAAAAGTAGACTTTCTCACCCCAACTTTGATTCTGACCATATCCTTAGGGCCTCATAAGTCAGTGGCCATTTGAGGGTAGAAGATCTTCAATTTAGGATCTTTGTCCCACTATAGTTGGCTAAATGCAGGAGCTAGAAATGTGAGCACAGGCAAAGATCCTTAGTCTCTTCGCTTATTCTTTGGCTCTCCTGGCACTTATTGCCTGTCTAGCAAACTCTGTCATTATCCTCCATGATGGTCATTTGGAAAGAACATTCCTTTGTCTTTGGTTGATTCTAGAGAAACTGGATATATTGATCCTGATTCTTACATCTACCTGTTCTTTCTTCATTATCTCCTCCATTGTTGATTTCAAGTCCAGGTCAACTTTAAAGCCTGGAGGTACCCTGAATACCCCAGAAATAGTATGGACCGAGGGCTGCTCAGTTCATGGCCCCCTCTCACTGGGGCACAGCTGCTGTTGCCCTTACTAAGGAATCCTTCTTCGACACCAGACAAGAATGGCATTCCAGGGCCTCCCTGGTGGCACAAGGGGTTAAGCACCGCACTATGAAGCATTCCACAGCCTTTGCAGCAGGAGTTTGATCCCCGGCCAGCCAGGGAGAAACCCACATGGCGAGGCAGACCTCTCCTGTCTCGCCCACTGCTCCCCTCAGCAGTGTATTTGTCAGTCTGCCTGTTTTGTTCCCCACTCTGTCTCTGGTGGATCCTCTCACCCCCCGCATCTCTGATCTGTACCCCAGTTCTTGTATGCATAAATAAATATTAAAAAAAAAAGAAAAAGAAGAATGGCATTCCAGAAACCTTAAAAAAGTGACTCCTAGACACTATTGTTGGGGAGAACTTAACAAGTCAGCAAGTCACCAACCACTTGATATCTGAATCCCACTTACACCATCCCTGCGACACTAGCCATGCTGGAGGTGCTCAGATGACTTGCATTAGTCTGGATACTATGCAAAGCAGATGTCAAGCAAGAATTAAATATGCAAGAATTGTATTAGTAGAAATTCCTGAATGGACGAAATAGGAAGGAGATTGAGAAGGCTAGGAAGTGTCACTAAGATGCAATTCTAACCCCTAGTGAAGGACAGAGGGAGAATACTGGGTGAAAGCATCTTAGACTTATGCAGCTCAAGGAAATTTCAACAAAGCCTTTGAAGAGTCCTTGAGCCTAGAGTTGGCTGGAAGAGGAGTCCCATGTTTCCTTGGACCGGATCTGCTTTAGTCTTCCTGCTACACATAGTCACCGACAGTAGCCAACAGCAGGCATGTCCTCTGTGCAGATCCAAAGATCCAACCATGGTGCTTGTTCCTCCTCCCCTAGGCCTCCATGGGCTCCACAGTCAATGCTGTCCTGTCTCAGCCCATACCAGAATAGGGGAGAGGAACCCAGGTCCTCTAAGTAGAACCAGTCCAGAACAGAGAAGAGAAACCAAGCCTCCTTCTCATGGGAGCTTGGTCGAGTCCTTGACCATGGATCCATGGATCAAAAGCCTGGGTTGATGCTGGTTGATGGGCTGTGTGCAGGGTCTACAGCATCTAGAATTGCATCTTAGGAACGCTTCCTAGCCTTCTCGCTCTCCTTCCTATTTCTTCCATTCACAAATTTCTGCTAATACAATTCATTTCATTTTGACCCAAAAGTTTAGTTTTGCTTATAAGAAAAACCCAATCAATACAACTTCTCAGAAATTCTTGCCCAAAGTTCATTCCCAATTTTCACCTAACCCCAGCTAACATATTTTAATAAACGCAAATCAGAATTTGGAAGGTGGGGGTGTCCCAATGGGAACAATGCTTTGAACTGTCTACTGACTCAATATCTCATTGTATCTCTCTTTCTTTGTAAAAACAGTAGCAGTTCCAGGGCAATTGGAAATGGCTATTTTGTAAAACCTTGAGGAAATAGGTAATAAATAAATAAATAAATAAATAAATAAATAAATAAATAAATGCCACAACAAAAAAATAGTAAAGCCTCTTGGAAACTCTTAGTGACACTGTATAATATTATGGCCATTGGACTCCTTCATTTATCTGAAGAGAACCTGAGTTTAGCCACTGGGGCCTCTAGAGGACATTACAGGACTTCACCCCTAGAATGTGACTTTGGGTGTCGTCTTGATAATGAATCTGATGTGAAAGCATTCTCATCTTGTGGACAAAAGTCAGGCTTTTCAGATAATAGGCTGATACCTACTATCTTGTGTCCAGGCTTTGCTGTAAGCAAATTTAGAGAGTCACAGCACACATGCATGAAAAGAGAAATCAGCTGAGGAAGAGCTTCCAATGATATTTTGTGATTTTTTAAAAAGAATTTTTATTTTTTATCAATTATTTTGATAAAAATGTGAGATGTGAAATTTAAAATATTGAAAATTGTAGAAATTTGTCCTGTTTTTCCTACAACCTATTTGCAGTGCAGCCAATATTACATCCTGAGCAGCTAAAGGAAGTAAGTAAAAAAGGAGTTTTCAAGGAGGAAAACTGCTTAAAAGTGTAGATTCCATTCCAATAATAGACCAAAGATAAATACAAGAACACAGATAACAGATTTATAGGAAAACACAGTGGTTTCTAAATAGTGTCTTCTAAAACAACTTGGACGCATTTCAAAAATATTGAGTGGAGTCTAAGAAGCCACAAACGCTTGCTGCTCGGCCATTCCATTTATATGATGTTCAAAACTAATTTATGTAATAAATGTCAGAATTGTGGTGCTCTAGGGCAGGGTGGGGGGAGGATTAACTGAAAGGGAGAATGAGAGAATCTTCCGGAATAATGAGCATGTTCTCTGTCTTGATTTGTGTGATGGCCACATGGTTGGACACATTCAATACGTGCCAAGTCCAGCTCTCACTCTCCTGAGAGTCGGTTCTTAAATAATCAAGATAATTTTGTGAGCCAGTTATTAAACCATTGCTAATTTGAAGTCAGCCATGATGGGAGTATTTAAACCAAGAAAATCAACAAATATTACATTAGACTTAATTTTTCCCTAGAGAGTCAGCTTGCCAGTACATCCTTAGATATATTGGTCAAAGTTCATATACACTGAAGTATACACTGAAGATTCATAAAGCTTACTGTATATAAAGTAGCCTTCAATAAAGCATACTAGTAGCCAAAAGGTCAGGTGGGGAGCAATATAATAGATGCTTCAGTCAGTAAACTATTCCAGTTGTCCATTCATGACATTCAAGCCCTCATGTGCCATTCAAATCTTCGAGTTCTGTTGTCTAAAACTGAGGCTTGCCTGGACTGTAGCAAATAGCTGGTTTAGCACTGAGGCCTCTTGAAGCTGTTGAGCTCATTTAATTCACATATAACTGATCTCAATGCAATATTTATCCTATTTCTTATCCCTACTCTTACATTCTTACAATATATACATATGCACCCTACTTTTAAAAATATTTAATATGTAAAAATCTTAACATTTCAAACAGAGCAAATATTATATGACCAAATATTAACTCAGTTCACAAAGTATTCTTTTTAACCGAGTAAATCCCCCCATTTTCATTATCTTTTGTCTTGTGGGTTTTTTAAACCTTAGAAAGGGCACAATGTCTCTGTGAAATTTAAGCGATACAGAAAGGCAAAAAAAAGGCCTCCCCCCATGCCATCTGGAGTGCTACTCTCTAGCGGTAGCCACAGTTAAATGTGAGGATTTAATTATGTCCAATCTTTTTCTATATTTTACACAAATCTGAATATATAAGTATACACACACATACACTTTTATAAAAGAAAATAGGATTAATCGTGATGTCATACAACTTGTTATGTTTACTTAACATTGCATGGTCATCTCTCACATCAGCATAGATCAGCTCTGCCTCATGCTTTTCAGAAGGTTCATAAGATATGTACTATTTATCTCATCGTTTTCCTATGGCTGAATATTTAGGCCTTTTCCAAACTATCATTACAAAATGCTGTAATGAACACTCTTTGATTAGGTTGAAGTATTTGAAATTACTGTTTTTGTCTATCAAAACGGTTGAAGTACAGACATTGCTGATGCGCCATACTGTACATTTGTATTTCTATAGGGTATGCTTCTTTAAGTGATGCTGGAGAATCAAAGCACAGGTGCATTTCTTGTTTTGCAGCCACCTAAAAGATTATGCCTGTTTATACTATTCTCATTTACCCATGCCATTAACAACAATAAAATTTTCAGTCTTTTTGGGTCTTGCTAGAAAATTCCATCTGAGTGATTTGATTTGCTCTTCTTTCATTGTTATTGAGAAGGCAAAACATCTTTCTGTGTGTTTACTGCCTCCCATTGCTTTTAAAATATTGCTCAGTCTTCCTACAGCTTCCATACACCCATATACCTTCCTATTTGAAAAAAAAAAAAAAAAAAGAAAGAACCAAACCTGCCTTTGAAAGAATTAAGGAGTATATGCCTCTCATTCAAAGAACCCCTGTAAGCTGTAATGGATTGTTTTTCAGCCTCCACTTTTCTGTTTGTTTTTGTGATGGACACACAGATACGTATTGTTTTTACACAGACTGAACTGCTTTGACCTCAGACTCCTGTTTTCTGAATCTGAATCGCTTACAAAAGTCACAAGGCTTTGTTTGGAAGAAAGCAAACAGTAGATCCCAGCAAAGCCGAGCCCCCTCCTAGCCATGTAGCCTGCCTGCCAGCAGGGGCCTCTGCAGCTCTGAAAGGCCGGGCCAGATCTCCATTTTCTCACTCCTAAACAAGCTTCATCTCTCTTCTCAGCACAGAGGCAATCGCTAGCTTCTGCTTAGGCAGACTAATTTACTGAATTAAAATCGGTTGGCTTCCACCAAAGCAATTAGTATGCAAATTACCGGTATATTACCTGCCGAGTCATAAATTACATTGACAAACTTAATATTCACAGATTCAACATACCAGTGTGGGTAATTTTTCTATTTTTCAGTAGTTGTAAACCAGGGCGATTCATCGCCTTATCGAACCGTTACACATTAAATCAACAGTTGAAAAAGTAAGCATTTTTCAAAGCTTTCTGTTATGAATTCTTTCAGGAAGCAGCAAAGTAGAACATTAAACACGCAATATGTCTAAGTGCACTAAGTGGTGAATACTTTTAAACTCAAACAGTACTTTTGTTACTCTAAACACACACACAAACACACACACAAGAACGGGAAGTCTATAATATAATACAACTCACTGAATCTTCTTTGCCATCATGAGTACCAAATATTTCCTAGTCCAGATTCATACTCTTGTGAAGAATCATTAATTCC
This sequence comes from Talpa europaea, assembly GCF_964194135.1. Taxonomy (NCBI): domain Eukaryota; kingdom Metazoa; phylum Chordata; class Mammalia; order Eulipotyphla; family Talpidae; genus Talpa; species Talpa europaea. The sequence goes on along the minus strand of NC_140071.1, from coordinate 50,866,310 downwards.
CAAAATGTGGTTCAAGTTTATGCTGCTCAGAACTAGAAAATGACTGGTCAGTAAGACTCAAGCTTTGTTAATTGTCCCCAAGGTGTTTAGCTGTGGCAGAGCATTTGAAGTTCAGACATTAACTCATTAAATTCATTATATTCACCCTTTTTTTTTTCCTGTTTTGAGTAAATAAGTTATTGAGTCTCAAGACTGGAAAAGGATAATATATATCCCTGGAAAGGTCAAATCTAAGCACACTGGCATAGTCCTTTTTTCATTAACACACAGAGCAACCTGAGCCCACGTTCTGTGCCAGGTCAGGCAGATGAATCCTATCCCCAGAGAAATTTAAGGGTTGTTAGAGGCAAAGCCCCTAAGTTCCTCCCCTCCTGATGGAACCGTGAGGTAAGCACTGATCACTGAAGAGTAATGGGGACCCTACAGGCACCTTGTCCACATGTGGCCCCAAAAGTTAATTCCTCTGTCCACCTACCACCCAAATAAAACTACCATTCCTTTAAAATTCTAGCATTGCTACTAAGGGAAGTACATATTTATTGATTAATTGGGCAAGGAAATCTGAGAAAGATTACTAGAGCTGAGAGAATCTCATTCACAGATATGCCGATAATGCCAAATTGCAAATAAAACCCTGTGACTGATATATTAGATTTGGTGCTTATATTTGGAAAGGATTTGGCTTGCATAGAAATATTTTCTTTCAGATCACATAAAAATGTCCCCTGTGAAGATGGTGTGATGGTTATTATGTGTCAACGTGACTGGCTCATGGAATGTCTAGAGAGCTGGTTCTGTGTTCTTTCTGGGTGTGTTTGTGAGGGTATTTTCAGAAGAGATTAACACTGGAATTGGACTGAGTAGAGCAGATGGCCCTCCCTCATGTGGGTGGATCCCATCCAATCCATGGAGGGCTTGATTGGAGCAAAGGGAGGAAGGAGGAATTCCCTCTGTGCCTTAATGCTTGATATATTGATTTTTCTCCTGCACTTGGTGCTCCTGTTTTCAACATTTTAGACCCAGACTATAATCTACACCATGACTGTCAGCTTGTGGAAGGAAAGAAGTGGAAAAGAACTGCCTGCATAACTAGGAAAAAGATATGAGGGTAACGAAAGAAGCAAAAGGAGAAAACTATGAAAGCACGCATTTGATCTCTTCCTCCTTTCCACAAGCAATCCAAAACTACAGAGCCTAGCAAGAGACAGAAAATAGCAGGTATACATCAACCACAAATACTAGTGTCCGTGTACATAGATTGGACTCTGAGAGTATTGGGGCTATTACCATGAGCTGTGATTTGTAGCCTGACTTCACCTAAAGGTGTTTAAACTTTTACTTCCAGAGGGGAAGAAAATCCATGTGTTTGCACCTACTACTCCATTTTCTCAGGAGTTTAAGGCTCTTGCCAAGGGCCGTGGGAGCAGACTCAGGCCTTCCCAGCTCTAAGCTGAACTGAGGGAGTGCAGAGCTCCAGGATGATGCTCAGATCTCCCTGGTGACACTCGGGGAAGAATCCCAGCCTCACAAGGACGTGGCTCCAAAGACTAGAAGTGACCGCAGACCAATGACCCGGATTGCTAGAAGGAAGTAGTGTCCAACAGATAATTAAAAAAAAAAAAAAAAAAGCAAAACAAAACACAAAACCATACAAAAATATTTTCCTGCTATTTTGTGGAGACAAATTAATTTTATCATCTAGGAGTTTCAGTCCCTTGTTTCTTGGCCTTGCTTACCCGCTGCATTACTGATGGGAAGGTAAGAGAACAAGAGGAGTATTTTCACTTTCTCCACTTGGTCTAGGAATTGGATTACAGTCACATGGTTCTAGAACTGTGACACCAGTGGATTTATATTTTTAGAGACAACTGGCAGAGTATATATGGAAAAGAGGTCAAAAGTGATAGGAGTATAGACAACTTGTAGGCACTTCCTTTCCCAGTGTCATCTTACTTTGCAAGTGATAACATGTAAGCACTTTTTGTCCTCCTTTACACACAGGGAAACAAGGCAGGCAGTGATTAAGTCACTGGCTTGAGTCAACCCAGCAAATTATTACCCATGGTTGAGAATTCAACCCCCCCTCCTAATTTCAAATCCATCCTCCTGCCTGGAACCACAGCCATTTCCTCTTTAATCAAATGCACCTTGTTAGGGTTTATGAAAGTGAACCTTCAGAATGCAAAATACATTTCCCAAAAAGCAGCATGGTCACTCACTGCAGATTTTCATGAGAGCAAAATACACATTTTTATCATCCAAAGGAAAGATTCTAGAATTTTCTGTCCTTCTAAATAGTAGTTATTATTATCTATGCTTAATTGAAAGAAGACACTTCTTCAGAAATGGAAAGAGATACAAACCAAGTGCCCCGTACATTCAGTGTCAAGTACTCCATTAGAGAAGTCAGGGCAAGTCACAATAAAAAGTTTTGTGTATTCATCCAGGGTAATAGACCTCAAAAAGGTTATAATACATAGATATATACACATAGTCTTATAAAAACTGTATAATTAATAAGCAGCAAGGAGATAACCTGAAAGTCAGGTAATTCGTTGCCTTGAAACAAAACTGTTCAAATTCTCTTTTTGTTGGCCTATGAATATAGGCTGTGAACTCAGCTCAGCAAGAAAGAATTGCTGCAACTTGGAGGAGGCACTCAAACCCACCATCATAATTTAGCTGGAGCTAGAAGGAAATCAGTCGTAATGTTAGGGAAACTTAAAAAAAAAAGGCAACTCATTTTCTGTGTTGGAAAAATTGGAAAGGAGGCAAAGGAGAAGTTTGAGGGAAAAATAGTGAAACTCATTTTTGAGTCCTGGCTTGCAAGCGTAAGGTTGTTAAAAACATTGACCACATCACCAAGGGTAAGGTTAACTTCCCTCAGTCCCCACATTGGATCATAGGAGTAGAGGTCAAAATGCACAATCACACAGAAAAAGGGTTTTATTGACACTTGTGGGCTAACACCAATTCCTAAATGAAATGAATATTGAATATTCAATTGAGAGACAACCATGAGACCCACGGTGGTGGGTAAGTTGGTCTTGGAGCAGAAACTTGGATGAACCACCCTGCCTAGGGGACCACATGGAACAGTCACAGAAATCCTATAGTCTGCCTCCTTTGGGAGCTGAAATAAAGTTGAGTTATCAAAAAGGTGATGGCCTGTCCTTTCTGGGAGGACATATAAACTAAAAGAATGGCTCACAAATTCACTGGTTATATACAGCACTTTGGGGGGCTACCATAGCACCCAGGTATCTAAAAACCCTTGTGTGCCCAAGCCCTTGTCATCTTAGAGGTCAGTCAAAAATAAACCAGCACAAACAGAGAACCAACATGAAACCAAGTATCCCACCTTTGTACAAGGCCGTCATGACAGATAGTTTCCCTTCCCACTTAGACGCCATCTTCGGGAAAGAAGCAGAAGGTGAAAGCATCCTTCAGAGGCCAATTGTTTCTATTTTAATGACACAGTTTCCTAGAAAAATAGTTTAAAATTTCATCAGACTCAAATTAGTTTAAAGACTTGGTAGAAAAATCAAATTATCTCTTATTTGTTTAGCATTCAATGGTAGAAAAACTGAAGATACTGCTTTCTACAGTTGAGTTGTACTTATGCTAAAATTTGTAGATATCCAGGGTAATATGAGTTCTACCTCTACAGCTGTTATTTTCCTGGGATATTGGTAATATGTTTCATATTACTATCCTGATTTCAAATTGGAAGTGAGTATATATACCTGGAACACCAGTTTTACAAGCAGATTCAAAGCTGAGAAGTAATGATGTACTGATAGAACCAATGTATCTCAATGACTTAAAAGGAAATGAAGTAAAATGTTGATGATGGAACCACTTAAACATCACTTTGCTTCTGTCTTCTTTATAAAATAAAATCATATTTAACCTGAAAAAGTTTCAACAAATCTGGTAATGTGTTCTAAATGTGTTCAAATTTCCTTGCTAAGAAAAATTGTCTTCCGACATGTGAAAAGAACTTGTACATAAGGGTATCTTCCGACATGTGAAAAGAACTTGTACATAAGGGTACCCACCACTGTCACTGATGAAAGACAGGAAAACTAAATATGGCCACATGGAGAACAAATGTGAATTACAAAGTGGTGACCTTGCTATGAGCCTGGCGTCCAGAATGGAGAGTAATGGCTGGCCATAGTCTCCTAGCATATGAGATGGTGATCAGCTCAAAACAACATGATTCACAATGAACAATAAGAAGTATGATGTTGGAGGGAAAAAAAGTACTTGCTCTGGAGTCAGACCTCTTAGCTAAATCTCTAGTTGTATGAGCCTCAACCTATCCACAATATGGGGACCAAGGATAGTTATTCTGTCACTGAGTTGCTGTGAGGATTAAATGAGATGCAAAAGATGCAAAGCATTTAGCACATCACCTTGCCCATAATAAGCTCTCAACAGATAATAACTATATATATCTCTATACCCACACAGTGGCTTAGCAGGAGCATGTGTGAAAAAGACTTGCAGTTTTAATTGACTCCAGCTTCAGCATGAGCCAGTGATTTGATGTGGCCTCCAAAAATAACTGATTTGTTTTCAGCTGTTTTTAAAGAGTCATGGTAGGCTGAATATGTGAAGCAACAATTTTTGATGGATTCCACGTGGACAGACTACAATGGGAACTCAGTATTAATGCCCAGTATCTCACCAGTACAACCTTTATCAACTTAAGCCATCCAGCTCTGAGAACTTAAGACAACAGCAGCACTTAAAACCATGGCTATGAACAACTGGACAGGTTCAGCCTAAAAAGAAGAATAAGGGCAACATGACAGCTGTTTCAAATATTTTTAGGACTGTCACATGGGAGAGGAATTAGTGTTGTTCAATGGGAAGCCAAGCTGGTATAAACAATCTTTCTACTCTCCTCCCCTCACCACCACAAGAAAGAAAATTTTCTAGCTAGGAAATTCATAAGGAGTTTGGAAGAGGCACCAATTGGCTGAAAGAAGAAAATGACAAAAGAAGTTTTACTCTACTGGAGCTAGAGTTATCTGGAAATTATATTTCAGCCTTGAACCTTTTTGTTGTTGTTGTTTTTGTTCATTAAGCATGGAGGATCATCTCTGGAAAAAAAATCCCTTCTGGAGCATTTGGTCAGCCTTGTGATTAGACAGACTTCATTATTTTGATCCCATTTTCAGAAGATGAAAATGAAATCAAGGACAAGCACTTCTGTTGATTCTGAAAGGAGATTGGATCTCACTGCTCTGTTTTCTCACTGTTCACAGCCCTGCTTGTGACATCAGTGGAATTTGATGCCTCTTATCTCCATTAACCATATCCTTGGAACTATGAATAAGGCAATGGTTTGGGATTTACATATGCTAAATTTTAAGCATTCAACACCCTAAAAAGAGTGCTAGGAAATGTTTAGGTAAATAGCTAGCTATGTAGCCCAAAGCAATACGTAGTGACTTCAGCTTAAATGAGCATGATTTCTTGAACACCATCAAATTTTCATGTGTGCATTGCCCTAGGACTCTCTCTGTTTTAAAATATGCTGCATCCCCAAAGAACCAGAATCAAGTGATTTGTATTCTAGTCACAATATAGGGCTTTTATGGAGCAAGCTCTGATTTCACTCACCTGATCACTGCATCTAAATGAGAAAAATGAATCCCATTCACAATGCAAATATGACAGAAAACCAGAAATCATTCTGCCTTATAATCAAAACCAGAAAACTGTTATTGTAGCTCTGCACCATTTCCAGTGACTCTTAATTCACTGCAGAAACCCTATCCTAAATGAAAGTCTGGGCACATTGACATTGTTTCTGCTAAGGAAACACTTTGTCTTAGTGGCATCATTTCCAAAGTCATGATAAAATTGACTGACAATAGTTGATTAATTGGACTACTTTGTTCTGGTCACATATGTGTTTATGAATAAAAATTTGACTTCAATCAGAGCCAGACAGAAATTAAGTAATTAGGATGAGTGCCCTGATGACTTTTATTAGAGATGGGAAATTAGAGAGCTTTCTTGAATTAATATTGTATTTTATGATCACTATGAACTTCTCGAGGTAAATCTAACACTATGGCTGTTGATTCAGAATATTTAAAGTACTGTTTGAAGTTTCCCTCTGGATTCTTTTTTCTTTTACATTTTTCCACAAGATGTTACTTGGCAGCAAACTTCAAAGGATCCAACAGTGATTTTCAATTATATTTATTATTAGCTCTATAATCAGCCAACATATTAAAAAGAGCAAAGGCAGTAACTTGGACCACTCAGGAATTGGCATTAAGTTTCAAAGTTGCATTTGGCTCTTATAGATGGTAACAGATTTGGTGAAGATTTTATCCCAGTTCGGTTTTGTTTTGTTCCAGTTCTCTACCCAGTGCTTTCCCAAGTTTCACTTTACTGCCTTCATTATAAGGTAAAACTCAAATAAAAATATTTTGGATGTTTTTCTTTAAAAAAATATTAATGGATCCTTATGCTATTATTTCCCTTGATTTCTTTCTTTGATTTTAGGATTCATTTCAATACATTATTAGATCATTTCTAAAATTACATTGTCATGAATTTTCAATGATGCTGATTGCTATTGATATGGTAAAATACCAAAAAAATGTTATCGTAATTATAGGTAAATAATATTACCCTAAATTGAGAGACCTAAGGAAATAGAACCAGTGAGTCAGTAGATGACACTTTTTTTTCAGGGTTTCAAGTAACAGTTTCTAAGTTTCATCTTCAAATTTAGTTGGAGACAATCCTCTTCACCTCACACTTTCCTGACGCTTCAGAACTTTGTCCCTGCTATGAGTCAGTTTCCCTCAGGGAAACTGGGAATTTATTCCGCAAAGAGGATGTTGCTTATACCAATAGCCACATCAATCAAATGCTCTGGAATTCACACAAAGAATAAAGGCTTTATTCAAGGTGGGATGTTATATTCTTACAAGCCAAGGCAGCATTGTCAGGGGGAGGGATCATGGACAGAGACACTGAAAGGTGAGGACAGGGTTTGAGACTGAAATGGAAGGTCTGATCTAGTGCCCATTTCTGAATAGGACAGGTTCACTTATTGGTATCTGTTACTCTTCGGTAGCTAAGCAGAAGAGGCCCCAAGTACCCATCCTCTCGCAGAGGTTCTTTCACAACCTCCCAATAATTTATGGAACTACAGCTGGAATGGGTGTCAACGGACCAAAACCAGCAACCACTCTCAGACCTGGCCATATGGAGTCAGCCAAATTCCAGAGGCTAGTTACAAAATTAATGCAGCATGATGATCATGCACAGACTTAGTTGATCATATTGAAAAATATAGAGAGTGCTTCAGTTTTTACTTGCCCCCAAAGCAAATGCACAGAGCACTTCCCTCCATGGTAGTTGCCACCAAACACGTTTACAGGCAACTTGTGCAGATTCGTTGGAAGCATGCAGTGCAGATGGCTTGTAGGTTTTATTTTCCCAATGGCCCCTTCATAAGGTTAGAACAAGGCCATAGCTCTTCATCTTATTTGATACTTGGAATGTGATTCTCAACGTACAGCAATGCTGAAATGAGTACATTTTGAACATTCTCAGTTATAAGATGTTAGGGGCAAGAACTTAGTCAGCAAAATACAGGTTTAACATCTTTTATCCTACTAAAATCGCAGGAGATTATAAAGTGCACTGACAGACAATTCATGCACTTTATAAGATCTATACATTTTCCAAGTGTACATCTCCTGCTCTACTACATCATTACAGACAATGATTGCATTTGCTGCAGACATGTACAGGTTGAATAAAGAGAGCAATATTTGGCTCAAAATGAAGATGCAGGAACTCAGGTTAGCTAGAAGTCAGTGACCTTCCAGTCTTGAAAGCCCAGCAGGACTACATAGAGAACCCAACTATCCTCCAGTCCTTCACTCTCTTAATTCACCGAAACTGATGTAGAGGGGCAAGAACGTCGGTTACCAGGAAAGCAAGAGCAGAAGTGAAAGGTGCATTTGTTCAAGTAGTTTATTGCCAAACAGAAATATAGTTTTAAAAAAGACCATCAAGACTTTAGCTCAACTAAGGAGGAGGTTGTTGCCAATCAACTTCTAGTCTTTATTACAAAAACTCAGCATGACCTGCAAAAAGAAGGACCCTTTAAATCTGAGTTCCTTCTCTACTTATAAATGGGAACAACAGCAACACAGTTACCCCATCACCATCACCTCCACCTCCATCAGGATCCAGAAGCTCATAGAAACTATGTATAAAGTCTATTTAGAATAAAATGAATTTGAAGATATAAAGTCTAAGAAATTGATGAGTGCTTAATTTTGCAATTCATTGTGTTTCCTGCATAGAAGTTTTAATATAAAATCATAAATTTGGGCCTCCCCGGTGGCGCAGCAGTTGAACACTCAGCTGCGAAGCTGCCTGCAGCGTCTGCAGCACCGGTTCAATCCCCGGCCGCCAGGCGAGGGTTCCACATGGCGCAACAGACCTCTCCTGCTGCCCGCTGCTCCCCTCAGCAGTGTATTTCGTCAGTCTGCCTGTTCTGTTCCCCGCTCTGGCTCTAGTGAATTCGCTCACCCTCCCATGCTTCTGACTGTACCCGGTGCTTGTATAAATAAATAAATCTTTAAAAAAATAAAAAATAAAAAAATCATAAATTTGAGCTGTTATTACTAATTGTCACAAAATTCAGCTACCCTTTAAGTTATTCTCTCTCTTAAAACTCTTGTTCTTCGAAAGTATTTCTAAGCCTTCATGGGTCTCTTCATAAGGAACCCTGAGAGCACTTTTCTCATGGAAACCCAATTAGTTTATCTTTACATTTAACCTGTTGTTTAATTTTAACTACTTTAGCCTCCATTTTAGCAATGCAAGTTTAGGGAAGTGCCAGTGGGAGGATTATTCAATGCTTGCATTGTCTCTTGTGCTTGAAAGTTATACTGAGTGAGCATGGTCTAACCCAGTGGTGTTGGAATCTGATAGTTTCCTTGCAGTGGAAGGGAAAACAATGTTTTTTCCTTTAATTGCATTCAAAAGCTGTGACTAGTATCACAATTACCATTGTATAGTACAGAGGTCTTTTTGATATACTTCCCTTTAAGAGGATTGTCATGTAAAAACCTGTTTTTAAAAAAGAAAATAAAAGGAGGTTTATTTCTCCCTAAAACAAATCAAAACATTAAAATAGTTCTAAGGTTGAAGTTTATTTTCAAGATCAGATAAGGTTTTGCCAGGTCAGGAAAATGTGAAAGAAAATATACCAGACTGTTCCAGGGCTTTCTAGGAGTAGAAAAGCAATGTTGAATCCCCATTGTGGCCTTGACACAAGAAAAATGTGGACATTACTCGTGGGGCCTGTTGCTCTCTGAAGACTGCTATATACCTGTTCCAGGACAAAGTCTAACTGAGGCATCATTTCCGAAGTTGTAGATGTCCAGTCCACAGGGGAGTGCAGATTGGCTGATTATTCTTCCTACCAGAAACATTACAGACAATCTTCTTTCCGTAGCATGCTTACATCCAATTTACTTCATTAGCAAACAAAAGGAAAAATTTAAATGAAAACCTCTAACCCATACAGGAACAAAATGTATTCACTTACACATAATCACATGCACATACATAAGCAAGATGTGTCCAATCCTGAACCACTGTGCTTTATAGTCTGCAAAAAGCATTTGTGACCATCCTAACAGCTGTGTGATAGATGGAGTGCAGTGGAGGAGGCAGCTGCAATTAGATCCTTTTTTTCAGCTATTGACCTCAGACATAAGTAATCAGTTATTCTGACAACAAAATCAGATTGACTTAGAAACAAACAACAGAAGAAATGGCGGGTTAGAGGATGTATTCATGGCAGGATCCACATGCACTTTGCCAATCCAAGGCTCACAACCCCCCAAATAACTTTGGTGGGACTTCCCTCTCGGTTTTGGTTAAAGAGGAAACAGAGAGGAAACATCTCACCCATGTGAGATGCAAGATGGTGTGGGTCCTGTAGTTTCCTGATTTGCACATGCAGGGGCACTTTCCAGACTCCTGATCTCATTTAGATAGGTTTGTGACTACTGATATTCATACAGGTAAATCCAAATCCTTACAGTGGCTTTTTCCAGGGTTTCTGAGCTAATGAATTATATAGACTCAGGGCTTTAACTGGGATCACCAGGCCCTTGACTCCATTTACCTTAAACATACAACACATTTTGCCTCTCTCTCTAATTTCAACTTCTGTTACCTCTACTCCTTCTGGAATGTTTTCCTTTAGAACCAGTTAAGTAGACAGATTTGAAAAAAACCCAGATATTAGCCTCCTAGAATCTGAGAGAGACCATAGCCCAAAATGACACAAATCAAAAAAAAGATACACATTCCACTCCCTGGGCCTAACTCTGGCAAGGACATGCATAGAATTCCCACCCCGCCCTCCCCACCACACACACCCCCTCTTCAAGTGTAGATTTAGTTGTGCCCCTTGTAGATCACAAACTCCATTTTCTTCATCCAGCATAAAAATTGAACCAATTTTAGCTGGATGCTAAATAACTTTAAGAAAGAACCACTAAAGTTCCATTGATATTGTCACAAATAGCAAGATTTCATATTTTTAAAAGCTGTGCAGTATTCCACTAAGTATATACACCACACCTTCTTTATCTACTCATCCGTTGATGGACCTTTGTTTTGTTTCTATGTCTTTGCTATTGTAAATAGTGATGCAATGAAATAGAAGTGCATGTGTCTTTTCAGATATTCTTCAGATAAACACCTGGAAGTGGAATTTCTGGTTGTATGATAGTTCTGTTCTTAATTTTTTGAGGAATCTCCATACTGTTTTCCATAAAGGCTATACCAGTTTACATTGCCACCGATAGTGTACGAGTCTTCCTTTTTCTCCATATCCACACCAACACCGCTGACTCTAGTCTCTTTGATATAGGCTGTTCTTACAGGAATGAGGTGATAGCTCATCATGGTTTTAGTTTGCATTAAATTAATTGCATTTAATTTGCATCTTTATTGTAAGTGGTATTGAGCATTTTTTCCATGTGCATATTGGCCATCTGAATATCTTCTTCAGAGAAGTGTCTATTCAGCAGTTTTACCTATTTTTGTTCGGGCTGTTTGGTTTTTGTTGTCAAGTTGGTATTTTTTTTAAGATTTATTTATTTTTATTTAAGAACCGGGGTACAGGCCAGATGCACAAGAGGGTGAGAGGATTCACCAGAGACAGAGCGGGGAAAAAAAAAAAACAGGCAGACTGACGAAATACACTGCTGAGGGGAGCAGCGGGCGAGACAGGAGAGGTCTACCACACCATGTGGGTTTCTCGCCAGCCAGCCAGGATGGAACCCGCGCTGCAGAGGCTGCGGACAGCTTCACAGTGAGGCGTCAACCACCTGCGCCACCAGGGAGGCCCTGTTGTCAAGTTGTATGAGTTCTTTGTACGTTTTGGATATTAACACCTATTGTATGATGTGCACACATCTTTCATTCAGTAAGTTGCCTTTTCAGTTATTGCGTTTTATTTTGCTATCAGAAGCTTTTTAATTTGATGTAGTCCCATTTGTTTGTTTCTGCACTTGTTTCCCTTGCCATTAGAATTGAGGGCATGATGCTAAGTGAATTAAGTCAGAATCAGACAATCCCTGGATGGTTTCACTCAGGTAGAATATAAAGAAAGCAAATAAACTAATGAAGTTCAACAATGAAAACTCTTACACTGACAACAAAGTAGTGGCTACCAGAGGAGAAAGGGAAGTGGGGTGGGAAGGATGAGCAAAGGGAGTTTATTTGATAGCGCTGAAGGTGTGAGAACTTAGTGACAGATATTGTATGATAATACCAAGGAAATGTACACAGTTTTGTAAACCTATTGTAAAATCAACTGCAGTAGAACCTCTTAGCCAGCAAATGTCCATGGAAATCCAACCTAATTCTGGGGTATTCATTTATTCAGTCACCATATAGTCTTCAAATCCTATTGCTGAATCTCCCGTGTGTAGGGCAGTAAAATTGTTTCCTAGTAGAGGAAGTTTTAGAGAAAATATTTAGGTACAAGAATAGAACCCTTCTGAAAAGTTCGGTGTTTTTTTACGGCAGAGAACACCATTTTGGTCATGCAGTGTGTACCTGAGAGCGGCAAGCTAGTGCTTGAATTTCTGAGGTTAAACTCAGCTCAGAACTAGTATCTAACTCCATGCATAGAGCATTACTAATAAGGATGTGGGACCCCTGGCCCCTTCCTTCTCTACCACCTGCTCCTTGGTGCAATTGCTTATATGTGAGAGCCTCCCCAACAGGACAAAAAGCAGAGGATAGTCATCCCTTGGGAATTTTTCACACTGTGAAAAATTTTTCAGCTGGCACTCCTGAGGGAAGATGAAAAGTTGATTAACTTAAGTGGCTGGAAATAATACTGGGGGTAGCCCCTTCTGGTAACTTATACCTTGCTATAAGAACTCTCCTGGCATGGGTAGCATGGCAGCTCCAGATGCCAAGTCCAATGTCAGTACAGCCCAAAGCAACAACTTAAAAACTTCTTTGGGTCTCATTTGGCAGATGTGCCCCCTAGATGACTTAGCTTTTAATTAGGAAATTCAAGCCAACAATGCTGTGCTGCCTGCTACACACTTTTGAAGACAAGGGAGCCAAAAAGATTCCCCTAGTAGCTAGAAGCTTGCCTATCATGTAGGATAACCGTATTGAAATGGGTATCTAATTTATACTTAAGGTATAAAATAAATTTACATTCATGTAAAACTTCACATTTTCAAGCACTTTTACATTCATTGTGTGTGAACTAGACAAATTTCATTATCCTCATTTGATAGCTAAGGATATTGGGCTTCCCAGGAGTTAAGTAACCTCTCCCAGGACACTTGACCCACTGATAACAAAGCCAGTACCGGAATCCCTGGGTTCTGATCCCTGTCCGAGGTTCTTGCACATACACAGTCTGTGTAATTGCTTCTTAACAATAGCTTAAATTTTCATTATCCTGCAAAAGAAATTTTTCTCATCCCTGTTCTCTCTCACCAACTGTATAGCCCACAGAGTCTCCCACACGAAGCAAAATAAAAGGGCACACTCCTGGAAAGGGGAGGTGGGTGGGAATCAGAAGCTGCCACATTTTCTGCAGGCTTCCTTGGAGGAAACCCTGTTGGGACTCCTCTCCCATTTCACACTGGCAGATCCTCAACATACCAAAGGAATAAACTTGGCCTTTTCAGAACTTTCTCCTTCTGTCCCCACCTCCCCCACCCCCCTCACCCCCCCAGGGTACAGGGTGTTTTAAGGGATTGCATGGGAGTGAATGACTCACATGTGGGGTGGTAATAAAATACTGGGAATGAATACCTACAAAAAAGCAGAAAAAAACTGCAGGACTCAATGACAGTGAGAGCTAATCCACTGATGAAAAAGAATTACTAGAACTCTCAATTCCAATTTATTAAATAAGGGAGATAGGAAACTTAAAATATGTGGTACAATAATTTGTTTTCTAAAGAAACTGTCTCTCCCCCATCTTTCCCTTCTTCTTTCTGACTTCACACACACACACACACACACACACACACACACACACACACACACACAGATGTACTTTCTCAGTAATTCTATTACCAATACAAGATGAGCTCCGCTTCTCCTCCTCAGTCCAAGGGAGATTTTAGCATAATGACTGAGGTAACAATTTTTGAAAAATAGTTCTTCAGATCTGAAGAGCGTCTTGTTTCCAGATTGCAGGCACAAAGCTTTGGCAAACATTGTCATTCTAAAATCCTCTGGGGTTCTCAGGCAGTGAACAACAGTCTCCTGGTGCTCAGCGAGAGGATCTGTGGCGGGGAGGGGGCCGGAGTCAGACTGTGTCATGGAAAAGTACTAGCCTGTGAGCCAGAAGGGCTGGGGGCTGCTCTGGCTCTGCCGCTGGCCACATGTGCCCTCTTAGGCAAGACCCCTGACCTCCTGAGACCCCATGGATCATCTGATCACTGAAGAATTTGCGAGGATGATCCCCCAATTGCCTTCTAGCTTAACAAGTATACAAGACATTTGAATTGAACTTTACGTCTTTCCAGGCATTTTCACATCTATTAACCCAATCTTCACCACAACTTATCTTACAAGTTGTAAGATAAGTGACCCAGAGACAATAAGGGTCAAGCTTGGAGGTCACCAAACTAACATATAGGTGGGCCAGGACCCCTGAGAATGAGGTTTCTGACTTCAAACTCATGTTCCTAGCATAACCCTAGGTTACTTCTTAGAGTGGAAAAGTGACTTTTTTCAATAACGGCTAAAACCAAAAATAAAGGTTTCAAGTTTGCCACATATTGCACTTGGTGAAGAGAGGTAATTATCCTTGGGCCAGGTTATGAGCAACTTCTGGGAAAGGAAAGGCCTTGACTTCACTGGAAGTTCAAATCCTCTGGAGAAAACCACTTAGAAATGTGTACAGTCCACACCCACATACCCATATATTCAGGCTTAGGGTTGGGGACGCTGGCAACCTCCTCTTTATGAAGGTGTTTTAGTAATAAGTCAGTTTATGTTTTGAACATCCAAAGCTCGTCTTTTCTTGAAGGTGGTCAAAAAAAAAGCCTTGCATCTTTTAAACAGAAAATTCTTTCTTTAATTTTGTTGTTCAAGTAACATCGGTTTATAATACTATATGGATTTCAGAGGTACAGCTTCTAGATCATCATATCTTTATCCTGCATTAGGTTCACCACCAGAAGTCTAGTTTCTGTGCTTTATCATATAATTGACCCCCTTTTACCCAATTTAGCCTCCCTTCCCTTCCGGTAACTTCTAATTTGTTCTTATGGTCTAAAAGTCTGTTTTGTTTTATTTTTGTTTATTCATTTGTTTTTATTTCTTTATCTGCCATGTGGGAGTGAAATTATACAATGTTTGTCTTTTTCTGTCTGATTTATTTCACTTAGCAAAAATAATACCCTCGAGGCCCATCCACATTTTTGCAAATGGTAGGATTTCATCTTTTCTTCTAGCCCAGTAGTATTACATCATGTATATATACCATGTCTTCTTACATTCATCTGCTAATGGATACTTAGGTTATTTCCAACAAAAAGGAATATATTCTAATCCAGTAGTTCTCTACTTGGTCTCATTCCTAGTTTAGTGACAGAGTAAAGGGTACTTGCAGCTAGACAGAGAGAAGAGACTGATCAAGGGGGCGTGTGGGATCAGCTCCCAGCAATCATTGCTGCTCACCACTTCTCCAGACAGAAACACTGTTTCTCAAGGCTGCTAGGAGTGTTGATTGTTGGGTGTTGCCAGCTTCCAGCTGAGCCCCCACAGACCACCTAAACTGAAGATAGCTGCCAATCCCATGGGGTAGCCTGCACCTGACATCTAATTAATCATCAGTATGCAAAAATAAAAAATGTGACCCCCTTCTCCACG
Organism: Talpa europaea; assembly: GCF_964194135.1. NCBI lineage: Eukaryota > Metazoa > Chordata > Mammalia > Eulipotyphla > Talpidae > Talpa > Talpa europaea. The sequence continues at coordinate 50,850,869 of NC_140071.1, read as the reverse complement.
TGGGGACAATTCTGCAAGGCCACTCCAACTCCAGAACCCCACCGAGGGGTTGGCTCAAACCTCTGTGGTGATAGAACCACAGCCCAACATATCCCTTGCCAGATTCTGCTTCACTCACACCAGTTTCCAGCTCAGCACCTGCTTCATGGAAGCCTGACCTGTCACATACATCATCTGTTCTCTCAATCCTAAGCCAGGAAACACTCTAAAGTCTATATTCCTTTTCTTTCATTGTTAATAGCAGCTGTTCTGGCAAGGATTCTGGAGGTGGGACCCCACAGTCCGGAGGACAGGGCGTGGCTACTTACCAAACCCATCAACATGTACTTATGATTTTGGAAACTGGGAACTGCCCTTCAAGACAAAGTCATACAAAGAATAAGTAATTTGGCAGGAGAAACAGCATATAGAGAAAATGGTGTTGCATGATAAATTAAGAGGAAGTTCCACCGTTTACTCAAGGACTTCAGCCAGGAAAGAATAAAGCCCTGACTCATTTTGAGGGGCCATGTCCTCGGGCCAGGCTGTGTCTGCCGCAGTAGGCTTGGGCATGCCTTCCTTCTTTTATTAGCAAAACAGCAGTGTTGACTCCAGGAGTTGTGCATTTTCTGCATCGTCTGTCCTAGATTTAAGGGCATCTGTGTTTGTCATTCAATCAGTTTACTGTGCTGTGAATTTTTCACTCTAATAGAGAAAGAAATTATTCATTTACAAAATCTGAGAAAGTCTGCATAACACTAGCTTTGTCCTAATCCTGGTCAAAACATCATAAGCAGGTCCTATAATCAATGGTACTTCTCAAGATTTAACATTCACAGACAACCAAGTCATCCACATTGTGGGCAACACAGGTAATTCAAAGACAGCTGGTACGCACAAGTTACAATTGGATGTTGTTGTCTGACCTTTTGACTCTCTGCATTTTTAACCATAGGCTCACAAACATGAAAAAGAAAAAAACTAGAAGAAAGACACACCAGCCATGCCAGCCTCCAAGAATTAGGTCAGGTCTTATTTGATTGATAGAATGTTAAGTACAAATTATGACACATAATTTGGAGAGAGTTCTGGAAATGGAAGTCTGATTTTGCCTCAAACTTTGAGGTGAGCATATTTGTCCAGGTCATCTGAGAAATTCAAATAGATGTGAATTTTCAGAGCAAACCAAGTAAGTATTTACCCCAAAGCGTCGATATCCACCATCCCTCTGGCCTTTCTACAGAGAGACAAGTGGATGTCATGAAAAAATGCTGTATTCAGACTCCCCATCATCTTGTCTTCTCTCAGAATCTAAATTTATGATTCCCAATTGGCCTAGTGTGATGCCCATCCATAGTCTCCTGCTGTGTAACAGGCTTAGTTGTTAGTTTTAAGTGACTGAACTCTCCCAGAGCACGCTGGCCACTGAATAACAGGTGAAAATAAAAATAATGAGAAGACACAAGAAGGACAAAGGTCCGAATAGGGACAACCTGTGCTTACCTCTTTCTACCACCACAACAGATCTACAAAAGATATACACTCACCTACAAAGAAGTACACCCGAACAACAGACAAATAGAGTTTCCACCACAAAGGTAAAAAGGCAGTACCAGATGAATAAGAGAGACAGACACAATCTGTGGCTCTAAGGTACAGAACTTTTCCCTGGAGAGCAGGGGGACAGCTGTGTCTGACAATCCATAGTGGAGACAAGCCCCTAGAATCTGTGCATTGAGGGCCAGAGGGATGTGAGCATAGGAAAGCCAAGGAAAAAGTAGAAACTAAGAACTAGATTTTTATAGGCCCACAAACAGACTCACTTGCCCTGGGCCCCCAAATAATAACATTGTTCTGAACAAAGCCTGACCCATAGGTGAAAGAACCCCAGCTACCATCCTTACACTTTGACCTGGGAGGCAAGAAACACTAGGTGATAATTCAGGGTTGGAGTTGCTGGCAGTCACCATCTTGACAACCTCTGCCAACCTGATGATGATGCAGGTGGGCATCATGTTGGAATTCACCTTCTGACTACCAGACCTTGAGGGCAAATCCCTGAATAGAGTTCTACCCACACCCAGGAAACACCAAACTATCAGGGGACCCAGAGACAACAATCAAGAGGCCCCACCCTTGGCAGGCAAACAGGCCCACCCCCTGCTAGCCTCCACCTGTGACCTCTACACTGCCTGCTATGCTCCCCTCTCAGCCCACAGCCTATCAGGCCCTACTCCCTGACTATACCCCACCCATTCCAATCCTTGCAATATCAAGGAAGGGGGAGAGGAAAGGAAGGAAGAGAGACAAAAAGGATGAAAGGGAAGAAGGGAGGGATGATAGAAAAAGAAAACAGAAAGAGGGACTAGTCAGAAGAAACACAATTAGTATCACTCAGGAGCCCAACAAGAAACAAAAAGTACATTCATATGAAGGTGATCCAAGGAGAGACTACTTGTGGCAATGTGGACAGGACATAGGGAAACCATAAGGGAAAATGCAGAATTTACATAGAAAAAAAAAAAAAAAACTAAGACCAATTTGAAACAGGGATGAGATAATTTATTGTAACTGTGTCTTCAATTTAGAGATAATTTGAGCGTTGATTTAAGGTAGATTATGTCAAGAGAAGATTTATTTATCATCATTGTGATTACTTAACAAGAGATGATTATTAAGATTATAGTTAAGTGATTTGTTACTTATCTTTAAAAGTCTCGTGCTTACAAATCTAGCACTTAAGTGATATGTGTGTCTAGTCTAGTTCTGTATAAATTAGGTTTATCTTTAATTATACAGAACAGAAAACTAAAACAATTGGAATTAGACATAGGCTTACTGCATTTTTCTCCCCCATGCAAGACCAAGAAAGTCTCCATCATCATCAGTAACCTGGTTGTCGTCTGTCTTTGTGTTCCACTTTCTTTAGCAAAAGGCTTCCATCCTCAAGGCAGCCTCATTGCCCAAGATGGCTGCTGGAATTCCAACCATCTTATCCTCATTCTAGTCAGGAAAAAAACAAATGAAGAAGAAAATGCAAATGAGTATGTCTTTCCACTGAGTCAGTCCCATTTTGATTTTCTCAGAAAGGCCACTCAATGACTTTCGATTGCATGTCATTGACTACTTTGATCAGTAACAGAATTTGGAAACTGTTCTTTCAGAAGAACACATTGCCCCCTGGTCATTGACACACTTTGCCTGTGAGAAACACACTGCCATTAAGTACTTAGTGAAGTCACTAGACCATCTATTCCAGGATAATAGTGACTTTGTCTATTTTATTCACTCTAGATGCTCCCATCCAAACCCCCTAGCACTCAAACATTGCATGTAATAGAGGATAAATAATAGATCCAAGGTTACTCATTGTGTGAGAGGCTGAGTCAGTATTAGAAACTAATCTTCCCCCCAGGTCCAAATTCTTTGCAAGCTCCTCCATGCTTTGAGACCTGTACAGAGAAATAAATGGTAGCGCCAGAAGAGTGCTGGAGAGGGAGGCTGGAGTCTCCACGGGGACAGTCCCAAATGCCTTTCCACCAGAACTCTTCAACAAAGACCCCACAAGGGACAGTGTGAAGACGGCAGGAAATAGAAGAGAGTCTGTGCACAAACCCAGGTAACATGCTTGACCTCAAACAGACATTGTCAGTGGGCACAGAAAGATGAGGATTTGAGAGCTAATTTTCAGGATCCACAGACAAGGACCACAGCTGTCAGGACAGGGAGGCAGCAGAGACCACAGGATTCCCATGGATGAGGCAGTATAGACAGAGATGGCCCCCATACTCACTAGTAGAAGAGTGGCAGGTTTTTAAATGGAGCTGTTTTTCACAGAAAACTCACAAAAGGATAGCAAAGAAGTCCAACAAAATCACCTAACTCAGACAACATTAGATGAATGAGCTTGTTTTGAACCTTTTCTGGTAATTACACACTTAATTCTCAGGTTATTTGCAAAGTTGTTTCTAGAACAGCCTGAGTAGCTAGAAAAGAATTTACAAGAATAAACTATTTAGAAACAAGTATGCTCTTCTAAAAGAAGGTGGGGAGCAGCCAGAATTTGTAGCAGCTCTGGAACAATCTTCCAGGCTGAGGACTCATCCTAAAATATGTCCTTTTGGAAAATGAAAACCAATATAAATAACACTTCCAAATGTGACTTTTCAAAAATCTAAGCATTTGCAAATAAGTCTCTTCTCCCTTCTGGTCATAATCATCAGGCTCTTTGCCTCGAGCACCACAAATCTGCCAAGAATGACTGCATCTAAGGTAGACTACTCCAGTTGTCCACCTAATCCAGAAGTCATGCAAAGTTAAAGATCGGCAGAACATTTGAAATTATTAAAGTCCTGAATTTTTCCACTTATATATGATGTCCCTGTGGCCAAACACTGGCTCTTAGATTCCTGGGATTATGTGAACAATTCAACATTCACCAGATTTAATTTTGCTAATAATTAATTATTGGGCTAGCATTTTTTTCTAAATATTGCTTTATAGATGTTTGCAGGGTTTTTGAAATAGGAACAAATTTGATTTATGTAGCAGAATATAACATCAGCAGTTGATTTAATATGGGGCAGAAATGCATACGGAAACGTTTAAAAGGAGTTTCCATTGTCAATTAGTTTTTTGAAAACAATATTCAAAATTTTCAATATGAAACAATCCATAGTAAATTGTGAAGAATTTTTCACCCCACCAATATGTAAGTTATATCCTTAGTTTATTATTACTACCTCCCTGCCTTCTCCCAAATATCTTGCTATTAAAATGTTTTTTAAAATATTTTGTCATCTGTTTCCCAAATTGAATTGCAACCTAATGGATTAGTCTCATTAAAAAAGTTGAAAGAATTGGAGGAAAAATTCAATAATATTGGAAATAGAGTGATATGCCAACCCAAATAATAAAAACAAATAAAAAAGAAAGCAAAATACCCTAAATACCATAATCTACTTGACTCTTGATGTTCCTAATTTGAGTGATTCATAATAGTGTTTGTATCTTCAGTTAATTCATTACCAATTCACTTTTGGCTTATTTTAGCTTCCTTAGAAATTTTAGGCCAAATGTTCGAACATAGCAATTCCTCACTTCTGTCTTTGTAACTTGAGACTGCCATTTTTTATCTTGTTTTCTCTTAAGAATCCTTAAAGACTTGAGGCTACAATTGTCCTCACTTCATTAATTTCCTAATGAGAAAAGTCTTATTCTAACTACATTGAGATCTCTAGGCACTTTTCTGTTCAATCCTTAGTAAATAGACCTTGAATACCTTGCTCTGACATTTCAAACCCAACTTCCAGGATATGAGAATTTAGGCAGAAATGACCTTACATGCCATTATTAATATTTGTCAGCTCCCATAATCCATGCATTTTAGAACTTAAAGAAAACTGATAGGTTTGAAGATCTATTTGGTATCCTGAGATCTCTAGCCTGATTCTCTTTGATGTTTCTCTGGGTTTTATTGAATACTTAATCCTATTCATCGCATCGACCATATCATCTCATAAACTTTCCAAATGAATAATTCCTGATCTACTCAATGTGACATTTCACTTCACCTTTTCAAAGGTGGATTTGTGGGAAAGAAATAGATACCATTTTAGAAAATTTGGTCCAAATTTCACAGCACATTTTTAAACTCTTCAAGGTTATAACCTAAATGTGACCAGGTACTTTTTTTCGCATGAAATTTTAGAAGCATTCAAAATTCTAATGCTGAACTAACAAACTACCTCCAGCATTCATCCAGGAAACCAAATGTATATCGTCATAACTCCTGGCCTGGTGGAAATGACATTTAAGTCAGTATTACCCTAGAGAACTTCTATTCCCTTTTGGCCTGATTTTCAAAACATAGTAGTAAGCTATAACCCACTCTGAGCTCCCACTGAAGGCATAGATAAAATTTTCAACAAATACATTACTTAAACTGAAGGCCAACTTTGTCACAATAGTGCTATTCCAATTCAAGCTGCAAATCCTTCTCTAAAGTAAAATCCTCTCTCTTGTAGCTGCAGGAAAAGAAAGCACATGGTTTGAAACCATGTGTTTCTGGACATCTGCCTGCTCTATTTCCTCTCAAACACCTACAAAAACCCCAGTCCTTCCACATAAACTCCCATCTCTTGACAGAAGCAAAGACAGGTCTTGGCCACCAGTCCAGCGATGCTAGCACCATGCAGCCCTTAATAGTCTTTTTAAAGAAAAAACTCACTGTACATACTTAGTTTAATCGGTCTTAACTGGTGATCTTCCATGAGAGTTTATCTTGTTTCTGCAGCATGTAACCTATAAAGATGCTGTATTTATTTCACTTTCTTTACACTAGGTTCTGTGTTCCCTGCCAATGATAGCAGTTCGAACTCTTAAAAGACCAGAAGTGTTATTTTATGAGATTTCTCACCTGGAAGCTATTTAATAAAGACTGAATTTGAATCTCCTCCTACTTTAACATGGAAAATTCAAAACAAATGGACACCAATAGCAACTGCCTACTAACCTACAACACCCTGAGCCACTATAATTTTCCAGTTGAACTAAACCGCAGGGAAGGATTGGGGCTCCTATTTAGTAGGGGTGGCTATTGCTTATATATTATTTCAATAAGCTGAGTGAGCAAAGAATCTAAGAATAGTCCACACATGCTTTGCTGGAAGGATTTTTTTTTTTCCAAGGAATTGATGATCTTGCTTAGCACCTGGCAAGGAGCTCAAGTTCTGCAGTCTAACCACATGAACTCAGACCTTAGCTCCACCACGTCCACAGGGGATGTTTATCTGCTCTGTCCTCTTTTTCTGATGGGCGAAATAGGCACCATCATCAGAACATACGTTGCAAGGCTATGAGTAGGATGAAATAACAGAAGATGACCTTGTGGGCAGGAGAGTCAAAGGATGTGGTCAGAGGCCTCTCTCCTTTTGCTTCCTCCTTTCAGCTTCTGGCCCCTGAACATCTCTCACCCTGTAGCTGTCTTCCTCCTGTTTTCTTAATTCAGGGACTAATTGCAAGCATCACAGAGCAGAAAATTGTTCTGTCATATGAGTATTTGCCCCGTGTATAGTAGCTGAATCATGCAGTGAACTCGTGGGATTTAGCACGTCCCATTTATTTCATCAACAGCTTGAAACTTCCTTGTAAAATATAGGCTTCCACACAGACTAGGGTTCTTACTGGCTGAGGTCTTCCACAGCTCCATGCTAGAGTCTTACCTACTGTTATAATTCTACCTCGAGGTCGCTGGCAACCCTATTCACATCCATGATTTTAAAAACAATCTATAATTCTGGCTACCATTATGACAGGCCAGCTGCTACAAGACACTCTACCTGTCACTTACGTTACATGATGGTACAAAATGGGCATTTGGTGTTTCTTCTTTTTAACTTGTGGGGAGTTGATATTCTGGAGCATAAGGAACTTACCCAAGACCACACAGCTAGGTATGGGCAACACTGGTACCCAAAGTAAGGTCAAGTCCAAAGACCCCAATTTTTTTGTTTCTTTGTTTACTATATCAGAGACGGCAAGTTGATTTCAACTAGTGTGCCTGCCCAACATGATGCGTTCGTGTTGGTGAGTGCTGTGCTAAGGAGTATTTTGAGGAGGGGTCCAGGCTCAGAGGAAAGAATGCTCTTGAGAGTGAACAGTGTCTGATCTGGGTTTGGGTGAGGAGAAGGGGAGAGGATGATAGTTTCCCTGTTGCCTCCCAAATATCATACAACCCTTATGCACCTAGTGTTTTCTCACCAGAGAAGGGGTTAGTTTGCCTCAGTGGGATTATTCTTTACTTTATACCTTCTAGAATTTTCTGTCCCTTTTCATCAAAGGAAAACATCCTTCATGAGTTCAAAAACATGTGAGACTTTTAACCCCCACAAGGCAGTCTCGCCATCAGTTCCCTTTGCCCAGTACAGATGTTTCACTTTCTGGGCAGCAGAGAGAGTACAGCAGCTTGACTGCCCACATGTCTTCTTAATCAGGGTACTGCCCTCTCCCTGGCAAGTATTCTGACATCAGAGCCCACCTCAGGGTGCACCAGGTAAGTTTATGGCTTGGACAAATTCCATAACTTCCATGAATTATAGTTCCTTACCTATGAATTTTTAAAAGTGTGTATGTGTGTGTGTGTGTTTGTGTGTGTGTGAGCGAGAAAGAGAGAGAGAAGAGAGGGAGAGAGACAGAGAGACAGAAAGAGACAGAATTGGTATGAGTACAGGAGGTGGAGTGTGATTCCAGTTCTGCCTGCACATCAGCATCACCTGAACAGCTTTATAAACATGCCTGCACCTGAGCTCCAGTCCAGACCAGTTGGGTGAGCCTCCAGAGCTGGGGCCTGGCATCAGTTTATTAAAAAGCTTCCAGATGATTCTAATATGCACCCATTCAGAGTGAACCATTGGACTACCGTTAAGTACTAATATTGATTGGTTGACATCTACGATATAAACTGATTCATACCTCTTGTAAAGAGTTAACTTTTCAACAGTTACCTGCAAGTTTTTAAGAACACAGATTTTAAACAGCTTTTAAATATATTGGCTCACTCATGGAACCACGACATGAATATATTGTTGCATTTGTTAATTTTTCTCCTTTTGTAATGCATTGTGCTCTGGTTTAAAATTTATAATTTACTGTGTTTGCTAAAACAAGTGTTCTCCAAGTATATTCTATGACCATCTATCCACATATAGAACCACTTGATATGGTTCTTTAAAAAAAAAAAAGAATGAAAATTCCCAGGCCAACCTCAGACCAACTGGATCAGAGCCTCTGGAGTTAGTGCCTGGGAGCTGGTGTTTTTAACAAGTCCCCAGTGCACTTTGTAAGCACAGTAAAGTGAAGGACTCATTCTGTTTAGACTGATTTGTATGACATGCACCATAGCACCAGAGCTAGACATATGTAGAAGTTAAGTAAACTGAGTGATCATTGTCATCATCTTTGTCATTGTGAAGCATGCAAAATAACTGATTGTGGCATTGGCGTATAGGCCTGAATTGCTGTTTTTTAAGAAAACACACTCCTCCACTTTGACTTAACAGTCTCTACTAAGCAAACTACTATTTAGTTGGGGATAGATAGCTGCCCAATTCATGTTTTTATTTGGTTTGGGATTTTCCCATCCTTTTTAATCATCTCAGTTGAATCCGTATAAATCTTGAAGTAGGGAACAAAGGGCTTCTCTGCTGAGCTTCTTTGTAAACAGGTGTAATCTCAAGGACTTCTTCCTTGCTACAGCAACCAGTTATCTAGTGTAGGGTAGGGTGTCATGAGGCCCCAGAGCCCAGGTAGAACAGAGGGTGGCAATTCCATATGCAACTCTCCACTGACACACTCAGAACTTAGCCCGAATTCCGTGATTCCCTAGAGCATATTTTTTTCCTAGAAAAAGTAACTGGTACCTGGTTTTTAAAGCCCAGTCTTCACTAATGAGCCAGTGGTTATAAAATCTTTTCCATCTCTGAATATAAAAGCCCCATTTCATTTCATGTTCAAGGAAACCTTCTTATAATATTAGTAATTGAGTGACTTGTTTTGGCAAATCTAGAATTCAATTGTGATACTTTCCAACAGGTAGATTTTACTACAGAGGCTTTCAGGAAATGGGGATTCATGTGTGCTGATTTAAGTGATGACAAGACTTAGTCTTCATAAAACACGTTTCCTTTAAGGAGGATCATTTTCTTCCTGGAGCTTTATGATCATGCCAAACTAGGGAGGGTTTGCGATGATGTCAGAGACTGGCTTTTCCTAGAAGATGACTCTATGAAGTCATATTTTCCTATTCCTAGCGACTCCCAAGATGACTTTGAGTCACTTTTGCAGTCTTGAACAAAATATGACAACTATCTGAAAGGATTCTTGCTTTTACATTGTATCACATGAGGCAAGGAGATAAAGTCTTTTACATGATGTTCTCATGATATCCAAACACGTTGCCTTTGCCCTCCAGATTTGCAAGTTCAGAGCCCCCTTGGTTTTAGCTAATGTGCATTCAAGACAAATAAAATCTGGTTTAATACAAAATGAGCTCATTCTCCTGGACAGAGGAAAATCCAGCGAGCCAATTCTGATTGTAACCTCACATTCATACTGTTTTGGTTCTTCAGTTCCACCCTGAAAGCTTGATTTCTTTTAGAATTCAAATGTCAGCTTTGGGCTGCTGTAAAGGTAGTGACAATAAATAATAATTTCATAGTCAACCTTCCTAGAAAAAGCTGGTGGGGCCTGTCCATCATCTGTAATGCAAACAATAGCAACATTTTGCAGCATCAGGTACCAGGCATTTGCAGTGTTCTGTATGCATTATTTCATTTAGTACCTACAGCAAGCCTCTAGGCAGTACCCTTTATTATCCTATTTTACAGAAGAAGCTGAAGCACAGAGATATATGGCAAGCATTCATGCTCTGAAAAACAGTTTAAACGGGACTGACTCTGGAGTCCATGCTCTTACCATGTGATCTGTTAGGTTACTTTTATAATAATATAATTATATTGTAACAAACAGAGTTAACTGAGTGCTAGCTGTACTCCATACAAGTTAGACATGTAATAACTCACCTTATCAGGGAATAATTATTATTATTATTAATTATTACCATTTTGCAATTGGGAATACTGAGACTGAGAAATGTTAAGTAACTTGCCCAAAATCCCAAGTCACAGCACCTGGTTCATCGGTGGGTCTGCCCAATCGATTGGTCAGTGTCCACATCCCAGTCTTCTAGGCTCTGATGACTATAGAATGACTGTCAAGAATAACAGAGTCACAGAGGTTCTGTGGCCACGGCACAGGGAAAAACCAAATGGTCATTGATGTCCAGCCATCGCTCCTGAGCACCCAGGAGGAGTAGGCTCTCACCTGCAGGGTGGGGGCTGAGAGAAGCCAGGGCAGAGGAGTGAGGCTAGTCACAAACCCAAGCTTTGGGGCAGAGATCTGAGGATCAGGCAAAATGCCAAATGCAGGGTCAGAAACAAGACAGGAATGTGGAGACAATGGACAGAGGAGAACAACGGATCCAAGGCAAAAGACTTTCAGTCAAATAGCAACAAAGAAAAGGCAGGTTTGGGAAGAAGGCCACAGCAAGACCCAGAGGCTGGAGAGGGGGTGCTGAATCCATGAGTGATTTGGAAGGGAAGTGGTCAGAAAGCCCATGGGGTGTGGGTGCTGCCACTGAGCTCATCAGACACTCCATAGACTGAGCTAACCCATTCCCAACTAAATAGAAATCATGATCATCATGGATTTTATTGGTAATGTCTACTCTTTGGAGATAAAAAAAGTCTACCGTCCTCCCTCGTGAGCTCACTAACATTACCATTGGCCATTTATCCAATTTACTTTGGCTGAAACAGCCATCTACTGAATTCATTAAAAGCTTTTGTTGGGAGAGTGTCTTGACTCTGGTTAGTGTCTTCAATAAAACATGTCTCACTTTGTTCTGTCCCAGCCAATCTCCCAGGACACCCCACATAATTATCCTTTTGTAAACAAAGCCAGTTTTGAAGCCACTAGGAGTCCTTCAAGGCTGAGAGAGACGAGAATGAGCGACAGGCTCCCTAGTGGAATGAGAGACTGGAACTCTTTCATAACTTCATTGTTTTTCCTGTTTATGAAAGTAGTGAGTGTTCATTGTAGAAAATATACCAAAGCATCAAAGAAAAACTATTATCCAACAGAGATAAGGAAGCATAACATCTGGTTTAGAGTACTTTGGTATACATATATATGTTTTTTTTAATCTTTAGCATTAAATTAAGGACAGTTTTATTTCCTGTTGTTTCTTTCACTGGCTGTAGATCAAAAGTAATTTCTCATGTCAAATCAATACTCGCTGTAAACATAGTTAATGACTGCATTTTAACCCATTCTGTGGAATGTCTGGTCCTGGCATTGGGTTTTTTGTTTTTGTTTTTGTATTTTGCCTTTTTGCATCAGGCTGCCTTGTTTGCTCTCTGTTTACATTTTCAAATCCTGTCTTATCTGATTTCTCTCTATACTTTCTGATACCAGTTCTAAGACCCAGAAATGCCTGCTAAAATAAGTGCTGGAAAACAGAAATCCTGTGTTTTGTCTTGAGTTCTGCCACAAACTCTCTAAGCAGCTGTGCCTAAATCTCTGTGTGTCATTTTCCACATTTGTCATTTTCCAAACTATCTAATTTAAACAGAGGGCAGTTCAGTGAGTGAGATTCCAGCCGGTGGTCAGAGCTCTGCGCAGAAGAGCTGGTGCCTTCTACAGAGGAACCCTGATGGCGTGTGTTGGGGGTCCGTGCTGAGCATGACTTCATTGATCCTCCAGCATCCCAATGAGGTAAGAGCTGTCATTATTCACACGTGGTGGAAGAGGAAACTGAGGCTCAGGAAGATGCAGTGACTTGGCAGAGGCCTAATATATCACAGCACTTTAGGGACTATGACTGAGGTCTTCACTAGGGTAAGGCCCTCTTCCCTGAGGACGCTGAGCTCTGGGGCCAGCTGCTTTCAGAGATAACATACTGCACATTTTAGAAGCCAGTGGAACTCTGTACATGAGTCAATTAAAAAAAAAAAAAGCTCAAATCAAGTAGGAAGTACTGAAAACAGATGTGTGACACAGGAAAGAAAAATGACTCTTCCGACACAACTCTGGAAAATTGAGACGATGCTGGGATCCCATTTTAAAAAGAGCCCCAGACCCTGACATTTCCGAGGGCCCTGGTTTTCATTACCCTTACTGTGTATTTTACTCATGAAAGCATGCAGCTCTTCAACAGCTCCCTCATCCCACTCCTCCTCTGCACAGGGAAATGGTATTTCAAGTTTTTATAACCACCCCACAGATTCGGGTCTATTTTTGTGAATCCAGACACATCTTCCATATTCCTTCACCAGCCCCTCCTCCGCTATGTCATTCCCTCCCTCCCACTCCACTCACAAAGGCCCACAGGAGGCCTCAGAATAGTGGAGACCTCACCCACTCTACCTCCCTGCCCCCTGCCATGACTCACACATTGCATGGAGCGAACAGGACAGAGGAGAGCTGAGGAGGCAATGAGCCAGCTGCCATGCTTCGGACTGAGCTCCCCCAGCCACCTCCACCCCTGCAGCTCAGCCTCTGCCCTGCCTGATCCTATCTCTGTTCTGTGTCCAAGTGACACCCACATTGTGCTGGACTAGGAAGAAAGTGGGGAAGAGATGGAGGACAGCTTGGGTGTGGTGGGCTGTGTTGCCCAATTCAGCAGCTCAGCCCATGTGGCTACAGGAGACCCCGTGGCTCTGGAACCGTGTCTGGTCCAAATTGGGATGGGCTGTAACTGTAACATACGCAGCAGATTTCAAAGATTTCTTAGGGAGAAAAAAATGTTAAATATTTTAGTAAGAATTCTTTTAATTGAATACGTGTTGAAATGATTTCCCATTAGGTATACTGGGTTAAACAAAATACGTTATTAATAGCAGGTGCACCAGTCTTTTTTTACTTTTGAAATCTGGCTACTAGAAAACTTTAAACTGCATAGGTGGCTCACATTACATCTCTACTATATTTCTAGACTTTGCTAGAGTCATTAGTAATTCTACTGGTCCACATAGGTAAAACAGGACTGAAATTTGCTGCCTCTGCCTTGGCTGCAGTAACATCTACCAGATCATGCCTCAACAGAACCAGTCTCTGCAGCTTGGTCCTCAAGGGCATCTGGTGTGTTTGGAGCCTACCCAGGGCATTGGTCTTTTTCAGATCTCTTAAAAATCCATCCCGTCCCTGTCTTCTACTGAGGGTGAGGGGTTCAGAGGCAAAGGACATTACCGCCATTTTCAGGAACTTCTTTAGGAAGGCAGACCACTCTCATATGACCCACCTCACCCTGGGTCTGTCCACAGCATTCCCTTCCCTTCCCTCTTCCTAAGATAGAAAGCTTCCTCCCAGGATGGACTTGTAGGGAAAGAACTTTTCTCCAAAAGGACTTAGAGGAAAAAACCCATCTTGTGGTAGTTTGGGGGACCCCTCATAGGCATCCTTTGGTCAAATCCCCTCAGCTTCAGGAAAAGCAAAGAGAACAGGAAAAGATGGCAGAGCAAACTTCTCTTGGGCATATCCTCCGACTCCTCAAGGAGGCCAGGGCCTTGCTACTGCAGGAACCTGAGATGTAAGTGGTCACTGTGCCCAGAGGGCAGCAGCAGCAACTTTCTTAGAAATGCAGGTTCATGGGCCCTATTCCATATTTTCTGGTTTAGAATTTTCTGGTTTAAGTCCCAGGAAGCTACATCCTACAAGATCCTCAGGTGACTTGCGCGCACATTAGAATGTGATGCTGCTGGAGTTGACAACTGTTGTTTTTTCCTCATCAGCGCTGACTCTCCTTTGAGTAACACCCTCTGGTTGGCCTTAGAAAACCCCACCTCCTAGTCTCTGGATGTGGGGGCTGGGACTAACCTGGCCCTTTCATTCTAAAAAGTATGGGTAACTTAGGCTGGCCAGTCAGAGCCTTGGGAGCACCTGCAATCTGCTGCGGGTGACTCCAGGGCTGGGCTGAGGAGATAGATATCGCGGGGCATCACCAGCACCATTGGTGTAAAGCTTTGTTTGGATAACATTTCTTCTGCTGAAGACATCATTGAATGATCTCCCAAGTCCCTTCCAACCCGATGACTGTGGTCCGCTGCCTCACAAGCTCCCTCGGGGACATTCCTCTGAGGGCCCAAGAGAGCTGCTGCATCCTTGGTAGGAAGAGAGCACATCATCCCATGAGAGAAAGTGGTGTCCTCTTCAGACTCCTGTGCATCCTGTGGGCAGAATTCTGACACAGGGAGATTGACTTCAACTTGCGTCCCTCAGGGGCCCAGGGTGAACAGGCAGCTTGCAAGATCATCCATCCTGAAGTTCAGTCCTCAAATACAGTCTCAGATAATCCAAAGGATTACTGTCTGTGTCTAGGGCTCCCTTTATAAAGAGTGTGGGCCTTGCTGTCTTGTGTGTTACTGAGTTGTCCCCCAAACAGTCTCTGACAAGGTAGTGTTGGGGCGTGATGAGATGGGGCACTGTGGAGGTCTGGGTATAAATATTCTCTCTCCTCAACCTTATCTTAGAATTTTGAACAACTCAAAGACTACACCTGACTTTCTGCAGTGTCACTGTAGCTGTTACCTCGGACTGCTGTGCAGATGCTCAGGGATTGGGAAGAGTTGAACAATTTGGAGAATCTGGTTTCCGTGTGGAAGCTTCTATTTTACTGTGAAAAGCAGTGACTGGTTTCTCTAAGACAAGTCAAATTCACCCAGTTCTGGTGAAGTGAGTCCAGAGAAAGCAAGAGAGAGAAGGGCAAAGAGTCATTTAGGTTTCTAGATTCAAAGTATCAGAAGAGAACTACTACTTGGATGACAAGCAGAGAGGATATTTGCTCAGCTCAAGAGACTATCTAAATGGGCCCTGAAAATATGCATTCCCTCTATTTAGAGGGAATCCTTCAAGAACTTAATCACAGATTTTCAGGAAGAGTTGTCTCCTAAACGGACCAAAGCCCAATTTCCTATCTTCTCTTGGCAACTGATACTACCTGCCATTGAGTTACATGCCCTCAGGATGGCCTCATCCCTGTTTAAAGCTTCTTTTTATCATGCTGGAGACAACTAGCCTGAGACTGTGTTCCTAACTTCAGAGGAGGCCTCTGAGGGTGGAGGAAAGAAACTATGGGCTTACCCTCCTGGATCTCCCCTTTCTACACCGTGGCCTGGGGCAAGCCATTTTTCCTGTCTGGCCCAATTAAAACTATAAAATGACTGGCTTGAGCCAGAAGATCTCCAGGGCCCCTTCCACCTTTGAGTTGGGATGCTAAGAGCCCAAAGCTGCTGCTGCCCAGGAACCCGGGGAGAGAACTCAATCTCTGAGATGTATGCTTCTGAGATCAGAGACAATCCTGCTCCCTTCCAGGCCCTTGCAGGCCTGATCCGTTCGGTCCATTGGCCAGAAGCCCCTTAGTGCAGAGTGGACACAGAGAGGACCAAGGCCGCTCTCTTGGATTCTACGTAAAATTATTTAACTTTGAGCTGACTTCCACTGCCTGCTGCCCTCCCCATGTCTCTGCAGCCAGCCACAGCCTGTCCTGGCAGCTCAGAGGCTTAGAGGGACAGCCCCTGTCAGAGAGATGAGGTATTGTTGCCTTGTACTGAGGGCCATCCTACTTCTCCCAGGACCAGGCCTTTTTAAGGGACTTGAGAGCCTCCTAGAAGCCCTGTTCTTTCCCACAACAGAGGGAGGAGTCATGTGGTTTCTGTGTAAAGGACATCTGCCTGCATCTAACCCTAAACAGCAAGTAGGAGCAAGCCACACTAGTAGCCGACTTCCCCTGAGAACCCAAATAGTGCGTAATTGGGCTCTAGAGACAGACTGAGCTTTTCTTCCCACAGCTGAAGCTTGACAAATATCCTTTAAAGACTCTTGACTTCTGTCTGGAGCTTCTGGAGCATATCTGGGAGCTTCTGTTTTTGCAAATCGGAACAGTACAGAGTCAAGGAGCCACCATCCTAACTGTTGATGCCATGACTCTGCCTCTGTGCCACCCAGGCCCAGCCACTCTGCTCAACACCCATGAAGTTGGAGGCCAGACACTGGGCCCATGTTTCTGATGCCATGGAAACACCAGTGCCTCAATGGCAGGACCTGACAACTGAACAGAACCCAGCCTCTGTCTCCTCCCCACAGGCCAGACCTCACCAGTGTCCACCTTTGGGTGGGAGCAAGGTTTTAAAAATTTGCTGAAATGCACAGGAATCTAAGAAATACACTCTTTCACACTCTAGCCTTTCTCAGGCAGTAAGTACACGAAAGGGTTTGAACTCCCTCTGAGACAGCCCATCAATAAGATCTCCCCAGCAGGGCCTTTCACTCTCTGTGTGTGTGTGTATATGTGTGTGTGTGTTGCCTATAAGATGTCCCACTGAGTCACCTTTATGATGCAGTAACTAAAGCTGATGGGCAGAGCTGTAGGTCATGTCTGAAACAAACTTGCCTACCACCCATCCAAACCTTCCAGGGGACAGTGGAGGAGATTGGGATTTCTGAGGCTGCTGGAGTCTTTGATTAATGTCACTCCAAGAACTAAGGACCTTGTTAAGAACCATGTCTGGTACCAGACTATGGGTCTTCATTTAACACTTTCATTTCCGATGCAGTATCTGTGGACATTCTGTATCATTCAGAGAACAGTCCAGTGCAAAAATGCAAGGCGTTTGTATCGCAAAATGCAAAAATGTGAGGCATTGGGAAGAGGAGCTGCCTCTCCATAAAGCAACAATAGAGGTAAATGGCCACAGCTGCCTTAAGGGGACACTGACAATGAAGTGGAAGCAAGGCCATGCTGACTTTCCTGGCATTTTAATTTTTGAGAGGCTGACTTTCCAGGTGTTTTAATTTTTGTTCTGTAGTAAATGCAGCGGAGGGCGCCTGAAGGGGCCCCTCCCTCTTAAGGATGGGAGTGCTTATTTCCCAGCAGCAGGGAGTACAAGAAACCAATAGCTCCCAGCAGAATGCCAATCCAGGAATTGCCCCGGTCCAAGATTAGGTCATATACCACTAAGGGAGGGGAAGGGACCCCATCCAATGATTACTCAGTGCCCAGCCTCCTTCCTCAAAGTGGGGCAACTAAGAGTCACTCCAATTCCAGAGCTCCCCTTAGGATGGGCAGAAGCCTTTGCTGCAACAACAGTGCAATTCAACTGCTCCCTCTGCCCAATCCTGCCAACGTCCCTCCATCCACCTGCCTGTAGGCACGCCTGTGTTGCAGACTCTGGTTCCTGGGGGGACCCAACCTAATGCACACTCTGGAGCTTTCCTTGTATCGATGTGAGACAATGAAGAGCAGCACAGGGAAGCTGGACACACTGTGACTGATCATACCATTTCAGAAGGGACTGTGATAAAGCAAGCTCAAGATAGCAGTGGCTGGGTCCAATGAATATCCAGACCAGAGGGGTAAATCATGTGTAATTGTTGACTAAAATCTCTCAAGTGTGTGATCTGGTTTTGTCACTTCACTCTGTGACTATTGAATACTGAGCCTCAGTCTTGGCTGCAAAATGACTAAAGGAGTTGTTAAAAAATATTGATGTCTGGGGCTTATCCCAAACGAATTTAATGCAAAGTTCCTGAAGTTGGACTTTGTCATCAGTTTTTAGTAATCACTTCATCTCTCTGGGCATGGTTTTTTCAACTGTTAAAAGAGGCAGTAGTATTTAGCCTTCCTGCTGGGCTAATAGGCAGTCGGTTCCCACTCAGTACCCATATAACAGCATCTGATTATTTACCAGGCGTTGAGTACTGAATGTCCCCCGGACCCTGCCTGCCTTATATGCTATCCAGATGAATGGTTATGAAATGCCGATATTCCAAATGGGATGTGAAAGCATGAATGCTGTACATGCTGTTACCTTCAAATAAAGGAGTATCCTTTGTACCATCTTCTAGGAACAGGAGCCTCCTAGAGATTGCACAAGATCTTAAATGAATTCATTATGTCCTTGAATAGAGTTAAGTAACATTTCTAGAAAATTTATCTCTATTTTGATGCGTAAAAGAGTAGCTTTGTTAAAAGTCTCTCCCCGATTTCAGGAGAGGATGGCTTGCTTTTATGACTGCTGAGTTCATATCCCCATCACTCTTAACTGCATCACCTTGGGAAGGTTGCTTAAACTCCCTTTGCCTCAGTTTTCTCAGGAGAGGATGGCTTGCTTTTATGACTGCTGAGTTCATATCCCCATCACTCTTAACTGCATCACCTTGGGAAGGTTGCTTAAACTCCCTTTGCCTCAGTTTTCTCATCTGTAAAATGACAGTGACAATAGCACCTACCTCCTAGGGATGTAGAGATCATTAAATGAGACTGTTTTGTGAATGTTTATTAGTGACTAGCAAAGAGTAAGTACCCAGTAAATTAAAATTTAAAAGTTCTAATTTTTTTAACATTGTTTAAAATAGCATCACAATGGGGGGATGCACGAGGATAAAACAATCTGTGTTTCTGATAGAGGTTTTGAGTATTTGTGAGCACTCTACGAAGATTAAAAAGATGAATCAGGCACATCATCTAATACCAACAGAGTGCCGAAAAAGACAATTCTGCAAATTTAATTCCCTGGTGTCAAATCTTAGACTGAAATTTAAGGCTATTTCAAACTTGGTTTTCTTACAAGGGATATGTGAGGAAAAGGCAGGTTTAGTCAGCTTCTTTTAGTATACACTAGGGAAGGTTAATGGATATCTTGTGTTTTAACATTAGGTTATTCTGTAAAATTGCTATGACTGACTTCTTGATATTCAGAAGAAAAAAATTATATCTGTTTCTGTATTGTGCTCCACATCTATTAGCTAGATCCACTAGAAATTGTGCCCAGTTGCTGGTAACTGAGACTTAAAATACTCTCTTTAATAAAGCAAAGATTTCTTTTTCCCATAAAAAAAAAAAATCTGGAGTTAAACAGTCCGGAGAAGATATGGGGACTCTAAAATGTCATCAGGACCTAGGCCCCTCCCAGCTCTAGATTCTACCATCCATAGAGTGTGATTCTTATACTCTAGAGTCACACTTTTAAGATGGCTTTTAAGATGCTTTTAAGATGGCTATTGGAGCTCCAGTGCTCACTTCATTGTTCCAGGTGATGAAAAAGAAGATGCAGGGAAAGATAAGTAGGGCCTGCTGGCTGAGTCATTCCTTTTCAAAAATTTTCCCTGAATTCAGTGAGTCCTGTTATGTGTCATATACACATATGCACACACCCCTCTGGAAAGAAGGCTCAGATAGTTTCAGTGGACAACTTGTCACACCTAGCAATATAGGAGTTATGTTAATAAAAAGGAAGGGAATGCTTATACTGGCTAGAGACCAGCAATCTTTGCCACATTGGGCTATTGTTGGGAGCCTGCTGCCCTAAAAGGAGCTGGAGTTTTTGGAGAATACCTGTTTACTCTGCATACGGAGTTCCAGGATGTTAGAAGTTCTGTTTGGGGGGGGTTGCAATTGTATGGGGAATATAAAAATAAAATTTATTATTTAAAAAAAAACAACAACAAAAAAAAAAAAAAGAAGTTCTGTTTGCAGAACTGACTCTCAGAGTTGACTCCTGTTCTGAGGCTGTGCTGGCTTTTCCACATGTTCCCTACTAATCAGGAAAACTTGTTTTCAGCAGTAACTTATTAATCTGTATAAGCAAAAACACAATGCATGCTATTTTGTTGATCCTTTGTTCATGTCTTCAATAAAAGCTTGGGCTGGGAGAGTGAAAGGCAGAGCTGCTCTCGATGGCACTCTCCCCAGCCTCCCCACATTGCAAATTCATTTAGACTCCGAGTCTTCATTAATGGCAGAGAACTTCGTCGGCTGTCCTGTCTGCAGCAGGTTATTAATAAATTGTTGTTTAAAAAAAGAAAAGACACTATGAGGACTACACCTGAGGGGGTGGGGGGAAGCAAATATTGTTTAAAAATGAACAATGATGTTAAAAAAATAAAATAAATAAATTTTAAAAAAATTAAAAATAAATTTTAAAAAAGAAAAGACAACAGGAAGAAAAAAATAACCCACTAGCCTATTCCTTGAAACTTCTATGAGCTTCTTGAGCTCATTCATCATGGTATTCCCAGGGCCTAGCTCAGGATATGACACATGGTAAATACTCAATAAAGTTAGTTTAATGGTTGAACTAAAGAATTAGGTGTGAATATAAAATAAGATTGATTTTACAGGCTTGTGTGCAAATCCATCTCCTGAACTCAGATATGGGGTCTTGAAAGACTTATTGTCACAACTCCACTAGAGAGCACTGTAATAATCTTCATTATACAAATGAGGAAACAGGCTAAGAGAGCTTAAGGAACATGCCTGCAATGAGACAATCTCAGGGGGAGGTCTCTTGTAACAGCAAATGAAGTCACCTATCCTACTGAGTGCTTCTGCCAAAGGCCTTCACTGAGAGAAGCAGCCACAGCACAGGGCACCCACACCATGCAGCAGGCCCCAGCCAGTGTGGCCAATGCCAGTGCCTGCTGGGTGCAAGCGAATGATCCTAGATGGATGATCTAATTTCCTTCCTGTTTTAGAGATGAGGACTGTGAATTCCCACAGGACTGTGGATCCCAAGTTTGGCATCTTGTCCAAGGTCACACTATTCAAAAGAAAAGAAAATAGAGATTAGAATCAGGTGTATCAACTGCCAGTCTGGTGCCAAATAGGACCCCAAGGGCCTGGGTAAGAATCCCACGTGGCGAAGCAGACCTCGCCTGTCTTGCCCGCTGCTCCCCTCAGCAGTGTATTTCTTCAGTCTGCCTATTCTGTTCCCCACTCTGTCTCTGGTGAATCCTCTCACCCTCCCACACAATCCTCTCACCCTCCCACACATCAGTTCTTGTATAAAAATAAATCAATCTTCAAAAAAATAAATAAATAGGATCCCAAGTTCCCATCAGCTCGAACCTCTCAAGAAATCTTTGTGATTGCCTAAAAGTGGGACTAAGAGCAACTGTAAGCCAATCAAAGATACTTCTTTTCACCATCATCACTGTTCAACATGTTCCACTCCCTTGGAGCCCACGCCAACATTTGTAGGTACAACTGGAAAGTTGAGTCGAAGCCTGAGAAGTTCAGTAGTAGCAGTAGGAAGAGAAGAGGCATTAAGAACAAATGATGATGAAAAAAAAAAAAAGAACAAATGATGGAAGGGGAGAGAAGGCATCACCAAAAGTGCCCTCCCTCCATGCCAGCAGGCTTGAGGAGTCACCCATAGTAGTAGGGTAACCAGCCATCCTGGTTTGCCCAGAGGTACCCAGGTTTAGCACTGAATGTCCTGCATCCTGAGAAATCACTCAGACCCCAGCCAACAGGGACAGTCGGTCACCCCAGCATACTTCTGTTGTTCCTCAAGGTTCATAAATTTCAGGACTTTCAATGGAACCTGGGAGAAGTAGGAAACAGGAAGCAGCCCAAAGCATCTGGTCCACCACGTTGGATCCAACCCAACAAGAGTCATTTGTTGAGTGCTGTATTGATGAGGGCCCTGTGCCAGTGTTGCTAATGTTTCCTGGGCACTCACCCAGCATCCAAAGGAAGGGCTTCTTGTGGATGAATGCTTTAATCCTCACAACACCCAAGAAGGCAGATCCTATCACTCTTCCACTAGCAGAGAGGAATCTGAGGCCCAGAGAGATTAAAGTATGTGCCCAAAGTTAAACAGCAAGGTGATAGAAGGAGGGTGTGGATCAGGCAGAGGATCTGTGCATCCTCTTTGTCATTGCACTGCCTCACGGTGGGGATGGGAAGGTCTCTTCTCTCAAAAAGGCTGGGAGGTGGCACAAAGCTGATGCTAAAATCCCTGACAAACAACTGTTTGACTGACATTTGTGAAGCAGCCTCCTTGGCCGAGCCTCTGCTCAGCCTCTACATATATGCCTCATTTTATCCTCATTATGATGAGCATGGTAGTATTATTTCCATTTTACCTGTACCTTATCCAAAATTGCACTGGTAGAGGTGGGGTTCAAAGACAGGACTCTAATCCTGTGAGAGGGTGAAACTTCACAGTTACGAGCTTGGGCTGTAACCTGGGCAGGCAAGGTAAAGGTCAGAAAGAGCCACAAACTAAGTGGTCTGGACATTTAGCCATGTGCATTTTATTTCTTTGTTCTAGGAAATATGTGACTCTAGCCTAGAGCTCAGGGCTGTGTTCGACTTGCAGTGCTTGCGGTGGCCACCATTGTTCTATAGAGGCCACACGGAGCTTCACAGAGCCACAGAGAATGTTCAGCCCTGCTTGACGGACGACCTTCTCTTTTGGCATAAACCCCACAGCATTGTGCCTTGCCGGGAAGCGTTTTCCACATCCACCCCCAACCCAACCCCCCCAGCCAGCCCATCCATTGTTGCTGCTTGCTTCCTGCTCCAGAGAAGGTCTAAAGATATTTTATCTACCTCCACACAACCAGGGAGGAGGCCAGGTTAGGCCTGTCTCTTCACAGAGCTGCTGGCCTTGGGTGATTATTATTGCATTATAGGTAGAGACATATTCCAGAAGCCACTGGTTTAAAAATCATTCATAGGGCAGAGACATGTGCTTCTGTTATGCCCACAGAGCCTTGGGCCTCCACAGGAGAATGGCAAGCTGCAGGCACAGAAAAGCATCCCCGGAGAGTTTCACCAGCTTGTGCTGCATGAGAGCTGACCAGAGGGTCAACACAGTGGAGTTGCCGCTAAGGGGGTTGCTCTTCCTACAGTTAGATGGGACTAGGCTGGGCGTGATAAGCAGATGCTAGAAAATAAAATGAACCTGCTGCTTCTCTTACAACTGAAAGAAAAAGTGAGTCCCGAAGCAGAGAGGAGTGTTACCCGTAAAGCCACCCTCCTGAGAGCACACAAACCTGCAGAAGCTGCTGTAAAGGGACTTAGTGTGTATGGGAATGAGAGAATCTGGTGGGAACACAGTAATCACTGCCCTGATCAAGCCAAGAACGTGGGGCTCATGTAATGATAAGGAAGATTAAAATATTGATCATTATTTACCACTGTTTAACCACATAGCACATATGTGGCTAATGTTTGTGACAACACTGTAAGGGAAGTATTATTCTCTCCATTTTACAGAGGTGGAAAATAAGGTGCAGAGAGATTAAGTTACTTACTTCAGATATCTCCACCAGAAAGTGGCAGAGCTAATACCTGAACAAGAAGTCCTGGGAAAACTGGGAGCATGTCTACAAATTACCTTTGGGGTGACTCCCATAAAGCCATGAAGTGGTGTGGAACTCTGGGTGACCACTCACCTATGGCAGAATGAGTGTTAATTTTCCTTTTTTTTTAATATTTTATTTTATATAATTCTTACATCATTTTTCATTTTTGCACAATGTATGCATTTTCATTTTGTTTATATTCTCCATACAATTGCACCCCCCCCCTTATTTTGACCCTATCTAATCCTCTCCCTGCCCCTTTCGTAGTGTGTCTCTGGTTTATAGTTGCTTGTTGATTTTGATTTTTACTTTGTATTAATTAGTCTTTTCCCTGGTCCCTTATTTAGGTTTTCTTTTCTTTTCTTTTCTTTTTTAAGATTTATTTATTTATTTATACAAGCACTGGGTACGGTCAGAAGCGCAGGAGGGTGAGAGAATTCACCAGAGCCAGAGTGGGGAGCAGAGCAGGCAGACAAATGAAGTATACTGCTGAGGGGAGCAGCGGGCGGCAGGAGAGCTCTGAGCACCATGTGGGACCCTCTCCCGGTGGCCGGGAATTGAACTGGCGCTGCAGAGGCTGCGGGCAGCTTCGCAACCCAGTGCTCAACCGCTGCGCCACTGGGGAGGCCCCCTTATTTAGGTTTTCTAAATTCTTGCTATGAGTGAGAACATCCAGTATTTTTCTTTTTCTTTCTGACTTATTTCACTGAGCATGATCCCTTCCAGCTCCATCCATGTTGCTGCAAACTGCATGTGTTTATCTTTTTTGATTGCTGAGTAATATTCCATTGTGTATATGTACCACATCTTCTTGATCCAGTCATCTATTTTTGGGCATTTGGGTTGTTTCCATAGCTTACCTATTGTAAATAGTGCTGCTATAAACATAGGGGTGCAACTCTGGGTGACCACTCACCTATGGCAGAATAAGTGTTAATTTTCCTTTTTTATTTTTAACCAGAAAGGCATTATGGACCCAGCAGGCTCAAAGGACTGCTCAGTGGAGAGAATCCCCCAGCTGGGAATTGCAGCAAGAAAAGTAAGTCATCTCTGACGTAAAATTGTCTGACACCAGGTTGCCTGTAAATATACTGTGTCACCCTGCTTCATGAGCCAGGTTAAACTAATCTTTCATATCCCCAAACCAAAGGTTTTCTTCATCTGTGTGAAGGAGGAAAAAGAATATGAGTCACCTACTCAGTCTGACTTTGAGGAGTCCTGACTGCAGGCTCGGTTGATCACACTTGGGTTTGCTTCTCCTGTGACCTGTGCTTTCTGCTCACGGGCCACTGCCTGAATCAGGCCTGAGAGCAGTGTACTCCACTGTTGCCTGGATGCCTCCGCAGAGACCAGCAGTCATTTCTGGGGTGGTCAACCTGATTTACTTCCACCACTGAGCTAGAGATCCATTCATCTGAAGAAAGCATCCCAAGAATAGATTTCTCCCAATCTTAAAACCAGGTTACAAAACAAGATGTATGTGATAGTTTTTCGGGAGAAAAGAAAAGCAATAACAACAGCAGCTAATGTTTACCTAGTGCTTCCTGTGTTCCAGGCACCGTGCTACCTGACAATGAAGTGGTTTGACAGGAGGTGGGTATAAAAACCCTGAGACTTACAAAGATTGAATAAATCACGCAAAGTGTGTAAATGATGAAGTCAGAAATTAAACCCAGACTGACAGCCCTGTCACCATTCTACCTCTGATCTCTCCATATACTAAAATGTTAGAGTCTAATTGCTAACGTCAGATTTTCCCACAATCTACATACTAATGTTAATGCTTTTGCAAGGAGCAGGGGTTACTAAAAATAAATATATATATATATTTTTTACACAAGAAACATGTACAAGATCCCCAAAGCCATTGGCTTCTGCACCTCACAACCAGTGAACTAAACCCTGGTGATCTACTCACCCTCTACCGCCACCTACTGAGATCTTTTAAGTTTCAGCCCCTACCAAAATCTCCATCCCTGGGACGTGTCCGCCTCTGCTCCTCTCCACCTTCTGTGGCTGCCCTGTCCCTCATTTCTCAAGGAGCAGCCTTCCTTCAGTCTGAAGAAGCAGGCTGTAGGGGAAATAAAGCATCAGGCTTTTCTGCCCTCCAGGCATTAGGATTGATGACAGATCCCTGCGGTCCTGAATGCATGTCTGATGGCGGGCACCTGGAGTGGGCTGTGGGCCTATGTAGATGGGATTCACCTGGGCTGAGAGACTGGTCTTATAAGGGTGGCATCACAGGGACGCCAGCAGAGAACCACGAGAAGAACCACGAGAGAAGCAGAGACCATGAGGGAACGCCGGAGAGCCCAGAAAGAGAGAAGACTTGCTGGCAAAGCCTCGTGGCCCCCCAAGCGCCTCTGCCTGCTGTGTACCTGGTAAATCCCAATAAAAGCCTGCAAAAGCCACCGAAGGCTCCAGGACTCATTCTTCCTTTACCCCGTCTGCTCGGATCCTAGAAAACCGGCACTGTGCCCATTCCCACGGTTACACAGGCCCATCCTCACCACCTTTGAACAAGATCCCAGCCAAGGCCTCTAGGACCAGGTGGCCAAAATGGCAGTTGACAAGACCAGAGGAAACAAATATTTCAAAAGTCCTCTTGGGTTTTTCTGGATGCTGAACCAAAATACTAGAAAATAACCTGAAAACCCTAACTGACTTGATATCCTCAATTCTGAGGAGCTCTAAAGGGCCTCCCTTCTGAGCCCCAAAGGAACACTCCTTCCATTCCTACATGGTCTGCAATATTATCAATCAACTCTGTGCTCTTCGGTGAGAAAACAACGCTGGGAACTTACTTTACAAACCAACTGGAGAGGAACGTCGGCATCAGGTAAGTGGAAAGGAGCACTCCTATTTTAGCCCTGCCCACATCCCACTGGTTCATTATAGCACATTTATCTCAAAATATTTACATCGATTTACTATGATACTGAATTGTGCAGTTAATGTATGTGATGTTGTGACTTATAGAAAATATATTTTTTAGTCATTCAGATGGCCAAAATATATTGCTCACACATATTTGGTCTGCATCTATAGCTCAAAGCCTAGGAATTTCCTAAGTGTTCAGAGTGATAACTGTGTCTATTGTTATGTTAATGAAAACAACTTTTGGAAAACACTGGAGAATGGGGGGCTGGTTGCCAAGGAAATCAGCGAGGTAATTAGAGGATTGGAACTTCCCTCCACCTCCAGGAACAGGAGAGTGACTAGAAATTAAATCAGTTGCCAATGGTCAAATGAGTTAATTATTCTCATCTACTTATGAAATCTCTGCAAAAATACAAGAGAACGGCCTTGAGAGATCTTCAGGTTGGTGAACACTTGGAGATTTGGGAAGAGTGATTCCGGGAGAGGGCGTGAAAACTCCCATGCCTTCCCCCATACCTTGCCCTTGGCATTTCTCCCATCTGGCTGCTCCTAAATAGTATCCTTTGTAATCAATTGGTGATCTAATGAGCAAATGGGTTTCCTGAGTTCTATGAGTCATTCTAACAAATTAATCAAACCTGAGGTGAAGGTGGTTGGTCAGAAGCACAGGTAACAACCCTGGCTTTTGGCTTATGGCTGGTGTCTGAAGTGCAGGGGAATCTTGTGGGACTCAACCCCTACTCTGTGGAATCTGTCCTAACTCTGAGTAGATAGTGTCAAAATTGAGTTGACTAACTTGACACGCTGATGTTATGGGGATCTATACACACATTGGAACTCCATCTGTGAACCATAAACAGTGTGTCTTTCTCTCATAGACAGCCAGTTTTTAAGGTGTAGGGCACGCTTTACTATGCTCTCAGTGTTGGGGGACAGTCTTGTGAGCCTGTTATGCTTCTGACTCCTTTGTTCCTGGCAATCTTTTTAAAGATATTGGTCTAATAATGAAACACTTTGGAAAACAAAGCTAGTGTCTTCTTCCAGAGCAAAGGACAATTACTGTCCATTGTAAAATATCTGGCTTCCTTAAGCTTAGGTTTCTTCTCCACAATGCAACCCACTGCCTGTGCGAGTGTCTTCTGGCCTTTGTAGTATCACTATGAAAAATAGGGCTCAGGATCCTGCTCAGTATTGCTGCGGCACTCATTGCTGCTGTTGCTGTGAGTAAGAAACTGTTCTTTGTCTTTTCTTTGTCTTAACCCACCATCCATCTTCTACTAGTAGCTGTGAAGCTGGCAGGCTAACTCATTACCTTGTAAGGAGGCTAAAATTTCAGACCCACTGTAGTTTGTGACACTCAGCCAGTGGGTTCTAGCATGATATAGTCCACATTTTTCAATTTGTGGAACACTGTCCATTACATTCTCTCAGCTGAGGTCTTTTCATTCTGCTGTTATTTTCTGTGTTTTCATAGTTTTGATGACAGACAGAAAAAAAAGGTTTACAAGTGACCACACTCAAATCTACTGAAAATAAATCAAGAGCTAATCCCACTAGCCATAAAAGGCAAGAATAATGGTAGCTCAAGACTCCTTCACAAAAATGGTTAGGAAATCAAGGGTATAGATCAACAGGAAATAAAGGAATAGCAAAAATTCTACACGTACAAAGAGCATTAAAAAAAACACCGTAGTCAGGGAGATTGATTAATAGTTGCAGAAAGAACTGAAGAGATGGGAGAACAATGGCCCACATGTGGCTCTGTGAATGCTTGTTGTCTGCGATGTGCCAGGAAGCCCAAACTGCGCTGATTTTACCGAGAGCTTCTATGCACAGAAATGCATTTCCTGAATAGGGTATACCTTAATTCCATCCTATGACATGACAAGTACCATACCAATCTGTAAACTGGAGTCCATTCCTGATTCTAGGCCAATAATAGGATAGAAGCGCGTGTATAAATTTATCTGAAAATACTGCAGGAGAAAAAGTTAATTACAGGGTTTAGTCAAAAACATTTCACACAATTATTCCCTTTAATTTTGTTTTCAGCTATGGGAAGTCATGACCATTTTACAAATAGTAAGCTCTGAAAATAGAGCATTCAGGGGAAGAATTTAGTAATCAAAATGCATGATAAAATTATCTGACTCATATTTTCCAGTACAAACAATTATTGTGCTACCAGGTAACTAGGCATAAGCAAATCATGTAAATGAATGTAATTAGTATTATTTTGCTACAAAAGCCAAGGGTTGGCAATTCTTTCCCTTTCTCTTATTTCCAGTATTCTTTAACCTCATACATCAAGGACACTGAAGGACACACAGTGGCACTTCCATATGACAGGGCTTAGCTTTTAATGCTGGGGAAAGAAAGGAAAGAGGCCTAAATTATTTTTCTTCTCTGAGCTGCTTCCCTGTGGAATGGAGAATGGAGAGACTGTTTCTGAAGCACATGGGACGCCCTCAAGGAGTAAAAGCTCAAGATCTAAGAGTTCAATCCTGGGATGGAGGAGTAGTAAGGCTCACACACGATCAACCTGGTTTTGCAAAGTAGAAAAGCAGGAGCCAAAACTGGGAATAAAGTGTATATGTCACTTAGCCTTGATTCTTAGAGGAACTCTTAGTGAAGGCAGATCCTCCAGAGATCTGAGGAAAGAAAGAAAGAGTAGAAGAGGTGAGAGAATCTTAGCCCCAGTCTTGATCCAGATTAATTGTAGTCCCATTTACCATCTTAATGCAATCGAATTCCCTCCCTGCCACCCCCCTTGCTCCCCTTTACACACTCATACGTTCATCCTCTTCAAAACCCACAGGCCCTGACTCTGTCCTTGGCACCAATCCTCACACACCTACATCTTCATGACTGTTGACACCTGCATCAGCCAGATTGCTTAATATTTTTCAAGGGGATGTTCTTTGTCACAGTCCCCCTAGTTCCCTGAGAACTCAGAAGCCCTGCCTCACTCTCCTGCCCTTGTCATTTTTTTATGTAACAATTTGATTGATACATAATTCATGTACCATACAATTCACCCATTAAATGTACAATTCAGTAGGTTTCTGTATATTTCTAAGAGTTGAGCAACCATCACTATGAGGAATTTTAGAACATTTTTATCACCTGAAGAAGGAAGCTTTAGCAATCACTTCCTATTCTCTGCCAACCCTCCACCCTTCTACCCTTACCCCAGCCCTTGGCAAGCACTACTCTACTTTCTGTTTCTCTGAATTTGCCTATTCTGGACATTTGCATAAATGGAATCCTACAGTATATGGTATTTGTAACTGACTTCTTTCACTTAGCATAATGTTTTCAGAGACCATCCATGTCATTGCATATATCAGTACTTCATTCTTTTTTCATTAATGAATAATTTTCTACTGTATGATTATACCACATTTTATTTGTCTACAATCATTTGATAGATATTTGAGTTGTTTCCAGTTTGGGACTATTATAAGCAATACTGCAATGAATATTCATATACAATTTTTTGTGTGTTTATATTTTCAAGTCTCAGGTCTATCTAGGGGTGGAATTTCTGGCTCGTGTAGTAAATCTATATTTAACCTTTTGAGGCACTGCCAGACAGTTCTAGGCAGTTATGCCATTTTGCATTCCCACCAGTAATGTCTGAGGGTTCCAGTTTCTCCACATCCTCACCAACTCTTTTTGATTGTAGCTATTCTAGTGGATGAGAGTGGTATCCCAATGTGATTTTGGTTTGCATTTTTCTGATGGCTAATATTGTTGAACATCTTTTCATGTACTCATTCATCATTTTTATATTTTCTTTGGAGAAATGTCTATTAATGTGCTTTTCCAGTTTTTTAATCAGTAATCTTCTATTGTTGAGTCATATGAGAGCTTTCTATATTCTAGATATTCCCTCGTCAGTCATGTGATTTGCTATATTCTCTCTCTGTGGCTTGTCTTTGTACTTTCATGCTGGTATATTACTTGAAACAAAAAATTGAAGCTTCAGTAGTTGAAATCCAGAGTATCTATTTTTTCTGTTGTTGCTTATACTTTTAATAGCATGTCTCAAAAGCCATAGTCTAAGACCATGAAAATTTGCACCTGTTTTCTTCTACAAGTTTGATCCATTTTGAGTTCATTTTTGGATACTTTGTGAGGTGGGGTTTAACTTCATTCTTTGCATTCTTTGATGCTAGCTGTCCCAGCACCATTTGCCAAATAATTTTTCCTTTTTAATAAACTTCCCCCCAGAGAGCTCCATATTAATTTATAGTACTTTGTTTCCAAAGAAATTTGCTTTAGTGTGACTTATTCTGGTGTTGGACATAGTGGTTATTTTTTAATTTATAATGGGTGGAAAAGTTTGCCATAGTGCCCATCTCAGATTAGCCCAGCACCACCACCGTGTCCCATACCTCTTTGGCTCAACTAAAGTGGCATCACTGAAATGAAGTCCTGTAAAAAACATGGGAACAGATGCTTTATCTGAATTTTCAGGTAACCAAACTTACCTTACAAAATTGAAACCTTTTTAATTTGAGAGAAGTTACAAAGGTGGACTGTAGGAACCTTGCAACTGCAGCACTTTCTTTAAAAAAAAAAAAAGGCACAGATGTTTCTGGGACAGACCCAGCGATAACTTCTACTGCCAGTGATCTGTCACCTCTCTGAGCTTTGATTTGGCCATCAGCACTTCTATACAAAGCTGCTGTTCAAGATGGCCAGAACTAAGCCATAGAGAGCAGCTGTGGAGCAAGCTGGGAGAGGGCTCTTGACCTCAAGACTCTGGAAAGATCTATTTTCCCCGCATATCATTTTCAGTTAAATAATAAGAATATTCCGTTGGATAAAGAAATTGTTACCCACAAGTTTTCTAGGTTGTTTTGCTCATCTGGGATAAACCATTGGCACTGTCCTCAGTTATTTCCATCATTAATCCCTCTCTTTTGAACTTTACTCAGGATCAGAATTGCCCATAGTGGTTATGAAAAGTCTTCCTCCGTCCAACCCCAAAATGGAAACGGCATATTTAAAGAGTAGCTCAAGTGACTGTTTGGACATTTCGATACCCACTTTGGTGACACTGCTATTATTTGAGGACCCTGAGGCATATTTAACTATATATCTTTGTATGGCTTTTTCATGGCCATAGTGTGGCTCAAGACTAGGGAAGAGGAGGTGAAGGTGCTAGAAGCTGGTAGAGTGTCAGTAGAAATGAAATGGGAAGAAAGAGTTTGGCAAAGAGTAGCCTGGAGGCCTTTTTAAGTTATTCAGACATTTAGGACAGCAGGTAGAGAATTTGAGTGTTGCCTTATTATTATTTAACTAATATATTTTTCTTGGGCCTCCCCTGGTGGCACAGCGGTTGAGCGCTGGGTTGCGAAGCTGCCCGCGGCTTTTGCAGCGCCAGTTCGATCCCCAGCTGCTCCCCGGCCACCGGAGGAGGGTCCCGCATGGCGCGCAGACCTCTCCTGCCGCCCGCTGCTCCCCTCAGCAGTGTACTTCGGTCCTTCTGCCTGCTCTGCTCCCCGCTCTGGCTCTGGTGAATTCTCTCACCCTCCCACGCTTCTGACTGTACCCAGTGCTTGTATAATATAAATAAATAAATCTTTAAAAATATATATATATATATTTTTCTTTACATCAACCCACTTAACATTGCCACCTTCTTTAGCCTTGTTCTGAGAAATAATATCCCTGTTAGATACAGTTTTTTTCCAAATACACATTATAAAAATTAGATAATGATTGACATTTAATAAAATGTCTATGTAATACTAAAGTCTTTATAGAATCTCCAGCGATTAAAGAACCATCTTTAGAAAAGCATCCCCTTAAATGCAAATCAAAACTACAATGAGATACCATCTCACACCAGTGAGAATGGCACATATTAAAAAAAACTAACAACAACAAATGTTGGTGAGGTTGTGGAGAAAAAGGAACTCTCCTGCACTGCTAGTGGGAGTGCAAACCTTCCAGCCACTATGGAGAGCTGTGTGGAGATTTCTCGAACTGCTAAAGATAGAACTTCCATATGATCCAGCAATCCCACTCCTGGGTATTTACCCAAATGACACAGAAACAGTAATTCCAAAGGACACATGCACCCCTATGTTTATAGCAGCACTATTTACAATAGGTAAGCTATGGAAACAACCCAAATGCCCAAAAATAGAAGATGTGGTACATATACACAATGGAATATTACTCAGCAATCAAAAAAGATAAACACATGCAGTTTGCAGCAACGTGCATGGAGCTAGAAGGGATCATGCTCAGCGAAATAAGTCAGAAAGAAAAAGAAAAATACTGGATGGTCTCACTCATAGCAGGAATTTAGAAAACCTAAATAAGAGACCAGGAAAAAGACTAATCAATGCAAAGTAAAAATCAAAATCAACAAGCAACTATAAACCAGAGACACACTGGAGGGAGAGGGACGGGGAAAGGAAGGACTAGAGACAAAATAAGGGGGGAGGTGCAATTGTATGGGGAATATAACCAAAACGAAAATTCATACATTGTGCAAAGATGAAAAAAAAGTAAGAATTATATAAAATAAGATATTTAAATAAAAAAAAGAAAAGCATCCCCTTACTCTGTGAACTTCTAAAGGGCAGAGTATGTTCACTCCCTTGGCAATTCCTTGTGATACTCATTCTTTTTCTAGGGTGGCGAAAGCTTTTACAGAAAAATAGGTTTTCTAGAGCAAGATTAACCTCTTATCTTCCTTCTAACTGGGACATAATTCATCAAAGTTTGCAGGTCAGAACATTTTGATCTCCAGATTAGGCACATGCATCACTGCCACTGTAAAATGCAGATTTTCTGCAAATGAAAAGTTACTGCAACCTCCCCATTGGGTGATAGAATTACTATTAATAGTCATTTTATTTCTTTCCTTTAAAAGCTTAGTTTCTTAGGAAGAATTTTAAAGTTAACAAAATATAATATTCCAAAATACATAAATTCAAAGAATGTAAAGGAAGTTTCCTTGAAATGAAAAAAGTACAAATATAATGTTTTTGAAAGTTTAAATTTTGTTCAACACATACAAAAGGACATGTTCAGGTGAATTTCAAATATGTCTTTAATATTGCCTATTTCTCCTCTAATATTCTGTAATAAAGAAGGTTTTAATGAGTCTGACTGCAAAAGTAATAGTAAATACATACCCCAGTCTTCTAGGCACATAACACAATCATAGTTTGCAAATGCAAATTTAGGGGAGACACTAGACCAAGTAAATAGAGATTTATAAGATTATCTCATTAATATTTCTCAGAAACCAGGTATTGCACAAAAAGGGTGACGAGCATTTTGAGCATTCTACTCAGAATGAGATATGTAAATGTTGCAAATCGGGGAGAATATAATAATATTTTACATACTAACAGGAAAGTTCAGTCCCATTTATTATACATTTGGTTCAATTTGTTGCTTGAGTGCTGTATTCACGCCAGTGACCATTTTGCAATACATAAACTAGAAGCATAAATTGATATTCCTTTTCCTGATTTAATGTTCTCGTTGTGCCAATTGAGTAAACATCCTTAGGGAAGATGTATGTGCTCGAGGTAGAACAGACAGTCTGTATTTTCATCAAAACACTAAGACCCCTTTTGTTTGCTCAGCCAAAAGAAACAAAAGTATTTCTATGTACTGAAAACATGCTGGAGTGCAAAACCCAGAAGAGCATGCTTTCTTTTAAAGAATTTATTATGCTTCAAAACACATATATGTGCATGAGCATGGTTTCAGAAGGCAGAATACACCAGGACCAAACTACACTAGTTGCTTAGAGAACAAAATAAATGCATGTAAGATTCAGTCTTCTATGCTATCTTGGTAGAACAGTCATTACTGTCCCCAGGACATTGGTGATTTCTTTGAAATATGCTTACCCTGAATCCTCCAACGAATATGTGCCCAAACAAATAAAATGTTCATGTCTGGATTTTATTTGCCATTTCTCTCATATCTTTAAGGAAAAGGCTTAACTAGCTTATAGGTTTAATCTGATCCTTAAAAATAATAAATTCGACTTAGAGGAACAATTCAGAAGAGTCAGAATTGAAAGTAAAATTTTTATTTGCGTGGCAGAATGATTTTTTTTAAAGATTTATTTATTGGCCAGATGCAATGGAGGGTGAGAGGATTCACCAGAGACAGAGCAGGGAATAGAACAGGCAGACTGATGAAATACACTGCTGAGGGGAGCAGCAGGCGAAACAGGAGAGTGGCAGAATGATTTGACAAAGAAATTACCTGGACTATTTTTTCTCTGTAATATACCTGGCCAAAAAGTCTGAGTGGTATTATTCCCTCCGCTTCTCAAGATTGTAAGGCCTTCCCTTTTTCTCCACATTAGAGTGCAGAGCCTTCAGGTTTAGTCTACAGTGTATTACACTCTATATCTCAAAAGAATTAGATTACCTGACTGTGAATGTCAAGGACTTTTTGGTGACTGGACCCTTCCAAATGTTAGAAACTGTCAACAGGATCCCCTGCAAAGAAGAGAAGAGGTCACTGGCTGATATTACTGAGTTTGAGTTTTATACCTTATTCATGCCAAGACTTTGGCTCTTGTTACATCAGTCTGGCCACTAAGATACCTCCAAAACAACTTTAAAACTGCTAATCAAAAAATTGTTTCTAATATCTCTTTTGTTACTTACCCGATTTCAAGGTTCAGATGAATTTATTCACACTCCTTAAACTTACATCACACTCCTTAAACTTAAGTTTTTCCATGTAAAATACCATATATCCAGTAGCTTCAAGAGAGTGGGTGCTAAAAGCATCAGTATCTCCTCCTTGCATGTAGATTACTCAGGCTTGAGGTGGGATCATTGCATCATCAGTCAATAGGCTGAAGACATAATACATAAATGTATAAAATTGAAAAATTATGAATAGCAGAGAAAGCAATGAAATACTACAATGAGGTGATCTAAAAAAAAAAAAGATGAACTTTTGCCATCTGCAACAACATGAATGGAATTGGAGGGGATTATGTTCAGTGAAATACGTAAGAAGAAGAAAGACAAATATTGCATGTGGAATAAAAAGAAACAAAACAAAGGGCCAGTAAAAACCAAATCAATGCCATACTAGAAATCTGTAAGGTCAGCATAGGGGAAGGGAGAGGTAGAAAGCAAAGCGGGGTGGGGACCCAACGGACTATGGTGGACTGTGGGTGCCTTCGTGGTGGGTGTGGTTTTGTGGCATACATTGGCAGAGGTGTGATCATATACTTCTGAATCACCACAGTGTTGTAAGCTAGTGTTACCTCAATAAAAATAAAAATTTTATAAGCACAATTGTTTAGAAATGTTGAGACAAATTTCTCCCTCCCCAAAAAGGAACTAACAGCTAAAAGAAAGGGAAGTAGTTGCTTGTTGGGAGAAGCAGAGGCTGAAAGATTGGAGAAGGATCTGATATTCTTTGCTATTAGTCATTTAGAGTGATTTGACTTTGGATGAGGGTGTTTGTGTGTGTGTGTACATTTTATATATATGACTTTGTTTTGAAAGTATCATTAAAATTTGGAGAGAAAGAGGGAGGTAGAAAGAAAGAAGGAAGAAGAATTAGCTAATTCATAAAGGATCTGGTCAATAGTAATATAAAAAATTGTTTGCTTTCAAATCAAAGACACGGAAATTAAAATAAGATACAATTTATCTATTGCTTCTTGGCCTTTTGACTGAGGTTAAGTGTAGTACAGTTTATTTTAGTTCATCCAAGTGAAAGAGACTTTTAAAAGAATGATAATAGTCAATGTTGGTCTCCTCTGCTGTACACACTTGGACAACCTCTCAGGACGCTAGTTTGGCTCATGCCGCTACCACTCTGCCAAGCACATTTCATACATGCTCTGCAGATGTTGCTTATAAATCATGATTTTCCATCTGAGATTAGAGTTTCAGGATCTTTCTCAACACAGTCCTCAAGATGTCTAAAGCCAGTTGATCAGAAGTAACATGGGAAATGAAGCAAACCCTACTTCTCATCCTGGCATAAAAATATAAAAACAATTTGTCATTGTCCATGTTCTCTAGGAGAGCATGAAACTAAAACTTGTAAGCTAATGGAGGTGTAATCTTAGTGAAACATTAGTGAAGGAAAAGGAGTGAGGTAGGGAAACAGGGAGAGGATAGCTGTTGGTATTAATATATATTATAAATGGTATAATCTGTTGCTAAAACAAAATATCTCCAGCAAGGTGACATGTGACACTGCTCCTCAGAATTGTCCATTGGATGCAAGAAGGGTGATAAGTTTCTTTGTTGGTCCTTCAATCTTCTTCCTCTCTCTGATAAGGTGGACCTACAGGACATTAGGCCTTTCCTTCTTTCTAGATTGTTACCTGTCCTCCCTAGGCCATCACCTTTAGTGGTTCAGTCTAGCCACAGGTCAAACACAACATCCCTCCTTTCAAGTGGCACATGTGGCAGGGGCAGTGGTGGCAGTGGATACAACCAGGGGAGCAAGAAAATCAGGGCCAGGAAAGCAGATTTGGATAATGGAAAGCTGGGTTTCCTACAAGTATCTCATTTTTGCAAAAACCTTGTTAATTCTATGTATATATATATATATATATATATATATATATATATATTTACATGAATGTACTTGCATAGGACAGTGTGGAAAATTATGCACAAAAACATTTACAGAGGTTACATCTGTGCTTTTTTCTTTTTTGGTTATCTCTACTTCTTAAGTAAACTATAATAAATTATTATTTCCTGTATATAATAAAGAATGGATGATAAGTGCTGACAATTAAAAATCTTATTGTAAAGTATAAATATCCAATAAATTACAGCAAAATTAAAAAGTTAATACTCATAAGCACAACTGAAAGTAAAAATAACATTTAAAAATGTTTTGTTACATATTACAAAGGGAATCTGTACTTAAATAGATATTGAACTATAAATACAAATAGGAAAATGAACAAATGGAAAATCCATAAAGGAAAATATATTTATATTTGAAAAAAATGCAGCAATTAGAACTATGAAAGACAATTTTTAGCCATCAAATTGACAGCTCTTTTTTAATGAAAATATCCATTGTAGACAAGTGTACAGAAGAAAACTCTCCATGTACTGATGTACATAAACTTTATGTGCCTCTGGAGAACAATTTGGATTATGTATTGCTGTGGACTGAATTGAGTCTCCCTCAAATCCATTGAAGGCTTAATCCCTAATGTGACTTTATATAGAGACTGGCCCTTTCAGGAGATAATAAACTTGAATGAAGCTCTAAGAGGGGGGGTCTTAATCTGGTAGGACTAGTGTCCTTATGAAAAGAGGAAGAGAGACCAAGACTCAAACTGTCTTTGTGTGAGCAGAATGACCATGTGAAGACACAGCAATGGTTGCCATCTGCAAGCTAGGAAGGGAAGCTTCACCAGCCAGAAGCTAATCCTGCAACCTCTTTGCTTTTGGACTGGAAACCCCCAGAACAGTATGAGAATAAATGTCTGCAGTTGAAGCCACCCAATCTGGGGCATTTATGTATGACTTTGGGCCAGTTCCTAATTGCTTAGTGCCTCAGTTTATTCATCTGTACAGACTGAATGATAATATCTACCTCACAGCCTTGAAGATTAATTCAGACAATGAGGTTATAATTAAGGACTGCAGTATGTGGTGATAGCAGAATGGGCAGTCTATAATTGTTGTAATGACTAAGTGTTATGAGACAGAAAACAAACTGTACACTGATGCCCTGCAGCTCTAGAAATAAGTAAGAGATTTTCACATTAAGAAGTACCATTCCCTATGTGACGATAGTGGAGGCAGTTTTCATAAATTCAGGTTATGAAAATACATCATTATGAAAGCTGCTAAGCATTTGTCATTGCTCTTAAATTAATTTTTATTTTAATGAAGCCCAATAGCAACCTTATTTACTTGAAAAGTAGTAGCAGTTACTTGGGAGATACTTCATTTTTCTTGCCCATAGCCCAGGCTTAGTGCCCCTTTTCCTTGTGCAGACATCTTCCAGCCACTCCAAGACCTACCATTTGAGTACCACTAGGACAGAGGGCAGTGTGGAAACCACTAACAGAAGGACATCATCTCAAGTATTCCTTGAGGAAATGGAAAAGGGAGAGTTTTCTCCGCATGCCAGTCTCAGTTTGGAACTGGCCCCAGAGACCCCATGTGTTTGTAGCTGCTGTTGCTGGTCACCTGGGTAGCCCCCAGCATCTGCCTGTGAGGTGAGCAGTCTGCCCTACAACCAAAAAGCACTCGCCACAACAAGAACCAGTAGCATAAAGCAGTGACAGATGGTTTCCTCTTCGGATAACCTTCATCCTCTTCGAATAACCTTCATCATCAAAGAGGCATTACCCTTGATTCATGAAAAGATCATCCATTGACGTGAAGTCATACTGTTCATTATGACAGCAACAGATCTTATTGCAGAAAATCCGGGAATCTAGTTCTTAAAAGACGTCGTTTCCAGTCACTGTCTATTGAGTCTCACTCCGGTTCCTGATCTAAAAACTGAAATTGAAAATAATGCCAAATTCAATGAGTTGATATTAAGAAGGTAAATGAAAGCCCTTGATCAACTCCAAAGCGCTATGGGAATGTTACTCACTATGCCTGGTAGCATCATGGAATTTTTCAAGTTGAAAAATATTTGTTTCTCTCTTTCAGAAATCTAGCAGCCCAGATAGAAAACCTTTTACCAGCATACAAAATGACCGATTTAATCCCCAGCAAAACCCATGCTTGATGTCAGCCTGTCAAAGGTGCCTTCTGTGCCTAAGAATAATCTATAGAAGCCAGGAGGTTGATTATAACATTTCAAGTGTCTGTTTGCCTCGAGCCATTTTAGATGAGCTATTCAAAACCATTCCAGTAATCAGTTTGCGCTGATGGTGGAAATCATGAGGAGGAGG
This sequence comes from Talpa europaea, assembly GCF_964194135.1. NCBI lineage: Eukaryota > Metazoa > Chordata > Mammalia > Eulipotyphla > Talpidae > Talpa > Talpa europaea. The sequence goes on along the minus strand of NC_140071.1, from coordinate 50,811,385 downwards.
GCTTGACTTCCCTGTTGGAGAGCAGCACCCATTGTGTCGGCCTGGTCTTTCCGGAGATCTCTCATCTAGCTCTTTGTTCATATCAAACTTGAGGCTTAAAATTTGTTTAAATGTATGTGCTAAGGAAGAAATAACTCACAGGCAGAAATAAAATGAACCAGTTCAGTTGCTATGCAGTCTTTTCTAGAATTTAAGGGCATATTTATATTTTCAGAAGGGAATAAGTATTTTATATTGTGTATATGGCAGTACATTCTTAAAAGTGGAATCTTGCTAAGCATTTTATCAAATATTTACTTTGGTCCTGTCTTCTCTGTCTTGAGAGAACACTTTACATCCAAATTATTGATTAATATCCAAATAAAATCCCAAAGCATCTTGTTGATCAGATTGGAGCATTTGGCATGTCCTAGTAGTCAGAAACCAGGAGGGGGTTTGGTGGATGGGGGGGGTGCTGAAAGGGCACAGAATTCAGACTGCAAAGATGTAAATCAATTTGTGGAAGTCTATACCATTTCCCTGAGCCTCCATTTCTTCATCTGTAACAGAGGAATAAAAATTCTTCCTAACAATGAAATGAGAAAATGGGGGTAGAAAAGTTGTTATTGTTATGTAAATGTTAATGATTATTTTTGTGTTACTGCAAAGTTATTAGAACAAGAATTGCTTGCTCAATTACTCTCTAAGACCCAAATATAATGACTAATGCCAAGTTTATTGTCACTTCCCTTACCATCTCAGTGTGATATGAATGCCCCTAGGAAAAAAGATGTGTGTATTATGAAATATTTACAGGGAAAGTGATATGCTGCTCAGGATTTGCTTCACAAATAAAAAAGCAAGTTGTAAAACAATACAAGCTATATGCCTCCTTGGAGATAAACATAGCCATGACTATAGATACACACTAACTGTGGCAGCAACAGAAACATAGATGCAGAGATGGATGTAGATATAATGTCTAATACGAAGGAGATTATATTTGGAATTTGGTTTGTAATAAAAGAAGTTTTCCTTTTTTATGTTGCATAGCTATATTTCCAGCTTTTTTAATATTGAACATATTTCTACAATTTTCAAATATGATATTTTGTGTATTTTTAAAGATATTAGAAAAAATTTAGGTTGTAATAATCATACTAAAAAACATGAGGCACTGACTTTGTACGTTGTCCTATAGCTAACTTCTCGGTCATTTTCTCTTTGCACAAGCTCGTTCCTCCACTGGCATCATTCACCCAATTCCACCAGCAACTCTTCAGATGGCTGGTCCTTTCTCACCTTTACATGAGTGCCCAGAGGTATCTCCCCTGAAATTCCCTAGCTAGCCTATTGAGTGAAGTTCACTGGCCTCCTTCATGGTGCTTGACACAATTTTATAATTATATATTCTTTTGTTTGTTTCCTTGTTTCTTAGCTGTCTCATTTGCCCATGAGACTCAAAATGCCAGGAGGCAGAGACTGTTGCTGTTTCTTTATCAATGTGTCCCCAGTGCCAGGCATAGAGCCTAGCACATAAATGTGTGCTGGATGAATAAACGTGTTAATGAGTGGATGTGCCAGGGGCCAGGCAGGAAAGTAGCTGTCTACACCCCCAAGTATCCAGATGCATCAGATTCTGAGGGTCAGGACAGGGACTGAGTCAACAGGCATCCAAGGCCTGGCATATCAGTAATTATCTGCCTATTGGAAATGAAAACTGAAGCAGTTGTGAATGATTGCCATTCAATTTCAGAGAACTCTTCAGAGTAATACTCGAAAATCCTAGAACTAAAAATGGCCTTTATAATGAAAGGGGAAACTGCAGAAGGGAAAACTGAAACCAGAAGAACTGCACACCCGGGGGCCCTGGCCCCCACATGCCAGTCCAGCACACCCCTCGCTGATAGTTGTGACAACCATATAATCTGGCACTCACAGAAAAATAGCCCCAGAGATTCTCCTTGGCTTCTGCTAGCCTGAGGAGTCTGACGGTAAATGAACAGACTTCCTTTTGTGATCCCCTTTTTATAGGTTGTTTATTACATAAGACACAGATTCATACCTAGTTTGACACCAACATTCCTTTTATTGCAGAGCTACCTCAAATCCCAAAACAATATGAAACTCTCTTTCTTTGACTTCTCTTCCATGTGAACTTGCCTAGTGTCCCTCAGAGCCAAGTTTAGGTTTAGTCATCATTCAACATCTTTTTTTTTTTAGTGATGGAAGATTTTATTTTATTTTATTTTATTGAAGTAACATTGGTTTACAACACTGTATGTAATTTAGGGTATAGGTTCACACCTCTTCAGATGTCTGTTACTACACCACACCTATAACCAAAGCACCAATAATCCTCCATCATCACCCACTGGACCCCCTCCTTGCATATACCCCACCCCCACCTCTGGTAGCCTCTATCCTGTAATTAGATTTCTAGAATTTGTTTTGGTTTAGTTTAATCTGTTTCCTTCCTTCCTTTGCTTCTTTATAGACCATTTATGGGTGAAATCATCTGGCATTTGTCTTTCTCCTTTTCACTTATGTCATTTAGCATAATCCCCTCCAGTTCCATCCAAATAACAAGATTTCATCTTTTTTTTTTTTAATATATACATAGCTGAGTAGTATTTCATTGTGTATATACACCACATTTCTTTTAAAGATTTATTCATTTATGCATACAAGAACTGGGGTACAGGCCAGAGGTATAGGGGGTGAGAGGATTCACCAGAGACAAAGTGGGGAACAGAACAGGAAGACTGACTGAAAAACACTGCTGAGGGGAGCAGCGGGCAAATCAGGAGAGATCTACTGCGCCATGTGGGTTGCTCCCTGGCTGGGAATCAAACTCATGCTGCAGTGGCTACAGACCTCCCTTGCACCACCAGGGAGGCCCTATACCACATCTTTATCCACTCATCTAAGACCCTTAGATTGATCTCACACATTGGCTATTATAAATAGTGATACAATGAACATAGGAGCATATATATTCCTTTGAATTTGTGTTTTTGTGTTCTTTGAATAGAGTCTTAAAAGTGGAATTGCTGGATCACATGATAGATCTATTTTTAATATTTTAAGAAACCTCCCCACTGTTTTCCATAGGGGCTGGACCAGTCTACATTCTCACCAACAGTGAAGGAGGGTTTCTTTTACTCCACACCCTTGTCAGCACTTAACTGTTTTTGATATGAGCCATTCTCACAGGTTTTGATTTACATTTCCCTGATGAGAAGTGGTGATGAACATTTGTTTTTCATGTGCCTATTGATCATCTGTATTTCTTCAGAGAATTGTCTGTTTAGATCTTCTGCCCATTTTTAATTGGATTATTTGTTATGTTGTTGAGTTGTCTGAATTCTTTGTTGAGCATAGCTGTTATCCCCTTTTTGGAGTATGATGTACAAATATTTTCTCACATTTAGTAGGATATCTTTTTATTTCACTGTATCACTCAACTTCTTTTGGTATTTAATAATTATATTTAAGGAGCCTCCCCAGTAGCGCAGTGAGTTGAGGGCAGTGCTGTGAAGCTGTCCGCAGCCTCTGCAGCATGGGTTCGATCCAGGCTAGCCAGGGAGATACCCACATGGCACGACAGACCTCCTGTCTCGCCAGCTGCTCCCCTCAGCAGTGTGATTCAGTCACTCTGCCTATGCTGTTCCCCACTCTGCCTCTGGTGAATCCTCTCACCCTCCTGCACCTCTGGCCTGTACCCCAGTTCTTGTATGCATGGATAAATAAATCTTTAAAAATTATTATTATTATATTTAAATACACATGATAACATTTATCTTTATCAAGTGTCAGGTACATTTTAAACACTTTTATGTGTTGTGATCATTCAATGTTCACAACCTTATTAAAATGGTGATATGCCCATTTTAAATATGTAAACTAAAACATAGTGTGATTTAAATAATTTGCCTAATTAGCAAGCAATGGAATTGGAATTGGGCCCAGGAAATCTGGGTCCAGAAAGTACATTCTAAACTATAGAGGGATTTTGGGGGGTTCTGTTTTGTTTACATAAAATAGATGTTTATTTCTGTGTTATGCATTTTAGCTCAGAGTTACCTAATCCAGGCTGTAGGGAAGAACCTGCTCTCCTCCACGCATGGTTTTTATCTCTACATACAATGCTGATGCTCAGCTAATTGCCACTTCCCTATTGGTGGAAGGTGGAGAGAGACAGAAGGCAAGTAGCCTCTCTCTGAGCAACTTTTCATTTTGAAAAAGTTCAAACCTACAGAGAAAAAAGTGTAGGTTCATTTTTAATGTAGGTTTATACCTACATTAATAAAAACTGGAACTGAGACTTTTCACCTAAATGTATCAAATGTGGACATTTGCTATTTTATGTCTCTTTATATAACTAAGAACATACTGAAAGTTACAGAAAGGAGTATTTCTTTGAATAAAAAAGGGAAAATCAGTCACAGAAACATAACTTATAAGAGTTGATTTAATGAGAGGAAATGTAAGTGATTTTCTTTATTCCCCTTATTATTAGACTCCTTGCCACACAAAGACAATCAAAAAAGTGAAAATATTTTTAAAAGATAAAAACATAAAATCTCAACACAAACATTGTCAGACTGATTTCTCCATAGGTTAGAAAGAATATAAAGGTTGGCAACTAGAACGGTGCAGAAAGAGAATGGACTTAAGAGCCAGGTACAAACCTCAACTCCTTCACCTGGGGAGCTTTATGATAATTGGGCAAATACTTTAGTCTTCCTTATATATAAAATATGTGTGGATTTACTAGAAATATATATTTCCAATGATTCCGGGCTAGAAATCTGCTTTTTTAACAGGTCCAACATAAGTGGTTCACAGACTTCTGAGAAACACTGAGTAGAAAGGGAGCTAAGTAGAGGATGTGGAATAGAGGGAGAAATCCCAACCCTTTATTGGATCGTCTACAGAAGACTGCTGAGCCCTGCTGTTCCCAGACCCTCAGGACAACCAGCATGGGCTACCAGCATGGCCCCCAGGGCTGGAAGCAAACCAGCCCCAGCTCTTAGCTCCACCCCCTGACAACTAGACTCTGCCCAAGCAAGAGGGGAGTCTGCACATTCCATGATCTGAACTTCGCTCCTGAAGTCCTGAATGTGGGGGCTGCTGGGAAGGGGGTAGAGCTGAGTAGCCATTTTGGGAGCCTTTCATAAGTGTTAGTTGCTGCAGGGGGCAGGTGAGTGGAGCTTAGCAACACAGACATTTGCCACACCCAGCGGCCCCAGTGACCAAAGGACATGGTAAGACTTTGCCCCCATGTCACAGGTCCTGGCGCGAGAGAAGACCATGCCCTACTGGTTCCCTCATAAGTGTACCATCCCACATAACTGAACCTTTTCCCACTACCCTGCTCATTCTCCCCTTCTGTCTACCATGTTGATTCTATCTTCTCTCTCTAGCCTGTTGGTTAGAATAAATAGTTTTGTTTTGTTTTTGCTACACCAAAGGCCCTTTTATGCATTGTAGTAGCAATTGCCCAAACCCAGAACTAGTGAGAGAGGTTCTGACAGTTCTTAGACCCACTAACATGTTTACACTGTTTCTGCAGCTCTCCCTCCCCCATGCCTGCTGCCAACAAGGGAGGCTGTTTGAATTATTGCTGCTCTTGGCAAACTCTCCAGTTTGGTCTTCTGCAGGAGAAGTCCTCTCAAACCATCTTCGGCACTCCATACCCTACCCCTAATCTCTCTTACATAAAGCTTCTGCTTCTGGCCATGCAGTCTGCCTGGGCTCCATTATGACCTAGGACACCTCCCACTTGTTGGCTCTGTCTTCATCCACTTCAGAGGCCCGCTTAGGTCCTCTTCTTCCAGGAAGCCCTCTACTCCAGCCCCCTGAGTTCTCCCTCCTTAAAGGATTGAAGATTTAACTCTACCTTGCGTTATTCTCCATTTAATACCCTCGTTGTCTAGTCAACTAGATGCCTAGTCATTATGGGCATCTCTAACTGTGCTCTGAGCCCCTTGAGAGAGAAGCCATGAATCTCCTTCCTCCTGTTCTTTTTCACACTTAGCACAGTGTAGATAGATGTATAGTAGGTAGGCAACTCAGCCAGTCCTGACAAGCTGATTACTTAGCTCACTTATAAAGGATGAGGGACAAGATGGGGTCAAGGAAAGAAACTTCATGAGGGTGAGCACAGTTGTTGAATTTGTAGGTCTATGACCGAAGCAGTCTTTAAGGGTGTTTTAAATAATGAACTATGGGAAGCAGAGTTCAGTCTAAAATCTGAAATGAATGAAAAGTAATGGGTAAACAACTGCTGTCACATGTTCTATTGTCTCTTTGGTAAGTTTCAATTAAAAATAACCCTGATACAAAAAAAAAAAAAAGCAAGCAAACAACTGATGAATTCCCTTTATTGTCCTTTTAATGTGTTACTGAGGAGTTATTGGTATCATTTCATAGCTCTAAAACAAATGCTGGATTTACTGCTGGGTTCACATCTCTGCTCTTTTATGGAATTCTTCCAGGAGAGGCTTGAATACGGGGCTCCCATTATATGTCCCTTGTGGTAGGTTGGCTAGAGCAAGCTGCATCAGCAAATGGCAATAAAGCTCACCAAGGCAACAACTGTTACTCACCAGTGTAGTTTGATTTAGAGCAGAATGCTTCCAGATGGATTCTGATGTAACCCTTTTACTTCCATTTCCCAACAACATTGAATTGAAAAATCAATTACAATACCCAGATTTTATATGTTGCTGAATTTTGCTGGGAATAAAAGGTAGTAAAAAAAAATACACATGCACACATTTATATGTGCATATGGTATGTTAGACAAAAGACATTTTGTAAATAACTGAAGAAAAGTGGGAGAGCTTCCAGGAAAGTGGTAGGTATGTTTAATAAAGACAAATTACAAGTTAGTACTATGAGTAAAGACCTTATTTATTTAGAGCTTAGAAACAGTTTAAATCACAATTCTTAGTTTGTTATGTCAACAGGCTGTCAATAGACATCCATTTACTGGGGTCAGCAGTGTCACTCGGTGTGTTCATCAGTCCTGCTCCTTTAACCAGAGGCAGTCGTCAAATCTCATTAGCTCGCTCTGTCTCCAGGAGGAGAGAGATCATCTATCAGTCACCCTTACTGCGTGACAAACCATAGGAAAGGGAGCTTTAAATCTGCTTGTGTTCTAAGCCCAGGAAGGAGAGGATAAATGTCCTTGGATGTCAGTTCTAACAGAAAAAGAGTCTGCAGAAGGCAACAGGATGATTGTATGTGGGTTGGACTGTATGGCTGTTTTACTTTAAATTAGCCAATGATTGCAGACTACATACAACAGAACTGACTTGCCCTTTCTGGATGTTTCCTAATCTCTCTCTCCATAGAGGACTGAAAATTGAATGTTGTGAAATTAGCTTGAGTTTAGTGACTCTCTAATTAGATAACTTTCTCCCATGACAATCCAGCTCTTGAATCACTAAACAGATGTGATGGGCTGTTCAATTTGCATCTGGCTGTAAAAGCAGACAACAGATACAATACATTTCTAATTTTGTAAGTCATGGGACAAGAAGAAGCATAACACACTGATCACACTGCTTTTCTTCATCTTACTGCCCTCAGGTGACCTTCTTTTCATAAAGATCAACATGCCATTGAACAATATTTTATGTCCCCCTGATCCAATTCAGTTATCTAAATGACTTCCAAACTACATTGTGTCAGGCACTGTCCTACCGACCTGATAGTTAACAAGAGTCTCAGTTCATTCCATTGTCCAATTGCATAGAGTAGTATTTCTCAAACTTGAATGCATTTACAAATCACTGAGGGCTCTGGGTAAAATTCAGATTCTTATTCAGGAAGTCTGGGGAAGGGCCTGAGAGTCTGCATTTCTGTCAAGCTCCCAGGCAAGGCTGGTGTTGCTGGTCTGAGATTCACACTTGGGGGACAGTCACTTTGATAATAATCTCTTTTTTTTCCTAGCAGCACAGCATATAAACAAATAATTTCATGTGACTTGTTTTCTGAAAGCATGATTGTATTTAAAGAGAAGTTGATTTCAGACATGAATTTTAAAATGCAATTGTATTCTCTCCAAATGTTATCTCCATGGATAAACATCTTTTTAGAGCTTAAAGAGGTCTTTTCAGGTTGATGATTGTTGGAATCAGGAAATGATCCAAAACAGAACACAGATTCATTTAAAGCAAAGCTTAAATCCAATATTTCCCCCAGCTACACTATTGATGACTGCTCAGCTTTTTCTTCACTGTAAATGTGCATAAACAAATCGAAATATGCTTTCCTTATTTTTAAAAACCTCTCCCTGGGATTAGCGTTCAAGTTTGTTTGCTCACCTACAGCATCTGCTGTGCAGTTTATTTAAATATGGCATACTTAAATAAGATTTAAACTATTCCCTTTGAAATTTATTAGCCTAACATAGATTTAACTGTAGACATAAATGCCAGTGGTTCAGAAGAGTCTAGTTCACCTTTAATGATTTGAGGCACAGTACTTAATAACCACTTTCTTCTGAAGTGCTCATAACACCTCATATTCACCCTCCCACTAACCTCTTTCAAGTTTGGTAAGGAAATGAATCTCTTTTTAGATCTGAATTTGCAAAACTAAAACCTAAAGATTGTTAATTTTTCTGTAATTCAGGTGAGTAGATACCAAGTAGATCATAGTAACACCTTGGATGTGATTCTCTTAAGTAAAACTAGCTTCCCAAAAGCATGGTTTATGGACTCAAAACACTAGCATAATTTTCTGTGTGCAAAAGGAACATTGTAAAATAGCTAAATATATTCAGACATTTATTTAGCATCTATAATGCTAATACCAAAATATTATATTGTTATTTATTATAATAAAATAACTAATATGAAGGATAATATGTAATGCCTATCATTATCCAGGAACTATTCTCAGCACTTTACATATCAGACTTTAGTCTTTACAATTTTATATATAGAAACTATTATTAGCCCCATTTCATAGGTACAGAAAGTAAAATATTAAGAGGTTAAATAATTTATCCAAGTTTATAAAACTAGTAAGTGAGCCTATGGTCTGAATGTTTGCGTCTCCCCCCACTCCCAATTTCATGTTGAAATTCTAACTCCCAAACATGATGGTATTTGGGAGCACTTAGGACATATAGGTAGCCCCCTGAATGCAATTAGTAACTTTTAAAAGAAATCTCAGATAGTGTCCTAACTCCTTCTACCATGGAGGATGTATCTAGTAGGTCCAGCCTATGAACCTAGAACATAGCCCTGATGGTATCTTGATTTTGGACTTTCCAGCCTCCACAACTCTTAGAAATAAGTTTCTGTTGTTTATAAACTACTCAGTTGGTGATATTTTGTCATAACAGCCCAAACAGACTAATACAGTGACAGAGCCAATTAAACCCAGACTGTCTAACTTCTGTGTCCAAGATGTGTCATGTACCAAACACCATGCTAGGTAATGATGATCAAAACAAGATGTATATCAAATGCATTGCATTCACAATAGCTCCACCCACTTCTAACCATCATGTGTGTGTGTGTGTATCAATATATTCTTTCCAGCTGAGTTCAAATTTGATTTCTGAATCCTTCTTAACACCATATTCCAGGCATCATCATCAAACAATTGGAGCTGGAATATGAATCAAAATATAATTTCTACTTCTGATTGAGTGCATAAATCACAATCACTTACTAGTCTTTAAATACTTTTAATTAGTTGTTAACTAGTTGGTACAAGTTGCAGATGAACTCAAATGCCTTCATAAAAAGGGGTGAATGTCGGGCCTCCCCGGTGGCGCAGCGGTTGAGCGCTGGGTTGCGAAGCTGCCCGCGGCCTCTGCGGCTCAGGTTCGATCCCCGGCTGCTCCCAGGCCACTGGAGGAGGGTCCCACATGGCGCGCAGACCTCTCCTGCCGCCCGCTGCTCCCCTCAGCAGTGTACTTCGGTCCTTCTGCCTGCTCTGCTCCCCGCTCTGGCTCTGGTGAATTCTCTCACCCTCCCGCGCTTCTGACTGTACCCAGTGCATGTATAAACAAAACAAAACAAACAAACCAGCAAACAAATAAAGCATGCCTCTATTAAAAAAAAAAAGGGGGGGGTGAATGTCTTATTAATACAGATCTCAACCTCTGTTTAATAAATTTTGATTCAGTCATGGAATCCATGTTTTGGCTTCAAAGTGTTTTCACATCAAAATACTTTCAAATTCCATATAATATAGGCTTTGGTATTTCTTCAGTCTAAGAATTTGGGAAGGATCCATAAACACATCAACTTACAGCAGCACTAAATCTGGATATCCTACCACAAGCCTTTGCAGAAACATAGGGGAAGATCTCCAGAAAATCTGCATGAAAGTATTAAGAGGGAATTAAGCCAAAATAGCTCCCAGAAAAAGAAAGTTCACCTTAACTGTCAAAATACTGAAAGAGAGTTCTGATAGATAAGAGTATTGACTACAAGGAAGCAACTAAATGAGACATGAGATTCAAAAGAGCAGTTCTGGAAAGGTTAAGGGAAGAGAGGTTAGAAAAGTAGAGGCAGACAGAAATGTAGAAGAGAGATTGAGGACCCTGCAAGACAAAAGAAAACAAACAAAAAACAAAGACCACACAAACACTATTTGTGTTAAATAAGTCTATCCTGTGCATTGTAGAATGTTTGTTAGTACCCTTAGTTTCCACATACCAGATGTCATTATCACGTTACCCATCAGTCATGACAACCAAAAATGTCTTCAGACATTGTCAAATAACCCCTGAAGGCAAAATCACCCCCAGTTGATAACCACAAACCTAGACCAATGATTTATTGAATTGCTGACTGCTATATTGATTGCTTGAAGACTCTTCTTCAAATGTTGCCTTTATAGTAGTAAACTGTTAAGAGGAAAAATAAAGATAACTAAGGAAGGAAAAGAACTCCGCTCCTTCTTCATTTACTCACTCAACAAACACCTGTAGAATAAATAATGAACATTGTTACAGGTCACAACCCAAATTTTATGCTTTCCATTTTATTTAATATAAGTTGTTTGATTAATTTCTGTATCTCGAAGAAATTGATACCAGGATTGTTTCTTTTTTTAGTTTTATTTTTATATTCCCCATACAATTGCAACCCCTGTATTTTGACCCCAACCCCTTCTTTCCCCGCCCCACCCCCATAGTGTGTCTCTGGTTCATAGTTGTTTGTTGATTTTCATTTTTTCTTTCTTATAGTTATTCTTTTTCCTGGTCCCTTAGTTAGTTTTCTAGATTCCTGCTATGAGTGAGACCATCCGGTATTTTTCTTTTTCTTTCTGGCTTATTTCGCTGAGCATGATCCCTTCCAGCGCCATCCATGTTGCTGCAAATTGCATGTGTTTATCTTTTTTTGAATGTTGAGTAATATTCCATTGTGTATATGCACCACATCTTCTTGATCCAGTCATCTATTTTTGGGCATTTGGGTTGTTTCCAAAGCTTAGCTAGTGTAAATAGTGCTGCTATAAACGTAGGGGTGCAGGTGCTCTTTGGAATTAAAGTTTCTGTGTCCTTTGGGTAAATACCTAGGAGTGGAATTGCTGGATCATATAGAAGCTCTGTCTTTAGTAGGTTGAGGAATCTCCACACAGCTTTCCATAGTGGTTGGACCAGTTTGCACTCCCACCAACAGTGCAGGAGAGTTCCTTTTTCTCCACATCCTCGCCAACATTTGTTGTTGCTAGTTTTTTTAATATGTGCCATTCTCACTGGTGTGAGATGGTATCTCATGGTAGTTTTGATTTGCATTTCCCTGATGACAAGTGATGTTGAACATTTTTTCATATGCCTGTTGGCCATTTGCATTTCCTCTTCAGAGAAGTTTCTTTTTAGCTCTTCTGCCCATTTTTTGACTGGATTATTTTCTTTGTTGTTGTTGAGTCTCATCAGCTCTTTGCAGATTTTTGTGATCAGTCCTTTATCATTAGTGTTGTGTGCAAAAATTTTCTCCCAGCCGATGGGGTTTCTCTTTGTTTTGGTTATTGTCTCTTTTGCTGTGCAGAATCTCTTTAATTTGATATAGCCCCAGCTGTTTATCTTTGCCTTCACTGTCACTGCTTTGGGTGATGTGTCTGTAAAGATGTCTTTGAGGTGCATGTCATGTGGTGTTTCACCCATATTTCCTCCTATATATTTTATGTCTAGTTCTTTAATCCATTTTGAGTTGTTTTTTGTGTATGGTGTGAGGTAGTCAAGTTTCATTCTTTTGCAAGGAGCAACCCAGTTTTCCCAGCACTATTTATTGAACAAACTTTCTTTGCTCCATTGCATATTCTTTGCTCCTTTGTCAAAGATTAGTTGACCATAAATCTGTGGGTTTATTTCTGGGTTTTCTATATGGTTCCATTGGTCCGTGTGTCTGTTCTGGTTACAATACCATGCAGTTTTGATTATTATGGCTTTGTAGTATAGTTTGAAATCTGATCCCAGGATTGTTTCTAATCTAGGATCTTAACACACAAGCAAAACATTGTATATATGTCATTTTACTACAAATGTTTGGAATACTCACTGCTGATAACTGTTTTTGGTATTTACATTCTATCTGTGGGTGTAACAGTAAGCTGTTGCTACAATAATGCTGTATAACAAAGAACCATCAAATCTCAGTAGCATAAAACAACAGACATTTATTTAACTTGCATATCTCCAAGTTGGCCAGGGGTCGATTGATGTAGGCTGGACTCAACTTGAATACTCTTCTCTCTCTGTGTGTCCTTCATGCTTTTCCTCCTGTCAGCAGACTGGCCTAGGCATATTCTCAAAGCAATGGCTAAGGAACAAGAGACATGAAATCACATGAGATCTAGGCTCAGAACTGACACACCATCACTTGTGCACTCCTACTGTGTTTTCAGTCAAACACAGTATCACAAAACATGGGCCTCCCCAGTGGCGCAGCGGTTGAGCGCTGGGTTGCAAAGCTGCCCGCAGCCTCCGCAGCACCAGTTCAATCCCTGGCTGCTCTCCAGCCACCAGAGGAGGGTCCCACAGACCTCTCCTGCCGCCCACTGCTCCCCTCAGCAGTGTACTTCGGTCCTTCTGCCTGCTCTGCTCCCCTCTCTGGCTCTGGTGAATTCTCTTACCCTCCCACGCTTCTGACTGTACCCAGTGCTTGTATAAATAAATAAATAAATAAACAAACAAATAAATAAATAAATAAATCTTTAAAAAAAACAAGCCACAGTATCACAAAACAGAAAATAGACTCTAACCATGGAGGTGAGAGCTAAAATTTTACATGTCGAAGGACACTTCCTAAGTTAGTGAATACAATAGCAGGATGATAATTTTCAACAATGCAAAAGATTAAGTTATCAACCTCAGAGGGTTATTATTTCAACATTTTTACTAGAACATCAGCAATACCAAATTCATCTATATTAAGACAATTGATCCTAAAGAAAAACATTCAAGGCAGATGCCAACAAATGATTTTTACACTCATATGTCACACATTTTATGGCTATTTTTAGCAATTTTTCAGATGGCTTTATGTTCTCTATTTGTTCATTAAAGAAATTTTCTTTAAACATAACACTTCTTAAAATCAAGAAATGAACTTTCTTGAAAGAGAAACATTTCTTAAATCAAGAAATGATCCAACAGATTTAAATTTCTACGTTCTGTGTACACCAGGAGTAGAAATAATTGGATTATGCTCTCATTCATTACTATTTAAATATTCAGTTTCTGAGGTTATATTTTAGTGTTTTTATATTTTATTTAGGATACATTGATCCAGAAAATATCACAAACCCAAATCAATGGTTTATACCAATATTAAATATGCCATTAACATGTTTCCCAGAAAAGTTCAATGAGAAGTTGTCAGCAAACCTGCAGAGAAAGCCTTTATGCATTCAAAATAAATGATAAAATGACCAGAAATAACTTAAAATTTTTAGGATAATAAAGAGAAGAAAAGCAAATTGAAAATGTCTAGCTCTCTGCTTGGCAAATAAAAATTATTCCAATTTTCTTATGCCTAGAGCTGAAACAACACAAATTTTCTGCCATTTTCCCACAGCAATCACAAGGCTGTTCCTTTCATCTCTCTGACTTGGATGCTCACACCATGGTATCACTAACACCTGAGAGCCCTGGTCTGTAATGTCCTCATCACCGTGAGCAACAATGAGATCCCGCAGAGCAGCACTCTTAAAAAGCAGCATTGAAACATCAGCAGCTCAAATATAGAGAAGAAAAAGAAGATAGTGTATTTGAGACTACAGAGTTAATCTTTTTTTTTTTTTAATTTATTCGTGTACTAAACCATGGTTGCTACAGGCCAAGCCTTTGAAAGGCAATAAACGTTTCACCAGCTAGGATCTTAAAAATGAAGGAGAGAGTCTGGGTGTAGCCCAAGGAAGTAGAGTGAATGAGATCTTCTCATTCTGGGTAGTACTGGGAAGTCAAAAATGAGAGCATGTGTGGGAATGGCCTATGAGCACCATTCTGTTGAAGAGTTGGGAAAATACTTGTGGTAAAGGGTATATGAAATAAAGTTTGAGATTAGGAAGGACATGCTATTGGCGGGAAGCCATGAAAGCTGACAGCAGAGAGGGATCCAAGAACTTGAAAAGCAGACCAAAATCCCAGGTGTAAACTCGATCACTTATATTTGTCTGAAGTCCATTTTTGAAACTAATAATACATATTCATAATGATGACCCTGAAGTCACTCAGAAGCTATTAAATCATGTTCAATTAGTTCCTTTAAAGAAGTAAGATAAAGGAAATTCGTTCCTGGAAGTTTTTCTGTGAAAACATTGTTATATATTTAAACAGTTTTATTGAGGGTATAATTAACATATGATAAAATATACATATTTAAAGTGTGCACTTTGGGGAGTTTTGATTTACATATACATGGTGAAGACAAAGACTGACACACAAGTGTTGTTAAGATAATAAACACTTTCCCTCTGAAAGGGTCCTCATGCACCTTCAGAGTGCCTCCTGCATCCCACTGCCTCCATGATCCTGAGGCAACTACAGATCGACTTTCTATCACCGTAGATTAGTTTGCATTTTCCACAGTCATACACAAGTGGATTAATACATTGGTACCTTTTTTTGTTTGACTTTCTCTCTGCATTATTATTTTGAAATTCCTGTAAATTGTTGTGTATAGCAATAGTTTTATTCTTTGAAGTCGAGGGATAGAATCCCACTCTATGAATATACCACACTTTATCTGTTCACCCACTAATGGATATTTGAGTTATTTCCAGTTTGGGGCTATTAAAAGCCACACTCTTAGGAATAGTTGAGTGTAAGTCTTTGTATAGACACATACTTTCATTTCTTTTGCATTTATACCAAGGATTGGAATGAGTGCATCATGCAGCAGGTATATGTTTAACATTTTAAGAAACTGCTAAACTACTTTCCAATGTCACTGTCCCATTTTACATTTCTACAACAGTGATTGAGAGTTCAGGTTGCTCCACAGCCACACCAACGCACAAGAAAGACAATCATTTTCATTTTCTGCATGCTATGCTAATAATAAGTGTGCAGTGGTATCTCCATATAACTTTAATTCGTATTTTCCTCATAGCTATTGATGTAGAATGTATTATCATGTGCTTATTTGCCATCCTTCTATTGTTTTTGGTGAAATATCTTTCCAAATCTTTTCCCCATTTTTAATTGGATTTTTATTAACTTTTGAAAGATCTTTATAAATTCTCAATGCAAATCCTTTATCAGATATGTCATTTGCTAATATTTTCCTCTCACTCTATGGCTCATCTATTCATTTCTCTTAACATCGTCTTTGAAGAACATAAGTTGTTGACTTTGATGAAATCCAATTCAATTTGTTCTTTTGTGGATGTTTTTGAAGTTACACATAAGAAATCTTTGACTAATTTAAGGCCAGAGATAGTTTTCTCCCATGTTTTCTTTTAAAAGATTTTTAGTTTCAGTTCTTACTTCTTTTCTATTCTAGGTGCCTTTTATTTCTTTTTCTTGCCTTATTGCACTGACTAGAACATCCAAGTGATTAGAAGTTGATAACAAACAACCTTGTTTTGTTTCTAATATTAGAAAGAAATCATTTTGTCTTTTAGGATAATGTGGCTGTATGTTGTTCATAATACACTTCAAGAGATGAGAAAATTTCCCTTCAATTTCTAATTTGCTAAGAATTTTGTTTTAATCAGCAACAGATACTGAACTTTTTTCAAATGCTTTTTCTACATCTTTTGAAATAATCATATGTTTGTTATTTTTAAGTCTATTAAATATTTGCATTCCCGGATAAGTCTTACTTGACATCATCTACAATCTTACTATATCTGGGCTTAACTTGCTAAAATTCTGTTGATAATTTGTTATGCTCATGAAAAATAATGTTTTTGTCACAGCTGACCTCTGCTGGAGGAAGCTTAGCTGCCAGGTGTCAGATCAGTCAATTAAGGTCAAAGTGAAAGTGACAGTCAAGCCCATAGTCACCACGATGGTATAAGCAAAGGCTCGACGGGAGAAAATGCCAGCTCCCTCAATATTCCATTTTCTCCCCAGGATTGGTGCCCACTGAAGATGAGAGGTATCGGCAGAGACTGGGAAAACTGTCTCATTGCTGAGGGGGTCATATGCAAAAGACTGACATTTTATAGACCCAAAGAGTGAAGCTGAGAGAGAAGGGAATTAGCCAGGAGTGGGAAAGGACTAAGTACTGAGTCAGAGTAGGGAAGAATGTCAAATCCTCCCTCTTCCTCTCCCCATCCTAATAAGGAAGGAGATGTTGGCAGGGGTGGCAGAAGAGGGCATTGGCCAAAAACCCCCCAGTAAAGAGGCCCCAAAAGGAAGCACACTAGCACCTGGGCTAGGAACACGGCCATGCATAATAGCTTGGCCAGTCGGGGGAGCTCTAGTCCTTGTTTGCAACTCATCTCAGAGATAGCAGTGCTAGTCCAGTGTGGAGATGGCAGCTTCCCCATGAGGCCTGTTAGACAAAGCTATTGTAAGTTTCTTGATCAGGCCTGAACGGCCACCATTAGAATTTTGTCCAGGAGCCAGTCTACTCAGGTTTGTGACATTTTATTCTTAAAATGTTTTTGTCAGGCTTTGGTATGGTAGAATACTGTCCTCATGGAACAAGTCAGAACATGTTCTCTCTCCTTTATAATTTTCTCGAAGAGTTTGTGTATAACTGGTATTTTCTGTCTTAAGGTTTTGTTAGAATTTACGAGGAAAGTTATCTGGACCTGTATTTTTCTTCATAGGATGTATTTGCAACAAATTCATATTTATTAGTTACAGGGATATAGATTTAGGTTACCTGTTTCTTTTTATGTGAGCTTTGGTAATTTGCTTTTCAAGGATTTTGTCTTTTCATCTAAGTTATTGACTTTTATTGGAAAAAATATATCCCTGGTATTCCTTTATTATCTTTTACTGTGTCTACAGTCTGTGATGATATCTCCTCTCAGTGTTGCTCAGTCTCACTAAAGGGTTATCAATTTTATTGATTTCAATCAGTTTTTGGTTTTGTTAGTTTTTCCTCTGTTGTTCTACCTTCTATATCATCGAATTGTAGTTTGATCACCATTGACTCCTTATTCTACCAATTTTGGGTTATATTTAATCTTTTATGAATTTCTTAAAGTAGAAGCTAGGGTCATTGATTTGAGACTTTTATTCTGTTCTAGCATAGTTATTTAGTGCTATAAATTTCCCTGTAAATCGTGTTTATACTGTATCCCATAAATATTGATATATTGTGTTTCATACACTTAGTTCAAAATACTTTCTAATTTTCTCTCAGGCCTGTAAGTTAGTAAGAATTGTGTTTCATTATTTTCCAATTGTTTGGAGATTTTACAGATATAATTCTGTTGATTTCTAATTAAAAGCACTTATGGTCAGAGATCATACTTTGTATGACTTAATTTTTTTAAATATGTTGAAATTTGTTATATGGTCCAAAATATGGTTTGTCTTGGTAAATGTTCTGTGTACTCTTAAAAAAATTGTGTATTTTGATGTTATTAAGTGAAGCCCCTTAAATATCAGCTAGGCCAAGTTGGTTGGTAGGCTTGCTTAAGTCTTCTGTATTTTGACTATTTTGGTCTGTATGTTCCAGCAGTTTTTGAGAGATAGCTACTATACCTTCTAATTATAACTATGGATTTGTCCATTTATTGTTTTTCCTCTGTTTCTGGATAGTTTTGATTATGTCTTCAAGTTCACTAGTCTTTTCTTCTAAATGTCTAATCTGCTTTAGCTGCAACCTAGTATGCTTTTTATCTAGAACTTCAATGGGTCTTTTTTATATCTTTCATGTCTCTACTTAATATGCATAGCATATAGTTATTGCTATTTTAATGTCCTTGTCTAATAATTCTAGCATTTGTATCACTTTTTAATCAATTTCCATTGATTAATTTTTTAGATTATGATAGGCTGTATTTCCCTGTTTCTCTGCTGTTAACTTTTTGCTGGATGCCAGACATTTGCCTTATGTTGAACTTTGTTTTGGAACATAGCCAAATTGCTTTAAAAATGTCATATCTGCTTTTAAATTTTACTAGGCAGAACTAAAAAAGCATTTAGAACAAAACTTAATTTTCTTCTGCTACTAAGAGGAAATGCTTCTGAGTACTTCATTTGATGTCCCATGTATTGTGACATTTTCCACTCTGCTGGTGGGAATAGGCACTATTCCTTGTGCTATGTGAACCTGAGAAATTGCTCCCACTAATTATTTTGAGTGGTTCCTTCCTCCTCTTCAGTTGGTTTTTACATATGCATGAGATGAATACTCAAGGGGACCCTATATTGATATCCGAAATTCACTCTGTAGATCTTTCTCTTTTCTGGTATGTTGTCAGTCCTGTGAACTCTAGACCATTTGACCTACTGGACTTCCAATGTCAGCTCCTAAACACAAGACTACTGAACTCTGTCCTGGGCTCCCGTCTCTTCTCCACACCTTAGAAACTATATCAAAACAAGTTGGGGCAATTATATCATTCCATTTTGTTTATCATCTCTCAAAGATCATGGTTTTTCATTATCTCATGTTCAGTATCTTGAAAAGCAATGTTTCTTATATTTTGTTCTGCTTCATGTATTTTGTGCTACTTACCACCTTACTTCAGACAAGAGGGTAAATCTAATCATTATTACTCCATGACCAGAAGCAAAGATCAAAAAAAAAAAGCCTGTTAAATATTTTAATATCAACAAAATAGTTCTTTTAGTATAAGGTTATTTAAAAATAAATTTACACTACATGTAATTCTACTTTTTCCTCTATAATGCCAGATAAAGTTGTCATTGATCATGAGGCTGTCCAGCTATAAACACCAGAAAATAATGGACTCTGAACTAAGAGTTTTGTAGATCTAAATGCACATTTTCAAAGGAACAAGACGAGATCAATAAACAATTAACTTATTTGAGGTGTCAACATTTTATGTTACCAGACTGTTGAATCTGAATGTCTTCACTAAAGTAGTGCATTACAAAGACCAAGGAAGCCCTGCAGGTGGGCATATACTCCTTTTAGAGAGCCAGTCTCAGTTTAATTCATTTATTCAGCCAATATTTATTGAGCTCCTACTATCAGCTATCTACCAACGACAATTCAAGTCTCTGGAGATAGTGTGGGAAACAAAACAACCTTCATGAAACTTAGTGGGTAAAAAAGATAATAAACAAACATGAAACAGTTCTATTGAAAAACCTAAATCAGAGTAAAGAGTCTGAGGACTTCAGGGGGTTATATTTTAGAAGAAATTTTAAGGGAAAACCTCTCGGGGAGGTTATAATGAATTTGAATGAAGGAAGTCATGCAGAACTCTAGAGAAGAAAATTCCTGGGAGTGTAAACAAATACAAATATCCTGAGGCACAAATGAAGTGGGCTTATTTAAGGATCTAATCTAAAATCAGCAGTAACTAGAAGCCACTTAGTTTTATTTACCTATATTCATTAATTTTTCATGTAATAAATACATATCAAACATTTTGCTCTATGTGTGGATGCGATGAAGAGTTGCCAAAAATCTCAGAAACACAGTTTATTGGGAGTGGCTCCAATATATAAATAACAAGCAGTAATTGCAAAAATGGGGATAATGGGGCTTCAAATTTAAGGGACTTAAGGGTGCATTAAGTCTAGAAGGTTCAGGCCACTGAGCCATGTCTGACAAGCTCACTGCGCCCTATTCATGAGATAGGCAAGGAGTGTGCTAAGAGGTGGGAGATGTGAGGGGCAACGTGACTTGTGTAAAGACAAGAAGCAGCTGTTAAAGAGAAAAACAATTTTGAACGAACAAAGGGCATGCTAATCAATCCTTTGGTCCTTCCCCTCTGGATTCACGCCCAACTTCCTTGGAAGAGAGATAAAGAGCTGTATTGCTGAAATCTCTGTAAGAAACTGGAGTCCCAAGTCATGCTGCTTGAAGAATAGTTCACACTGGGTCCCCCTCACTGGGGTGACTACTGGAGTGCATGGTAAACAAGGAATGAAGCAGCCAAAGCCAGCGTGGAAAGAGACCCACAACAGACTAGACCAAGAATCAGAGCAGCCCCCTGGGGCCGAGACCTTGAGAGGAAAAATGCTGTTACAGCCAATAAGGCTGTGCTTACGAACACAAGGGACATCCCTAGAGACTAAAGTTAGCCCCTGAATTTTTCCTGATGCAAATATGTGGCTTTGGAATGAAATATACTTTGTTATAATCGTGCATCAGCCACTTACTAGGAGTGTTATCATGGACAAATTACGAAATCTCCCTGGACCTCA
The DNA here is from genome assembly GCF_964194135.1 of Talpa europaea. Lineage (NCBI taxonomy): Eukaryota > Metazoa > Chordata > Mammalia > Eulipotyphla > Talpidae > Talpa > Talpa europaea. Next base: position 50,790,609 of record NC_140071.1, on the reverse strand, counting down.
TTTTTTACACCTGTTAAATAGGGATAATATTATCATTGCTAGGCCTCCCTGGTGGCGCAGGCGGTTGAGCGCCATGCTGTGAAGCTGTCCGCAGCTTCTACAGCGTGGGTTCGATCCCGGCCGGACAGCGAGAATCCCACATGGCGCAGCAGATCTCCCTGTCTCACCCTCTGCTCCCCTCAGCAGTGTTTGGTCAGCCGGCCTGTCCTGTTCCCCGCTCTGTCTCTGGTGAATCTTCTCACCTCCCGCGCATCTGGCCTGTCTCCCGGTTCTTGTGCAAATAAATCTTTAAAAAATATATGTATCATTGCTGGTGTTAGGATTGGTAGAGGTCTAAAAAGCATATGGTAAATGCTTAAACGATGGTAGCTATGTGATGATGATGATCATCATCATCATCATCATCATCATCATCACAATGACGACAGTAACCCCTGAATTTTAAGATTCCTGAAATTCTCAAAAGTTGGTGAGTAGAGATCAAATTAATACTGCTTAGAAGCTGTCACTAGGATTCAGTCCTGCCCTCAATGTCTTGTTCCCTGGAAAGCATGGGATAACATTAAAACTGAGGGCATGACTTTAAGCAATTTATTTAAGCTCCTTGAACCTGTTTTTTCCTCTGTGTAGCAATATTAGTGATATATGCCCTTCATCCACAATGCAATTGTGACGAACTTTCCTTCCAATGATGGACAAGGAAATCACTTTGTAAAGAACTCTTCACATATCACTGATCTCCAGCTGCCATCCCCTACCAGCTCTGCTTTGTGTAACTCTCGAGACTGAGAAAAACTCATTTTCAAGTCTGGAAGATACAGCTGCCCAGAGTTCATTCCTGTATGACTAGAAGATTCTAGAAGGCACCTGCTAAGGCCACCCCATGTAGAAGCTCCTAGCTTCTGACTTATGTTGCTGAAGGGACCGAAGGTAAATAAATATCTTTTTCCTGCTGTTTTGCTGTATTTACTTCCTGTTGCCTAACTACCTCCTCCTAGCACCAGTAATAGCCTTTGAGCCCTTGAGCATATTTATTTTCCATCTGCTCCCTCCCTGGTAGCAACAACATTAATGCACCCCTAAAGATCCAGGTTCTAGAAACTATAATCCAGAAAAACACTGAAAATAGTAGCGGGATCATTTTCTTCATTAGATTATCACACACTGAATGGTGTGACTCCAGTCCTCAAAAGCCATCAAACCCTCACCTTACCCAGGTGCATACATGCCAAAGGTAACCTCAGTCATGTTCCAGACCAGAGGGAAGAAATAGAAAGAGACTTCCTTAGGAAGTGTCTCCGACTAACTGCCTGTACGTGTTCCGAGCACAGGGGGAGCCCCAATGAATGCATTTTCCTGTTCTTCTCAGTCCATCCCCACCTCTGTAGATTTCCATGAAATAAAGACCCCTGTCCTAAGACTCATCAGAGGCAGTGAGAAATGAATATGCTTCATCATGTGCTGAAGCATGGAATGAAAGGCCAACACTGATTACCTGAGAAGCAAGTGAAATCCGAATATAACTGAAACATCACAAAAGGGAGAAAGACTTGCATTCTAAGCAAAATTAAAATTTAGAATTTGAGAAGGAAACATTGAAGAAATAAAAACAATAAGGGAGAATGTGAGACGTTAGACATTTGAAACATGACAGAAGGGACAATGAGCTAAAAAGAAACTGATGTTTATACAATTAGAAGGAAGCAGTAAAGGTGCTCTGTAGCTAATGGGGCTATAGCTAATGGGGCTGTAGCTAATGGGGGGAGGATATACAGAAGGAAAAACAGGATGATAGAATTCATGAACAGAGGACCTGAGAATAGTGGACTTTGGAATGGAATATAGATTTGGAGTCAGAGTAGGCAGTCATTGTTCTTTGCAATCATTCACAATTGGAATAGCAGACCGCTTTCTCCAAAAGAAGGTGGGCTTAACTTTGAATAGGAGGGATTTAGGATAGACATTAGAAAAGATCCTGGGTATAAGTGTTGTGAGAAAAATGTGGAAACCCTATCTCTGAAGGTATTAGGAAATAATACCTTTGGTAGTGACTTAAGGACAGACCTGGAGACCTGAACTTTCAAGGACACATTCATCCATATGCAACTGTGATTCTGGGTTCAGTTTTCACCAGTTGAATTCCTTCTTCATAGTATAACATACAGGGATTTTTGTTATTTTCTGGGTTTACCTGGTCTTGTTTAGCTTCTTAAATTTAGTCCATGCATCTCGAGTTCTCCTTAAAAATGTTCCCTCTAGATCTTCAAGATCAGCGCCTGACATTTCTCTCTGTGTCCCTGGACAGCACTGTGCCTGGCACACAGCTCATATTTGATGAACAGTCCCTGAACAGCCTTCACCTCTCAGAAGTGAAAACAACTACTACAATGAAATAAAATGAGGGTCACAGAAATCTCAGCAACATCAAAGGAGAAACTGCTTTTATAAATAAATAAATAAATAAATCTTTTAAAAAAATTCACAAGGCAGAGAGTTCACTAATTCTGAGCTCTTACAATTGCCAGTACTGACAGGGGAGAACTGACATATCAGGGTCCTGTTGTCTGACTCAGATTCAACTTTATTGCATTCTCAAATGCTCCAATCTGGAGTGTCTACACACTCCAGACATAAGAAGACAGACATAAGAAGATTCCTGACATCCTAGAAGGTGAGAGAGGGCTCTTCCCGAAATGGGTAAACAGCACTTTCTTCTGACCCCAGCTCCATATGCAGGTCAGGCAATAGCCTTGTTATGCAAAGGCCAGTAGTTTACCTATCAAGATTTTGTAATATCTGCATATCAGCTGTTCATAGCATGTCATTATTTAATATTTGTCTTTACACTGCTTTTAAGCAAACTACCTTTGGCTTTTTGCACACACTGATCCTAAATAATATTTGAAAATTGTTGCTTTATGTACTGTCACATTTTTTCCCAAATGTACCTTAAATTAAACCTATTATTTTAAAAATAAGATACATATGAATGTACTACCCAGTATTAGCCCCAACGGTAGAAAATTCTACCCAAGATCACATTTCAGGCTATATATAGCTTGGCCATTCTTAATCTCTTTTCCTCCCCACCAAGCTACCACATAGATGCCATTCACATGGCCAGCTCACTCCCATGTAGTCTGAACTTCTGGGCACCTTCTAATAGAAAATCTGGAGCACCACTCTACTTTTATTTCTTTCGAGAATAGATTAAGATGCAAGTTGATTGAGCATAATTATAGGGATAACTATGAAATCACTAATTCAAGGATCATAATACCTTCTGCCTAGAGCTGTTGAGAGGTTAACATGAAAAAGTGAAGCATTTAATGCATAGCAAGTACTCAGTAATTTGTTCCTATTGTGTTTACATGAATTACTCACCAATTTTGGTGAATTTTCCTCGAAAAAAGCTGGTGTGAACTCATTCCTGTGGTTACTATGTCTGAGAATGCCGGCTACCATTCACACAAACAGGAACTGCTCCAAAAAAGTTGGTGTCCAAGGTGATCCTAGTAATTGACACTCTTCCCTCTAGTAGAAAAAACAATAGTAATAAAAGCAATTAATTTATATTGCTGTCAATATTTAGTGCTAGCAGGATAATTCATTTTTATGAATCCAGTTGGTGTGAAATGATTTCTGTGGTTTTAACATGCATTTTCCTATTTTGAGGTTGACCATCTTTGATATTACCTTTTGGCAGTTCCTCATGTGAAATGCCTGATCACATAATTTGCCCAGTTTCCCAAGAGACTGTTCTTTTTAAAATTGATTTCTAGGAGATCTTTACATATTCTGAATACTTATTCTAGATGAGTACATATTTTATACACATCTTCTCCCAGTCTGTGGCTTGTTATTTAAATGTATTTACTTTTTATAGAGTTGTCTTAAGTCTCACATAGGCAAAAAGGTCAAACTTTTATGACTTGTACTTTTTCATCTTGATTGTAACCCTTTTTCCTAACCCAAATTCTTAAAAATATATTCTTTTACTTCTACTGAAAACAGCTAGGTTTTAACAGTCCTGCTTATTTATGGTTACAATTTTAGGGTTTGGAGAAGCTGATAATAAGTAGAATTTTGGCTAGAAAAGGGGGGAGAATAATCACATTTCATTTGCTTCACGCAATATGAAAATGTATATCATAGTGCACAATCCATACTAGCTCTGCAGTGCTCCCACTGTCCAGGCCTATTTGAATCCCATTCCTAGACCCATGGTTGTAGAAAGAATGTGAAAATAAAATAGAATAAAAGAACTAACCAATTTCCTTGAATGGGTATATCTTAGAGTGCACATCACGGATTTGCAAGAACTTCAATAACTTGAGAAAGAGACTCTAATACCAAGTCCACTAAGGCTACAGGGATGGGTATATACTTGAGTTCAGTAGAATAACTGGTGGAAAGAAACTAATTCTAAACTATTTCTCCATACTGCTGGGCATGCATCCTTGAAGTGCGGGGAATCATTTCTCCAAGTTAAATTTCATCTGTAATTTGTGGGCCACCCAGCTTATAGCCAGAAGTTTTTAAGACAATTGAAGATCATGCTTAAAATTCTTAATGTTTTGTGGTCTCAACTTCCTCAGGGTGATGATTTCTCAACAATGATGATAAAATGCCATAAATGCAAGACATAGCTGAGCAGGCTCTATTAGAAGCACTATTAGAGAACCATGGTATTAGTTTAGAGTCCTCAATTATATCACAACTTACCTCCTCTGTATAGCAGGAAGATCATATGTGCTGCCAAGGTGTTTCATTGGTCAAAGATACTTGATAACAACATTCTATGCTTCTAGACACACCCCTGTAAGTAATGTGCTCTAAACCCCACCTGGTGAGAAAATAAACCATTTTTTTTTAAAGATTTGTTTATTTATGCATACAAGAACTGGGGTATGGCCCAGAGGTGCGGGGGGTGAGAGGATTCACCAGAGACAGAGTGGGGAGCAGAACAGACAGATTGACTGAAATACCTTGCTGAAGGGAGTAGTGGGTGAGACAGGAGAGGTCTGCTGCACCATGTGTGTTAGCTCCCTGGCCAGGATCGAACTTGTGCTACAGTGTCTGCAGATAGCTTCATAGTGCTTAGACTTAAACCTTTGCACTACCAGGGAGGCCCCAAACAACCCATTATTGTCCAAGAGAGAGGAGAATGGGACCTCATCAGGGAAGCTGACCAAGTCTACTACTGGGTATTGTAGCATTCTTTTAAGTCATAAATTCCAAATACTTTGGAAAGTAGAAGTACTCTGCACATGCCAAGCATATATGTTGATTCAGAAGACAAAGAACAGAGATCACATCTTCAGAGGGTAGTCTCCAGCACAATTTTAAGCAAGCTAGCCCACTTATTCCATCATTCTTCTAACAGATCTGTAGTGCCACAGCCTTGCCCAGAGAGAGACTATTACATCAGAAGCTGGTGCTAAAATAAAAATCAGCAGCAAGAACACTGAAAACCAGTTTTGCGAATGTCTTCAGTCTGAGCTGCTGAAAGACTTGTATTCTTTTATTGGGCCTTAGAGAGATACTGTACTTATATATTTGAATTCAATTAAATTCAAAAATACCAAAAATTTTTCCCTTTGGAACCAAAGCAAGATTTTATCACTTGGAATGAGAAACTGTTTGATGTATTGTATTTTAAGAGAGATACTAGGTAACTCCTGGTTTCTGCTTTAGCCGTTTTGCAACAAACACAATTTTCTTACTATGCTTATCAGCTCTAATTCTATGATATTTAAGATACTTGTCTTTCTGTGGATTTTCATGTATAAACCAACTTAAAAGGGCGTTGAGGGACAGCTGGAGAGATGTGTTTTTATAATCTTATTAGGATTCTGAGCATGGGCTTCCTTCTTTAAATCCCTTTTTCCTAATTTAGAATCAATCACCTTTTCCCTCTCGATAAAGATGTGTTTTTTCCTCTCTGACCTGTCTAGAATGTAAAGCTATATGATGACTATCTCTCCCTTATGGAGGGAAGAAATGATTCCTTTTTATTTTTATTTTTTTAAGATTTATTTACTTATTTATACAAGCACTGGGTATAGTCAGAAGTACGGGAGGATGAGAGAATTCACCAGAGCAGGGAGCAGAGCAGGCAGACTGAAGTACACTGCTGAGGGGAGCAGCGGGTGCAGCAGGAGAGATCTGCGTGCCATGTGGGACCCTCCCCCAGCAGCCAGGGATTGAACTGGTGCTGCAGAGGCTGTGGGCAGCTTCGCAACCCAGCGCTCAACTGCTGCGCCACCGGGGAGGCCTATGATTCCTTTTTATATGTGTATATGTACACACACACACACTCCCCACAGGCTTAAGGGTTCTGCTTAATAGAAAATGAGAAAAGCAACTCTTTTAGAGGGCTTAAAATCAGATTTTTCATCCTAAACCATAAAATCACATCTTCTCCATTGCTCCAACAGTACTGTTTTGGTTAAGGAATTTTCCTTTTTTCCTCCCAGTAATCTAGAGCATGAGGCTTTACCCATGGTATTGGGCCTCTGTTTACCCATGGTAAATATCACCATGGTATTGGTGATAGAGTCAGAACATCTGGGTTCAAGTCTTGGTTTTCCACTTGTTGGCAGTGGTGAAATTTACAATTGTGAGGCAGGAAGTGCACATGATGCTGCCTCCTTTCTTGGACTCTTGTTAAGGTCACACAAAGTGCATTGGTCAGACACACACATAACAGGTACAGCATGATACATACAGGGAATACTGAGAAAAGCATCATGCCTGAGAGTGAGGAGCCTGGGTCTGCAGATATGTGCTTATTTTGGAATCCCAGCTCTGCTACAAACCAGCCATGTGATCTGAGAGGGCAGTTACTTGACTTTTCTGTCTTAGTTTCCTCACCTGTGTAAAGGAGATGTTGATAATGACAGTACCTATATCACAGGGCTGTTGGGAGAACCACCTGAGTTAACACTGGGATGCTCTTGGCACAGTGCTTCGACCCCACAGTGCTTGATAAAAGTTAGGATTAAATTAAGCCCTTCCTTTTGTTTTGCCCAGTAGTAAATTCATCATCAGATCTTATCAATTCTTTTTTTTTTAAGAGGCATGTTTATTTATTTATTTGTTTGTTTGTTTGTTTATTTATTTGTTTATACATGCACTGGGTACAGTCAGAAGCACGGGAGGGTGAGAGAATTCACCAGAGCCAGAGTGGGGAGCAGAGCAGGCAGAAGGGCCGAAGTACACTGCTGAGGGGAGCAGCAGGCGGCAGGAGAGGTCTGCGCGCCATGTGGGACCCTCCTCCAGTGGCCGGGGAGCAGCCGGGGATCAAACCAGCACCGCAGAGACCGCGGGGAGCTTCGCAACCCAGCGCTCAACCGCTGCGCCACCAGGGAGGCCCTCAATTCTTTTTTCCAGAATGATTTCTTCTTCCCATTTGCACTACCCCTGTTAGGGGGAAATGGTGTCCTGAGCTAATCCCATACAGGCTTTGTGGACCCCACCCCCACTCCAGACTAAAGCCATCAGGACATTGGGAAAGACAAATCCCATCACCACCAAAGGGAGGGTGGCTGGGACCTGAGGGTGGAGTTGGGCAGCCAGGTTGGATATAAAAACCAAACACGTGGGCCTTGGGGGGCTCGCTATCACTCCCCTCCTGGCTTCACGGCTCCTGGCTCCGCAGCCAGCTCTCAGAGTGCCATTTTGGGATTCCTAATCGGCGGATCGGGTAGGACTCATTTAAAACTTTGTCTCCCACTTTTCTCCCGGAGCTGTACATTTCCTCATTTCCCCTTCCCTTGTAAATAAACCTTTTATTAACCTTTCGCGTGTGCCTGCAGTAGAGCATTGATAAGTCCTTTTAAGCGCGCGGGTGAGGACCCACAGTCAGGCACCCCATTTTGTATCGGGGTTACTCTACAACACCCCCAGTTCAGACTTGTATTGTCCCATTCTTTGGCCACTGAACATCGACATTGCTGGACTTTTTATTCTTCCTTCTTATTCTTTTTTTTTTTTTTTAATTTATTTATTTTTTAGAGGCATGTTTTATTTTTATTTATTTATTTGTTTGTTTGTTTTGTTTATACATGCACTGGGTACAGTCAGAAGCGCGGGAGGGTGAGAGAATTCACCAGAGCCAGAGCGGGGAGCAGAGCAGGCAGAAGGACTGAAGTACACTGCTGAGGGGAGCAGCGGGCGGCAGGAGAGGTCTGCGCGCCATGTGGGACCCTCCTCTGGCGGCCGGGGAGCAGCCGGGAATCGAACCGGCGCTGCAGAGGCTGCGCACAGCTTCGCAACCCAGCGCTCAACCGCTGCGCCACCGGGGAGGCCCTCTTCCTTCTTATTCTAATCCCTCTTCTACCCTCACCAAGATGGTTCTCACTAAACATTACTTTGAGCCAATCATTTACATGCTTCAAATTCTCAGTTACTTATAAAATAGTTTTAATACTTTAGATTACATTGTTAAGACATTTTATAAATTAAGCTCCCTGTCCTTTGCAACCATCTCTCTCAGCTCTTTGAGTGTCTGTCTACTGGAGCAAACCAGTTACACCTCATTCTTGAACATAACTTGATTTCATGTCACTCTGTTGTTATTCATTCTTTCCCTCTTGCTTAGGACATACCCCCTCTGGGCTACCTAGTGATAAACATGTGAATAGTGGTTAAGAGTTCCAGCTTGGATGTCTAATGGGCCTCTATTTACCTCCAGGCTCCACAACTTCCCAGCCATGTGACCCATAGGGCAACTTTTATTCCTATCTGATGTGCTTAGCAAGGCACTCATTACAGTAAAAAGAAAATCCACTTTACAAAGATAAATCTATTGACTCAGGGAGGGTTACTTCATGATTAATTGGTGTTTTACTGAAATATGTGAACCAGAACTCAAAACAAGATTAAAATTTTTCTTCTCTTTTACTCCAATACATTTTCTGTTTTCTTCTAAAAGCAGCAGATCCACCAGGAACCTCATCAGAAATTGACAACCTTCTACTTACTTTCAAGGTTAATTCCTTTTTTAGGTTCTTAATCTGCACAAAGCTAATCTAATTATCACCTGAGGACAATGACCTGGCTTTCAGATTAGCAGCAACATAACACACAGGTAACAGCTGTAGGACAGAGAGCACAGCTGTCCTGGGGAGGTGAGGAGTGTCAAGCTCAGGACATAGCAGAGGTAGGATAAAGTCAATAAGAAATGAGGTAGGCCAGAGAACAGTCAACAGTCAGGAAGGGAGAACATGGAAAGTGTGAGTGAGTACATGAGTACATGAGTGAGTGCAAAAGTTGTTACAGGGCAACCCCGATATACAACGGGTTGCCTGACTGTGGGTCCCAACCCGCGTGCTCAAAAGGGACTTATTAATACTCTACTGCAGGCACAAACAAAAGGTTAATAAAAGGTTTATTTACAAGGGAAGGGGAAATGAGGAAATGTACAACTCAAGGAGAAAAGAGGGGAAAAAAAGTCTTAAATGTGTCCTACCCATTTCACCACCTGGAATCCCAATGGCACTTGAGAGCTGGCAGAAAGCCAAGAACCAGGAGGGCAAGAGAGAGCATGACCCAAGGCCCACATGTCTGGTTTTATACCAACCCTAGCAGCTTAACTGCGCCCTCAGGTCCCAGCAACCCTCCCTTTGGTGGTGATGGGATTTGTCATTTCCAGTATCTTGATGGCTTTGGTCTGGAATGGGGGTGGAGTCCACAAAGCATGTATGGAATTAACTCAGGACATCTTTTCCCCCTAACAAAGTGAGTGCCTCAAACCCTTCTAAATTCTAAATTTTCTTTTTTGTCCAAACACTCAGGGTTTTGGGCAAAGTTAGCTGCAACCTCAATGCACAGAAACAACTTTACATCTAGGTCTGCATGTCTCCCTGTCTCTGACCTGGAATTCCATGACAGGCTCCTCTTCCTCTATCCCTCCCTCATCCAGTCACCTCGCCATTCTTTCCTGCTCCTAACCCCCTTCTTACTCTCCCTCCCTCTTAACTCTTCCCTTTCAACTCCCATTCCAACATTGTTTTTTAAAAGGCCCCAATATTCCCCTAAAATATTTTGTTCTATCTTAGTTCAACCAGTGATCCTCAAACCCGGGTACACACTAAAAGCTCATGGGAAACTTAAAGTCTTGCCCCTGCAGAATCTGACTCACTTATTCTGGGGTTGAGCCTGGCATGCTTGGCTTGTTTGCTTGTTTCAATCTCTTTAGGTGACTTCACTGGGTATCCAAGCTTGAGAACCCCTGCCTTAACTGAAAACCGGGTTCTCCCCTGGCAAACACACTTCCTTTGCCACTCACTGAAGATTACATATTCTCCACCTGACAAGAAAAGGAGTCAAATTCAGGGCACCCAAAAGACAAAAAAAGCATCTCTCTCCCTGGAGGCACTTTATTTACACATCCTTCTCTCCTGTGCTCTACCATCACCCTGTGTGCCTGAGTAACTTCTATATCCTTTTAGGTCCAACTAAAACATCACCTCCTAGAACCTTCTAGAAGTCTGCCTCGGCAGCTGGGTGATCTTGGTACTACCCTGACTGAGTGCTATACCCTGCCATAGCCATCATGGCCCTGTGCATAGTAGCTGATTACTTCCATGTCTGTCTACCTCAATAAACTTTGAGTTGTGAATAGGAATTATGTCTTCTTCATTGCTGTGTCTCCACAATGCAACTTAGCCAATGTCTGGCATATGGTTGGCATTGAATAAGTACTGTGAGCAAAGCAGAAGAGGCTAGAGAAGGAATATGAGAATGAAAGGAGGAAAGAAAACTCTCTTCTACTGTCATCCTCCAGTCTCCAAGCATAAAATTGGCTTTTTTAGCGTATTTGGGGATGTAAAGATACAGTACAGAAAGTAAAAATCCAAGACACTCTCCATTTTTAGAAAAAAAATAATTTAATTACAGGGAAGTTAGCCCATATATGAAAGCATTTTTAAAATATGCTATGGTCATATACGACAGTGTTACTTATCTCCAGATTCTAAACCATCTGTGACCCAAATCTTCCCTGACAATCCCATATACTACCCTCAGTGGTTTTGATGGGAAGGATAATGTCCCTGCTAAAAGACGGGCAAACCCAAACCCAGGAATCTGTGCTATGTACCTTCCATAGCAGAATGGAATTTGCAGATATGAAGGATTTTGAGATGTAGAAATTATCTTGGATCACCCAGGCAGGCACAGTGGCCTCCAAGAGTGCTTTAAGTAAAGGAGGGAAGCAGGAAACTCAGTGTTGGGTGTAGCATAAGAAAGACTTGACCAACAATTGCTGGTTTTGAAGATAGAGGAAAAGGTAAGGAACATAGGCAGACTCTCGAAGCTGGCAACAACAAGGGGATGGGCTCTTCCCTAGAGCTTCCAAAAGAATTACAATCCTGTTGACAACTTGATTTTAGCCCAGTCAGAGCCATTCAGAATTGTATAATAGATTTCATTGTTTTAAGCCAATAAATGTGTGGTGATTTTGTTACAGCAGCAATAGAACTGTTCCTATTGCACTGACGGCAGAACTGTTCCCAGAGTACACTCACACCTGTTGGGCATGTTTTCTGTTTTGCCACTTCTTCCACAGTTATTATAATCACTGAGAGTCATGATGATGCCCTTTGTCCAACCCTCAAAATGAAAGAAAATAAGCATTTGTCACCCCCAAACTATACCACCCAGTCTCAATCACACTGTGATCAAACATAAAGTAAGAGCCTGGGGAAATGCACGAATCTATTCCTTGGACCTAGAAAAAAATTAGGATTCATGTTTTTAAAGATTTATTTATTTATGCATACAAGAACTGGGGTGTAGGCCAGAGGTGCAGGAGCCTGAGAGGAATCACCGGAAACATAGCGGGAAGCAGAACAGGCGGACTGACTGAAATACACTGTGTGGGAGACAGAAGAGATCTGCTGCACCATGTGTGTTAGCTCCCTGGCAGGTACCAAACTCCTCCCCCTTGCGCCACAAGGGAGGCCCCAATTAGGATTCATTTTTAAAGTGATGGCCCAACTTTAGAAAATAGATTAGCTATTAGCTATACATATTTATTTCTATCATTCAAATAATCATTTTAAGATTTGTAATCACTTTTTCATTTGCTTATAGAGTGAATTTATGAATACTTGTATACACAGGTTCTCCCTCCCCCCACAATGAAAGGCTCATGATACTTTTCAGTTTCTTACCTCTCAATTTCATGAGTTTGTACAATTTTGAAAATATGTTATTATTATGCCTACAAATTTCTAAGAAATAAAATAGAAAAAAAACTAGAGTGTTCTTCTTTGCTGTCCTGAAGTCCATATCAATCCTTCTGCAGCTCTGTCTCCTTGAAAAAGCTTTATGTTGGCCAGGAACAAGATTTCCTTTTGACAACAAATCAATGCTGTTGCTAGCTGATTGTGACATAGGTAGAGCAACCTCCAATCAAAGAGAAGCTCCAGAAGTCTGATTGTGTCAGCCCAGTATAAATAAGGGTGTCTCCCCCAACTTGTAGGCCCGTCTCCTCACCATCAGGGACCATAATGAGGACAACATCTACAATGGCCCGATTCATCACCAGAAACACTAGGTGCATCAGAGGACATCCGATCCGAATCACCAGAAAGAAATCATATCTCAACACCAAGTTTGGCCATAGAAACTACTCACTGTATGTAAACAGAGTCCTCAAGGAAGTGGTTCCCCAGAGCGGCATATCTTTCCAAACCTTGGACATCATGAACACCCTCATCAATGGCATCTTTGAGCGCATTTCTAAGGAAGCCTGTAACATGATGTATTTCAGAAACCGTTGTACCCTCACCCCTGAAGATATCCAGAAAGCAGTATATACGCTCTTTCCTGGGAAACTAGCTAAGTATGCCGTGGCTTTTGGAAGTGAAGCTGTCCAAAGATATGTCCACTCTTAAACGACATGCTCCACCTTAATTAAATCTTGGGGAAAGTAAATCTACCCAAATGATCCTTTGTGTTGAATTTACTCTTCTTTCTTGTAACATAGTGATAGTCTGTGGTATTTTCTCTATTTCTCTTATCTCTAGAGAAGAATTACTTCCTTGCTATTTTACCCTCTCACATTTTGACTATTTAGGTTTTCCTGACTGCTACTCCCTGCTTGTCTCCCACCCAGAACTCATTTTCCTTATGAATGTGTAAATCTCATATATAGTCAATGCTTATTATATCATTAAGGTTTTGTTAACTATATTCAGGACAATTAACCCAGCTCCTTTGGCACTTAGGTCACACTGACTTTCAATTATTGAAGACAACCATTTTGGTCAGAAGTATAACAGCACTGATGCAGCTTCAACAAAAAAGTAGTTTCTAGAGCAAACTACCCTCAACCAATTTCTTTCCTTAATGAAGTCTCTATAGAGAATGTTGATGATTTCCTTTTTGTGATAATTCTTATTTCCTGAAATTCAACAAGCTCAGTTCATATCCATGTAACTTAACTTTACATTTACATTTAATTTATTTTTTCATTTAGATTTGGTTCCTTGGGATTATTGTTCTACATTTAAAACATAATAATAACACCGATGTACTTACTGGTCAATTTATAAACTTTAAGAACTTTATAAATATCATTGGACATGTTCCCCAATCCCATCTTCCTTGTTCACTATCCTAAGTTTTGTTTCGTTTCTATTGCCACCTATATATGTATTTCCCACATTACGGGTTTAATTTACTCATTTTGTAATATCAGCGCTATATTGTCTGTGTTGTTCTGTGTCTGCCTTTTTCTTAGTGTTGTTTCAAAGATTTGTACCTGTGGATATATACAGCTCTAGTTCATTCTTTTCACTCCTCTGTGCTATAGCACCATGGAGGTAATTTGGTGAATACACCAAATGGTGTGAATACACACCATGGAGGTAATTTGGTAGTCCAAGCATCATGCTTTGAGGTTTGGGGTACTTAGGTGAAGAGGGGAGAATGCCTTCCAGAAGAACCATAATATCTTCACTGGAGCCTGGTCTACTGCTGATAAGCGACTTGAGGGTTCTAGATTTCTCTTATTGTCCTTCTCTCCCTTCTAACTTCCATGGGTGGGAAAAGGGTGTTTTTGGTAGAGCTTAGTTTGCATTCTCAAGTGGCAGTTTCATTATTTAGTATGCAAGGTGGAACATCTTTAGCTCTCATTTTCTATACTCTAAAGCTTTACAGACATATAAAAGGGTGTGGAGATATATTTGTAAAACATCACCTTTTCCCTAGTGGCTGAAAGAAAAAAAAAAAAAAACACAAATAAGATTTGCCTTTCAATCTCCCCTGGTGGCGCAGCGTTTAAGCTGCTGGGCTGCGAAGCTGCCTGCAGCCTCTGCAGCGCCAGTTTGATCCCCAGGCGCCAGGCGAGGGTCCCACATGGCGCGCAGACCTCTCCTGTTGTGCCCCCTGCTGCCCTCAGCTCTGTGTTTCAGCATCAGTCTGCCTGTTCTGTTCCCCGCTCTGGCTCTGCTGAATTCTCTCACCCTCCCGTGTTCTGACTGTAACCGGTGCTTGTATGGATAAATAAATAAATCTTAAAAAAAAAAAAAAAAGGCCAGAGTTTCCCCTATTTCCTGCCAATCTTTCCCAAAGGAAACCCATTGGGATCACTGGGGGCTTAGAAGGAAAATAGAATTCTGACTCATCTGTGGTTCCTTTGTAACCTCAGATCTTCAATGTGATCACTTTCAAATTTAAAAAATAATCAGGTGGAGTATTTTTACTATACTGGTAATAATTCTACGAAATATCTACATTCTTAGCACCTACACTTCATTATAAGTGGTGACTTTTTCTTTTTGTGTCGTTGCTCTGACTTCAGTCCTATAATACAGCTCGCCGATTTTGTGAGGGAGGGAACAATAGATGGTTTTGGTACAATTAAAAAGGGAGTTTCAGGCCTCCCCCTGTGGCACAGACAGTTGAGTGCAGTGCTGTAAAGCTGTCCACAGCTCCTGGAGCGCTGGTTGGATCCCTGCCGTCAGGTGAGGGTCCCACATGGCGTGGCAGACCTCTCCTGTCTCACCCGCTGCTTTCCTCAGCAGTGTATTTCATCAGTCTGCCTGTTGTGTTCCTGCTCTGTCTCTGGTGAATCCTCTCACCCTCCTGCACATCTGGCCGGTACCCTGGTTCTTGTATAAATAAATAAATCTTTAAAAAAAAGAAAAGGGATTTTCTTCTACATATACAGAGGATTGAAACAGGCTGTTCTAGGTGTTTCTCATTTAGGACCCACTGTCTCTCTAGAGGTTGCCTACTCTAAATTCTTCTCAGAGTTCCAGGAAATAGAACTGATAGGTCTATTGGATTCCACTTAGCTGGAGTATTTAAAGTAGTCAAGTTCATGGAGACAGCAGAATGATGACTGCCAGAGGCTGAGAACTGTGGGGTGAAAAGGGGGGGAGGGAAAGGAGTTAAGGGAGGGGGAGGGGTGTACAGCATTAACGTTTGGGAAGATGAAAATATATGTCACAATATGAATGTACTTATTATGACTCAGCTGTACACTTAAAAACAGTTAAAGTGCTAAGTTTTCTGTTATACATATTTTACCACATTAAAAAATGATCTTTTTAAGTGAGTATTTTCACATTCATGCATTTCTATAATCACACTTGAAAACTTCCTGTTTGACTTGGGCCCAGACAGAGGTTTTTGGCCTCCCTAAAAACTGATTGTAATCACATGTCTACATTGGCCTTTTTGCTGTGGCTTGCTTGGGATCAGAAAGGCTTCAAAAGTCTACCAGAGGTCGCCTAGTCACAACCCTGGAACAAATCAGGAAGCAGCTGCTTTTTGTACAGCGCCTCAAGCTAAGAAGGGTTTTTATATTTCATAGGATATTTTAAAAAGAAAATAAATATTCAACAAGCTTAATATGACCCGTGGAGCCTAAAGTGCTCATTATCTGGCTCTTGACACAAAGTTTTCAACCACGATATTGCTCCTTTTGCGGGCTTTGTGACAAGGCAGGTTTTTTTAAGGTTTTATTCAGGGTCCCATTATCCATACGAAAAGTTTATAGGCAGCTTTTCCAATCATTGCACTAAGAATAGTACCTACAGTTGGTGCCCCCCAATACTCAGGGCAGTGGACTAGCCAATCACAAAAAAGTTTTCATCTTGTGGGGTAAAGTCTTCAATGCTGGAAATCTTTTTCTTTGAGTACTTTAAATACTTCCTGACATTGCCTTTTATTTCTACTGAAAAGTGCACATTCTAATTGGTGCTCCTTATAGGTTACTCTTTTTACTCTTGAAGTTTTTAATATTCTGTCCTTGTCATTGGCACTCAACAGTTTTAATCGGACATGTCTTGGAGATGTCTTTCTGGTATTATTTTGTTGAAACTCTTGGGGCCTTGGATGAGAACATCTGGTTCAATTTCCAGGCTGTAATAGTTCTCAACAATTATTTATTTAAATTTTCTATAAACTTTCAGGCTGCTGCCTTTGTGCCTTTCTTTTGGTGTCTGGAGAATGGGTACCGCTACTTAAGGGCTGCTAGATTGAAAGGAACCACATCAATAGGACACCAAAGGGTCGCCTGGTCGCCTCCATTGAGCATCAAGGATCCAAGCTTTCTGCTGTGCTGCAGGTTACCAGAGTTGTGTGGTAGGGACCCACAACGGTCCCCTCCCGTAAGCCAACTCCTCTGGCTAAAGTTCTCATAGTCTCAACCTCGAGGCTATGTTTGAACACTAGCTGTAGCTGAGACAGAACCTTGAGCCAAGAGTTGATCTTTTTGTTTTTCCAGTGCAGCATCTTACCCTGGTGTGTTTGCTCCTGTTTTTAAGATCTATGTGCTTAAAATGTGGTTAGTGAAAGTATTGTTATCTCAGTTTTGGACCTGAGTGGGTTAAGACAGGTGTTTTTTAATATCACAGCCTAAGGCTGCAAATAATAGCCTCTTCTATGGGGAGATATAGGTGATCCAGCTTGGTTCTCTCCATTGGTTTGGGGTCCAGCTGTTCTATATTGGGAGACTCAGGTTCAATCTGCTAGTGTGCAGAGTGAGGGCTGGCCAGGGACCCGCAACCTTGCATACTCTAAAAAGGTCCTGCCATCCTCCGCATAGAGACAAAGGATGTTCTTTGTGTGAAAGAACTTTAATAGAATAGTGTGCACAGAGAGAGAAGAAAGGATATAGTTTTCCAATAAAACACCAAAGTTACCCATCCTCTTGTGGGTAAGTGCCCTGACAAATAGGGTTGGCCTGAAATGTGCCACCAGTTTAAGGCACCTTCTGGCAGAGAACCATAGGAAAATCACAAAAGAGGCCAGGCAAGTCTAAGATGACAGGAGCAATATCAAAATATAAATCAAGGTAAGGGCAGCAATATCAAAATATAAATCAAGGTATGGTACAGAAGATATTCATTCTAAAACAAAGTCAAAAAAACCCAACTGGGTCAGGTCATGATAAAGTGATATAGAAACCTCTCTGCTCCAAAGTGTCTCTAACTACAAGTGATCCCCACTGATCTCTCACCCACACCTCTCCCAAGTGTCTCTACATGTCTTGACTCCATAAGTCTCCTTCCATGTCCCCCAATTCTCTGATATGTGTATCTGCTCTATGTGCCTCATCCATTTAGCTTTCAGGAGTTATTGACTTGGCTCTGCTGCAATTTAGTTGTGAATTTATAGGGGAAGCAAGCCCAGTGTCTTTATTCTGCCACCATTTCATGGGATGCCTTAGATGTGTCCTGTGTCCATTTTTTAACCAGTGTGTTTCATTATTGTTCAATTGTAGGAGTTTTTGATATATTCTGAATATTAATCCCTTATCAGATACATGATTTGCAGATACTTTTCTTGCATTCTATGGATCACTCTTCACTCTGTTGATAATGTCCTTTGATACAAAGAAGTTTTTTATTTGGATGAAGTTCAAATATACTCTTCTAAAATTGTTCTGTGAGACTGGTATGTCATATGTCACTCTGTATTTTTTTATTGCTACTTCTGAGGAAGTTATTTTCAACAACAGTACTACTTGAAAATATTTTGGGGTCAATTCATAAAGTCAACATAGGTTTTAAAATTTAAAAATAGTCTCACTATCTCAGAGTCAGAAAGGGTCTAAATTATCTTAATGCAGAACTTTGACATCAAGAGCTATTTTTTCTGTCTTAGATCCTCATAATCCAAGCTGTTCAGCAGTAAAAACACAGTGGTACAAATTGGAAGTAGTCCTCTAGCAGGCATTTTCCCCTTCTTCCGGAAATATGCCCCCAATTCCTAGCTGAGATCATGGCCACCCAGAATAAAGACTACATTCCCAGCCCTTCCTTTGAGCTTTTGAACAGATGCACATCCATGTGTTCTAATGAACAGAAAAGTACATGCCACTTGCAAGGATGGTCCTCACATGTCAACAGAGTCCTCTTCTCCCTTTTCCTCTTTCCCACTGACTGAATTGAGGATGTGAAGGCGTGAGCTAAAGTAGTCATCTTAAACTAGGAGTTGAAATCTGTATAGTAAGGACAGTGGAGCAGCAAAATGAAAGTTCTTTCATCTCTGAAGATTGAACTGCCAGTCCAGTGCAGGACTGCCTGTGTTTATGTGAAATACACTTCTAACTTATTTATGCCACTGTTATTTTGGGTATTTATCGTTCATAGTCAAATCTAATTCTAATAAAAACATCCAGAAAATTATTGACTGCCAAACAATGTAGTTAGTCTCAAAATGATTGCACACTTATTAAATAAAAACATATTAATCTAGAAATAGAAGATGATGAATATCTTGTGTATTTACCAGAAGATGATGCTGTAAAATGAAATCTCATGCTGTTTTAGCTGCTATTTTCCAGAGATACATAACACAAATGGCAAGAGCTTGCTTTATGGTCTATTAGACACATGATGTAATTTTGTCACATGGTAAAAGATGTATGAAAGAGAATTTTCAGCTAATCCAACAATATAACCATTATGAATTCTGTAGTGATTGCAACTAATAATATGAAGTTTCATAAGACTCCTCACACCAAGAAAGAATAGTGTACTACAAATCACCCAATTGAATTCTAACAAACTTAGATTATCCTTCTTTGTGTTTAGAAACCTTGTTTTGGAGATGAATAATATAATCTCCTATAATATATATGCCTTCACTATAATTATTTAAAATAATATACACTACTAGCATGTTCCTGTATGAACCATGTTAGGGAGTACTGGGGAACAGGGAAACACTAGTAAATAGAAAAGCATGCATATGGTACTTACAGTTCATTTACATATTCACAGAACATTAATGCCTTCTTTGCAAGAGATGTTGAGAAAACAAAGACAACATCTATACCTTTATAAGCTTAGAATCTTACTGAGGGACTAACTAAAAATAAAATTATTGAGAACAGCTGACAGTCATTAAGTTGAGGTTATGAGCTAAACATTATTGTAAGTACTTTATATATGTTAACTCACTATAGAGCCCATGGAAAGTACCTCACATGGGAGAACCTTTCTTATCATTTTACAGTCAGGGAAACTGAGGCATGAAAAAGGCAAACTGAATTGCTTCTGAGGAAGTGTGGGTTGGTGTTGTCTTTGTGAGTTTACATCATGGTGTAGCTGGGTGGCTCCACCATAGCCAGGGCAGAAAAGTGCTAGAAGGTGATGGTGATGACATAAAGTCCATCAAGTTCATTTTCAGATACTTGCAAATAGATCCCAGATTCAGGTGTAGCATTATGAGCAAGAGGGCTGTATTCCTGGCTTTGATGAGTATATGAACCTTGTATTATATGGTACAGAAGAGATTCATTCTAAAACAAAGTCAAAAAAACCCAACTGGGTCAGGTCATGATAAAGTGATATAAAAACCTCTCTGCTCCAAAGTGTCTCTAACTACAAGTGATCAGTGAATTAAGAAATTGTTGAGAAGGCAATGCAGTTTGGTTTTTTTGATATCCTTTGTTGGGAGTATGGTTCTAAAACATTTGTTCCTATTCTTTTGATTACCCTTATGTTATTACCAGTTGACAATACTTGCTATGAGATTATTTTTATTTAAAAAAGAAACTAGCCAGAGGTCACACAGCTAGTAATGAAAGCAATGAGATTTAAACCCACATACTTGGGCTCCAGAGCCCATTACAAAAAGCACAAAGCAATGCTGCATCTCACAGAGGCATGAAGAAGATACTGTGGAACATGGGAGGGCAGCAACCCCAGACTGGAACGGTGTCTCAAAGGAGGTGACACCTGATCTAGGACTTAAATAATGAATAGGAAATTCACAGTTCCTAAAGGCAGAAGAACTAATATTTGCAAAAGCATAGGAAATTTAAGATAATTGCAAATTGAATGACTCCAACAGGCACAGGAGGATGGTGGAAATGAGGTCAGAGAAGTAGGCAAAAATCTCTTGGTAAAATTAGAGCTTCAGTTTTATCCCAGTATATGGGGAGATTCCTGGAAAGAGTTTAAGTTGGAGAAAAAGTAATTTTGTTTATATTTGGAAAATCTCTTCTAGCAGGAGAAATGTGAGTAAGACAGGAAGAGAACAGTTGGCATATTATTGAAGTGATCAAGGAAAAACTTGAGGAGGGCATGAACCAAGTCAGTGGAAATGAGGAGAGGAATAGATGTGAAAATATTTGAAGACACTTAGCAGACAGAATCCATGGGAGATATGTGCCGTGTGTGTAATAAGAGAAATAGTCAACAAATAATTCCAAGGAATCTGATCCAGGAGACTTCCTGGATGGAACCAAGACACACAACTCAGTTTATTTAGCACTCCAGCGAAAAACATTCAGACAGTATGCAAGGAACCTTTGTAAATGGTGCCCCAAGCTGGGTATCAAGAACGCTCAAAGTGCAGCAGATCTGGAGAAAGCCAAACAAACTTAGGACAGATGATTAGCCCTTGTTTAAAGATTATTTTGAAAGGGGAAAACTTGAATGTCTAATACTTAAGATCACAACCCTGGACTATGCCACATATTGTGTGTTGGCATATTTTCTTAGCTCTGACAGTTGATTGGTTTGGAAGACACTTATGTGACAATATGGGGAGAAAGGGTACAAGATTAGTCAATTACATTCAAAATTAAAGAGTCCTAAAAAATAATTTGTGGGCAAAAGGAGAGTCACCTCTGATTTTTGTCTGGGCTTGGAAAAAACAGAGAAGTTCCTAGACCACACACTGTCCTGTGTGACTCTGCCACAAATTGATAAAGAAAAATGATAATCGTGATAGTAATAATAACAATTCATTCACTCTACCTACTTTTCAAGGATATCCACATAAGTTTGTTCCAATGCCATGATAAATTGGCATCGTAGTACAGTTTGCCATTTACAAAACTTTAAAAGTGATATCAATTTAGATACTTATGGAGCAAGAGTAATGGGAACGGATTGACTAATCCCAAAATGAGAAAAACGTTGAGTTTTATATTATACTAAAATTACAGAATTCCTCTAATCTAGCAGTTGGTGTCTGTCCTCAGGCCGAGTGCTAGAGGCAAATGATAAATTCTTTTAAATTTAATGTCATTTGTATTCTCATATTGTTACACTGCAGTTGCTTAAATTGAGCTTGCAGCAGCCCTATCTTATACTTAACTATATTCATATTTCAAGCAAACACAGATCAGATTTCAAAAGAAGACTCTATCAAAAATGATATTTAACTCCAATATGTTCAAAATACTACATGGAAACTAATCAATATGTTCAAAATACTACATAGAAACTAATGCTTTCCTTTCTAAAGTTGTATGGAAATATGCAAATCAAGTAAAGCAATCCTTTTAAATTAAAGAGTACCATGCATTCCTGTGCCAAAAGAACTGTTCTTTTAAATAAATGTATTTTTATTTTCAATATGGATAATAGCTAACATTTATTGAGTTTTCTATTATGTGCCAGGAATACATTATCACATTCATCCATAAATTATCAGAAGAGCTTCCAATTTTTTTTTTTAATTTTTATTCTGTTGGACTTTGTCATTTGTTCATCCCTTCCACAAACATTTTCCAGACAGTAATTATGTACCTAGTACAATGCTGAAAAATAGGGACTTAAGTGGACAGCTAAAGAAAGAATATGAGTACATTCTAATCCTTGCATACCTGTGCTCTGGGACAGACCATCTTGATTCAAACCCTGACTCTGTGAATGCCTAGCTGTGGAATTTGAGGCAAATCATATATTTTTTCCAAGTTTAGTTTCTTTTTCTGACAAATGGAGATACCAAAGTACTGAATTCTATTTGTGTAAATAGCACCCAGCGTGCTAAAGTAAGATATTGAATCCAGACACCAGGAAGAGAAGGCTTTAAGATAAAGATATGGGAGCTGAGTGTTGAAAACTGTACAACCAGGAATTCTCCAGCTTTCAGGAATCAACCTTCTCTTTGATGCCCAAATAACCCAGACCCACATCTTTGTCAAAGTGAAAAGTCTCATCTCTCAGGTATAGCAGTGAAAAGCTGACAAAGTTGCACAATGCCCAGTCTCCCCCAGCCAAATGCTTTCTCTGGATGTTATTCTGTTTCATGCACACCATCTGGGCTCACACCTAACCCGGCTGTTTCCACTTTCCCAAGTTTACTTCAGCCTCAAGCATGGACAAAGACACCACCCCCCACCCCACTTTCATAGCACCCCCACCTCCATTTGATGCTCCAAGGCATTCTAAATAGGGATATCTCTCTAAATAAAGCTATTCTGAAGGAATAGGGAGAACAGAAACTCACAGAGAAGGTAGCCCACAACTGTGACTAAACAGTCACAACCCGAACACAAGTTGATTATCTCCACTCAACTCCCATAAGTCTTTTCCTGATGGGGGTGGGGTTCAGCTGTATCCCATCCACTGGAATCTTCAGACACCTCCACATTGCAGAGTCCCAGTTCAATTTTCTCTTTGCTCCAGGAAAGGAGGAAAATATTCTCTCCTCATTTCAAGACCCTCTCTTTCCCATCTTAAAATGGCAGGTTGAGTTGTTTGGGTTCCTGAGACCAATTTCCAAGGAGCATATGGGTGCTGAAGGTTTCCAAACAAGGAGCAATTCTCTGATTCCAGCAGGGTGCCTGAGAAGTCACTCAATTCTGATATTATCCAGAGATAGCACCAGATGCCACTAGTTCGGGTCTCAGGTTCCTAAGACCCCTCTACACTATTGCCATTGGTCACAAGCCCCAGGCAAGTCTGTGCACCTCATAATTTATCGAGACATAGCTTGATTGTGACAATTTATCAAGAGTGTGATACTTTATGAAGACCGTTTGGCTAGAGAAGCAGATTAACAACAGAAGTTTGAGCAAATTATGAGGCGTTTGTTCCACTAACTAACTCTGTGATCTTTAGCCACTGTTTTTAACTTCACTGTGACACATTCTCCTCATCTGTAAAACGGTGGCAGGGATACCCATGTCACTAGGTTTTTATAAGAATTTATTGAGATAATGTTTACCAAGTATCAGGAAAAGAACCTGGTGTTATTGCAGGCACTCAACAAATATCCTAATCATAGATTCTGAAATACACGTTCATTTTCATATTTTAACAACTCTGAAATTGAGCTGAATCTTTTACCGTGTCACAATTTAGTCATCAGGTTTGTTTTCCCCTTTCTTAATGGTTCATAAAATACCAGCATACCTTACAGTCAGTGGCATCTCTAGTCCAATGAAATGCAGTAATATCTTTCTCTTACTCCAGTATCCAAGAACACATTTTATTTCCTCCCAAAACCTGACAAGTCACACAGCAAAAATAAAAGCATCTTAACCATTACAAACAATTTTTCTCCATTTCACCTGACAATTCCACTTTGAGGGCTATGAAAAAAGCAACTGAGATTTTTGTGAAATAACAAAATCTTTACAGAGGGCTTTTGTTGTCGTTGGTTACCTCCCTCCCCGTCAAAGGCAGTCCTTGTATTCAAAAAAAAAAATTGGTTAATTCTAATTAATGTAACTCTATGAGAGAAAATATGTTTTCCTTGCTTAAAAAATATCCTGCTGAAGCTGACCATAGAACCGAGCCATAAAGCAAAGGAGGGGTCAGCAGGGGGCAAAACAGGGGAGGGATGAACACAAGGGACCATGGTGATGGTGCACGGGTGATAGGTGGTAGGAGAACTACGGGGACTACAACAATGTAAGGAAAAAAAATTAACTAATTAATTTAAAAAAATGTCCCACTGAGACCATACTGGTTGATTCTGTGACATCACCAGGAGTTTATAAATGGAATGAGTTTGCCTATCCAAATCTTGATTTTTAAACTGATTCCTATGAGAACAGCCATGAGTGAAAGAAAGCATCTCGCTGAAACAACTGCACTCTTACTGCTCGCTGGCTGCCTGTCCCTGTCTCCTTGCCTCTCCATCTGTTGGATTCCTGCCCAAGATTTATTTAATGAAACAAGAAACCACAGAACTTTAAAATTGGACTGAAACATTCCCTCATATCCTCAATTCACCTTTTCCTCTCCTGCTTTTTCGTGACCCTTCAGCCATAGTTCTACTCTAGACCTTATTTGTCACAATTATATTTTCAGGAGGAGATCTCTTTTCATTTCCAATTTTGAAAATGCTAAGGGGCAGGACCATATCTTTTGCACATATATATACCCAGAACTTATAAAATATCTTACAAATATTTATTCTACTATTTTAGTGGAAATGGACTGAGCTGAAAAGGACTTAGGTACAAGTGGTTTTCACCAAATACATGGAGCCTTTGAGGATATTGTTAGTATGTGCATAAAATCAGTGAACCCATGTAATCGCAAATGAATTTGTAGCCTGAAACCAAACCGTCCCTGAAATTTAATCGGTCATACCTCCATCATATTCATAAAATACGGTAGAGTAGTTCTTCCATCAACAATGAATGAGGAGATCTTTGTTCCTCAATCATCCTGTTTCTTCTAATATTCTCCCAGGTGCTTGAAGCATTTTTTCCTTTGTTTATTCAAATAAGGAACAACAGACTTTCTTTAATTTCCAGATCACAGCCATATGTTTTTCTGACTGTCAGAAACCCAACACCTCTCTCCTGCCTCCTTTTCCCTCCTCACCTGCAGATACAACTTCACTTTGTGACAGCTACTTTAATAGTTGGCTAGTGAGCCTGACCCCTTAAGTATTAATATAGCTCTGAAAACACTATAATTGCTAGAAAAAAATGAAATAAAAAATAATTGAATAATATACTAAATAATACAAACTGTTAATTACCTTTAGAGAAGGGAAGTAGGAGCAAAAGGCACAGTACTCCAAATTTATTTCATTTTCTTATTTGACTTTAAGACCTTGTAAGAACCTTAGGTAATTATAAAACAAAATTAAATCTAAAAAATAATTCCTAAGAGCAAGAATAAAACTTGTAAATGCATAAAAAATTATCTCAAGTAAGTTAACAATAATCTGATTGGTAATCCTAGTAAAATACGCCCTAAAGACAATCATAAACTTGTCTTCAGTAACATATTGTTGGTGTCATGTTGATACTCTTATTTTGTTGGGAAAGTTTTCTGGTAAAAAATGTTGGTGTCTTTAGAAACCAACCAATTTGGGCATGGGGAAAAGGAGATACAGGTGATATAAATTTGGTTAAATGAGAATTATGTAATCCTGATTTGAATTGGAAGCATCACTATGAATTCATCATGTATTTTTCTTTAAAAAAAAATCTTAACTCTCTCTCCTAATAAAGCCTAGAAACCTTATTCACTTCCAAAATACCATTTTCCTAAAAAATACACAGGGCTCTTTGGAGAAACAACTAATTCCAGGTCTGGAGCAGAAAATGTATCATTTAAAGCTGGAATATCACATCATACCACAAACAAAGGAGCTACAAAAGAGTAATGGTTGACCTGTCAGAAAGACTTAAAAGCCTCCTGGAAGGTGCTCCTGGCCCCAAATGGAACAATGGGAACACTGATAAGGATAGAAACATATAAAACAGGCTTAAATTCATGAATTCATAATGACTCAAAAAACATACCTTACTGGTCACCTCATTTAGAAGATGCTAGAGAAATAATTCATTATTTTGAAAACTGGTAAACACAGGGATAAAATCAAGCACATGTCTTGTGTGTGCATATTATGCCTCAGACTACAGTATAGAGAAATTTCTCTTTACAGAAATAGCATAGCTGATGAATGAAGAATAAGACAATTGTAATGAGATCATTTTGTAAATCCTCATGAGATAATGGATCTACGGGAAGATTGCTGGTGAATGCTAGCATAACAAAGAAGGGGGGACATTGTTGTGTCCTTATGAAAGTACCCAAAATCACCTAGAAAACAGCCATGGGCCAACTAATCCAACATCAGTATCTCAAGACTTTAATTTAATTACCAGGCTACAGAAACCTAAGGACTAGCAGAACATATTAAACAGTATCCCTAGGATGCAAGTAGTATAATTCAGACCATGTATAGATCCACAGGACAAAAAGTCCCTGTTCTTCAACAAATAAATTGCACAGGAAAATGGTGCAATTTTATATTAAAAGAGACTTAAGATGCCAACCAACTAATTGCAGAGTTTCAACATTTATTCAAGCAAACAAAAAAATTTTGAATTAGAGAAATTCAAGTAATTGTTTTATCATGTTAAAAAAGGCTATTACTCTTTAGGTGAAAATGTTATATAATCTTTAAAAGATTAATTTGAAATATGTGCAGATAAAATGATATATGGGATTTATTTCAGAATAATCTAGCACTGAGGAAAGTGGGTGGAGGTACAAGTAAAATTCAGTTACAAAATTATTGAAGCTGAGTAAAGGGTATATAAAAACAGGTTCATTATATTATTCTCCTTACTTTTCTATATGTTTGAAATTTTCCATAACATATATACCACTGTAAAAGGTACTACAGCATATTTCACACCTGTAGAATCCTCAAGTATTAGAGACAGCATGCATTCATTAATACGTCAACTCCTATTTGCTCAAGGTGGTGAGATACTCTCCATAAAGGATGCCATAACCTAGAGATTATATTGTAGTTAACGCAAACTCAATGGTCTCCCCTTTTCACCAAAAATGCACCTTGGTATAGATTTGGCCCCACACTCAGCAATCCTTGTGCATAGTCACCTATAACACTAATAATGTCATTGGAAACAATGGCGCTCATTCCCTGGCTCTGCTAAAGATTTTTATTGGCATCTGTAACCCTTGGTGTCTGGGTGCCTTCATTTTAGACTTTCTGGTGCCAGTAAATCTCAGTTATCAAGTTGCCTCACATTTGAGGTTGCAAACATTTCTTGTGTAATTTTATAAAGAAGATAAACATCGCTGGCTCCTCTCCTCCAGTATTTTGTTCATTTTTCAAGGCCTAAAGCACACAAGGGTATTTTATTTACCTGACCAAATCTGCCAAGTCAGAACCTGGATCCAAATTAGCAGAAGCTAAGGGAACAGCAGCACAAATGCAACAGCAGTGGTAGGAGTGGCCACAACCAGGGAAGAAAAGAGGTTCCTCAGAGCCTTGCTGGAGCCAGTGGTGGGATTCTGGCTTCCCATCAGCCCCTGGAGCCTGATTACAGCATCTGCACATATATTAATTCTGGTCAGAGGCTGACACAGGACCTCCTGGTCACCTCATATAGAAGATGCTAGAGAAACAAATGACAAGTAGACTTGTCAATAAATTATTACAAGACAAAAGCATATTTATGGACCTTAAAGAAAGCATGTCAGGGAGTCATTATGATCCTTTAAAGAGCTTTGAATCTCAAATTAGATGCATCCTTAGATGCATTGATAGAATGCATAAACCAGCATTTTGAATTTTATACAAATTATAAAACCACGTTTGGTTTCTTGTACAACCTCCACAAGTTACAGGAAATGTCAGAGGAAACATTTAAATGCCATTGTATAAATTTCCATTTAAAATTAAATTTCAACTTACACAAGACTGATTTGTATTAAGGATGAAATATTTTTAGAAAAATTGTTCCATGAGAATCATCAGTTCTACATGTACTAAGATTTTTATTTCAAAATAATTTATCAGCATAAAGATCTTAATCAAAATTTAAAATAATTTTCAATCTTTCATTTTCCAAGAGTAATTAATGTCTCCTTCAATTGTATCAATTGAACATAAAATTGCTGCAAGTACATTTTGTAATGAACTTTTAAATGAATTTGTAGGAAAGTAAGTCACAAAATTATGATTAACCAAGATATTATATTAATAAAGTAGTGTTATTTATTGGTTCCTATATAATTTTGATACCAAATTACCTTTTGCATTTTTAAATCATATTGGTATTCCCGTGTCATTACTTCTATTATATTTTATAAGTAACAAAATTTTTTTTTAAAGATTTATTTATATATTTATCCAAGCACTGGATACAGTCAGAAGTGCAGAAGGGTGAGAGAATTCACCAGAGCCAGAACGGGGAACAAAACAGGCAGACTGACAAAACACACTGCTGAAGGGAACAGTGGGTGCGGCAGTAGAGGTCTGTCGCACCATGTGGGACCCTCGCTGGTGGCCAGAGATCAAACCGGTGCTATAGAGGCTGCGGGCAGCTTCGCAGCCCAGCTCTCAACCGCTGTGCCACCAGGGGAGGTCCAGTAACAAAATATTTTTAAAGAAAAAGTAATTTTTCAGATGTGTGTATAAGAAGAGGTGGTTCATATATGTGATGGAATACTACTCAGCCATCAAAAAGACAAACTCATGCCATTTGTGGCAACATGGATGGAACTGGAAGGGATTATTCCAGATTCTCCTTCTGGAAGGAGAAAGATAAATACTAATGGGAGAGAAGACTCACTTGACTATTGGCTGGAGGCCTCAGTTTCTCACTGCTATTGGTAGGATGTGTCAGTTTTTTGCCACACAGGTTTCTCCACAGTGTTGCTTATACGTGACAGCTAACATTCTCTAGAGTTCTATGAAAGACAGCAAGGCAGAAATCACAATTTCATTTACAATCTAACCTAGGAAGTGACATATTTGACATATTTAATTATTGTATATTCCATGGGTCACTCAGATCAATCCTGATACCATGAGTGGATGGGTATGTGTTTGGGAGGGGGAGTATTATAATGTACAAGGGCACAAATACCAAGAAATAATTGTCATTAGGGATTATCTTGGATACTGCCTGCCACAGAAATCAAATTCTTGCATTGGCCTAACTGATAATTCAGCAGAATAATTAATTTTGGTCTTGGACTGGCGTTGAAGAAACTGATCCTTTTCTAGGAAAACACAAAGAGCTGTTCAGGAGATAATGCAGCTTCAATGAAGCTGCAACTACATTGTCCCTGTGCATTGTGTGACAAACAGTATTAGTTTGCATTTTGTAATTACCCTAGTGCAAGAACATTTTCCTTTATGCATTGTATGCAAAGAGAATCATTATTGATAAAGTTAGAGTAACATACCCCTATGTCATTTACTAAAATTACTGAACTAAAAATAACTTAGAAGAACTGAATTATAGAGTTATAAGGCTCAGCAAACTTTCTCTGTAAAAAGCTAGATATTAAATATTTTTGGATTAATGGGTCATACGTTCTTTGTCACAATTACCCAACTTTGCTGTTGTTGCACAAAAATGACCATAGATAATATAAAATCAAACAAACAGAAAACACAGATATGGCTGGTTTCTAACACTTTATTTTCAAAAATAGGTTGTGAGTCAGATTTGGTAATAAATCATAGTTTGCTAATCCTGATTTAGACTTAGGTGGGTCATTTATGACTAGCTAAGGGAAACATAAGCTAAGTCAGAAGTGGAATACCTTAAAGGAGTAAAGAAAAAAGTATTACCAAAAAGGTATTAAACAAAAATATACGATGGAGAATATGATATATAGAAAAATCTTTTGCTGATTTGCAGCAACATGGATGGCGCTGGAAGGGATCATGCTCAGCGAAAGAAGCCAGAAAGAAAAAGAAAAATACCGGATGGTCTCACTCATAGCAGGAATCTAGAAAACTTAAATAAGGGACCAGGAAAATGAATATAAGAAAGTGAAAATCAAAATCAACAAAAAATTATGAACCAGAGACACTTTTTGGGGGTTGGGGGGTGGGAGGGGAGGGATTGGGGTCAGAATGGGGCGTTTGCAATTGTATGGGGGAATATAAAAATAAAATTTATTATTTAAAAAAAGAAATTATTACACTTGGTTGAAATAAAAGAAATGCAAATTAAACAAAAAAAATAAATACAGACTTAAAAAAAAAAAAAGAAAAAAAAAAAAGAAAAATCTTTTGCTGGTATGGTCCAAAACTATCTAATCCATATGGTTATCAGCTTGTTCTGTGAATCATCTGTTTCTGGGAGTCCTCCAGAGAACCTGAATTTAGGATATTTAATGAGTGTAACTTTTCAGTTCTATTAAAACCTTGTATTTTCTCAGAGGACTGGGAGTGATAAGGACCATAAAATTTATGAATGATGGGCAAAGTCTTACATAATTTAAGTTCATGAATAAACATTCCAGTTATATGGTCTTGATATCATTGGATAGATAAATTGGAGTATACTATGTAAGAAACACAAAAGCTGATTGTGTTTTTTTATGTTTGTAGGTTTTGCTACTATGTGTGAGTGGATTTCTGTTAGACATGCTTCAACCAATCTAGAAGATAAATGTACCATTATTGTATACTTATAAACTGTAAACAGAGACAATTGTATAAAATCCATTTGAGAATGCTCAGAGGATCACTTAGGACATGGTTCTAGTCCATAGCCCATATTTACAATATTTCCAACATAATTTATAGATAAGACATGAACCAGCCGTGCCTTCTATTATACTAGAAAAGATTTGCTGATGGTGCCTACTATTATGGTAAACCTGTGATGAGTTCCTCATGGAGAATTTTATTAAATGTCAATTTAAGATTTACTTTGATACTTAAATCTGTTTTTTCCAGAAAGACCTTATCTTCATCTATGTCATAACAGATCATTCTCAGTTTGAGATTTGACATTTTGAGAATTCGGGGGTCCAGATTTTGTGTATTTAAACTTCCCATATAATTTATTATGTTGTTGTTATTGTTGTCACTCATATGAGGTTCGTGTGTAAGGACTTTAGTCAGTCTATTTCAGTATGGTAGTCTGCTAAAATATTTCAAAAGTATTTCCAAGCATGGTATACAAATTTCTTACTGTAAATCTCTACTAATAGTAACTATTTCACATATCATCAAGACATCAAATCATGTATTTATTATTTGTTTTTAAGAGTATCTGAGTAAAATTTTGAAACTTCTTTTTTTCTATAACAGTTTTTTAAAAGGAAATTATTTTAAGAGCAGGCCAGATTAACTAATATATTTATTATTGTTGTTCTTATTTAGTATTTGGAATGCCCTAGAAAAGACCACAGTTCTGTCATTTGAACAATTTGAAAAATTAAGTTGTTTCCATGTCTTGGCTACTGGAAATAATGCTGCAATGAATATGGGATGCATATATCTTTTTGAATTAGTGTTTTCATTAATCTGTGTTCATGGAGTCTTTTGTACATCAGTTTTCTGGACCATGGTTATTTTTTCAGTTACTTCTTGAATTATAATTCCACTTACAAGAGAAGACACATGTCTCTGTTTTAGCTATGGTGTTACTCTGCATTTTGAACATCCCCTAATGTCTATTTTTCATCTTTATTTTGTTTACAATAAGAAAATTTTTCAATTTCCCTTACAATAATTGCTTTCGAAATTGCCTTTTTATTGTCAATTTTTTTATTTTTATTGCTCTCATAGAATTTTTTTAAATTTTGATATAACTAGATAATTTAAATCCTTTCTTTCCTGTCTTCCTACTTACTAGTATTTTCCCTAACTGAGAGGCTAGCATTAGCTGACCTAGTTGGTACAGAACTCCAGTAGAGGAAATTAAGTCTGTAACAAAATATTAAATTCCATAGCAAGCTTCTTCCTGTGTTTCCAAGGATTTAGGAAAACCCTTCACTATGTCCCTTACCCTGGCTCAAGACAAGAATTTTAATTCAATGTTCTGGTGTAGAAATTTTACCGTGTTGTTTTTCTTTCCCTGAGAAAAACAATATCTCATTTTGAAGGTGAGAGAAACCTCAGTAGAAAAAGAGAAATTCAATAGTTTCAAAAAGGTTACAAAGTCTTTGAGAAACTGTCTTGAGTGAGAATTTTTTTGAGGCCTTAGCTAATCAATCATAGTAACTGACTATTGATTATTTAGCATTCTGTCTCCTAACATTTTTAAAGTTCCTCTTAACTATATTATTTAAAGATTTGAACATGTCAAATATGACATTATTTTAATTTAGAATTTTTTTGCCATTTACCAAGAAACATACAAAAGTTAGAAAAATTGTGCTTATTAAAGGAAATACATAAGAAACCACAAGTACCAGCAAGTATATGAAGAAAAGGGAACACTTATTTGCTGTTGATGAGAATGTAAATTGATACAGCCCCTATGGAAAGCACAGGGGGTTAATACACCGCACAATGAAGTTATCTGCAGCCACTGCAGCACGAGTTCAATCCCCGGCCAGGGGGATACCCACATGGTGCATCAGACCTCTCCTGACTTGCCTGCTGCTCCCCTCAGTGGTGTATTTCAATTAATCCTGCTGTTCTGCTCCCCACTCTGTCTCTGGTGAATCCTCTCACAACCTGCATCTCTGACCTGCATCCCAGCTCTTGTATGCATAAATAAATCTTAGAAGAAAAAAAAAAACAACTACCCAGTGATCTAGCACTTCTACTTCTGGGTATTTACCCAAAGAAAGTAAAAATACTAATTTGAAAAGACATATAATCCCTAAATTCACTGTAACATCATTTACAATAATCAAGATATGGAAGCAACCTAAGTGCCTATCTATGGGTGAATGGATAAAGAAGATGCAGTACATACAGAGTGGAATACTACTTAGCCATGAAAACAGAGAAATTTTGCCATTTGCAAAAACATAGATGGACCTGAGGATATTAGGCCAAGAAATAAGTCAGACAAAGAGGAGACAAATACTGTGTGATTTCATTTATGCTGGGAATCTAAAAAACAAAATAAGCAAACAAATTAAACTAAACTAAAATTATGGAGCCAAAAATGGATAGGTGGTTACTAGAGGAGTAAAGTGCTAAGGAAGTAGGCAAAATGGGTGAAAGAGATCTAGAGGTACAAACTGCCAATTACAAAATAAGTTGAGGAGAGTAATGCACAACATTGAGAGTCGTAACATAGCACTGCAAATTTGAAAGTTGCTAAGAAAAAATAGTAAATAGATTTACTGTGATAATTACTTCACAATGTATACAAACAGTAAATCATTATGTTATATGCCTGACTAAAATAATATTCTATGTCAATAATGCTTCAATAAAAAAAAAAAGTTTAAGGGGGTTAAAAAAGAAGTAGAAGCTCTTCCAGGAGGAGAAAGAGGCTTTGGCATAGATAAAGTAGTAACACACAAGAAAGACAAACCATTACAGTTAAGTCTACAGTGTGGATTTTTGAAGGGTGTTTGGGTTCCTTTGACAAAGCAGAGAGTAGGATGAAGCCATACTGCCAGTGACATGACAATCCTTAATGCCCGAGTATAAACAGAATGAAGTGAGCTTCACAATTAACAAGAGAGTACCCTCATGAAGGTTTTATAGAGGCCTCAGACAAAGATGGACCAATGTTTTCTACACAAGATGATTGTTGAGCTAACAGACCTCCACCATTACTCCTCATGGCTAGCTTGCATTGGGTCCTATGCTACAATCTGTTCCCTATGGAACACTCCTTTATACATTCAAAAGAGGCAAAACATCCCAGCTCAAAGCAAAAGCACATGAAAGAAGACTTTTTAATATAGACAACCAGCAACCACATCAGGGCTGACAGCAGAATAATAAGTTTAATAAGAAAAGCATTTCTCAAATGTAGTATCTCCACAACAAAAAATCTGATGATGTTATACAAAGACTTAGGTTTAATTATTTACCAAAAGGCACACTTCTAAATCAGAAGATCTAATCTTTCTACACAAAGATGTAGAATTAAACAAAGGCCTATTTGGTAACATATCCTAGAATAACAAGATAAATTCAGCAATAAGAACCCAATGAAATACTGACTCACCTGACAGCCTCTCTGAAATGTAAATAGAATTTCAGCACAAAGTGCTCAGTGAGTGTACCGAGTGCACCTGTTGGCCTCAGGGGCCCCTGGAATGCTGCCAAATGAAGGTCTTCAAAACAATCTGATTGGAACCTGTAAAATTGTCCCATGAGACTGTCCCTCACCATGAGAAATAAAAAGACAAAGCTAAAGTATTGTTTGTTATAGAGATGCAGGACAGATGGTCACTTCAAATAGAAAAAAAATGGCTGATCTTATAAAAGGTTTGGGGAAACATGACGTTCAGGAATTGACCAGAGGCTTAAGTTGTCTGACATCAACTTCTATTCGCTGGATACCCATCAGAGGCACACCCTTGGAGTGAGTCTGTTCCTCAATGACTGGCTTTCAAAAGTTTTAGATTGACAGAGTAGTTCGTCTGTGAAATTCAGTTACCAAGACCAGTGGCTGGTTGATAGAATAGGCTTAAAATCAGTTGTCCTGGCTACTTCTGACATAACTTTGGAAAAAGCCATCTTTTCCTGCATTTATAAAACTTTTAATTCTCAAGTTCAAAAATAAAGGAAGGAAGAAAAACATTAAAAATATTGGAAGTTACTCATGGTAGAGCTCTGTCAAAAATAGTATGGTTCCCCAGTCTGGAACCAGTACCAACCTTTGAGTTAAATGGAACAGTCTTTGTTATGAGTAAGATTTCTGTATATATAGTTTATATGGTTGGGACAGCGGAAGAAGGAAAATAGGAATGTTTCTGTAAAAAAGAGTTACATTTGAAATTGAGATAGTTTCAAATTTTTATTCCCTTCTGGCATTAACACTTTTTGTACAGTATTCATTTTTAGGAAATATATTTGTAAAACATATGTAAATCTGTTGAGCAGGTATTCCATATTCTGTTTACACTCCCTTACTTAGCTTTTCTTCTTTATTTTCTTACTATGGCAGAATCCTCCTAAAGAACTTCATAACTCCACTTTTTAAATATTCAATATTGTAAGTGACTTATAGTTTTAATTTATGATGCCCTCTTTATTTCCAGGGCAACTGGTTTTAATATTATTGGTAACCACAGTTAGAACTTCAACATAGAACTAAACCTTAAAAAAATCTCTAAATTTATTTGGAGTTATTAGAAAAGAAGAGGCAGAGAAGGTGGTATCAGTATGATTAAAAGCTTGGTCTCTCAATGCAAACAATCAGAGTTTAAGTTCTGATGCTTCCATTTATTAATTGTGTGACCTCCAGTATGTTACTCGACTTCTCTGAGCTTCTGTGTTTTCATCTGTAAAATGTTGATAATAAATAATACCTACTTTATCTTACTATTAGGAGGACTTAAAGCACTAAATCATGAGAGAACTTAGCATAGTTCCTGCACATAGTAGACATCAATAAATGGGGTTTATTATTTTTGTAATTAATAGGAAAATAAGAAGTCATGCTAAAATACATAATTTATGAATTTTTCTTGTTTCAGTTTCATTTCTGCCTAAATAAATTACTTTTACTATTTTGAAACTCTTTTCCTCAAATTTGCAGCATAAAAACCTACTTTGATCTCCATAGTCCTTTAGTAACTATGTTAATAAATTTATGGTAAGAAATTACTTGAATAAGATAGTAAGGATGAGAATATGAAAAAAAATGTATGCATTCATTAAATGTGACTAAAGTATCCAGGAAAGATGATAATTTATATTCCTAAAGAACTTTTACTCCAACCAACTCAGGCCATCTAATCACATTATATATTGAGCCACAGGCTACTGCAGCAAAAAATAATGGGGTACTCAAATAGGACTGACCTCCTGATCCTCGTAAATTACTCAAAGATGTAAGGACTTCGAGAAGACTTGCAAAAAAGACAGTACTTTTCTGAGTTTGGTGGCTTGTACCAGTATGCCTTGGGAAAATAAAAGTTCTGAACAACTTTTGTTAAGTAATTATCTGTTGAATTAATGCATTATAATATTCAGTCATTCCTCTTGTGGAACATGTAGGTTTCCCCCAATTTTTTTTTATATTATAGGTGATGATACTATAAGCATCTTTCTATATAGAACTTTTTCTTCCATTGAAGCAGCATGATTACAGTGATTATGAGTCAACACCAGGAGTCATATTATATGGCTTCAAATCTTAGCTTTGTAATTGGCCAAACGTGAATATTAAAAGTACCTGATTTATATGGCTGCTATGAAGATTAAATGTGTTAATTTATATATAAAATATTTAGTAAAGTGCCTGCCACAAAATTAAGTATTTTAGGTGGTAACTACTACTAGTTGTGAAATTTTGGTTTAGGATGGATCTTTAGTTATAAAAGATCATTTATATCTCCATGCCCTCAATATTTAAAATTTATTATATTAGATCATTTTATACTGACAACAACAATGCTTGAGTGTTCATTTCCTACAGCCTCTTTTGTATTCTTTCTTTTTTTTTTAAAGAATCTTAGAAACTTAACTTTTTAAAAATATTTATTTATGCATTCAAGAACTGGGGTACAGACCAGAGGTTCAGGGAGTGAGAGGATTCACCAGAGACAGAGTGGGGAGCAGAACAGGCAGATTGACTGAAATACACTGCTGAAGGGAGCAGTGGGTGAGACAGGAGAGGTCTGCTGCGCCATGTGGGTATCTCCCCTGCTGGCCAGTGGGGATTGAACCCACACTGTAGAGGCTGCGGAGAGCTTCACAGTGCTGCACCCAACTGCCTGTGCCACCAGGGAGGACCCTCTTTCTTTTTTTTTTATAAAGAATCTTAGAAACTTAACTTTTTTTTTAGGATTTATTTATTTATGCATATAAGAACTGGGGTACAGACCAGAGGTGCAGTGGGTGAGAGACAGAGTGGGGAGCAGAACAGGCAAAGATTGACTGAAATACACTGCTGAGGGGAGCAGTGGGCGAGACAGGAGAAGTCTGCTGCGCCATGTGGGTTGCTCCCTGGCCAGCCGGGGATCCAACTCATCCTGCAGAGGCTGCAGATACCTTCACAGTGCTATGTTTAATCCCTTAATCCCTTGCACCACCCAGGGATGCCCTCTTTTGTATTCTTGTAGTTTTTCTTATACTCTAAAATTTATTCAGCATGAGATATTACATTGCTGTTCTTTTATTTTTAATATTTTTTTAAGATTTATTTATTTTTATACAGAGCTGGGGTACAGGCCAGAGGTGTGGGAGGGTGAGATGATTTACCAGAGACAGAGTGGGGAGCAGAACAGGCAGACAACTGAAATACACTGCTAGGGAGCAGCGGGCAAGGCAGGAGAGGTATGCCACACCATGTGGGAATCTCCCCAGCTGGCAGGAAATCAAACCTGCGTTGCGGAGGCTGCGGACAGCTTCACAGCGCTGCGCTCATCCTTCTGCGCCACCAGGGAGGCCCCTACATTGCTGCTCTTAATGCAAATTTATTTCATTGCTATTGAAGATATTTTTTAAATGTTTCCTTACTTGAATGTTGTTAGTGTCCTTTTGTTCTTCAGGGGTTTGGTGCTAGGCTTTAACTGACTAAAAACTTGCATATTTACATTTTCATTAGCTCTTCTTTCATATTTCATATGAGTAATTACTCAGCCATTTTTCTTAGCTTTCTTTACTGATTTTCACTTTGTAGATATTTAATATGTTTTTGTAAAGAATAAAATATATATCCTTATTCTATTTCTTTCATCTCGCTGTTTGCTCTCCTTTTTTCTTATTTTCTTACAATTTGATTTATTAATATTCAACTTCCTGGAGTTTCTGCCCTCCTAAGTGGCAGAGACTCTGTTAGCCACCATTGTATCTACATGCCTAACTAGTTCCAACACACAGTGGGCAACCAATAAATATTTGTGGAATGGATAAATAAATGATAAATGAAGAAACCAGTGAATTGTTCTCAGTAACCCACAGACCACACAAACCTGTGATTACACAAATAGTCACATTCCATTTAATAGCCAAATTACAAAACTTAATGAACCTGCATTCTACAGGGTATAAGAAACCTGTTCATCCTCAGGATTCCCTTCCACAGACCTATTACATGTTCCTCTAAGTTAGTCCTCATGATCATTTGTCACCACTGTTGGAGTTTAGTGGGTCACCCCGACCATCTGATAACCAACATCACCAGACTACCACCTAACCCAACAGTTCCTTGCCCAGAATGTACACTGATTTCTCCCTTAATTCTCCAATGCAAAGTTTAAACAAAATAAAGCAATTTTTTAATGTGCTGCAGGTTTGTGCATTCAATGCACAAAAATACAATGTAGATTACAACTACTGCTAGGAGTTACTTTTAGGACAACCAGTGTGGCAATGGCCAGTTTACCCCACAAAGAGATCTCAAGGCATCTCCACACCATGGAACACTGGTCTAAGAACCCCTGTGGTAGAAGCAGGAGTATGAACGTGTATGTGCACATGCCTATGTATATGTGTGTCTCTGTGTGTACAGAAGAGAGATGGAGAGACAGAGACATTCAGAGAGATCCTCCCTTTCCAAATCCATGCCTGGCCTCATGTTCTATTGTGAGGGCTAAGTAAGTTTAAACAATGTAAACATTTGACAGTGTGTGAATCCTCCCACCTGGAATGTAATCTGGATCTCATTGGCTCAAAGTGATGATAATGGCTGACAACTCATTTTCCAGATCTGAATTAATCTTTCTTAAATAACACTATGTGAAAAGCACCAATG
Organism: Talpa europaea; assembly: GCF_964194135.1. Lineage (NCBI taxonomy): Eukaryota > Metazoa > Chordata > Mammalia > Eulipotyphla > Talpidae > Talpa > Talpa europaea. The sequence goes on along the minus strand of NC_140071.1, from coordinate 50,751,794 downwards.
GTTCAATCCAAGTATTATGCCAAGCCCAGTTTTGATGATTCCTTTTCACACTTTTAATCTCCAGCATAAAGAGATCAGGCCTACACAGCCCTTGAGGCAAGGTCCCATATGACATTCTCCTATAAGTAAAGTACAAGGGCAGTTCGAACTGGATCTGTATTTCAGGGTGCTAGAATTTGAATGTTTTCATCCCATCCTCCCAAATTCTATGTTAAAAGTCTAATTCCCAAAGTGATTGTAAGGGGAGATGGAACTTTTGGACAGGTACTTAAGTTATGAAGGTAAAGCCCTAATGAATGGAATTAGTGCCTTAAAAATGAAGCTCCAGGAATAGCCCTAACACTTTCCACATGTGAAGATACAGGTAAGAAATCTACCTCCTGGAAGAGGATCCACACCAGACCATGCTGGCACCCTCACGTCAGACTTCCCACATCCATGACTGTGAGAAATAACTTTTTACTGTTTGTAAGATACCCAGTTTGGTATTTTATTTTAGTAACCCAAATGGACTAAGACACAGGGATTGTCATTTCCCCTCTGATTTTCAAAGGACATACACCAGTCAATAAACCCAATTTACATTTTGAAACCAAACTTGTCACCTTGCTGCAAACTTCAGTTTCCTCCAGAGCAGTAAGTACTTACATTACATGTTAGTTAGTATGGGTAAAAGAAATTGCAAGCAGATAGGATGAGTTGCCCACGGTCCTGTTTGAACAAGTGGACAAAATCATGGGCTGCAGAAGCCAGACCAAACAATTTGGCCCACCACACTGACCACAAAGTTGCATGCTAGACAGAGAGTGTTAGATCCTGAGTAATGATTATTTCACAATTTCCTGGAGGGAGGAAGCTGAGAGCCTGCATTCACAGTCAAAGTGTAACCCATGGGTACACTCTGCCAGGGAATAACCCAACACAGGACAAGCTATGATGCAACTCTCCTCCACCCTAACTCATTGACTTACCCTTTAAATATGTTGTCCATCATCCTTTTGAGGAGCTAGGCTAAATTCTCTTTTCCAGCACTGGTTCCTTCATGCATGAGCATTAATAAAGCCTTGCCTGGTTTTACTACATCTAACAAACTCTACTGAATTCTTTCCCTACAGTGCAAAGAATCCACTCCTTTGGGTTGGGGCAGCCTATAACATATATGCATAGTATGCTCCAAAGAAGAATTGATGACTTATTTCTGTAAGAAAACAGTGGGTAACTTTTATATGATGAAATGCCAGCTTTCAAAAATAGAAAAGTTCTGATACACAGCTTCTTGCAGAAGAGATAAAAATCTAACGTGAGGTAAAGGTCTAAGTTCTTTTTTTCATATTAAAGTCTTGTTTAAAAAACTAGCTCTTAAATCATGACTCCACTCTCGGACCAAGTACATATATTATTTGCACGGACCAAGCACATACATTAAACTTACATTTAAACTAGGTTTTCTACTCCTTTCAGTTATCCTTTATCCATTTTTGAACAAGTGCCATATCATTTCTGTTCATTTCCTTTAAAATTCCAGTACCTAGTAAAGATAGTTTATCTTCATTGTTCTTTTTATCTCTTTAGAATCTTATTTAATAATTCTGCCTCATTTGCTTTGCCATGACAGTTTTAGAATAATTTTTATTGAGCTCTATATTCTTTGGTTTTTAATGGGAATATCTTAAATTTATACACTAATTTGACAAATATCATGTCTACTATTCATAGTCATGCTATGTCTGCATTTGTTTGGCTCTTTGAAGGTTTTCGTTAAAGTTATTTTAATCGTTTATGTGCCTTGAACATCCCACATAAATTTCCATACATTTTGTAACTTACTGACATTGTGAGTATGACCTCTTTTTAGTTTTCTTTGCTAGTTGGTTTTGTTTTAAAAAGAAAAAACAGAAGGCCTCCCCAGTGGTGCAGCAGGTTGAGTGACGTGCTGCAAAGCTGTCCCAAGTCTCTGCAGCACTGGTTCAATTCCCCACTGGCCAGGGAGATACCCACATGACGTGGCAGACCTCTCCTGTCGTGCCTGCTGCTCCCCTGAGCAGTGTTTTTGGCCCGTCTACCTGTTCTACTCCCCACTCTGTTTCTGGTGAATTCTTTCACCTTCCCATACTTCTGGCCTGTACCCCAGTTCTTATATAAATAAATAAATATTTTTTTTAAAAAAGAAAAAGAAAAAAGACTAAAATGGTGTGATTTATTCCAAATTTTACCAAGATTTAATGCCTCACCTGATTGCAGTTTCAATCCTCCCAAAAATGAAATTTTAAACCCATCAATCTGCAATTTTCTGGTCAGCACTGATGACTGATGAGACTTCTCCCTGATGAGATGAGTAGCACCTTTCTACTTGCTAAATGGGATGCTGCCTGTCATGAATCATTGTATAAAGTCAATTAGACCTTCAAGTTCATTCAAGTGAATTTTATTTTTTAACAATTTTTATTATATTTAAGAAAGATATGTGTTAGCAGATTTATATTTGTTTGTTTTACTGATAGCTGTTAATGTCCCAAATGATTTTGTGGAGGGTGACAGTTTAGGCCTTTCAGTTTCCTTTTCCCCAATATTCACTTTCCATTTCTTTTGGCGATCCTACTGTGTTTAAAATAAGTTTCACCATTATTTTGGAAAATAATGGTGACAAAGAATACCTTTGCTTTCTTCATTTTTTTTTAAGGGAGATGTTACTAGATTTGCTCTACCTCATATCTCAATTTTAATATGTTTAAGATTAGATGTTAAATTTTATCAAATTTAACTATATGGTTTATTGTTGAAGTTATTGATGTAACTTTTATTTAGCACCTTTCCCTTTCATTAAATTATTGATTAATTTGGAGAGAATTTCCCGGACTCCCTTTCATTTTTTTTTAGAGAATGCCTGTTATGTTTTTATTTATTTGTTTATGTTGTTATTGAAGTACCTTTATTTTACATCCTTGCTAGTGTTTTGACAGTATAGGATTCCCCGCCCCCAGGGCACCCATAGCACCCATGGTCCTCTACCATAGTCTCTCAGACATTACATTGCATTCTCCATATAGTCTCTCTATCTCGCATTAGCTTGTTTGTTTACATGTGCCTTATCTGTATTCTATGCTGTGGTCCTTATTGATATTGCTACTTTGAAATCCTTAATGATCAAGCATCATTGCCATTTTAAGTTGTGATGTTCACTGATCTATTATTACAGTACTATCTTGTAACTGATGAAATCCAAACTGCCTCCTAAATCATGTTTGTTTATTTTTCAGATCTATCTGCAAGTCATTTCTGTGCAGAAGTAGCCTTTCACTCAGGAGAGAGCACTGCATGGAATTGATGTTTCTTAATTTGAGCTAAATTCTGACCTGCTGTTAAGTCTGGCTGCAATTAGACACAGTGAGATCTGGGGTTTACATACACTTTTATTATTTATGTACAAATAAGAAGCCATTCTTAAATTTTTTTTAGCAAAATATAAACTAATTCTAAGCAGATAATATGGTTAAGATAGTTGCACTAGATTAGAAGTAACACTTGGATTTCAGCCCAGATGTTTTCACTTATTTACCATGTGACCTTGGTCAAGTTATTTTTCCTCTTAGCGTCTTCGTCTTAAAATTAGGAACTGCATTAAATTGATATCTTCCAACTACAATTCAAAATGAATAATTTATTAGATAAAATCTATAATATTAATAAGCCACTCTTTTTATACCAAAGATGTTAAAAATAAGTCTTGGTAAACCTTCTGTCTTGCCAGAAATATGATGGTAATTTGTAGGATATTTGTACCCAAATGTCAAATCATGAATCAAATGTTTTGAAGATGTGCTTCTGCAGTGGATAACTTTGAGGCAATCTCCCTAACCCCTCTACTTATTCTAGGAATTGCTCCTCCCTCTCCTGTTCCCCCTTTCACTACAGTGCAGCGAGAGCAGGCCAATTCTATTGCAGAGTGACCCTTCTTTCTATCTAGAGTTAATCTCTGATAGTTCAAGTGTGGGCATCTCACCCAGTCAGGGCCAGTGAGCCCCATCTCCTCAGTTGTTTAGATAAGAAAGAAAGAGAAAGAGCTTGTCACTAGTGTTTGAAGCCATAAAATGTAAGCCTTGAGTATACCAGGCAGCCATGTTGCCCATAGGAAAGATGGACCATGGAAACAAGAGGTAAGCAGAGGATCTGACATTGCTGGGCCCTAGGAAAACTGAATTTCTATTCCTAGATTAGGTTGTCCAACTCATTCTTGAGAAATACCCCAGTGTATTTTCAATGAATTCTTTTGTCCTTTGTTGATCAAAATCTGGCTTTGTTGCTTCCCTTCCTCCCTCTCCCCACATCTCAAGTAAGGCAACTTCTATCCAAATAAATAGAAACTTTCCATCTTCAGATCATCTCCCTGCCAGGTATGATTACCTTTCTTATAACTCTCCATCTCTGTGACTTCTATAGCATGGCCTTGAGTTTTCTGTTGACATTGTTCCTTTCTTTTAAATGAAAGATTTCTATTTGCTTAACTAGTAAAAGATATACTTTCACTAGATCAAATTGACCTCTATGACTTAGATTGTTTCACTTTGATTCTGTCATTTTTGGGTTATTCTATCCACTCCACAGAGTACTATAGTTTCCTGTAAAAAGAAAAAAAATTCTATACACAAAGATCACTAATCTCTCTCTCTATATATATATATGATATTTATATCATATATATAAAGATATATCAGATAAACAATTTAAGATGTAATTTAAGATATAATAGATAAATCATCAAAATAGCAATATGCCTGCCTCCTCAGCAGTCCAAATTCCAGTATAATATCCATTTATAACAATGTGATTATGCACTCCATATATTGAACATACTTCTGAGAAAGAAATTGAAATTATTTCAGCAAAAATAACCAGCATAGCAACAAGGGGTTAAGGAAGAAATGGGGAATAAGTTAAAGGATATAAATTAGTAGCTTATCTAAGACTACTATTGAAATTTTCCTTGTTTTGATTTTCCAGATGTCTTATCAGCTTATATGTTCTTCATAATAAAATTCCCAAATGACTTTTCTTTCTAATTTATGTGAATATGAATCCCCTCAGAAAAGTCCAATACCAAGATTAAAAAGCCATTTAGTCCGCAGAGACCATGGGCGGTTTCCTTGCATTGGCAACACCGGTCCTGTGAAAGGGAGACAGCGCTTTCCTGCCTTCAAATCCATTTCTCTCACTATACAATCTTTACTAGTGCAGGCATAGCAAGTCCAAATTACAGCTGCCACTTCAGGCCAACGAGAAAAGAGACAGCTCTCATTTTAGAATTCTTTAAATCTTCCCTGACAGAGTGCTAGGAAAAGCATAACATATGGAATCACAAATTGGTCTTTTGACAAACTGCCAATCCAGTGACTCTAAAAGGAAGAACAACAGTGAACACGAAGGACACGAAAGAGATAGGAGAGAGATGCAGTTGGAAGTTGAACTAAATATTCAGGAGTGGGCAATGGAGGAGTCATGTAGCCAGATATATGTAACTTCAGAGGAAACCTGAAGCCCCAGAGGAAACCTTCATGAGGAAATCTCTCATTACTTAAAATTTATAATAATAAAGATCTTTATGGCAGAAAATCCTCATGGTTTGGTGGAAGGTACTGAATGCTTGGATATAAAGACCCCAGAATTTAGAGAAAGACCCCAAAAATTAGAGTAAGACCCCAAAAATTAGAGAAAGACTTTCCTATTGTGCTCGTTTAGTGTTGTCTTTAGGGATGATTATTTTAAAAGATCAGACATAGCAGTGATTTCTTAGATAGGAAATAAGATGAGAGTTGGTTCCTAGTGCTAGAAGTGATAAAATATAAACCTTGGGTATACTGGGTAGTCATAACTTTTTAATCTGTAATTTTAGCTATAACAATTTGTGCTTAAAAATATTAATCTTTCTGGAGAGACTCTTTGTTCTATGAAAACTGCTGATTCATTTGTAAATTAATTTTGTGAACAATTTTCCTAACAAAACATGAAAAATTATGGGATAGTTCACTTGGATCAACTTCATGTAATTCCCAATGGGCTCTAACAAAATCATTACATTGACTCCAATTCAATGGAATTGCACCTATATTTTATTTGTTTAAATAGTTAATTCTGAGTTGCTAGACTACTGACTAAAAATTATAAACATTAAAATTAAAAAGCAGTATGTTATCTAACAGATACTTTTAAAAAGCAGTATTGAAAATTCTGGTTTAACCTGTTACACATTTTTCTCTCTTCTCAAATCCTATGAAAATAATAGTAAAGGGAAAAAATTTTAAGACATAAACCCACAAGCACAAAGATAGTTAGAGACAGTAGCAGTCGGGAATGTTAACAAATTTATGAAGATAGAAAGCAGATAAAGTGAAACTGGCTTAGAAGAACAGAGAAACCTGAAATCTAAGTGCTTAATACCAAACTAAAGCAAGTTGATTCTCTCCATAGAATCCATAGCTCCTGGAAAGACAGAGATACGTGGGACTGACCACAAGAAAACAGATTAAAAGGAACATTGGAACCCTACCCTATGAAGACAGGTAACTTCTCTCTTAGTGTAAGAGCATAGGAGGCTTTTTTATCTCTAGTAACTGAAACATAGAGGCCCCAGAGTTAGGACTCCAGGCACTCCACAGGGTAAGGATAAAGTGCCAAGATGAAAATAAGGGACTCATCAGAGTTAGGCATGCTAAACAAGGAAAACTCCCACATCCAGCCCCATAACCCTCCCTCCAGGTCCCAGAACACCAGGAGTCATGCTTATTTCATGCTTATTTTATTAAGACATCAGAAAAGTTGTCAACATAAAAGTTATCTCAGAGCCCCATTGCTCTATGGAAATGCCCATCTGTCCACAAATTCCTCCCTTCCAATCCGTTCTTCACTGCCTTACTCTTAAATAGGGCTTAGTGGAGAGCCAACCCTCACCAAGCATTTAAGAAAAGCTCCAAAATGGAAGAGGTGAAAATAAATAGAACAAAAAGAACTTGAAGAGGTAGAAATAAATATAAGAAATAGGAAAAAAAAGTTTTAAATTGGGATTCATGTCCTCTGAGAGATAAGAGAGTAACCCAGTTTTTCCTCCCACATGCTCCATAATAGCAATGAATTTGAGATTCCTTTAGATACCATTCTAAAGGAGATACCATTTTATACCATTCTAAAGATACCATTCCTTTAGATACCATTTGACATTATTTCTGCCTTCATGAGGTTAGACAACACATCCAACTCATCTTTACATTAATAGAGTGTAACACAAACATTCAAAACATTTATCAAGAGACATTTTTAGAGAAAAAATTTTCAAATTGTTCTCTATTGGTTATATGGTCACTAATGGTAGAATTAGTATTATTTTCAGTTCACCTAGCAGAAATTATTACTCATTCTAGGCAACAACAATGATAACAACAACAACATTTTATTGAGTCCTTAATTTGTGCGAGGTATTGTGAAAAACCATTTACAAGCAGTCTCTTTTTAGTGGTCTCAACAATCCTCATATGGGTACAACCATTATTCTGATCATATAGATGAGGAAATCAAAGTTTCCAAAGGCCAAAGGATACCTCAAAGTTGGCAAAGGCAGGATTTCAACCTACATGTGCCTAGAACTAAAGATTTGTCTTTAACTTCTGTGTCCTCTATTGCTTAAAGAAGAAAAAAGGAAGTACTATAAAGCAGCTCCTGGCAAAAGGAGAGGGATTAAATTGTAAATTGATAATATATCACTTATTAGATGTGTACCTCAAGTTTTATAAGTCAGATATAAAAACAAATCTGGAAATATTATGGAGGGAGCAGGGCTATTCTAGGCAGGGCCTCATATGGGCTGTTTACTTTAATAGGGTTTTGATAGAGACACCTGGTCCTTTTTGCTGTGCCAAGAAAAATTGTCCAGCTAGTTCAGGGGGTGCCTGGCAAGACTCTAAATTCAAAGACAGATCTGCTTCTCAAGAGCAAACTCCCATTAACCAAATGGGGAGATTTATCTATAGTGTTTTTATTGGTATTTTCTAGGTATTGCATTATATATATATATATATATATATATTATGTATGTTACATAACAGCTATTGTGGTATATATTACATATGATAAACATTGTGATATATAATAAATGTTGTTTTATATATATATATATATATTATATAACGTATCCCAGGACACTGATGTTATTTTATCACTTCAAGTGAAGTATAAGGACTTTTATCTCCCTCTGTCTCTTTACCTTTTCTGTTTTATAACATAATTATCTTAAATATTTCCTCTATGTATAGTTAGAATCACACCAAGTTTAACTTTAGCCTCAACCCTCCAACATGATTTAGAAGACTCAAGAGGCAAAGAAAAACCTTTTCTATTTACTCTTGTTTATGATTAGTGTATTTTTCCTTTCCAGTGTTCCTACATTCCTTCTTTTATTTTCTTTCTGTTTACAGAACTTCCTGTTCTTTAAAAGGAAAAGTCTGCCAGTGACAAAATCTCTCAGTTTTCCTACACCTGAGTGAAGGAATGACTTCTTCATTCCTAAAAACCGTCTGTCCTGGATGCAGGATTAGGAGTGGACAGTTCTTTCCTTTTAGCACTTGAAAACTGTAGTGTTATTTCCTTTTGACCTGATGATTTCTGATATGAAATCCAGAGTTATTCAAATTGTTTTTCCCTTACAGGCAAAACATCATTTCTCGCTCCCTGTTTTCAAAGATTTTTTTCCATTGTTTTAAGTTTTCAGAAATTTTAAGTTTCAGAACAATGGGACTTGGCATAGATTTCTTTGGGTTAATCTCATTTGTCTTTTTTTTTTAAGATTTATTTACTCTTATGTAAGAGTTGGGGTACAGGCCAGAGGCGCGGGAGGGTGAGAGGATTCACCAGAGACAGAGCAGGGAGCAGAACAGGCAGACACACTGAAATACACTGCTGAGGGGAGCAGTGGGCGAGACAGGAGAGACAGGAGAGATCTGCCGCGCCATGTGGCCAGCTGGGAATTGAACTCACGCTGCCGAGGCTGCAGATAGCTTCACAGAGCTGCACTCAAACAGCTGCGCCACCGGGGAGGTCTTGTCATTTTTTTTTGTAATAACACTTTTATTGAGATATGAATTAATTACTATGAAATTCACCCTTTGAACTTCACAATAAAGTGGTTTTTAGTATATTCACAGGTTTGTGCAGCCTCCACTGTCTAATTTTAGAATGCTTTCACCACTCCTAGAAAAAACCCTAAACCTATTGGTTGTCATTCTCTATTTTCCCTCCCCTGGTCTTTGGAATTGACTAATCTATTCTCTGTCTCTCTCTGTTTGCCTATTTTATATATTTCATATAAATATAATCATAAGAAATGAGATCTTTTGTAATTGACTTCTATCATTTGGCATAATGTTTTTAGAGTTCATTCATATTATATCATGTATCGTTATTTTATTTCTTTTTACTCCTTATTAACATTTCATTGTATGAGTTTACCATATTTTATTCATTTATCAATTGATGGCCATTTGAGTTTTTTCCTACTTTTTTGGTTATGAGTAATGCTGCTATGAACACATGTCTACAGAAGGCCTGGTGGGTACTTTTGGGTGGGTACTTTTGACCAGATCCCACATCACCCCTTCCCATGGCCAACATCTGAAATGCTTTCCTCCCCCTGGCCTGGTTCTGCCACTAGATCACCCTGTGGCTAGGAAAGAGAGCGAGAAAAAGAATGCTGCTATGAATATTTGTGCTCAAGCTTTTGTATAGGCATATGTTTTCCTCTGTATTCAGAGCAGAATTTCTGGGTGATATGGTAACACTATTTTTAATTGTTTGAGGGAAATGTCAAACTGTTTTCCAAAATAGATGTGGTATTTTATATCTCCATCAGCAACACTAAAGAGCTCCAATTTATCCACATCCTTGCCAATACTTGTTATTATCTGTCCTCCATATTACAGTCACTCAGGTGGGTTGAAGTGATAGCTCATTGTTTTGACTTGTATTTCCCTAATAGCTAAAGATATTGAGAATCTTTCCATGTTTATGGGCCAATTGCTTATCTTTCTTGGAGAAATGCCTATACAGATCCCTTGCCCATTCTTTAAATTTATTTTTTTTTAATTTAAAATTACATTTTTTGAGGTAATGTTGATATAATTCACAGAAGATGTCTTAGGGGTATAGGTTTATACTACTATAATGTTATTTCATCACGCTCATGACCAAAGTCCAGGGACCCTTTGCTCCCACCCCATCACATCACCCTGCTGGTTAATCATAGTCTAATGTGCTCTTACCCCTCCTGTTTTTACCTCTTCCTCTCTTTTCTCCTTCCCTTTCCTCTACTTTTCCCTCCCCTCCCTTGTTCAGATCTATGCTCACCTTTTAGTTTGTCCATGTCTGACCTTTTCTTTGGTTTCTCTATATTCCACATCTAAATGTGGAATATAAATATCTGATATTTATCTTTCTCCTGACTTATTTTGCTTAGTAGAACCCCTTCCAGCTCTAGCCATGTTGCCACAAATGGCATGAGTTTCTCTCTTTGATAGCTGAGTAGTATTCCACTGTGTATATACAGTCATCATTTTTGCAGCATTTAGTTTGCTTTCATGTCTTGGCTATAGTGCTGCAATAAACATAGGAGTGCAGGTTTCCTTTCAAATTAGTGTTTTTATATCCTTTGGGTATATACCTAAAGGGCAGAATAGCTGGGTTATATGGCAGATCCATGTTTAGTGTTTTGAGGAACCTCCACATAGCTTTACCCTTGTCCATTTTTAAATTAGGTTGTCTTTTTTATTATTAAGATGTAAATGTACTTTTTGGGCCTCCCTGGTGGTGCAGGCAGTTGAGCGCAGCACTGTGAAGCTGTCCGCAGTCTCTGCAGTGCAGGTTTGGGTTCCATCCCGGCCGGCCGGCAAGAATCCCACATGGCGCAGCAGACCTCTCCTGTCTCGCCTGCTGCTCCCCTCAGCAGTGCATTTCTTCAGTCTGCCTGTTCTGTTCCCTGCTCTGTCTCTGGTGAATCCTCTCACCCTCCCACACATATGGCCTGTACCCCGGTTATTGTATAAATAAATAAATAAATCTTAAAATAAATAAATCTTTAAAAAAAAAAAAAGTAAATGTACTTTTTTTCTAGATACAAGTCCCTTACCAGATATAAATTAGCAAATATTTTCTCCCATTCTGTGGGTAGTCTTCACTTTCTTGATGGTGTCCTTTGATTTAAATTTGAAAAAAAATTATCTAGTTTGCTTTGTTGCTTGTGCTTTTGGTGTCATATCTCTAACTCTTTTTAAGGGTCACAAGATATACTTCCATGTTTTCTTCTAAGAATTGTGTAGTTTTATCTCTTCTATTTAGTTCTGTAATCCATTTTGAAGTAATTTTATATATGGAGTGAGGTAGGGGGTCCAACTTTATTCTTTTGTATGTAGATACTTAGTTGTCTCCACACTATTTGCTGAAAACTGTCCTTCCCCCATTTAGTTGTTTCCAAGGAAACAATTAGGAACAATTGTTTGTTGAAAATTCATTCAGCTTCTTAAATCTGTAGGTTTATGTATCTTGTCAAATTTTAGAAATAAGCAGTCATTGTTTCTTCTAGTATTTTTTTCTCCCTTTAGGACTCTATGAAATAAATGTTAGTTCTTTTGTTATAGTTATCCTATTCCATGAAACTGTTCTTTTTTTTTTTTCAATTTATTTTCTATTGTTATATGGAGTAATTGCTATTGTTTAATATTAAAGTTCACTTATACTTTCCTCTGTCCTTTCCACTGTATTTTTAAATCCATGCATTTAGCTTTTTATTTTGATTATTGTATTTTTCAATTCTAAAATTTCCATTTATATTCCCTTTATGTCTTCTCTTTCTTTGCTGAAATTTTCTTTTTCATTTGTTTCAATGTTTTCATAGTTGCTTATTTAAGCACTTTTATATTTGCTTTAAAATCTGTGAATGTCAGGGCCTCCCCGGTGGCGCAGTGGTTGAGCACTGGGTTGCGAAGCTGCCGGCAGCCTCTGCAGCGCTGGTTTGATCCCCGGTCTCTCCCTGGCCACTGGAGGAGGGTCCCACATGGCGCGCAGACTCTCCTGCCGTGCCCACTGCTCCCCCCAGCAGTGTACTTCAGTCCTTCTGCCTGCTCTGTTCCCCGCTCTGGCTCTGGTGAATTCTTTCACCCTCCCGCGCTTCTGACTATGCTCAGTGCTTGTATGTGTAAATAAATAAATAAATTGTAAAAAAAAAAATCTTTGAATGTCAGATAATTCTAACATCCATGTCATCTTGGTTTTGTCATCTATTATCTTTCTTCATACAGTTTGTGTTATTCTTGGTTCTTGATATATGAGTGATTTTCAGTGGAAATTTAGATATTTTGGGTATTAGGTTAGGAGACTTTGGGTTTTTTAAAATCTTCTGTTTCCTTTTTTTTTCTGACATAGTGCTGGAATTGGAAATAGGAGTAAGAAGAAGAGACAACTTCATCACTTCCAGGTTGGAGAAGGCTAAGTTCCCTAGTTGGCCTCCACTGACACCCAAAATAGAAGCTCCTTGTTACTGGCCAGTCCTGTTTCCCTACTTAACCTTCTCTGACATCAGAGAAGGGCAGAGGGAGTGAGGTGCCTGAAGAGGGTGGAAGCCTAGACTCTCCAGTAGGCCTTTGCTAGCATGACTGTGGTACAGCCACAACTGTTTCCTATAGTTTTGGCTACAGTAGATCAGTTATTGTTTAAAAGTATTCTGTCTGCCCCTTTCCTAATTTGTTGAGGCTTTTTTTGTCTGCACCATTGGCAGATTCTTCAGTCTCAAGTCTAGGATATATATTGCAAAAAGAAAACCTAAGGAAACTAACCATCATATTGTTCCAGGGTCCAAGCTGGTCTTTCTTCTCTTCACCTTTCAGTCTTATTTTTGTTTTATATGTAATGTTCAGGGCTTTTAGTTGTTGTTAGTGGATAGAACAGTGAAAAGTAGGTCTCTTCCCTCTTCCCAGAAGTGAAAGTCTAAGTAGAACTTTCTATAGATAGAATCATATTTTAATCACTAAGAGGTATTAATAAAGGAATTTTGAAGTTATTCCATTCCCAATTTATAATAACTTATCTTTTTTTGCAAATTCAAAATCTTTATTACGTTTGCTTTAAATGAGAAATGTCTATAGACTATTTACACATTTCTGAATATTGACTATAATTGTCCTCTTACAAAAATTGAATTCTAAATAATTACTTTAAATCTTTTTTCCCTTAATGCCAATTTGAACATAGTTTAGTGGGAAAGCAATTCCTTAAATGGTTAACTGGTGACAATTTAAAGAATATAATGAGAATTCCCACATCTTTCCAGAAGTGTAAAACAGACACAGTATTTCTCAGCAGTATTCATGTTTAGAAGCTCACCTATATCTAAGATGATTTCACTTCTCTTAGTGAGTTTCTATACACGCACCACAATTGCCTATTAACGATATTTAACAACTTTCAAATTTCCAGATGTAATTTTTTTCAACATCCATTCCTCCTCTCAAACATCTGTTCCTTTACATGCATTAACATGTAGTAATACCATGTTTTATTGCCCTCTATCTGCCAGGCACTCTGCTAATGAGCTCTTAATATACTTAATCCTGCTTAAGACAAGGAAAGTGAAGCTCTGAAAGACTGAACAGAAAGTGTGCTAAGATAAAGCCAACATCTGCATATAGGCCTTCTGCCTCCAAGCTTCATGTTATTTTGACAATGCTACATCTAACAGAGTAAGCATCTTTTCCTTCCAAGGTGTGACAGCTTATCAGCATGTTTTCTCCCTTACATACTATTTCGTAAATTCTATCATACTTTGGTTTTTATCTTGGTCAATTTTTCAAACCTAAGACAAAATTAATACAGAAATTTAAAAAATAAGGTATCTATAATAGGTTTGGAAAAGACAAAGTTTATTATTTTTAATTTCAGTATATGTCAAACTTTTTCTGCATGAACACTGCTGTACTGTATTTGGATATAAAGAGAAATCTACAGGGTTAGCTACTATTTCATGAGCAAACTATGCCTCCCCCAAAAAAACAACCAAAAAACAGGAAAAGGAAAATAAAATAAATCATGTTAATGAATCCTTGTTAGAGGTACAAAGTTTACTGTTTAAAACATGTATTTTTAATTTAAACTAGAAAGTAGAAACAAAGTCTTTATGTCTAAGCATTTCTTTATTCAATGCAGAAGTATTTTTTCAACATTTTAATTCATTTTTATTTACATTTTATAACAAAATATATATTTAAGTTGTTTTCTCTCAATTTCACATTTGATAATATTTCTTCTTCAAAAGATATTGAACAATAAATCTTATATGCACCAAATAATACTTCAGTATTTTCAATTCATTTCAATTATTTCCAAACTACAGCCAGGCAAATTCCTTACTAATTGCTCAGTCTAGTTCTTTACATATGTCATTATTTACTAATCTTTTGCACCTTAAATGTTGCTGTTATTTTTTTCTTTAGCAAAGATTAATGCAGATAACACATATTACCTAATTAATATAGAGCAAGACTCCCTATTACATAGTGAAACTTTTCAAACGCAGAAATAAACCCTGTTTGTTATTTGAATAAATATACTTATTCTGGATAAATATATCTATTCTGTGTAGATACAGTAAACCACCATTTAGGGAGATTTATATTAATTTTTTCTTAGTAATCTATTTCTATTTGGGGGCCTACTGTATCCAACTGCTACTAAATTAACATTAGAAAATGTGGAAATCACATTTTAGTTTACAAGTATTTTAGTTATTTAAACTTTTTCTCTTGCTATATTCAATATCCTAATATAAAAAAAATCATTTTCTACTCAAAATTTTAAGTTAAATAAACCAGTGGTTCCTGTAAAAGGGTTGCTTTTCAGAAACGAAAATTATTAACAGGTTTATTAACAAATAAACTGTCTTAAATAAAAGGAAAAACGTTCTAGTATTGGTACTACTTTTATCAAGAATATGCCTGGAAGGCAACAACAGCTACACATTTTCCAAACATTTCAATATACAACACCTGCAGTAGAATACTCAAAAATACGGGCATTTTTACACACGCTGATCATATGAGAAAGAATATTACTAGCGGTATCATCACCTTAGGAAATAATGACCATCTAGCAATGAAAATCCAAAATAGTCACCCACATTAAGCTTAACCTTTAAGAATAATCAGGGATAGGGGGACTGATATTTATCTATTCACTACCATTATTGTAACTGAGTATAAAAAACGTCTACCTCTTCCATTTTGAATTCTTTTCTGTTCCGAAAACTGACATTTTAATCTCTCATGATGGCTGGTGAAGCAGAGGAGGACACGTTATTTCTAAGAGCCAGAAACTAGTTTTAACATGACTACACACCTGGGGCCATAAACCTTAATATTATAAATCATTTCTGTTTACCTACAGAGCAGTGGACATGCTAGATGCAGCATACTCCAGAAGCCTCCCGCGCAAGAGCGGGAGGCCGGCCGCCCACATCTAACATCATGCAGGCATTTCTGCGCTTGTACAGCGACGCTGCAATTGCTTTATTGTGGGATATGCGGCATGTGCGGTGTCAAATACAAGTCAGTCTGGGGTGGAAGCATCATGCTGGGAAGGCCCTGGACAGCCCCTAGGAAACCGCACTTACAAGGGCCATTTTGGGCTGGGCCTTGGAGCCCAGCAGAGTCCGCCGCCGCCCCTCCAGCGAGCCAGAGCCTCCCGTCAGGGCACGGGCCGCGGGGCAGCGAGCCTGAGAGCCCCGCGGCGGGCGAGAGGCCGCGGCGGCCGCACCCCGCGTAGACTCGGCGGCCGCGCGCCGCGGGGAATAGATCCGCGGGCCGGGCAGGCCCGGCAGGCCCAGGCCGCGATTTTCCCAGCCCCGCCGCCGTTGCCAAGGCGACCGCCGCCGAACGTTCCCGCGGCGGGCCCCGCCCCCTGGCCAATCGGACCGGCGCTCGCCAGAGCCCAGATTCTCTTTGTTCCGCAGCCATTTCAGGCCCCGGACCCGAGGCAGCGCCGCTTCGGCAGAGGGCCCGAGCGCCGGAGGCCTCTGGGATGGTGTGGGACCGGGTAGGTGGCCTGACGGTGCGCGGCCCCGGGCTGCGGGCGGGAGCGGAGGCCGGCTGTCCCCGCGCTGCCTGAGCCGCGGCGGGATGAGGCGCCGACCGCGCCGCTCCCGGCTGCCCGCCCGGCCGTTTGGAGCCCGCCGGCGGCGGCGCGGTTCCGAGCCCAACAGCTGCCTGGCCCGGCTCCTGCGGGGTTCGGCCGAGGGGAGGGCGGCGGCCCCTCAGGTGTCGGATTCGGGGCCTGGAGCAGGTTAGGGGCGGCGGGAAGGGGAGGGGCGGCTCCTCAGGGGGCTTCTGCCCCCCTCCGTGTAGCGGCGGCGTTTCGGGGCCCGGGCGGCCGCTTCCCGCGGGGCTGACCTTTGTCGGGCGCCGCCGGGCTGGGCCGCGCTTTGTCCGCGCCCGGCGTCCCCTGCTCGGCGTCCCCTGCTCGGGCGTCCGGAGCCGCACACGTTATTCGCTCTGCGCGCAGCTGGCTGAGCTCTTTCTCCCGGCCCTGCTTCCCCGTCGGGCCTCTGGGTCTCACGACGTGTTTACCTGATTTTGATGTTTTTAACTGCATGGGTTTTGCGTAGGTTTCTGGTTTTTGCACTTCTACCCTTTTGTACATCTCCCACGAGAACGAGCAACTGGGAACAGCTGCCGAGGAGCAGACCCGCTGCCACACTCAGCCTGTTTTGGGAAAGGCTTTCTGGCTTTAAAAACGATCGCCTGCTGTTTGTTGACTTACTGATTTTTTAAAAAATCACCTGGGTTTGTTTTGCAAGGGTACTTACAATCTAAGAGCTCTATCTAATCGCTAAGCAGCTTGGTCCATCAGTAGATATGATGTAGAAATTTAAAGTTAGAGACTACTCACATTGATTTGGACAGGTGTATTTAAGAAGCTTAGTGCTAGACCTACTTTGAAATGGTGGTGACTGCAGTGAGGAGTGCATCAGTGGTTTTTTTTAAATCTACAGGAAAAACATGTTGTTATAATAAAAGAATATATCGTGTAATAGGTATTTAAAAATGTGAGGTTGTAAAATGGCTCTCTTGCTGTGCTCATTTTTTGGAAAAGCAAAAGTTCCTGCTGGATTTTGTTTCCTTATTATATGTTAGAATGCCAAATGAATTATATTTAGTGAAGTAGGGGAGGATTCTATTTTTGAAACAATTCCGTTTTCCACTTTTACCCTGTCTGCACCCTGTCTCTTCTTAGAGAATGAACTTCCCCAAGTTGAAAACTTGCAATTGCCAAAGGGAAAGAAGGTGCAGATATCTCTTTTCACCCTCCGCCATCTGCAATACATAAATTTATAACAGTTTGACAGTACCATTTTGATTTCACCCAATTTGCTTTGAACCTAAAGAAGTAGTAGTGTTCCATTTTCATTTTTCCTTAAAGGGGCCCCCACCGGAATAGCTTGATGTGGTTCTTGGGAATACTAAATTCCTCTCACTGAAATAACTAAAAATATTTTCAAGTAATCAAGCTTATGACCATTATATATTGTGAGCAGGATAATATTTTGGTAAAAAATACATTTCTGGTTGTAAATATTTTCATTATCAACACTTGCCATTGTATTCATTGTTTCTATAATTAGTTTTTCTCATAATGTTAAATCCATCAGGTGAAATCAGTTTTTCTAAATACTGTAATGAACTGCAAAGAAATGTAAGTTTCCTCTAGTTAGAAGAATTACTTGCATTTAACTATGTTGGATTTGGCAAAAATTATTTTTAAGAAATTTGGTTATAAAGAAAACGAAGTGACATAATGAAATAAGTCTATCAAAAGTAAACTGCAGGTAGAGGCACATCAATAAATAGGAGTTTTTATTACTCAGAATGTAAATTATGAATATTTCTTCCTAGGATTGACTTGGAATACATATTGATACTCAAAAGTTCTTGCTCCCAAAATAACCATTTGGTTTACCAGCAAAAGGGGGAGAAATCTGAGAGAATCAAAGTGATTAACTGATGAAGTTTTCAAAAACCATGGAGAATTGTGCCATCTTTACAAAGGAAATATCAGAGACAGTGAAATTCTCTGGATATTAGAGATCTTAACTGGTTCCATTTAGCCAGTGCCATGGTTGATAAGTATTTGATGAGTGTTGGTAGATGAGAGTGGTTTTGGAGGGGATGAATTTCACAAGGAAGACATGTGTTTGCAAGGGTGGTAACTAGAGTTGTAGTTGCAATTTTAGATGGGTGTTAGCATAAGAGAGAGTTGATAGAAGCTAAGATTGGTTGCTCCAAGATCTGCTTACTGAAGTTCTTGGAAGTTACTGAAGGGTCCCATGGTATCAATGGTTAAAGGAAACGTTGGAATAAGAAGTAGGGGTGCTGGAATTTCCCAGAATAGGTGGAATCCAATCAGGAATGGTGGGTGCATCTTACTCCTAAATGGCTCCTCATGGCATAGCAAATATTTGAAATCAGAATTGAAAGAAAGCCGTTAGCTATAAAGACCACAAGATTTTTGACATATGCCTTTTTATGATTAAAATTTGAAAACACTGCCTATCTTTTAAGGATAGTATAGCAGTTAAGAACAGAAGCTCTAGAGCCAGACTTCTTGGGTTCAGTTATTTACAACTTGCGTAATTATCTGGTTGATTTCTGGCAAGTTTATCTCACTGTGCCTCAGTTTTCTCATTTCATAATGTTAAGAGGACTAAATGAGTTATTACACTAAGCTCTTGGAATTGGACGTGGCATGTAATGAACACTACATAAATTAGAACTGCTATTACCATCATGATCGTTTGGTATTTTAGAAAACTATGGCAAATAACCATAAAATAATGAAAATCACTGCTATCAGGACTATGATAGCTACCATAAGCTATCA
This sequence comes from Talpa europaea, assembly GCF_964194135.1. Lineage (NCBI taxonomy): Eukaryota > Metazoa > Chordata > Mammalia > Eulipotyphla > Talpidae > Talpa > Talpa europaea. The sequence continues at coordinate 50,732,840 of NC_140071.1, read as the reverse complement.
TGGTAGAGATAGCTACCATAAGCCCTCTGATGCATTTCCTTCCAATATTTGTTCTCAGTGTATTTGGTTTTTACAAAGTTGAGACTTTTTTTTAAGATTTATTTATGCACACAAGAAATGGGGTTCAGACCAGAGATGCCAGGGGGTGAGAGGATTCACCAGAGACATAGTGGGGGAACAAGCAGACTGACCGAAGTACACTGCTGAGGGGAGCAGTGGGCAAGTCAGGAGAGGTCTGCTGTGCCATGTGGGTTGCTCCCTGGCCAGCTGGGGACCAGAGGCTGCTGATTGCTTCACAGTGTGGTGTTTAACCCCTTGTGCCACCAGGGAAGCCCCAAAGTTGAGACTTTCCTATATGAATAATTACATTCTGCTTTTCTTACCTAAACCTCCCACCCTAAGCATTTTCTAATGCTATTAAATTATCTTGAAGCATCTTTTTAAATGACTTTCTTTTTGTGTGAATTTCTCAACATTTTCTTCTTGGACAAGTTAGCAAGTTCTTTTCTTTTCAAGGATGTAATGAACATCCTTGCGCATAAAACAATCTGTTTTAGATTGTTTCTTTAGCATAGGTCCATATAGCCAGCTTGCTTTTACTAGAGGGGATTTATTAATAGATTTAAAATAAATTGGGAAGCACAATATTTATAGCCTTTATTGCTTTGACATGGGAGGAAAAAGGAATCAATTAGTTTTTCTTCTAACATATGAGGCATTACTTTTACATACATTCTCATTTTCATAGCTTTGTGTTAACACATGGGAGTTACTTCCATTTAATTACTGAAGTGTAGATAATCAAGTCTGGGTCTGAATGTAGATCTGCCTGATTGCAAACCTCGTGTTCTTTTATTTGTAAATTTTTATGTTATGTATATTAAATGAATACCAAATGTTACAGTGAATCTTTAGAAGTCACTATAACATGGTGAATCTACTAACTATAGATCATCAGCCACTTTATTTACATAGTGAAAGTCAGCTGAAAATAATAAATGGCTAGATAACAAAGTTAAGGCAGACAGTGCTTAACTGTCCACATACATTTCAGCAAAGGGCAGGGGAAGGGGGAATCCTTACCTGAATGGGTGTAATTGGTAATGAATATATAAAGCTGGCTTCTAAAATGAATGCAGCAAGTATTTGTGGGTGAAACACTCTCAGTGATTAACTCAGTGAAAACAGGACAGGAAACAGGGCCTCCCCGGTGGCGCAGCGGTTGAGCACTGGGTTGCGAAGCTGCCCGCGGCCTCTGCGGCGCCGGTTCGATCCCCGGCTGCTCCCAGGCCACTGGAGGAGGGTCCCACATGGCGCACAGACCTCTCCTGCCGCCCGCTGCTCCCCTCAGCAGTGTACTTCGGTCCTTCTGCCTGCTCTGCTCCCCGCTCTGGCTCTGGTGAATTCTCTCACCCTCCCACGCTTCTGACTGTACCCAGTGCATGTATAAACAAAACAAACAAACAAATAAATAAATAAAACATGCCTCTATAAAAAAAAAAATAAAAAATAAAGTGAACGCATAACATGCTTTAAAAAAAAAAACAAAACAGGACAGGAAACAAATTCATCAAATGTTGGGAATAAGTGGCAAAGACCCATTAAGTAACCATATTGAAAATTACATTTAGTAAAACCCCTGACAAAATAAAGTCTTAGTACAGAAATACGCAACAAGGAAAAAGATGTTCCAGATAATTATTCTCATACCCATGAAGTGTCGGAGATTTATTTTATACTGAAAACCAAAGGAGAAAGCATTCCCGTTGTGTTTTACAGTTGTCTTTGAAGTGCTGTAAAACCATTATTAAAATAATGAGGTCCCTTAATCCTGAGGTTCAGAAGTTACTGCCATAAATGAAAAGGTTGATCCTCCAAAGGTCAAGATTCCATTCTTTTTGTCTTTGCTACAGAGGAATTAGGGAAGATAAATACTTCAACAAATAGTGAAGGTACTAAGTAGACTCAAACAAATAATTAGGAATGGAGGTATTCACCGAAATTGAGTTAAAGCATTGATCATCATACTGCTATCAGAAGCAGTGTTTTTAAAAATTATTTAATGACATAAAAACATAGTTTATTTGGGCTGGAGCATAGGAAGACAGATGATGTGAAAGATGGCAAATTATGAAGAGCCTTGTATACCATCTATTCATTCACTACATGTTTATAACTGCTGGAATTGTCCCTTGTCCTCAAGGGATTTACATACTAGTGGGGAGAGAAGTGTAAATAAAAACCCCAATTACTTGTAGTTACAACTTTGACAGTATAAATCTGTACATACACCTCAGGCTGACTAGTAGCAATAGATTCCATGCAGAAAGTGGGGACAATGGCTCAGGCATTTCAGGGGAATAGGAGCAGCACATCAGAGACTATGTCAGCAAAGATAGGGACCTTCTGTGTTCTCTAAATTCTAAGCAGTTGAGGGACCCTGACAGGTACCAAGCAGTAATTCAGATGCTTTTTCCCCCTCCCGCACACAATTTTTTTCTGTAAAGGATGAGTAATCTTTTTCTGCTCTGTAAACCGTACCAACTCTGCCATTGTGCAAAAGCAGTCATAGGCAGTATGGAGACTGATGGACATGATCAGATATGACTGGTGGGCCTTAAAATTAGCCGTCCTTTAGTATGTACAAAAGGGATTTGAAAAAAAGATAAATTACTGAGCTATGTGTCACCCATCCATGAGCCACTGAAAAGTTTGAAATCTTCTGAAGAGCGTGCAACATTAATTTGTGTAAATCATAAGGGCATAATCATGAAATAGATTCTTTTTAAGCACTACAAATGAATAAGAAAAAACAACTCAATTTGTTCAGTGGACAAATTCACAAAAGAGGAAATACAGCTAACAAATAATGAAATAATGTTCTACCCCAACAGGGAAATGCAAAGTAAAACTGAAATTTTTTTACCCATCATATTACAAAGGTGGAAAATGTTTGTGAGTCTCTACTGGCCAGGTTGTAAGGAAACCTCATTCATTTGCATAAATCAGTGCTGACATTTTAATTCTAAAGTAAAATGTATTTGACCCAACAGTGTCCATTCCTAGAGAAATATTATGGTGTATCAGGAGTCAGATGTTTCCAAAGGTATCTTTGTCGGTAGTTGCAGGATTTCCAGACCTCCAGGTTGCCTTTCATCTCCTGCACTCCAGTTCATACAAAGGTCTATACTAGTCTCTCTCTCTCTCTCTTTTTTTTTTCATTTTAAAATTATGTTCATTGAGGTAATCTTTATTTACATCACTGTATTCTTGAGTTAGGTTCACACCTCTCCCACCATCAAAGCACGAAGACCTTGAGCCCAGTTCCCCCTTTGCTCCCAGTCCTCCTGCCTCTTTTTTTTTTTTTTTTTAAATCCCCCTTGTCAACTCTTCATCTGCTGTGCCTGCTGGAATTGAATCTACAAAATTCAGTGAACCTATTAAACATTGTTTTCATTTTTATGGAAATGTCTTTTTGCAGCGTGCACTTGTGACTGCTTGTTTTGCTTTTTTCCATCGCTCTCCTTATCACTATTCTTGGAGGTGAGAATGTCTGTCATATATCTCCTTGCTACTTTCAAACTATGCTTCCTCTCTTCTCTAAAAATCCTCAGCTTGGGGTTATGCATAAGGTTTGCAATCCACTGTTCCTCATGATCAATATCTGGGTGATTCCTCATTATTTTAGCTCTAGTCTCACTGCACCTCTCTACAGTACCTCAGTCTTCATATTGAAATGGGCTAGAATATAGGTACATAAATTTTCTTTCCAGTACCTTGACATCTCATTTCCTAGACCTTCTCTCCAGTGCTCTTTCCATCTACCCTATCACAGTCACTCACTTCCATAGCAATAGCCTCTTGTCCATAATTACAGTCCCTCCTCAGTTCTCATTTTCTGTGCGCTACCGTGTCCCTTCCTCCTACTTTTGCAGTTCACTCCTAATAAGTAGCTAAGCTTCAACCATATTTTGACCCCAATGGAATCTCCAATATTGATTCTGCTGTTGTTTCCCTGCCACTCACTTTCTTGATGTCTCCTTCTGTCACTCAACTTAAATTCCATGGTCACTCCTTTGAATCCTTTCCCTTGCTTACCTAGAACCACACCCCTAGTTAGAACCAGCTGTCTATTTTCTTTTCACCTGTCCCTATGTAACATAGTGGGGCTGGAAGAAACAACCACCTGTGACTTCATACCTCAAATGGTTCTCAGTGCTGCCTGGTATTTGTACTATATTCTCGTAGTCTGTTTACTCTGTACTTCCCTAAATGACAATTTCTTCTTTTTCTTCAGACTTCTAGTATCTCTTTATCCTCACTCATGATCCTGCTCCCTACTTTGCTGGAACCTAAGCAATCAGGGAACAGACTCCCACCACCGCAGGTACCTGGCAGCATCTAATCAATACATGCTGCCTTCTGTCTTTTTGCCTTAGGTGAACTGTTTAAGTTCTTGTCTCCATTTGTACTTGATCCCATCTTCTCTCATCTGCTCAAGGAGATTCCTCAGCTTCTCTTTTCACATATATATTTTTTCCTTTACTGGGTAAGAACAAGCGTAATATCAGCTAGAAACTGTAAGAAAACCAGTGTGACCAGAACATACTACAAAGGGAGGTAAAGACTGCTAGGTTTTAGTTCAGAGAGAGGCAGGAGCCCAGATTAGGTACAGCTTTGTATACTATGATAAGCATATGAAGTTTAATTCTAAGTGTGATGGAAAACCATAGGGGTGTTTTTCATGGAGCTAAGACATGATCGTATTTACTACTTTGTCTCAGACAGTAGGTAGTGAGGGAATGAAAGAGAAGGGAAACCTATTGTAGACCATGCAGTTATAGAAAATGGTATCTGGAATAGGGTAGACAGTGGAGGAGGTGAGAGTGGTGAGATTTCAGAGCATATTTTGAAGATCTATTTTGAGGGTATATTTTGCCAACACTGGTGGATGGCATGAATGTGGCATATGAGGGAAATCAAGGGTGAAAATTTAGTATTCTGACCCAAGCAACTGGATGAACACGAGTAGCATTTGGTGATGTTAGGCAACTTGAGAAGAAGCAGATCTGAATGGAATTGAGAAGTGAACCAAGGGTTCCCTTTTATCCAGCAGTTTGAGATGCGCATTTAACAAACAGGTGGATATGTCTTGTGAGACTCTGGATACTTGGTGTGGAGTTTAGAAAACTGTTTAATGGTACAGGCTAGATGAAGTTATGCAGATAGAGAAAGCAAAAGGTACCAGAATATGTGGGATGGGGGAGTCAGAAAAGGAATATGTAGCACAAATTTTTCTGCAAAGAACTAGATAGTAAATATTGTAAGTTTTGAAGACCACATTTTTGTTATATAGTCTTATATAGTCTCAAGCCTTTTAAAAACATCAAACTGTTCTTAGCTTATGGGCTGTACCAAAAGGGAGTGATAAAACTTGCTGACTCTTGAAATAGCATGTTAAGTGATACATGTTATGCAAGAAATAAAAAAAGAATACACAGTAAGAAGGGTGGGAGAAGGTAGACTACAGAATTGAAAAGTGTGTTCAGAGACAGTAAGATCAGAGCAGAGATTTGGAGTTAAGGCAAGTGAGTCAACTAGATATATGGGAGAAGTATATTCCAGACAGCTGAACCAGCTGGAAAGTAAAGGCACTAAAATAGGAGCATGAGTGATGTGTGTAATTTGGCAGGGAGTCCAATGAGCAGGGAGGGGAAATGGTAGTAGGAAATGAGGTCAGGGAGGTAAGGAGAACGAGGAGGAGGTTGAGCAGGTTATATAGTCCATTGAAGGCCATTGTTATAACTATAATGGATTTTCTCTGAATTGTAATGTGGGGATGGTCACCTCGGGGCTTTGAATAGAGAAGAGACAGGAGTGTCTCAATTTGTTAAAGACTTACTCTGGCTGCTATGGTGAGAAAAGACTGTTGGGAGGAGCTAGAGTAGAATGGGGAGACCAGGGAGTAACCTATTTAAATAATCAAATGAGATATGACTACAGTGGTAGTAGAGAGGGTGAGGCACGATAAGATTCTGGATATAAATTTTGGTGATAAAGAAAAAGTAGTTATCCTGAAAGAATGGATTTGAAAAGTGAAAGAAAAGCAAAGTCAAGAATGATTCCAAGATTTTAGCTTGTCCTTCTGGAAGGTTGGAGTTGCCACTGACAAAATAAGAAAGTTTCTAAATAGATCAGACTTAGGGAAGAGGTTAAGGAGTTTAAGTTTTGGACATTCTCGTGCTGGTATGTATTAGACAATTAGGTAGAGATGTTTCTGTGAGTGGATGGCAATGGGGAAATTGAGTAGTAGTGGGGTGTGAATGGAGTCAAAGCTGGATTTTTAAGATTTTATTTTTAAATACTTTTAGGGAAACATTGTGAGAATAATTCAGAGAATTGCCATATATACTTTATCTGAACCCACTGGTTTTTTCATTGTGCTATTCTTTCCACCATCCCCCTTAACACAGTTTATTTTTTCCAGTCATTTGCGTGTAGGTTATATACATCATGCCCCTTTCCCCTTAATACCTTAATGTGCATATCTTTAGAGCAGAATAGTCTCTTCTGAAACTGTGTGTAGTTACCAAATTCAGAAAATTTAGTTTTTTTCAGTCTTTTTTATAAAATTAAAATTTTGTCAGTTGTCCCAGTCATATCCTTTCTAAGATTTTTTTTCCCTCCAGAATGGTAGCCAGTTCAGGATTTTATATTACATCTAATTTTTATCTTTTTAGACAGAAAAGTTTGGGGGTGTGCGTGTATGCATGTGTGTGTGTGTGTGTGTGTGTTTTAATGGAACTTTGTCGTTTTATCTACCCCATGAGATTGTCTAATTTTTTATGTCATAGGTTTATTATTCTTTCCATGACTAGTAAGTGGCAGAGCAACAAGTCAGAGTCAAGCAGAGACACTCCAGATGCCTTAGTCTCCATACTACCTTGTATAGAAAAATCTGAAAGTGGACAAAGAAGTCAAATTTATAGTTTAGAGGCACAGATCCTTATAATAAAAGAATGATTTCAAATTTTTAATCTTTGTAATATATACTTGAATAAACATTACGATAGGGAGAAAAGCAAGAACATATTTTAAAGATATGTAAATTTATCAAGACTGGCATAAAGGATATATTTTCAGAGTTATTGGTGCTGATTGTTTAGAAAGGTAAAATAAAATACTTGGATTAATTCTCTTTTGGTAGAGTTTTGTTGGAGATATATGGACATGACTGAAGAGGCCTGATCTAGGTTTCAGAAAGTTTGCTTCAGCTCATAAAATGCTGGTTGTCAAACCTTTATTAGAAAATACTACAAGGCTTGGGCCTCCCAGGTGGCGCAGCAGTTGAGCACTGGGTTGCGAAGCTGCCCACAGCCTCTGCAGTGCCGGTTCTATCCCCGGCTGCTCCTTGGCCACCGGAGGAGGGCCCCGCATGGTGCACAGACCTCTCCTGCCACCCGCTGCTCCCCTCAGCAGTGTACTTCCGTCCTTCTGCCTGCTCTGCTCCCCGCTCTGGTGAATTCTCTCACCCTCCCGCAATTCTGACTGTACTCAGTGCTTGTATAAATAAATAAATAAATAAATCTTTAAAAAAAAGAAAAAAATATTACAAGGCTTAAATGAGAAAAAGAGCATTAAACAGTGAATCATTGAAACCACAGGTCCTCCTAAATAGGAATTAGAATAATCCATTGGATTTTTAGTTCAATAATGTTTTGCACAGTTTTCTGCTACATAGGTTTGAGGAGATAATGGGTAAAGACTGTTGGGTAGAAACTGAGTTATAGTGAAGATTTTTTGGTAACATTTTCAACTAATGCTTGTTAAATGTTACTTCTGGAAACAGTGACCTGAGCCTGCACAGTGCTGTGCCCTTTCACAGGAGTCCAAGTATTTGCTGAAAGAATCAAGTCACATTAGGTAACTTAGCAGTCCCAACTACACTTGAACAATTGACAAGAATACAAGCTTCCCTGGAGGGTAGGAAGGACTTGGAGAAGTTCAGTAGTAATTGTGAAAAAAAATAGTAATACTGGCCTTTGCATGTGGAATATGATAATATTCACTATTTACAGTCAATGTTTTATTTTATATTTTTTTAAAGATTTACTTATTTATACAAGAACCGGGGTACAAGCCAGATGCACAGGAGGGTGAGAAGATTCACCAGAGACAGAGCTGGGAGCAGAACAGGCAGACTGAGGAAATACACTGCTGAGGGGAACAGCAGGCGAGAGGTCTGCCTCGCCATGTGGGATTCTCGCCCAGCCTGCCGGCTGGGATCAAAGCCATGCTGCAAAGGCTGCAGACAGCTTCACAGTGCAGCGCTCAACCGCCTGTGCCACCAGGGAGGCCCTATTTCTAAAGCTTTTTAAAAAATTTTAATTTTATATATTTTTTACATCATTCTTCATTTTTGTGCAATGTCTACTTTCTCTTCTCAAGCACACCTCTCAGGTGTAGTCCCAGTGAAATTCCCACCACCAGTTTACCTGTGCACCATCACCATAGTCCCTTGTGCTCTTCACACCCCTGTTTTGATCCTTCCCCCTCCTCTTCCCCTGGAGAATGTCTCTGATTTATAGTTGCCTGTTGATTTTGATTTTTAATTTATTATAATTACTTTTTTTTTCCTGATCCCTTATTTTGTTTCTCTACATTCCTCCTTTAAGTGAAACCATCCGATAGTTTTTCTTTTTCTTTGTGGTTTATTTCACTGAGCAATGGTTATCTCTAGAAACGTAAAGGAATGTGGTCTTCAGTTGTTTACAGATGAAGGAATTAACCAAATAAGTGTAAGCATTGCCCAATAAGTTGTTCTTTGGGCAAAGAGCTGAGACAAGATTCCCATATCTCTGACATCCCTTCTATTTTCCCAATGTTATTTTAGTTCTTTATGACACAAAAGACTTAAAGACCCTGATTAGAAGACACTTTTTTGTACTAAAGCCAAGCCTTATGAAGTTACACTGGACTATTAGCTCCAGAAGGGCTGTGACAATGAGCTCAGGTATCTGTGTCACTTCACTAAATATCCTTCCCCTGGCCTGACACTCCCAACCATATGTCAGGGATGAAACAGCGGTGAAACTGTAAAGATACGAAAGTTTTTCTGGAGTATTGTTTTAGTATAAACCATAAGCTTAGATTTAAGAGTGGTACAGTAGTTTAATATTTAATTTAGGGATTTGTTGGAGAAGCTTAAGAGCCAATAGAAAAATCAAAGGTTGGAGCATAAAAACAAAGACTATTAATAATCCGCTTGATTTTAACCTAAATTCTAGTGGGCTAGAGACTTTGTTTTGGTATTTGCTGATCAGCAGGTGCACTGCAGACAATTTTTATTAGTAAAGCAGAATCTGTACAGTCATACTCCGTCCAGTATGATTCTAGTATAGTTTAAATTGCTTCAGCAACCAAGACAAAATTATAATTTCAGATAAAATTATTATTTTGTAGTGCTGGGAAATACAAGCTTCTGGACATCTCAAATGCTTTTGAGTTAAGTTTATTAAATGGCCGTGTTGAACTCTTTGGTAACATGGCTTAACCTTAGGCATTTCCTAGTTCATCCCTCTTATTCTCTCGACTTTTATATCTGTAGTTTCCAGCTATAAAATCCTGCATATGCCAGTGCCTAGAAAATGTTTGTTTATTGATTTAACTACTGGAGTTGCTTTCTTCTACAACATGCATACTGCTTCTATAAGAATGTATAATAAAGAGTTGACTGAAGATTATGTGTTTTATTAGCTAAAAAATATGAACTATTGCATGAACTTTTTTAAAAAATGAATTATCTTTTAATGTGGTAATACAAAGATTTGCTTTGTGTATCTCTAACTCCTGTAAAATGATTTAGGGAACGGTTTATAATAAAGGAATTTATTTTTCAAAAAAACAGTTTAGTGTAATATAATAATGTATACTCCTTTGAAGACAGTTCCTTAAACTCCTGTGTCTGTCAATTCTAAGTGCATGGTCAAGGATTTTATCTTCCTCATACACTATGTAGGCAGGCAGAACTGTACCAAAGTTTCAAGTTAAGATAACTTGCAAGCATATATATTTTTTCTGTCCCTTCTTAGTTATTAGTTTTCTTAGGCAGAAAGATCTACTAAGTAGACTGTTGACAATTCTAACAGTTTTTAATCTGAAATAAATTTTATTTACTGTTTTCTCAAGGTCTTAATTTTAAATTATTTAAGTGATTTATGAAAAATCTTAAAATAAGGATTAGTATAGTAACATGACAAATAATTAAGTAGTAGGATGAAAAGTACTAGAACTCTATCCTTTTTCAGTTTAGTGTATACTAAATGGCAAATTTAAATTATTTGTGGTATATGCTATTTATTCCTGCAGTCAGTTGTCTCATCATGCATTAATAATTTTGCTTAAAATATTTATAGTTCTGATTATTGAGAGAATCGGTAGAACTTACATAGAAATCTCAAAAACCATTCTACAAGAATTATTGACCCTCATTTATAAGCTAAAATTTATCATAATTTGCTTTTGGCTCTTACATTTTTGTGGGATTTTACCATCTAATTGAATATATGATTTAATTTAGCTAGTTATTTCTTAATATTTGTGGAATTATGCATAAATGTTTTGAACAATTAGAGGAAACTGATGAGAAATGCATGTAATATGTTTTACATTCAAGAAAAATTTTGGTATTCGTTCTTGTTTAAGTTTTGTTATAGCCTTTCTATTTTTCTATTGTCACTTAGCATTTCATTTAAACATTTAAATAAATCTTAACAGCAATTTGTATTATAACATCATTAAAATTATTTCCATGAAGCTGTATGGAGGTTCCTTAGTCTTCTAAAAATGGAGCTACCATATGACCCAGCAATTCCACTCCTAGGGAGCTACCCAAAAGACACAAAAGCACTGATTCAAAAGAATACCTGTCCCCCTATGTTAGCACCATTTCTAATGGGTAAAACCTGGAAACAACCCAAATGCCCCAAAATAGATGACTGGATGAAGAAGATGTGGTATATATACACAATGGAATATTACTCAGCAATCAAAAAAGATAAACTAAACTCATGCCATTCCCAGCAACATGAATGGAGCTAGAAAGAAATATGCTCAGTGAAATAAGTCAGAAGGAAAAAGAAAAATATCTAAGTGGTTTCACTTACAGGAGGAATATAGGAGAACCAAATAAGACATCAGGGGAAAAAATAATAACAAAACAAAATAAAACCAGACAATTATAAACTAGAGACATCCTGCAGGGGAGGAGAGAGAGGACTCAGAGGGAAGGAGGAAGGAGCACTAGGGTCTGAGGTAATAGTACGTGGGTGAACTGGTGAAGCAAATTCTATGGGAACTGCACCTGAGGGGGGAGGGATAAGCAAACATTGTTTAAAAATGAACAATGATGTAAAATATAGATAAATAAAAAAACATTGTCTGAAAGTTTAAAAAAATTATTTCCATAATATAAAGTAATAAGGTCATATATAATGTATTAAAGTCATAATCCAAGAAAACTAATCACAAGTGTAGAATCTATTATTTCCATTATCTAATGGAAAGTAAAATTTATGTTTTCTAATTTTCAAAACAGTCTTTTTCTGAGACTAGATCTTCAGAATTATAGAAAAACTTTTATGATATAATTGCTTTGCTTTGAATAAGTTGAGTTAGTTTTTTTCCCTTTACCAAAAGATTTTTTTTGTTCTTAATGTTATCATATGTCTACTCATTTCAGTTGCTGTAAGAACATAAATTTTCTGGATAACTAAAACGTAACCCTTTAAGTCCCATAACCTTTAAGCATTTTCATAAAAAACTTTTGAAACTCATTCAAATTTTCTTAAGAAAAAGGAGGAGGTTTATTTTAGGTCATTCTTTGAAGTAGAAAGCCACCAAGAAGCAAGACCACTCCCAGGAGCAGTTATTCCATGCTGATGGACCATGTAATCTTGCTTACTTCTCTCCTTGATGTTCCATTATCCTCTCTGATTGATTATAATTTTTCCCCTTTTAAATTTTATATTGCATGTGGAATCGAATAATCCCTGCCTGCCTACAATATCAGGACCTTTTACCTTTTGCTATAAAGAACTGCAAAAGGACAAATGACCCAATATTTCCTGTTCATGTTTCTGAGAAAGAAAATACAACCTGATATAGCTCAACTTTCTGTGCCACAATAGTTCTAGGTGCTCAATCCTGACTTAAATCAACTGCATTTAGGAATATGTGATCACAAAGTAGCTGTCATTAAACACAACACCTAGACATGCACTGTAAGCTAACAAAGTTCTCTTTAGAATAGACCTCTGGGTTTAGTGATCAGTATCAGAAAATCACTGCACTTTGCAAAATTGAATGGGGAAAAGAGCCCCATAATTTAGAACTGGATGTTCTATGTTTTTAAAAATAGAAATCAAATTTCTTCCTCATAATTTTGTAATGTTGATTTTCTCATGTTTTTAAAAGGAGTGGATGGATGTAGTCAAATGTTCTTTGGTTTCCGAAGATAACTTTATTGTTGCTATCCTCTAGTTACTGTTACAGTTGAAATTCATAAATTCCAGTTTCATGGAATGGGGGAATGAATGGTGATGAAGACATGATACTCAACTGATAGCTAAGTATGTTTATAACAGTAAGTTTTTTAATCCATGATTGAGTTTTAAGGGTATCTTATATGGAATTCTTAGTATGTAGAGTAGATTAATGTTTTTTTTTGTGTCTAGTATAATCTGATTTCCTTACCATCTCACATTTCATTCTATGTTTAATATTCATTAATTTTTATGCCTCAATTTTGGTTGAATCTCATTGTTTTTATGTTACTGTAATAGAAAAATGAGCTCGAACATTCATAGACTATATGCTTTTGTTGTTTTATGTACTCAACTGTTGTAGGATATCATCTGTCATACAGCACTACTTACTGCTTTTTCCATCCCATTTGTGGATTATCTCTGTAAAATTTAATTTGTGGTATTCTTTTCCATTTCTTTGCACTCTTGCCTGAATCAGCTAAGTTTCTGCCCTTATAAAAAGTTTACATATTGACTACATGCATATCTAATTACATTCATATTTCATTTTATAATAGTCTTAAATGAGAAGCTACAACAGTAAGCTACAAAACCTTCCACCCATAAACCATAGCATATACAATTTTTGAAGTACATGTGGAGCATGCATAAGATTAGACCATTATGTTGGAACACAAGTAAATTGTCCAAAAAATTATCGAGAGTGATACTATACCAAATACTCTTTCTGATCCTAGTGCCATAAAGCTATAAATCAATTTTATATATATATATATATATATATATATATATAAGAAAAACTGGAAAAACCTTAGTACATGAAGACTAAACAGAATGCTACTTAATAGCTATGGGATTAAAGAGGAAATTTTTAAAATGAACAGAATAAAAGCTATTGGAGTTAATGGATGCAGTGAAAGCATTCTTAAGAGAGAAGGGAATAGCAATACAGGCCCACATTAAGAAGCAAGAAAAATCCTAAGTAAACAACTAAGACCATACAAAAGATCAGTGAAATTAGCTGTTTTTCAATAAGATAAAGTCAATAAACCTTTAGCTAGGCTAATAAAGATTTAGAAATTCTAATAGGCTAATAATAAATTCTAATAGGCTAATAAACAGAATTAGAAATGAGAGAGGAGAAATTAGCACACATAGCATAGAAATACAAGGATCATAAGTGATTACTACAAATAGCTATATACCAATAAATTTGATAAGCTTGAAGAAAGAGACAAATTTTTGCACAGTATAGTTTACCAAGGCTAAACCAGGAAGAAACAGAAGGCTTGAATAAACAGTCACAAGCATGGAAATTGAACAGTAATAAAAATATGCCCAAAATAAAAGTGCATGGCCAGACAGCTGTGTAAGTAAATTCTACCAAACCTTCAAAGAAAAATTTATGCCTATCTTGCTCAAATTATTTCTAGAAATTGAATAAGAGGGAATGTTTCCTCATATATTTTATGCCAACATTAATACCAAAACCAGACAGAGACTGCACAAGAAAACTACAGACCAATATCCCTGATGAATATTGAGATGAAAATAATTAACAAAATACTAGCAAATCAAATTCAGCAATATATTACAAATAATATGCATCATCACCAAGTGGGATTTATATCAGGAATGCAAGGATGGTTTAAACAGTGTGCATAAATCAATCAATGTAATATATCAATACGAGAAAAGGCAAAAATCATGATATCAATAGATACAGGACCTCCCTGGTGACCTACGGGTTAAGTCTCAGCACTACCACATGAAGACCCACCCAGATGGCCTGAGTTTAATCACCGGGCAAGGAGCTAACCCACCTGGGGCAGTAGATGTCTCCTGTTTGCTCCCCTTCGGGTGTATTTCAGTAGATCTGCCTGTTCTGCTCCCTACTCTGTCTCTGGTAAATCCTCTCACCACCCACACATCTCTGGCCTGCACTCCAGTTCTATGCAAAAATAAATATTTTTTTTAAAAAATAGAGGCAGAGAAAGCATTTGACAAAATTTAACAATGGAGAGAGGAGTCTTTTTTAACAAATGTTGCTGGAAAAACTGAAGGGATACATGTTAAAAAATGATATTGGATCACTCTATCTCCATGCACAAAAAGAAATTCAAAGTGGATTGATGATTTAGATATAAGACCTGGAACAATACAATATATAGAAGAAAGCATTGATGCTACCTTTCATGATGTCAATGATAAATATGCTTTTGGGAAGTCAATATTACAAGTGAAACAAAGTCTTATTACAAGTGAAACAAAGGCAAAAATAAACAACTGGGATTATGTCATATTATGAAGCTTTTATACAATGAAAGTAGATTTAAGTATGTGAAAAAGACATCCTACTGTATGGCAGACAATATGAGTTATGCAACCAACAAGGGATTAATGTCCAAGATACACAAAAAACTTACTCAATTTAACAACCTATAAACAACCAACCAATTAATAAATAAGCAGCAGATCTAAACAGACAAATCCCCCAAGAAGATATCCAGAAGGCCAATAGATACATGGAAAACTCTTGTTCATTATTGCTTTATTAAGGGAGATGCAGGTGAAAATCAAAATAAATTATCTAATACTCTTGAGAATGGCACTTATTAGAAAGATCCTGAACAACAAGTGCTGGAGAAGATGTAGAGAAAGAGGAACTCTGTTAAACTGTGGTGGGAATGTAAGCTGGTGCAGCCTCTTTCAAAAGCAGTTTGTAATTACCCTAAAGAGCTAAAAATGGAGGGCCTCTCTAGTGGCACAAGGGGTTAAGCACAGCAATCGCTACCTACATGGTGCAGCAAACCTCTCCTGTTTCCCCTGCTGCTCCCCTTAGCAGTAGTGTATTTCAGTCAGTCTTCCACTTCTGTTCCTGGCTCTGTCTCTGGTGAACCCTCTCGCCTCCTCCCCCACCTCTGGCCTGTACCCCAGTTCTTGTATGCATTAATAAATAAATCTTTAAAAAAATAGATGACTGGATCAAGAAGATGTGGTATATATACACAGTGGAATATTATTCAGCAATCTAAAAAGATAAAATCATGCCATTCACAGCAACGTGGATGGTGCTAGAAGGAATTATGCTCAGTGAAATACGCCAGAAGGAAAAAGGAAATAGCAGATGGTTTCACTTATAGCAGGGATATAGGGGAACCAAGTAAGACATCAGTGTAAAAAAATAACAGTGCAAAACACAACAAAGCAAAAACAGACAATTATAAATCAGAGATATACTGCAGGGCAGGAGGCCAGAGAGGGAGCAGAGGGAGGGAGGGAGGGAGGAGCACAGGGGACTGAGGTGATGGTGCACGGGTGCATTGGTTTGGGAAACTATGGGGACTACACCTGAGGGGATGGGGGGAAGCAAATATTGTTTAAAAATGAACAGTGATGTAAAAATTTAAAAAATAATTAAAAAAATAAAAAAGAACTAAAATGGAAGCATTGAATCACCCAGCATTCCCACTTTTAGTCATATATCTAAAAAACATGAAAGTATCAACTCAAAAAATTACATGCACTATGTTTATTGTAGCACTCTTTATGATAGCTAGTACATGAAAACAACCTAAGTGTTATATTTCACAAAATGGAATACTGTTTACCTATAAGGAAAGACACCTACAGGAAAGCGTAAGAAGTTAGAGGGAATATGTGCAGATAAAGAAAGTCAGAATGACAAAGACAAATACTGAACATTTACACAGCTGGCAATTCAACAGCACAAAATACTAATAAAAACTAGCAGACTAGTAATTGAAGTGAGGTTTCTGAGATTAACAAAGGGTTAAAGAGTTTAAGGAATGGTAGTGGGGAAAAAGTTACACATTAATTACATTCATATCTGATTTACCACTTGATCTCTGATTCTTGTTCTTATTCCTCCAATATTTTTTGGATTTTTCCGTTTCTTTAGACTACCGTCTCATTTAAATGACAAGTCAAATAGCCCGTTTTGTTGCATTTTCTTTGATCATATAATAGTAAGTAATCATCATCTTAATACTATTTGATGTACAGACTGCCATCAGTAAATCTGGAGTTTAATGATAATTTTAGTGGAGGTAGGTGCAAGGTGTGAAGGGTATGAATATTAAAATGCCAACTATTGCAGCACTTTCCCATTTAACCTCATTAGAAGGTTAAGCCACTTTCCTAAAAAAAGTCAGTTGGGAGAACTGGAATTTGAACCTGTGCTTTTCTGTATCGTCCAGCAACTGAAATCTGAATAATATATTCCCATTATATGTGAGATCTTAATGAACAATGGAAAGATTAGATAAAAGCTAATGATAATGGGGCCTCCCCTGGTGGCGCAGCAGGTGAGCACTGGGCTGCAAAGCTGCCAGCAGCCTCTGCAGCACCAGTTTGATCCCTGGGCACCAGCCAGGGCCCACATGGCACACAGACCTCTCCTGCCGCCGGCTGCTCCCCTCAGTAGTGTGTTTCGTCAGTCTGCCTGTTCTGTTCCCCGCTCTGGCTCTGGTGAATTCTCTCACCCTCCCGCGTTTCTGACTGTACCCAGTGCTTGTATGAATAAATAAATAAATCTTTAAAAAAATAATAAAATCAAATGTTCTTTCTTTTTTTAAAAAAAAAGCTAATAATGAACTTGCTGACCACTTACCATAAATCGCCTATTTTGCTATCTAATCTGCTACTCTAACCTTTTCCACTTTAGCCAGTGAACACAATGGTATACTCCTTTTTGTGTTTAGACTTGAAAATGTGAAATATGAATCAACGCATTACACTATAATAATAAAGAAACTAGCTGCAATTAAACAGTATACTTGTAGTTATCAAGTGCTATGTAGTTTTTTTTAAAAAAAAAAAAAAACCTTATCAAAATGTAAGGCATGTCCCGCTTTATAAATGTGAAGTATAGTCTAAACTAATGATACTTTATTGATTATAATTTCAGATCATTTTACACTGAAAATATTTGGGCATTTGCGTCATAGCCTTTTTACTGGCTCCTTAACTTGTAAATGTAGCTATAATCAGTACATTGGTGCTCATATCGTTTTAAGCATTCAATATCTATATTTTACTGAAAGCTATCAGAATCTTGCTAGGGTACACATATAATTTGCCTCCATTTTGTATGTATGTCCATATATACACCAGCAAGTAAATAATAAAATAATGAAGAGCAGTGCAATGTTAAGACAAGCTACTCTTTTAGTTAGAAATACACTAATCCAGCTCTTTTGTTAAGAAGTAAAATTTCATTAAAATTTTTCCCACTTTATTGGGATATAATTTCTATATAACATTATGGAAGTTCAAGCTGCATAGCATGATTTTATATATATATATAATGTTGTGTATATATTGTGAAATGATTACCTTAATAAATGATTTGTTAACACATCTATAACCTTACATAATTATATATTTTTAAGTTTCATTTATTGGAGAGATCTTTTAAGATCTACTACCTTAGCAATTTTCAAGTGTACGGTACAAAACTGTTAACTCTGTTCACTGTACTGTATAGTACATTGCCAGAACTTATTCTTCTTGTAATTGGAAGTTTGTGCCCTTTGACAACCTCCATCCATTTCCTTCCACTCCACCAATCTGCTCTCTATGTCTTTGAGTTTGGGGGGGTTTTATTTGTTTTTTGATTACTCATATAAGTGAGATCACACAGTGCTTATCTTTCTCTGTCTGACTTAATTCAGTTAGTATAACAACCAGAAGATTTGCCCATGTTGTCACAAATGTTTGGATTTCCTTATTTTTTATGGCTGAATAATTTTATATACAGTCATGCATCATTTAACATTTCCATCAGTGAGGGATCACATGTGTAAAACTGATCAGTGATCCCTGTAGGCTCTATCATATAGCCTAAGTGTGTAATAGGTTATACCATCTGGATTTGTGTAAGCGTATGCTATGATGTTCACACAGAAATGAAATCACTTAATGATCATTTTCTGGAACATATTCCTGTTATTAAGCAATACATGATTGTATACCACATTTTCTTTATCCATTCACCTGTCGACAAAAACATATTGTTCCACGTCTTGGCTATTATAAATAATGCTGCAGTGAAAATGGAGGTGGGGGTGCAGATATCACTTTGAGATAGTGATTTTATTTCCTTCCAATATATACCCAGAAGTGGAATTGCTGGCTCAAATGGTAGTTCTGTTTTTAATTTTTTGAGTAAAAAATGTCCTTAAGGTTTTCTATAGTGACTGCATCAGTGTACATCCCCACTAACAGTGGACAAGGATTTCTTTTTCTCCACATCCTCACAAGCGCTTAACTTTTTAAATAATAATCATTCTAAAAGTTTTGAGGTGTTACCTCATTGTGGTTTTGATTTGATGAGTGGTGAGGTTGAACATCTTTTCATGTACCTGTTGTGATTATTTGCATATCTTTTTTGAAGATGAACTCTTGCATTGCAGCAACATCATGGAACTGGAGGGGGACTATGCTAAGTGAAATAAATCAGAAGAAAGACAAATACCAGATGATTTCATTCATATGTGGAATATAGAATAAAGAAACCTAATAGGACTGGCAAAACTAAACCAAAACAAACCGTAGAAACATGACTTGAATTGAGGTTATTAGAGAGGGAAGAGGGGAGTGTGTGGAAACAAAGGAGGAAGGGGACCCAATGGCCTAGAGTAAGAGATTATGGATGCTTTGATGCTGGGAGGTAGTGTAGTGGTAAATATCTGAGGAAGTGTGAATCTGTTCCCCTAATGACATATGTTGTAAACCAATGCTTCCTTGATATTAAGACCAAACAAAAAATTCCTTTTGTTGAAAAAATGTTCATGTACATCCTTCCCCTATTTTAAAATCAGATTATTTGATTTTTGCTAGTTGTATGAGTTGTATGAGTTCCTTATATATTTTGGATATTGACCTGTTAGCAGATACATGGTTTGCAAATGTTTTTTCTTTTCTTCAGTTTTTGCCTTTTTAATTTTGTTGATGTTTTCCTTCACTGGGCAGAAGCTTTTCAGCGTGACATTGTCCCACTCGTTTATTTTTGGTTGCGTTTTTTTTGCTTTTGGTGTCATATGTATGAAATTATTTCCAAGACCAATGTTAAGGAGTTTTTTGCCCTATAATTTTCTTTTAAGAGTTTTTCTGGTTCAGGTCTTAGAATTTAGTCTTTAATCCATTTTGAGTTAATTTTGGAGTGGTGTAAGATTAGAGGTTTTTTGCATGTAAATATCAAGTTTTCCTAGCACCATTTATTGAAGAGACTGTCTTGTCCACACTAAGTATTCTTGATTACCTTGTCAAATATCAATTGACTATATATGCATCAGTTTATTTCTGGGCTCTGTTCCATTGATCTATGTGTCTTTTATGTCAGCACCACACTGTTTTGATTGCTATAACTTTGTGATTTACTTTAAAATCAGGACATATGATATCTCTAGTTTTTTTCTTCTTGATATTGTTTCAGTTAATTGCAGTCTTCTGTACTTCCATATGAATTTTAGGATTTTTCATTTTTTTTTAAGCACTGTCATTAGAATCTTGTTATAGAGGTTGCTTTGTCTCTGAATGACTTTGGGTAGTTTGGACATCTTAATATAATTCTTTCAAGCCATGAACTTGGCAAATTTTTCCATATGTTTGTGTCTTCAATTTCTTTCATCAGTACTTTATAGCTTTTAGTGTACAGATCTTTCACCTCCTTAATCACCTTTAATCCTAATTTTTTTGTGTGTGTCACTGTAAATGGAACTGTTTACTCTTCATATAATTAATCCTAGGGTATAGAAATTCATCTGATTTTTGTACTTTGATTTTGTATCATGTGGCTATATTGGATTCATTTGTTAATTTTCTGATGGAATTTAATATTTATAAGATCACAGTATCGGCATTTATAAGATCACAGTATCAGACAATTTTAATTCTTCCTTTACAACTTGAATGCCTTTTGTTTATTTTTTCTTATTTGATTAGTCTGACTAGGACTTTCAATACTGTGTTGCATAGGAGTGGTGAGAATAGTCATCCTTAGTCCTGATTTTATTTTTTTTAAAGATTTATTTATTTATTTATACAAAGCATTGTGTACAGTCAGAAGGGTGAGAGTCAAGAGGGTGAGAGAATTCACTGGAGCCAGAGCAGGGTACAGAACAGGCAGACTGACAAAATACACTGCTGAGGGGAGTAGTGGGCACAGCAGGAGAGGTCTGTGCGCCATGTGGGACCCTCGCTGGTGGCCAGGGATCGAACTGGCACTGCAGAGGCTGAGGGCAGCTTTGCAGCCCTGCGCTCAACCACTGCGCCACCAGGGGAGGCCCTTATTCCTGATTTTAGAGGGAAAACTTTGAACCTTTCACCATTGGGTGTGTTGTTACATGTGGGTTTGTCATATATGGCCTTTAGTATGTTGAGGTATGTTCTTTCTATACCACATTTATTGGACGTTTTTATAAGTGAATATTGAATTTTGCTAATTTTTTTCTGCATCTATTGAAATGAGCATATAATTTTTGTCTTCTGGTAATGTATCATATTGATTGCTTTGTATCTGTGGAAGCATCTTGCATCTCAGGGAATATATAATTTGATCATCTTGTATGATTCTTGTAAAGTGCTATTGAATTTGATTTGCTGATGTTCCCTTGATTTTTGCATCTGTATTCATTTGGTATATTTACCTATAATTTTCTTGTATCTGGTTTTGACATCATGGTGATGCTGGATTTATAAAATGGTTTGGAAATGTCCCCTCACCTTTTATTTTTTTGGAAGAGTTTGAAAAAGATAGAAATATTCAAAGATGTCTCATATAATCGTATGTATTTCTGTTGTATCAATTGGTTGTAATACTCTTTAACTTACTATTTGTCTATTTAAGTCTTCTCTTGGTGAGGATAGTTAAAAGTTTGTCAGTTTTATCTTTTTAAGAACAACTCTTAGTTTCATTACTCTTTTCTCTTTTTAGTCTCTATTTTATTTCTTTCCTCTCTGATCATTGTTATCTCTCTCCTATTAACTTCGGACTTTGTTCTTTTTCTAGTTCCTTGAGTTGTAAAGTTAGGTTATTTAATGTTTTTTCCCTTGATGTTCATCTTTATCATATAAACCTCCCGCTTAGAACTGCTTTCACTGCATCCTATAAGTTTTGATATGTTTCCATTTTTGCTTATCTCAAGATACTTAGTTTGGTTTCTTTGATCCATTTAGTATATATGTTTATTTAGTATATATTGTTATTTAGTATATATTGTTTAATATCCATGTGTTCATGAATTTTCCAGTTTTCCTCTTTCTATTGATTTTTCATGCTATGTGGTCAGAGAAGACACTTGATGTAATTTCTGTCTTGTGTTCATTGAGGTTTATTTTGTGGCCTAACATATTATCTGTCCTAGAAAATTTTGCCTCTGCACTTAAGACTGTGTATTCTTCTGCTGTTTGGATGGAATGTTGTGTATATTAGGTCAATTTGCTCTATAGTGATGTTCAAGTCCATTTATTTTCTAACTGATTCTCTGTTAAGAGTTGGGTAATAAAGTATTGGTATTATTTCTCTTTTTAATTATTAGTTATACTTTATATACCTTATGGGCTCTGATGTTGGGATAACTGTTAATATATGTTTTTGATGTATTAAGCTCTATTATATAACAATTTCTTTGTTTCTTCAGACCATTTTTAGCTTAATGTCTGTTTTTGTCTTGTAAGTATAACTATCCCTGCTTTGTTTTGGTTACCATTTGCATGAAGTATCTTTTCCATTCCTTCACTTTCAGTCTGTGTGTTCTTTTTTTTTTTTTTTTTTTTAATGTATTTGTTTATTTTTTTTTAAGATTTATTTATTTATTTATACAAGCACTGGGTACAGTCAGAATCGCGGGAGGGTGAGAGAATTCACCAGAGTCAGAGCGGGGAGCAGAGCAGGCAGAGGGACCGAAGCACACTGCTGAGGGGAGCAGCGGGCGGCAGGAGAGGTCTGCACGCCATGTGGGACCCTCCTCCGGTGGCCGGGGAGCAGCCGGGGATCAAACCGGCACTGCAGAGGCTGCAGGCAGCTTCGCAACCCAGCGCTCAACCACTGCACCACCGGGGAGGCCCAGTCTGTGTGTTCTTAAAGCTAAAGTGAGGGCCTCCCTGGTGGCGCAGGGATTACAGTCTCAGTGCTGTCAAACTATTGCCAGCGGCAGTAGCATGAGTTCAATCCCCAGCCAGGGAACTAACCCACATGGTACAGCAGATCTCTCCTGTCTCATCCCCTGCTCCCCTCAGCAGTGTATTTCAGTGGATCCAGCTGTTCTTCTCTCCATTCTGTCTCTAGTGAATCCTCTTACCTTCATACTTCTGGCCTTCACCCTAGTTCTTGTATGCATAAATAAAAACAAATCTGTTTAAAAAAAGGTAAAATGAGTTTCTTTTAAGCAGCATATTATTGGATCTTATGTTTTTTTATCCATTCAGCTATTCTATACCCTTAATTAAAGAATATAATCCATTTATATTTAAAATAATTATTGATAGATAAGAATGTGCTGTGCTATCGTGATGAAAAATTTCTGACTGTTTTTTAGTTTCTATTTTCTTGTGCTGTCTTCTGTCACAATTTGATGATTTTTTTATAGTGGGCTCCTCTATTAATAATTGTTTATCTGCTATAAATATTTTCTTTGTGGTTATCATGCAGGTTGTATAACAAATATTTATAATATTATATTTTAAGTTGATAACAACATCAGTAAAATACAGACATTTGATACTTTTACTACTCCCCCATTGCATTTTAGGTTATTGATGTTATGGCATTTCTTTTTTAAATACTGCCTACTGTTTCGCTGGTCATTTACATGACATTTAATTTACATAACAGTAACGTGTTATTCCACCATATCTCAACTTTTTCCAAGTTTACATTCCTAAAGACTTAAATGCAGCTCCTTACCTTGTCTGTCACTGATAAATTGTGAAGTGAATGAACATTGCACTTAATAGCTTCTAACTTATGCAGTCAGTACCAAGTAGTGCAAATTATGATGAGACATTAAACAGTGTGTTCTTATGCTTTGGGCTTTATCAAAGACATTTTTCTAGTAATTAATAATGTTTCCATATTTATCAGTACAGTGTACATTCTATTCCTTTTTCTCCTGTTTTCTTTAATTTATAGTACAGCTAGAGCACTGCTGCTCATTAGAGTAGGAAACTAATAAAAATTGCCAGGAGCATATTTTATGGAGTTAATGTGGTGACTCTCAACTGACTCTATATTGCAACCACCTGGGAATTGTTTAAAGCTACCCCTGTTCAGGTGACTTTATTCAATGGGAAAGGGAGAAAGAAGGGGGTGTGAGATATGAGAGAGAATGACATGAGGAATAGGCACCTTGTTTTTCTCAAGTTTCAGTGAATATAATGTGCAGCCAGCATTGATAATCACTGTTTTAAGTGATGCAGCATACATGGAGAGTGAGATTAATTATGATACTTAAATCTGTTGTAGAAATCAACAGAGAATTGATGTTTTGATGTTGAAAATGATGTGAAAAAAAAGTTAAATATATGGAAAGTATTGCTCCTATAATCTTTTGCTTTTATTAAAAATGAAAAGTTAAACTGAAAAGTAGGGTATAGTTATCACACCTAAATTGAAGAAAGTAGACATTCATCAAGAAAAAAGTTGAAATCTTAGCGGTGAATACAATAGAAAGGAAAGTAAGTTTATACCCAAGAGCAGTTGTTACCTACCCAACAATTGCATTAAGATTTAGTCACACTACTAAGAATGGAAGTAGCAGAATAATACAGCAGCATGGTTCAGTGCGTAGGCTTTCGAATCAGGTGTTTGGTTTCTTTCTCTATTCTTCACCGTATTTATGACTTTAGACACAGTATTCAACTTTTTTTTTTCCTAAGTCTGTTCCTTTTCTGCAAAATGAAGAAATAATATGATGTTTTAAATGAGACCTGCATTTAAAGGACTTAGCATAGTAACTGGCACATACAAGCCTCCATAAATGATAACAGAGTTACTGTTATTACTAGGAAGAGACCAGAATTTGACTTTGATTTGGTTTTAAATGCCCAGTCTGCCACATACTGCCTGAGCAAGCTACATAACTTCTCTGAACCTCAGATAAGTGTAAAATGAAGTTAATATCTACCTCATAATGCTATTGTGAATATTAAATGAACTGAAATATAGGAAGTGCCTGGTTGTAGGTTGTACTGAGTTTTGAAATCGTTTTCCTTCTTTATTATCTGCTCACTTTGATTGTAGACTATTTTTTTTAAGTTTGTAAATTTTAGCATTGGAGTCACATGTCTAGTACACGTCAAGAATATTCCTGAAAAGGTACTCTAAGAATATGTTTATTTAAACATTTTCTTAGTATGTTTAGTAACTCTTTTCCTGTTAATCTTTCACTTCTTAGATGACATTAGGTGTAATGCCAGAAGATTATAATTTTAACCCCTTGACATATTCTTTCCATGTGGTGCATTAGATCATTCGCTTTAATTAATCAGCGATTTAAAACCTACTGTGTGCCTAGAACCATGTAACATCAGAGGTCCATATGCTATGGTGCCTGCCTTTTCATCTAGTTGGACTCATTTCCTTCACTCATTGTTCGTTTTGCTTTTTCCTCTCTTCTTTCTTAAACCATAATCTCTGGTTACTTTATAAGTCTCTTAAAGAACTTTTAAGTTCCACGGGTAGCTATAATTTAACAGACCTGCTGGCATTTTGATTCATTAACATTAAAAAACTACTTTTTTTTTAAAGTTAATGATCAGCTATCTTTAAACTTTCCCTTCATACTTGAACTTTAGTTCAATTTCTCATAAAAGTTTTATTAAGTAACTTAAAAAAAAAAAAGAATAGCATGGTCTTTTTAGCCCCTGTATCTTGATTGATTTTCTTCCTTGCTCATTATAATGTCTTTTTATAGAACACCTGTATA
Source organism: Talpa europaea (assembly GCF_964194135.1). Taxonomy (NCBI): domain Eukaryota; kingdom Metazoa; phylum Chordata; class Mammalia; order Eulipotyphla; family Talpidae; genus Talpa; species Talpa europaea. The sequence continues at coordinate 50,707,345 of NC_140071.1, read as the reverse complement.
AGAGACATACACTTTGGATGTCTATAGATCTAATTCATATTCAGCAAATATATTTGGCAAATTACTTAAGCTGTGTTTTGATTTATCTGCTTTCAAATGAAAATACTTCCCACCTACTTACAATTAAGGAATGTTGTGAAGATTACATAGAGAATGTTTTGAACTCATTTATTCAATGCTGTTGAAGTATCACTTATTTTCAAGCTACATAGAATAGCTTTTTGTTCTACTTACATATGAAATAATTTATTCCACAGAACTCTATGATGTATTAATACTGCATTTTACAGGTAATGGATACAGAGAAGATTAGTTATCCAATAAATGACAGAGGCATAACCCAAATCGAACTAATTTTTACAATCAGTAAATATGATTTTTACTTTTAGCCTCACTCTGAAGTTATCAAATACATGTTATTTCTTTATTATACAGATTGTTTTATTTATCATTAATTTCCAGTTTCTATGCAGTGATGTTTTTGTTAGCAAGGCAGTATATCAGGGGCTTAGAAACTGGACTCTGGAACCAGATTAGTTCGATTTGGGTTATGTTATTTATTAGGTAACTAAACTTCTCTATGTCCCATTACCTGTGTTGCAGTATTAATATATCATAGAGTTCTGAGGAATAAATTATTTCATATGTAAGTACTTAGGGCATTGCCCGGTACTCAAAAAATATTTGCTATCACTAATGTTAATGACAACAGTAGATGTGTTTCAGTCTTTAATATTTAAATACCAGAATTTTTGATAGTATTTGGGTTCTCTTTGAAACATGACTACTTTTCTCCTAACAAAGTCAAGCTCCATTTTAAATGTAGGAAGATGGTTAGGTCTTCCTAAGACAACTGCTGCCCCACCAGTGTTTTCCTACATTGTGGGCTGGTATTTTTTCCTTCATTTTTATTTTTTTTTTTTTTATAGAGGCATGTTTTCTTTCTTTCTTTCTTTCTTTCTTTCTTTGTTTATACATGCACTGGGTACAGTCGGAAGTGCAGGAGGGTGAGAGAATTCACCAGAGCCAGAGCGGGGAGCAGAACAGGCAGAAGGACCGAAGGACACTGCTGAGGGGAGCAGCGGGCGGCAGGAGAGGTCTGCGCGCCATGTGGGACCCTCCTCCGGTGGCCGGGGAGCAGCCGGGGATCGAACCGGCGCCGCAGAGGCCGCGGGCAGCTTCGCAACCCAGCGCTCAACCACTGCGCCACCGGGGAGGCCCGTTTTCCTTCATTTTTAATTAAAAAACAGTGTTTATTGTAGGAATGAACATAATACCGAAGAGCAGAAAATAAACATCTCCATTCCCTTTTCTACTTCCTAAAAGGAATAAGCCTTTTCCGTATTTTTATTTTATCATCTCTTTTATCAGTTTTTATACCCCCACCCCCATTCACAAGCTGTCTTTTAGTCTTCAGATAAAATCCAAACTAACTAACATCATCTGCAGGTTCCTCCTAGCCCCTGCCATCCACTCACCTTGACAGTTTGGTAAAACCTGTTGGATCTCAAGTAAAAAGTCACTTCTTTAAGGAATACCTTTCCTGACCCCTAAGTGGGTTAATGTAAGAGGTTCTCCAGAACCTCTTCTACTTTACCTATTCTGTTCTCCACTGAAGCAATGTGCTTTCTGAAGGAGGTGGCCTGGTAATTGGTAGGCACTCTTATCATTCAATGGGTAGGGCTGGGGGGTGCTGTATACTCACCATTAAGAATTATCTTAAGGGCCTCCCTGGTGGCGCAGCGGTTCAGCGCTGGCTTGCGAGGCTGCCCGCGGCCTCTGCAGCGCCAGTTCAATCCCCGGCTGCTCCCCGGCCACTGGAGGAGGGTCCCACATGGCGCGCAGACCTCTCCTGCCGCCCGCTGCCCCCCTCAGCAGTGTACTTCGGTCCTTCTGCCTGCTCTGCTCCCCGCTCTGGCTCTGGTGAATTCTCTCACCCTCCCGCGCTTCTGACTGTACCCAGTGCATGTATAAACAAAACAAACAAACAAATAAATAAATAAAACATGCCTCTATTAAAAAAAAATTAAAAAAAAAAAGAATTATCTTAAGACCTGAGTTACTTTTAACTAGTTGGTCAGATACACGTGAAAAAAAATACTTATTTACAATTGTCAGTCTAAAGCCTAACTCAATTCTACATATGCACAGGGAATTTTTTTTTAAAGGATTTTAAGTAAATGTTGAATTTTTCAGAAATAAATACTGTATTATTGAAGGAAGATACTACCTTGCTTTCTTTGGTACTCTACCAAGAGTTGTTCACCATTTTGGGAAATCATGTCACTGCTGACAACATTTATTACATTCATAGTGATTCATCATATAGGTGGAAACATCTGACTGCTCAGTAAATATCTTTTTTTTTTATATAGAGGCATGTTTTTTATTTATTTATTTGTTTGTTTGTTTTGTTTATACATGCACTGGGTACAGTCAGAAGCGCGGGAGGGTGAGAGAATTCACCAGAGCCAGAGTGGGGAGCAGAGCAGGCAGAAGGACCGAAGTACACTGCTGAGGGGAGCAGCGGGCAGCAGGAGAGGTCTGCGCGCCATGTGGGACCCGCCTCTGGTGTCCGGGGAGCAGCCGGGGATCGAACTGGCGCCGCAGAGGCTGCGGGCAGCTTCGCAACCCAGCGCTCAACCTCTGCGCCACCGGGGAGGCCCTCAGTAAATGTCTTTTTGAGTGTAATTGAAACTAGAAGGAGTGGGGGAAGCTGGGAACCAAGTGGGGGAAAAGCGCTTCTGTGTTTCCTAGTAGAATGTATTCTCTTTCCTCTCTCTTCGTTTGGTACTTCATATACTTCATTCATAGCATATCTGTCTCTGTCACTAAAAGAGAGCTTAGTGAGGATATAATGGTATTTTATTTACCTTTGAATCTTTAGTACTCAGTGCAGGGTAGTTGCTCAGTTTAATATACAGTTGACTTGATGACAACAATAGTATTTATTAAACTTTTATTAAATCAGTCTTTGTCAAACAGAGAGGACAAAAAGACACTGTGCCTGCTCTCAAGAAACACATGATCTATTGCTCAGACAGACCTGGAAATAATTATAGTATAATATCACCACTTACAGGATGGAAATAGGTACAAACTATAGATCTGTAATGAAAATTAAAAAAAAAAAACCACTTAAGTCATGTGGGGAGGTCCTAGAATAATGTCAAAGGAGAGAAATAGTATGCAGTGGCAATCACATTGCCAAAACTCTCTGTAAATATTTGGAAGTTGAGTAGATGAGCGTAGCTCTGAAGAGTAAGAAGGGTTTGTAAAATGATCAAGTTCTACGAGAACATTCCAGACAGGAAATCCCTATTCAAAGACTCAGGTATAAGAGGAACATCAAGTTAGAGGTTGAGTCATAAGAGAGAAAGCTCCCTGGAGGTGATGATGAACCAGATCACGAAGAACCGCTTTCATGAAAAGAAGTTAGATTTTATCTTGTAGGGGATAGGGAAAACCATTGCTGTAACAATTAAAACTACTTTATTTCAATACTATGTTATACTGTGCACCAGGCAAGCACCTATAATCTTATTACAGAGTTGGTGTATTTTTGTTTTATACTTAGTGAACTGAGGCTCACAGAGAATAATTAACTTGCCTAGGTTTTCACAGCTACCCTGTGGAAGAACTAGTATTCAGACTGAAGTTGGTTGAGTTCAGGTCCTCATGTATGCTTTTTAAACCATATTTTATAGCCCCTCCAAAAAGAAAGAAACTAGATTTCTTCAACTTATTTCTTAAAGGCTACTTAGCTCTGGTGCCATTTTTTTGTCTAGATAGTTCATATACTTGTCTTGGCTTATTGAAATGTGAGGAGTGGGCCAGGGGGAAATTCACCACTTAATGTCATAGACCAATCTGCATTTCACCACTAAATGTCATAGACCACTCTGCATTTGTATACTCTTAAAAGACAAAATTTTGAAGTACTGCTTCCCTTTTTTGAAACATTTAGATCAGAGTGTTCACCATGCAAAAAGAATAGCAAATTATTTTAAGAAAATCCAGTATTAATCTTGACATGCTATTAATTAATATAGACATAGTTTACTGCTTAATGTTTCTACCTCATAATAATTTGGTAGGCTTGGTTGGCTTAAAGTACTTCAGAAATTATCTAAGTAAGCCTGTGATCTCTGTGGCTACCCTTGAATAAAAGTCTTCCTACTTTAATGGTTGTTAAAATATGATAAATTCTGAGGGTTGGAGGGAATGGGTTGACAAGGTCAAAGGTACAAATTTCTACATAAAATAAGTATGTAATGTACGGTGTGACTACAGCTAATAATATTGTATTGCTTATTTAAACTTGCTAAGACAGTAGGCCTTAAAAGTCCTCATCACAAGGAGAAAAAATAGGTATCTGAATGGGAATGGACATTCAGTAGGCTTATTATAGTGATTATTTCCCAATATATACAAATGTCAAATCATACCAGAAACAGATAATCAATTATACCTCAATAAAATTAAATAAACAAATTTTAAAATGTGGTAATTTCTAGAGATAGATATGGTAAGAGTAACATTGGTGAGAATACTTAATGCCAGTAAACTTATGCTTAGGTGGTTAAAATGCTAAATTGTATATTATGTGTGTTTTACCACAATAAAAAAAAAAATGGTGTAGAAATTCAAAGTGACCTAAGGGCTCTTGTCAAATAATTACCAATCAAATATTTTTGAGAGCCTTTTTTGTTTGAAATAAAACGTGTAAGGAGTGAGGAAATGGTTTATCTCAGTTCTCTGTATCACATCATCATAAGCTGATCAAATTAAATGTTCTTAATACTAGGCTGTTTGAAGAGAAAGCATTCTACTATGTAAGTGCAGCAATAAAGAAGGAAATGTGGTAATGATATTATTGGCAGTTAACCTCAGGATAGATTTGATAAAGATACCTTTTTAAACTTCGCTGCTGTTGGCCCTGGCTTTAGTTTGTTGTTTAAAAGGGCAGTTGAAGAGTCAAGTAGGCTATACAAATGTTACCTCCGCAGGTGGCACATGCATTGTGTGATGTTAGATCCAAATCATAACAAAGGCTCAGACTTAGATCCCTTCATCCCCACATTCCTACTTCTCAGTATTAGGAGAAATTAAATTTTCATCCATTAGATTCACAAACATTCAAAGAATGCTGGTGGTGATATGGGGAACATTCATATTGTTGGTGAGTGTTTAGTACCTGTTTTGGGAAAGAAATCTGGTGATAACTGTTAGAAAATTTTAAATATGCGTATTTTTGGACCAGTAATCCCTCTGAGTTACTACTACTGCCTAGAGACATTAATACAATTTTTTTTTTTTTTTGCTATATTGTTCGCACTGGCAAAAAAGTAGAAGCAACCTAGAAGATAATCAGGAATTGGTTGAACAAACTAAATTCTATACATTCTAAAGGCCAATGTTTACATCTAATAAGAAGTGAATTATATCTGTTAGTCTAGAATGATGGCGTATGTGTCCAACTATATGTGTCTGAGAACATAAGAAGAGAATTCACATCAAACTGTTAAAACTGATTCAGGAGTTAAGCTTGGTGGTAAGATTAAATTTCCCTGAACAGCAATGTTGTTTGATTTGTCATAATACAGTTTTTGTAACGTAAAAAGTTTCTGACGTGAAAACAGGAACAGGGAAGAGATTTATAATGATAGAAAGTGTAGTAGCAAATACTTTGGAGTGGGTTGATGACTCAGAATGGGTACAGACAAACCTTGATCCTGGTAATGATCTTGATATAGATGTGTTCATCACACAGGTGCGTTCACTTTGTAAAAATACATCTTTTTGTATGCTTATGATTTGTACAAGTTTATGTATATATTATATTAAGAGTTTATAAAATTATGTCACAGCAATACAAAGGAATACTATTATATTTTTTAAAATGCTTTCAGTAACTGTTTAATGATATATCAAGATGGGCAAGAAAGCAGGACCAATCCCTTTATTATGAAATATGTTTGTATAAACAACACAGTCGAAAGCTGGGACAAAAACAGTACAATACTATTAGTAGATATTATGTCCAGATGATCACTTATTTTGTTTTTGGGTTTCTGCTTTAAGTAAGAAGAATTTTTTGGGTTTGTTGGTTTAGGAAGTTCCTTAGAAGGTGTTGAACACAGCGAGATTATGGAATACTGAGCAGAAAATTAGGGTGAAGAAAGAGGAAATGGTTAAAAAAAATAGAAAGGAAAAGCAATGCTAAATAGAGGTGCTGTAAGGTCAGGTAATTTTTTTTAACCCCTTCCAGGAGGGGACTCCTAGTACTGAGGCACTAATTTCAGCTGTCAAACCTTTTTGTAGCAGTAATCATAGGAAAAATTTCTCTCCTTTAAGCAAATTCAGTTTGATTTTTACACATAATTCATACTCAGTAATTCAGTTTTGTTTAAGCATTTAGTTTTTTTTTAATTATCATTTTTTTATTTTAAAGATTTATTTATTTATTTATACAAGCACTGGGTACAGTCAAAAGCGGGGGAGGGTGAGAGAATTCAGCAGAGCCAGAGCGGAGAGCAGAACAGGTAAAGGACCATTTAGTTTCGATGAAACCACGCCATTGATAGTTTTGATTGTAGCAGATGCAACTGGTAGTAGTTTAAGAAACCTATATTATATTCTCCAGCTTCACTAATTGTGGTCATTTACTCAAGTGTTTTTGCAGCTATAATTATCACGTGGGGGGCAAATAATACTTTCCCAGGTTCTAGCTATAATCAAATGAGAAAATATATTGAAGCCACTTTAAAAGAATTAAACACAATCTAATTGTAAATTACATAATTTTTCTTTTTCTTTTTTTTTTCCTTCCAGCTCATTCCTTAGTTGTGGGAAGTTTTTATTTCAGATGAAATTTATTTCCCTTAAGAATTCCAAAGTTGAAGTTCGTGGAAAAAATGCATTTTTTTCAGTTTCTGCAAGTGTTGCATTACGTGTTTTTCTTGTATGAATTGTGATTGCAGTGCATATTTAATATTTTTACACTACATATTAGTATTTAGTACTTTATATATCCAATTGAAATGCAAACATTGTAATTCAAAGTACTGTAAAACTGTCACTAGAATTATCGGGTTTTTCCCTCCTGTTTCAGTCATTCTTCATTACTCACCATGTTAACTTAAAATAAGCAAAATCAGGTCTCTTCAGGTGTCTCATAGGAGTTTTGATAAAGACGAGTTTAGAAAAGCGCTCCTGAGTTAGACCGTGAACGGCTTTTGAGTGAGTGTGTAGAAACTGCGTGGCACTAGGACCCAGGGGGCTCCCGGGAGCGGATCTAGGGGCCAGATTGCAAATTCGCGGTGACTCAGTCTGGTCGGCTCCTTGCGCTCGGCGGCCGCGGCGGCAGCAGCAGACGTTGGCGGCCGAGCTGGTGGGATCTGTTCCCCCGGGTTTCGCCGTCCGAGACTGCTTTCGGGGCACACCAGGCAGGTCGAGGCGTCTGGGGGGGCGCAGGGGGTGTCCGGGCGGACGGAGGGGTTTGCTGGCGCGGGAAGCCCTCGGGCCTGTGCACGGGAGTAACATTAGCTTCGTCTCTTCCTGTGTCTGGCTTTATTTGCAGCAAACCAAGATGGAGTATGAGTGGAAACCTGACGAGCAAGGGCTTCAGCAAATCCTGCAGCTGCTGAAGGAGTCCCAGTCCCCAGACACCACCATCCAGAGGACCGTGCAACAAGTATCCTTTCCGAGGCCTCGCCGCCGCCCGCGCAGCTCGGCCCGCGCGGGGCCCGCTCCCGGCGGCCGGGTGGCTCCCGCGCCCCTCCCCCCGCCCGCCCGCGCCCCGGATCCCTCCCCCGCCCGCCCGCCTCCCGGAGAGTCCCCCCGCCGCCGCCCCGGCCGGGCGCCTCGCGCACGCGGCCCTGAGCCCGGGCCCGCGCGCCGCCGCCGGGGGCTTCCGGCGGGTGGGACCTGGGAGCGCCGCCGGGCGCCCGCGATCGCGACATGTGCGCGGGTCGCGCCGCCACGTCCCCGCCCGGCCGCCCGCCGCCGACCTGCCGGGGGGTGGAGAGCGGCGCGGCGCCCCGGCCCACACAATGCGCCCCGCGCGCAGGGCGGCGGGCGCCGCGGCGGCCTGGGGGAGGGCGCTGTGAGCGCGGCGGGGCTCGGCGGCCGGCCGGCCGGGAACGGGGTGGAGTCGGCGCGGGCTTTGAACCGCCACCGCGCGGGGCCTGCGGTTTCTGCGAGCCCCTGCCCTGGAAAGGGAAGGGGCTTGGAATTGGAGGGGCTCTGGCGAGCCCTCGCTCCGGGCTGCTGGTGCTAGCACCTGTTGCAAGCTTCCTGGTTTCCAAGGGGGGCATTTTGAAAATGTATTTGGCTGGAAGCTGCTCATACCAATCCTCTCGAGTTTGCTGGTGTAGCGGTCCTGTTGCCACGCTATTAAAGAAGGAAGAGTGAACAGAAGTAAAACCTGTGTTGGGTATGCTTTCTGTAGTGCCCTAAACCGGGCAGATGGAGAGCTCTTAGTGGATCCAGTGAAGGAAGCACGTTCGCCCACCATAAATAAACCTCTCTGCCTGTTATTTTAAGCCCTCAGAAGTCAAGTTCTTAGGAAGATTTAAGTGCTGTTTTGCATAAAAAGCTTCTTGATTTTTTATTGTTAACAAGCGTCAAAATTGCTTGTAATGGAATTTGCTAAGTAAGCTCTTTTGGTATTTGGACTGAGAATTTAAAACATAAAGGTGACATATATACAATTACATGAGAAGCTCTGGTAAATAAGTTTCCAAGAAGTACTGCATTGCTGTAACTTAAAACGTTCAATAAGTGAAAAAGGACTTGTCTTCTTCATTGGTATGATACTGTTGATTTAAAAAGACGGGAAATAATGATTTAGTTCTGCTTGGATTTCTTTTAAAGCAATTCCCTTTGAATATTACTAGTACAGAGGAAAGGAAAGTAGGTTGAGGGTGGGATGTATGGGAGCTTGTATCTGAAGTCCTATTAGAGGTGTGTCTTAATTTGTATTGTCATAACTCCAGGAATGTTAAGTTCATTTTTAGTGAATTGCGAGTATTATAAGAAAATTGTTCCTCAAATTAACGAGGCCCAAAATTGCTTTGTAATTTTTTTTCTATAGCACTGTATATTGCACTTTCCTGTTAAGTACATACATATTTATTAAATAACTTCTATTTACCTGGTATTGTGCTTGGGCAGATTGTCACGTTTACAGTTTTTCTCTGTGTGTGCCTTGCAAAGAAAAACAAATTAAATTTCCGTACACAGAGGCAAACCTTATTTCAAAATGCACACTGCTTTATATTTTCAAAGTGCCTGATGACTTTGTTCTTTTGTGTCTCCCTAGGAAAGAATGTATTTAATTACTGCTTTTGTATAGGCATGGACGCCTTTTTAAAAGACCGTTATAATAGTATGGATAGATCAAGTTGTGAAAAAGTAAACCCTGTCAGGAAATATTTATGAGACATATTAGCAAATCAACTTGCTGTTAATCATGGCCGTTCACTAATTTGAGAAATCTCTGTCTTTTGATTGAAGAAATTCTTCTAGAGAATATGTTTTGCCTAGTTTGTATTCTAACCACTAGGTATTGAGGATATTTACATATGTATCAGTAATAGTTAATATAGTACCTAGACTTTGTATCATGGATTTAATTTTAAAAATTAGATCTGTTGAGTAAAAGTATTCGAATAGTTCTGTGTAATGAAATCCGGTTAGGAGGCCTGTTAATAAAAACTTTTAGCAGTTAAGGGGGCATAAAGGAAGTTATAGTAAAGCATTCTGTCACTGTTGCCTGCTAACCTCAGTGAAATGCCTGCCAGTTTGTCGCTGGGAATGTTAGCTCTTGAGAGGAAAAACAGTTGTAGAGTATTACAGTGCAGTAATTTTATAATACTGTAATGTTTTATACAGATTTATGCATAAATGACATTTTATCTTAATTTTTTCACTTTAAAGAACAAATGAGTCTACTAAAAATAGTTTTTTACATTATAAAGCTATTTTATAAAATTCTCTAAAAGGCTTGTTTCATTTTTGTCATTTTATACTCAAATATCTTTCTGGTTAGGATGTTTTAAAGCTCAAGAAAATTGTGTTTTGAAAAAAATAGTTTGCTGTGTTTAGTATGCTGAAGGTGGAACTTGCTTATGTACTGCATAGAGTATAAAATAATGAAATTTAATATTTCAGCCATAAGGTACCCAGGAGGTTTGACACAATCATTAGTGTGTTCTTGTAATAGTGTATTGATGATTTTAATAAGATGGCTTTAAAAACTTACTGAAAAAAAATGCAAGGCTAAAAGTATTACAAACCCTTTGATTTTTTTATTTTAGATTAAAAATCAGTTTCTTAGATTACTCTGAGAAGCTTCCTTAACTACTGTTTGTTCTAGAAACTGGAACAACTCAATCAATACCCAGATTTTAACAACTACCTGATTTTTGTTCTTACAAAATTAAAATCTGAAGGTAAGAAGTATTTGTCAATAACTTTTAAAGTGTTTTTAAGACCTGTTAAAATGTAGTAGGAATTACTTGGTTCAAAGGATTTTATTTTGTTGTTACCACTGTTTCACATATGGGGAGGAAGCAGAGAAACTTCAGAGTTAGTACCACTCATAAGTAGATAGGTACTTAATAAGCATCAGTTGATCCGGTACTTTTTCTAATACCCTCATTTATGAATGAAGAGTGTTGCAATGTTTACTTTGGTGTTTTCCTTCAATCCTTGTCATAAAAGTTGATTTCTTTCATAATACTCAGCCTAAATGCACTGTTTAATGATTACCTGAATATGTGTTCATCATAGAAAACAATTAAAAGTTCACCAATATGTTATAACCAAAATGAACAGTTCTTTATGATAATCCCATCATCCAGAGACCAGTTGAGACTCTTGATTAGTTAATTCTACACTCTCGTAGGGCTCTATATTTTGAAGTTTCATGAAAAATGGGATCATTCTGTTTATAGACTTTGCAACGCGTTTTTAGAGCTTCTGTCTAATACTGTATATGAAACTTTTTCATTAACAGTTGTTCAATACATTTTAAAATTAAATTACTGCAATGACATTTTAAAACCTGAAAACTAGTCTGATTTTTAAATGACGTTTTCCTTTAGTTGTTTCTGGTGCCTATTTTGTGTCTCACTAGACTTGGGCAGTAAAATAAAAAAGAATCTTTAATCGCTGCCCTTATGGTGCTTATATAGTACTAAGTGGGGTTCTTCGTGGAGCTGAGTATTGAGTGTTCGCCTCCTAAAGCATCAGACATGCAAAAAAGCATTGAAATATTTATTGAGCAACTGACTGGCCTTTTAGTGAAAGCATTATACCCTTTTCAGTGGTTGGTATTTCAGAAGCTGTAGTGCAATCAGTAAAAAAACACTGCACTTGGAGTTGGGAAATGTCTTAGTCACTGACATTCATTTCAACTCTTGCTTCTTTCAGCTGTAAATTTCCTGTATTAGACAACCAGATCATCAGTAAGGTTTCAACTCCAGGCTCTAACAGGTTAATGTGTAGTGAAATCTCATTCATCCTGTGTTTATTCAGATTTTGATAATCCTTATACAGTGTAGTGATTTATTTTTAATTACTTCCAAATAATTTTCTGGTTAATCTTAGGAATTTAATTTGTGATTGAGGGGGTGTAATACACCTAAATACAGGTTTTTAAGAAACTAGAAATTCCTTCAGCATATCTTTAAGTTCAGCAATTAATATTGCTAATTTAATAAATATACATTGTTTCTTAACACAGAAATTTTTATTTTCCCTATATGGCAATTTGTGGTAACGTCAGTATTGTGTGCTTTTCAGAGAACCAAATACATTTTTCTTAATCTATAATTGTTTCATTTGACATTTTTTTAATTTCTTTACATCAAATAATCTGATTTCTTTTCAGGTCCTCATCCTAAGTTCCAAATACTAAGATAGTTAAAATATTATATTCTCTTAAAGCTTTGTTGGGATATAAAGACTCTTCAAAAGTATTTTTAAAAACAAATTTGAAAGTCAAATGAGCAAGAGAGGATGTAAATGTCTCCAGAGAGACCTATTGATGATGAAACCTTAAAATGTTGGAAAGAATTTTAATAAAGTTTTCTTGACAGTAAAATTCTGTTCTTTGGTCACAGCCATAAGGGAGATAGTAGAAACATTTCATTTGTGTAGCAATTAATACTTTACTCATTTGGTACACATGTTTGCTATGTCTACCTTCTTATTTTGGAAAAATAGCGTTGTGGCCATTCATTTTAGAGAATGGACAAAAGTAAAATCTGGAAATGAAATTATTTAATAATCTTTCCACCATACCATTTATGAATTGTTTATAGTGTAAAATTTTAAATCTGGAAGAGATCTTATCAGCTTGTTCAGTTCCCTCACTTTACACATGAACAAATTGAAGCCCAGTGAAGTAGTCTTCCCTTTTTTTTTTTAAAAGAGCAGATGGTTAATTGGTGACTTTTTTTTTTAAAGTGGATTTTGGATGGAGTATTTTTTCTTTTAATTATTTTGATGTTAAGTGCTTTTTAAATCATTTCACCTTTTGTTAGGATACATGAGAATGTATATATCATCTTGTAACCATATGTAAAAAATGATATAGTATATGTTTCTTTTTTTTTTTTTTTTTTTTTTTTTTTTTTTTAATTTTCTAGAGGCATGTCTTATTTATTTATTTATTTATTATTTGTTTGTTTGTTTGGTTTATACATGCACTGGGTACAGTCAGAAGCGTGGGAGGGTGAGAGAATTCACCAGAGCCAGAGCGGGGAGCAGAGCAGGCAGAAGGACCGAAGTACACTGCTGAGGGGAGCAGCGGGCGGCAGGAGAGGTCTGCTCACCATGTGGGACCCTCCTCCGGTGGCCGGGGAGCAGCCGGGGATCGAACCGGCGCCGCAGAGGCTGCAGGCAGCTTCGCAACCCAGCGCTCAACCGCTGCGCCACCGGGGAGGCCCTATATAGTATATGTTTCTTATGAACAAATACTCAGGTCACTGAAATAAAACTACATGGCCATGAATTAATAGCTAACTTAAGTCAAAAAAAAAAGTTCATTGATTCAGGAAGTTAAGTATATCACTATTCTGTGTCACATCCAAGAGAAATTACAAGTGTATTTATTTTGTTTCATTTCAGTTGGTTTATAACTGAAACTGGGAAGGAGTTTTAGTTTGGTGACATAAAAGCTCTTGGGCTGTGTTGTGCAAAGCAATTTCGCTATTCTTTGCTTTTCCATGCGCTTTACCCTTGAAGATGTCAACTTAGTAGAACAAGCTTGGGTATTTTGTCTTTTTTTTTTTTTTTTAAATAAGGTATATAGAACAGTAGTGTTATAGAAACATTCTGTTCACCACACCAGCTCTTCATGTCTTCTAGGTCTTTGAGGGTGTGGTCCTTGGAGAAAGAATCTTCAGGGTGATATTTTGCAGTCAGATGCTCTGCCTCTGAGCAGAGTGATATTTTGTCCTTGCCACTTAATAGTTTTATGTGATTTTGGCAAAGGCCTCAGTTTCTTAACTTGTGTAGTGAGGATGGTAATTCTTGTCTCATGAAATGGTGAGGATTAAATGCAAACTACTGGAAAATATGTAGTAGTGTTTATTTAAAAAGCATTGAGAAGATGTTAACTATTGCTAATGGTGGTAACAACTGGCAAAGCATTAGTTCTAGTATTAAAGAACCTCTTGAAAATTTAATACTGTCTGTGGCTAAAACATAAAGTAGATTTTGTTTTTAAAGTATTTCTGCAAATGTTTAAGTTGCTTCCCCCCCACACACACACCTTTTTTTAGCTCAGAGGCTAGTGAAAAACAAATGAACAGCAATTATTTGTATATAAAGGTGATCCCATATATTCTCTGCTTAATTTTTAATGGGATATTTTTAGTGACTAATGCTTTCAGATCTGTAATTTGATGTTTTTATCAGATTCCAATAAAGCTTGAGTACCATGACTATATATAAACCAAATTAACTCTTAAAGTAAGTCAGTGGTTCTCAACCAGGTGCATTTTTCCCCCCAAGCGACATTTGACATATGAAAACATTTTTGACTATCACAAATTGGAGATGATACATCCATAGCCAGTAATATTGCTAACCATCTACCACTGAAAGAGGACAACACCTCAACAGTGAATTCTGACCCAAATGTCAATAATGCCAAGGTTGAGAAACCCTGAACTGTAAAATCATAGAGCTAATCTTTTGAAAATCATTTATATTTCTTTTTCCTGGTTTTAGCAAAATTATTGGTTGCAGTCAATTTTGAATATAAATATTTTAAAGTTTTTGTTTTTGGTACATTTTGAAATTAAGACTACTTTTAAGACTCAGCCTTCTTTATTACAGATGAACCCACAAGATCGTTGAGTGGTCTCATTTTGAAGAATAATGTGAAAGCTCATTTTCAGAACTTCCCAAATGGTGTAACAGACTTTATTAAGAGTGAATGTTTAAATAATATTGGTGACTCCTCTCCTCTAATTAGAGCCACTGTAGGTAAGTTATATTGTAACAATTTTGGTTATCCTAATAATAACTAGGTTTTTAGATAGGACAGGCCATTTCTGTAGGAATTTGTGTTTCGTTTCCTACTTGTGATGAGAAATTTTTCATTGCCAATTAAATTTTTATGAAATAATGTTAACTGTTAACAGCCAAGTTCTCTTAACCCAGTGAGGCTAGGGTCACTGGTAATTACGTAATCAAAGTTGGTTAAAATAAGACATTAATAAGTGGTAATAATTTGGTATTAATCTGTCTTTTCTCTGAGTTCCTTATCTGTCATCTTTGTGTGATACTTGGGACATAAGTTTCCATTTCACTTTGCTTTAATGGAAAGAAACTTTTATAAAACAACATCAGTATAGGGCTCTAGACTTTTTATATTTTCCTACTTGTTTTTTTAATAGTAACATTGAATTAAAATGCTCAGTTAGAAGTGGTGTAAGTAGACTTGGCAGCACCCCTGTGGTAATCAAGCATTTCAGTGGATAGAAACAGAAATAGGTCTACTCTAGAGTAGCCTACTAGTGGGCAGAGTTCAGTGTGTCATGGAGCTTAAACTAAATTTTACAGAGACCTGGAAAACTGTTAATCTGGCAAGTTGACTAAGTGCAAGTCAGTTAAGAACTTCCATGAGCCAAATACTTTCATTAGAAATTCTTTTGTATATTTTGTCTCATGGTGGGTCTGAAGAGTATGTGGTTCATCTCTTAAAGAGCAGAGGTTCTGTGACTTTACTCCAAATATTTGTTTTAAAAACTGCTGTATCGAGTGATTTTAAGTGGGATGAGTAGAAGGCATTTCTAATTTGACAAACGGGACTCCAGATTATTCTGATGGATCCTCCTGTATCCAACTAGTGTTCTGCCAACCCTTGAAACTGATGAATGTATGCCAATCTTAAAAAAAAAAAAAAAATTAACAATACCCATTGGAAATTGTTAAGTACATTTTAATGGCTAATCTGTTAGTTGAATGTAGAATTGTTTCTTTCATTAAATAATAGATATTTTACAATTTCACTGAACATCGTTTTTTGTGTTTATTCACCTGAGCTAAAGTTTCTATAGAATTAATTCATATTAGTGCCATGCTGGGTGTTGTGGAACATTTAAAATTTTAATAGTGCCAAGCACCTATTCATGCCCATATTCTATATACTAGAAATTATTATCACTTTATCTTTTGCAGCTATACAAACTAGGGTATTAGAAAATTTGGGAGAAGTGAATGATATAGGTCAGATAAATTTGCATTTATCTGTCTGTCACAGTACCAAGTTGTGGCTTGTGTTTAATTTTTATTGCTTTTTTTTTAAGACATGCTTGATTTCTTTTAGGTAAATTCAGAGATTCCTCTTTCCCGCAGTTCTTACATATTTTATCTTTAGGATAGTTGGCAAAAAGAAATAGATAATCAAGTCTTTCTGCCTTTTGATCTTACTAGAAGACTATTTTATTTTTGAGTTATATCTTAAAGACACTCTCAGTGCTTTGACCCTCACCATATACTTAATTTTTCAGTGGAGAAAGTAATTATTTGCCAGCAACTTTACATTTTTCTACATCTTTGTCTTTGGGAGCAACTGTTTCAGAACTAAAGGTGAAAAACTCAATTCAGTTACTATCACTGAGTGTTACTATATGTGAGGCATTTCGAGTGTATATCTCAGTAAATTCACAAAATTACAAAGAAATCCCTTTTTCTTTTTTCATTTTGACAGACTATTAGCTTGAAACTTAAGAATACATAGAATTTGCCCATAGTCAGTTTATGATACTAAAAGATCCATAATCTTCAAACATATGACATATTACTAATTATTGTTAAGGTTTCTAAAGGCAAATAAGATTGTTAACATGTAACTCTTGTGTTATTTCAGTAATTTTTTATCACACATAAACTGCACAGTGCTATTGAAATACCAGTCCGTGATCTGATCAGTCAGCGTGTACCCCCAGTCAGAGTGTACCCCCATTTAGCCTCCAGATCACTTCCAGGATCCTTGATCTAGTAGTGGCAAATATTACAGGAGTGTATAGCTTGTTTACACCAGCTTGTTGCAGGTAGAGTGACTATATATGATTCTTCTCACCTGATGGCTCATCTATTTTATTGCTCCTTACTGTGGTCCTACTAGGCTGTGATCCTAGGTTTAGTCAAAGAGCTTTCTTATGTTTTGGAGGTATTTTTATTTGAAACTAATAAACTATACCCATCACCCAGTTATAAGTGCTGCTTACGTCTTGGCATACTTTCCACTCTTTGTATTTAGTTTCTGTAGAATAGGACTGATTTTAATTAGTAAACCTATCCTTAGTGTTCTTGAAGAATAGCAAGTTCTAATCTTTTGTACAGACGTGTTAAAAATAAAGGGTGAAGTATAGGGGAAAAAAGAGGATGAAGTATAGGAAAACAAGATTAGAAACAGATTTCATTTATGCTGTGGCCTTTGCACAGGTGTGGGAATATGGGAGTGCTTGATTGTTCTTTATATGGTTTGGATGTCTTGGGTTGATTTGGGACATTTAGTGTGTGTATCCATACAGTTGTGTGCTGTGCACAGTTATTCACATGCCAATATCTAACATACAGGCAGATTTCCTAATGGTGAATGTTTTCTCTCAAGGTATTTTGATTACAACCATAGCCTCTAAGGGAGAATTGCAGAATTGGCCAGATCTCTTACCAAAACTCTGTAGCCTGTTGGATTCTGAAGATTACAATACTTGCGAGGTAAGGGTATTTGATTCAGATATAACTTTGTCATATTATGTGTTAGAAACTTTTGGAAAAAATACTCAAACTTAGAAGCCTAAAGTTACCTTTTTGTTTTACATTTTGTGATCATTTATCTTTGTTTTCTATAAAGTCTCTACTATGTTCCCTGTAAGGAATTGTGTTTTGTTTTATTTTAAAATTATTCTTGGCTGTGTTGTATGTGAATAAACTAAGCTGTTGTCAAGCTTAATCACTTAATGTGGCGTTTTTTGAAAGCAGACTTAACTCTCTAAATTCCCAGATCATGAGTGTTTTTTCAGCTTCTCTAAATTGTTTTTGTGCTTTTTACTGTGTGACATGCCTAGTCTAGTTTTAATCAGACATTAACTGTGATCTCTTTCCATTGATAAATCAGTAGCATCCTTTCCATTTAGGGGAGTGAGAGGGGGTCTGGTTGAATTTTTTTCTCTATACTTTCTCACTATTACCTCTTTCATTAGCAGGCTTTCAGTTTGGGTAGAAATTATCTTTAGTGGAAACCATTTTAGGTGTTTTACCTCTAAATCAGTGATGTTTCTCTCTCAAAAAAGGATAAGGCTTGGTGACAGGACAGGTACAGGAATAACCTTAACAAAAAGGAATCAGATGGTCTTATAACTTGACATTTTGTTGCCAGATATGACTTGGGAAATGGAAGGAAGAAGGAGAGTAAGCAAAGAAATGTTTGAAGTCACTCTTCTTCCTCCCTAAAAGAAAAAAAATCTTCAGTTCTCATACATTTTCCAGTAATGCCTTGTAAGAAATAGGCTGATGAGATGACAGAAAACTGAAATCATCCCTGCCAACCAGAATACTCTCTAAGCCATCTAATGTTAAAATTAATATGTATACCCTTGTATTTAAATCGAGGTTTTAGATGTGTCAGTGGTATAATTACTTTTATCTTAAAATTTAATGAGTTCGTTTACAGATTTTATGCAGCAGCATTTATTTGTGTGTGTGGGGGTGGGGGTGGCTAGGAACATTAGTCCATACAAATTAATTAGTATTCCTCAATTTGCTTTTAAAATGGCTTCACTTGCAATGGCTTCTAATAATGTGAGTGTGTCTTTACAGGGAGCATTTGGCGCCCTTCAGAAGATATGTGAAGATTCTGCTGAGATTTTAGATAGTGATGTTTTAGATCGTCCTCTCAACATCATGATTCCCAAGTTTTTACAGTTCTTCAAGCACAGTAGTCCAAAAATAAGGTATTTATACAGCCACTATTAATTTATAAACTGAGAAGCCTGTTCACACCCTTATATTAACATTACCTAATATTTCTGTGATTAACAAAAGATATTGGAGGTTCCATAAAAGTGAGCTTTGATAATGGAAATTTATTCCTTTAGTAACAAAAACCATGTGAAATTTTATTTATTTTTATTTATTTTTTTTAAAGATTTATTTATACAAGAACTGGGGTACCGGCCAGATGTGTGGGAGGGTGAGATGATTCACCAGAGACAGAACAGGGAACAGAATAGGCAGACTGATGAAATACATTGCTGAGGGGAGCAGCGGGCGCAGCAGGAGCGGTATGCGCGCCATGTGGGACCCTCACCGGGGGCTGGTGATCGAACCGGTGCTGCAGAGGCTGCGGGCAGCTTCTCAGCCCAGCGCTCAACCGCTGTGCCACCAGGCGAGGCCCAGTTCAGTACTTTTAATTTAAAGGTTTACCTCTAATTATTAAAAGACATTTTAAGCATGAAGGTGAAAGGATTTTTCCTGTACACTCTGAAGTCACATTTACTGGTCCTGAAATTCCCCTGGTCATCTTCATTGTTCTCTCCTGTATTCCTGATTCCTAGAACAATGCTTAACTCGAATTCTTAAAGTACAGTTACATTATTTAAATATGTAATATATAAAATACGGACATAATATAGTTAATTTTAATTTATATTATGTGTAAATTGGAATATACATTAGCCTTTGATTATTTCCAGTTATTCTGTTAAGCTGTAATTATCATATTGTGTCGATTACATTGTTGAAGTAGGTAAGACTGTAACTGCACCAAAACTTCCTTGGGCTTCTGTATTCTTCCTCCCACCCTCCCCATTATAATTTCTTTTCTGCTTTTTGTGTAGAAGCACTCCTTTTCTGTTTGTCAGTGCTTTGATTTTCGCTGCTTTCAGTTGTCCATGCTTTTCTATAGAATAATCAAACATAATTATTTAAAGCAGAAATTATGCAGCTGCTATTGCTCAGGGATACCAAGCGATGAGCTTTTACTGTCTGGGCTATATCTATTTTCAGGTGCCCACTGGGATTTATTTTTAAGGTCTAAGCTGTATTCCAAAGTACTGTGCTTTTAACAATTTGACAAGTGTAATCAGAAATGTAGCTCTCTTTTTTAAATTCATGTAATTTTAGTTACTTTTCCTTCTTAGTGGTACTTAGTATATAGTATTGTACTCAGAGTAGAAACTTAAGAGGCCACCCTACTTGTGGTAGTTTCATGTACATAAATAAATAGATTTCCAAAATTAATTAATATTCTAGTAGAGTTCTAGAACTATGTAGAAGAGTTCGTGTTCCCTAGGAACTCTCTCCCCATGTAATCTTTCAACTAAGGTGATCAAAAAAACTATGGTGGTTTGCTTAGTATCCTTTCCTTCTAAGAAATTCACTTTTTTGTAACCATGGCTCACCAAATAAATGAAGCAGAAAGATCAAAAAAAGGTATTCCTGGTAATTGGTTCATCACTAGTGAATGTAAAATAACAATAAAAATTACTTTGTAGTTTCAATGCATTTTTGTAGATTATCGTTTGTTTAAAACTTAAGTAGGTAGGGTTTAGCAATACATAAAAAAATTCTGTTCACTGCTCACCTTGAGATTTATGTACTGTTAAAATTTTTCTGCATTATACTGTGTATTTGGGTAGATGTCTACTATGTGTTTTAGCTATGCACTAAACATCTCTTCAATCTTTCTGGTATCCTACATTATTATTTTGTACCTATTAAAATTTTACTGTTATTAAGTATTCCTACAGGTGTTTTTCCCTCTGGACTGCCCAAACTGTTAGACTTTGAGAATATAGAATGAGGCAAAGGAATGCAGTTTTATCAATCATATAGCTTAGCTAAGAAAGTTTTTTTTTTTAAAGATTTATTTATTTGTGCATGCACGAACTGGGCTACAGGCCAGAGGTGTGGGTGGGTGAGAGGATTCATCACCTGAGATAGAGTGGGGAACAGAACAGGCAGATGGACTGAAATATACTGCTGATAGGAGTAGCGGGCTGCTGTGCCATGGGGGTCAGCTCCTTGGCTGGGGATCAAACTTGTGCTGCAGTGGCTGTGAATAGCTTCATAGGATGTGTCTTAACCCCTTGCCACCAGGGAGGCCCCAGCTAAGAAATTTAAAAATTAGAACCACTTCATTTATTTCATCAGACCTTAGACTGAAAATGGGGTTTTGATTCTTAGCTCAGTGCATGTTCTTATCATGGTCCACTTCTGTTTAGTCTTCAGTTTGTTATTTTAAATAAAAAGTACTCATCCACCAGCCATCACAAAAGTTAAGGCCTTGACAATGACCTGCATCTTAATCCCAAGTTGATCCTTCCCTTGCATTCTTTTAAAAATATTTTTTTTCCATTTGGGTAACAATTTTTCCTAGCTTTTTTTTTTTTTTTTTTTTAAAGATTTATTTATTTATTTATTTATTTATGCATAGAAGAGCTGGGGTACAGGCCAGAGATTTGAGGGGGGGATGAGAGGATTCACCAGACACAGTTGGCAACAGAATAGGCAGACTAACTGAAATACACTGCCGAGGGGACCAGTGGGCAAGACAGGAGATGTCTGCTGGGCCCTGTGGGTTGCTCCCTGGTGGGCTGGCGAACTTGTGCTGCAGAAGCTTTGGATTGCTTCATAGTGCGGCGATTAATCCCTTGTGCTATCAGGGAGGCCCTCCTAGCATATTTCTTAAATAGCTTTTTTCCTTTCCCTCCATTGATTTCAAATATGACTTTGTCATGCAGAGTTCTGTTTATGGGACCTCTCTTTTATTTCCATAGCTTCACATTAAGTTCTGATATATTTTAGAGCAGCTATTTGACCTTTGGAGACTTAGCAAGTTGCAATTTTTTTAAATAAAGCTTATGACAAAAAGATAACTGACATGAATTTCTACATAGCGAGAAAGGAGGTGGACAAATAAGAGTGAACAAAAATTATAAATTTTTAATTTTTTAAAATTTTTACTTTGGAATCTGAACTTGAATCTCTTGATGGTGCTTCTATTTGTAATTAGGCAAATAGGCTTTCCTAGAATGGGGTAAAAGTAATGACATCTGCAGTTCTCAACACATAAATTGGGTAGAGCTTTTTAAATAATTGTAAACAACTTTTAAAGAGTTTTGTCATATCAAAATATGTTGAAGGATAACTAGGAAACAGTATTTGACTTGAAATACTCAGATATTGCAGGATAAAAAAGTAAAATTGAGGATATTCTCCATTTGTCAGATTTATGCAGAGCATATGAAACACTTCAGATGCCTCTGGAGATTGTTTTTTCAATATGGTGGTCTATAAGGAAAGCTCAAATTGAAAAAAGTCATTCTTTAGGAAAAATACCAGTGACATGTATAAAAGACATAGTTAAGCATTGATAAAAGTATGTACCAAGAATAGTTAATCTTTGTTCCTAATCATCAGATAATCCATACCAAAAAAGTTTTAATTTTACATGCAGGTAACGATAGGCGTCTATGTTTCTTGTCCACATTTGTGGTTTAGATGGTTCCTTTTATTGGTAATGGTATTTAGAGCCTGCAGTCTAGATAGTATTAGTGCTCCATATTGTCAAGTTTTATGCATTTTCCTTTAAAGGCATTGGATAAGTTTTATATCATAGGTAACGTGGTCTTCTCTGATACTATTATAAAATAAAAATAAGTTTAATATTTTTTGTTTTTCTTTCACTGCTAATATAAAAAGTCAAACACTGTAAACTGTTAATGTAAGCTTTTTTTAAATTAAAAATGTGAATTCCTGACAGTCCTTACTTTGTAAAAAATTATTTGGGAAATACTTAGTGGTATTTGCCTCTGGCATATGGGGTAGGAGAAATTTATGTTCTTATTTTGTTCCATGTGCATGTGGAATGCACATGGAAACATAGAAATTTAGAAGATATTTCTTCATTTAAAGGGCTTTCTAAAAGTTAGTCTTGAAATAGGGCCTCCCCGGTGGCGCAGTGTTGAGCGCGAGGCTGCGAGGCTGCCAGCGAGGGTCCCACATGGCGCCGCCTGCTGCTCCCCTCAGCAGTGTGCTTCGCCAGTCTGCCTGTTCTGCTCCCCACTCTGGCTCTGGTGAATTCTCTCACCTTCCGTGCTTCTAACTGTACCCAGTGCTTGTATAAATAAATAAATAAATCTTGGGGGGAAAAAAAGTTAGTCTTGAAATAATTTTTCCTTTCTGTTTATTGTGCCAAGTGCTTACATGTTTGTTTAGTTAACCGCACAATAGTGGGTGAATTGTAATTTTCTTATAGGTGAGAAGAACAGTTTTAAAGTACATCTCGTGCTACACATTTAAGTGGTTGAACGCTCTTTAGTGTGTATATACACTGTTGGATAACTTTGCTTTGTTCCATTTAAAATTTTCTGCCTCTGTGTGTGTGTTTTTTGTGTGTGTGTATGGAATAAAAAGTTATATCTGTTTTTGCATAGCAGTAAGACTGAGAAAGAGTCTTTTGGGGTTTATATATTTCAGCAGGAGAGTCAAATAGGATAGATAATTTTAACTATAATTTCATGATAAATACTATGGGAAAATGAGAATGGGGTTAGAGTGTATTTCCAGAGACATTTTACAAAGAAGGTTCTCTGAAAAGGTAACATTTGTGCAGACCCTGAATTAAGTAGTAAATGTTTGAAAATCAGAGCTGAGAACCTCTGAGACAGGGAACAGCAAGTGCAGAGGCTCTGGAGTTGGGAACAAGTCTTTTTAGAGTGACAGAAGAAAAAAGCTTTGTAGCATAGTCAGTGGTGAAGTTGGGTGATAAGGAGTGATCATATTATAGAAGGTCTTGACCAGTAGTGAGCAAAGATTACCCAGTCACTACCTTTGAACTAAGAATGACTTTTGTATTTTAAAAGGTTATATTTAAGGAAGGGGGAAATGAAGCTGCCATAGAGGTCTTATATTGCTCACAAAGCTTAAAATAGTTACTATTTGACCTTTTGCAGAAAAAAGTACATCTGATTTTATTAGAGTAATCTGAACAAGGATGTAATGCTTTGATGTATGTTAAACAGGTCATAGTGGGGTTTGGCACAGTGGAAGTAGGGAAACCACCACTTAAAGCCTATTGGAGTAATACTGGCAGATCATGGCTTGGAGTCGGAAAGAAGTGGAGATAGTAAGAAGTGATTGACCTATGGGTGTATTTTTTAAAGTAGTGTCATTAGGAATTGTGTGGGATGAAATTGGTATACCAGAACATGTAAACTATTTCCCCGTTTTAGTTTCAAAAGGAAAGCATAACCATTTTAAAATCTGTAGGTATATAAAATAAATTCCTGTTATACCCCTACTCAATCTCCCACTCTTCAGAGATATTTTTTAAAAGTGCCCATCTTTTCACTTTGTATTGCTTTGCAAAAATTTGCCTTTTTAGCATAATACATCATGACCTCCTTTTGTGTATTAGTGCAGAGAAATTGAATTGTTTTTAGTGGGTGCATAGTCCATGTGTATAACATGTAGCTGTATATGTACCTTAGTATTTTTATGGCGTAATATTTAGTTCTTGCCAGTCAAAGTGAAGAAAGTTTCAGTGAGTGTATCTTAAATTTAAAATTTGTATTCTAGGTCTCATGCTGTTGCATGTGTCAATCAGTTTATCATCAGTAGAACTCAAGCTCTGATGTTGCACATTGATTCTTTTATTGAGGTAAGATTTATCATCTCCCTTTTTTTTTAAAGGTTAGAAAATGTTAATTGCATGTGTTTTATAGCTAATTTCTAATTTAAAGCATTTAGTATTTAAGTTATTTTTGATAGTACTGTAATTGGATACAGTATAGACTTTGTAATTTTGTTAATTGAAAATAAGAGCACTTTCCCCATTACTAAATTTTCCACTTGTATCATATAAACTTTGGTTAGATGTGCATTTTAATACCTTCACTGTAAGAGTTTCTGCTTCAGTATACTGTTCGGACTGCATATTAAAATCAAATATCTTAGCTCATTCACAGTATGTGAAACATTAAACTTTGGTGAGGTTGGATAAACTTAACTTGATAAAGAATCTGAAGGCACAGACTGAAAGAACAGAGCTTCTCTTTATCCATTGGTTTCCATTGTAAAATTAGAGATGTAAGGGTAAAGATGATTCCTTAACCTTGGCAAACATTTTAATAGCTCAAACTTGTTGTAAAGGCAGAAAGACAATGATAGCATAATTTTCTTCTGGCCGTGAACTTTAAGTAGTAGAATTCCTTTCTAGAACTAGAACATCTACCTGTTCATAATAGCAGCTGTGAAAGGATTCTTAAAGTTCCTCAAGCATTTCACTTTTTATTTTTAGCAAACAAAATTTGACTTAATAGTCCATTCCTTTTCAGCATTTCTTTAAAATATCTGCAGGAGCCATACTGCTGGTATTACTGTTGAGGAATTATAGGAAAGGGAAAGGAAATCCTCACTTCTTTCTGAGCATCTCTTAGCAATAGACTACAGAGAGTAGGCATAACGGTCCTCTAGATATTTAAAAGTTGAGACCAAAACACATCTTAAATGAGTTTTACTGAGTACTTAGTATGAATCAGACTCCTTGGTGCCAGGGATATATAAAGTATATGCCTGCAAGGTCATTTCAGTCTAGTTTGGTAAAAGGAAT
The DNA here is from genome assembly GCF_964194135.1 of Talpa europaea. Lineage (NCBI taxonomy): Eukaryota > Metazoa > Chordata > Mammalia > Eulipotyphla > Talpidae > Talpa > Talpa europaea. The sequence goes on along the minus strand of NC_140071.1, from coordinate 50,682,201 downwards.
TTTGTGGATAATATTTGAGATCTGGATAAAGACTGCCTAGGTTCAAATCATACCTCCACAACTTAGTAGCTGTTAACCTTGGGGACCTAACTTAACAGATGTTTTCAGTTTCATCATCTGTAAAGTGAGGCTGCCATGCTCAATTGTTTAAAAGATATTTGCTATAAATAACACAGTGTCTGCCACAGAAGAAAAACTTTGTTAACTACTGCTTTTATTTTTAGAAAGTTGGAGGTCTTGTTGGAATTGTAGTAGTATTTGCTTTTAGTATTTTTTCACAGCTTAATAAAGAGAACAGTGATATATCAGTATCTTATACAGAAATACCATTTATAATAAATGATACTAAATTCTCTCTGAAGAAAATTTCATAGAATTTATTCCACTGGTCGAGTATAGAACATTTCCCAGCATTTTAAAATACTTTCCATTACACCTAAATACCATTTTTAAAACGTGTTTGCTACTTTTGATAATCCTACAAGATTCAACCAGTTCTCCATCCCACGTGAGTGGTAAACCTTCAGAGGATGTACCTGACATGTTAAAGGCCCTCAGTGACTGTTAACTGAATAAGTGGTTTTTTGTTTTTTTTTGTTTTTTTTCAATTATCAGTGTTTTCATCAGGGATTGATGTCATGTCTGCTAAGTCTGACAATATTGATGAAAAGTGTATTGGTTACTAGTCCGTTACTGTAACCCACTTTGGCAAACATGGATATTCATACTTAGGACAATATCAAATTTAGTGAACAGTGTATTTCTAACATATAAGCTGAAAACAGTGTTCTTTTCTGACCATATAAAATACATCTGATTAAAAAGAGGAGCTAGAGTTTTGAAAACTCAGATGTAGAAGCAAGACTTCTACAATAGAAGCAAGACTTCTACAAGGAAATAAGGTTTTTTTTTTTTTTTTTTAATGTTACATTAGTAATTCATGCTTAACTTCTCCATTGTCTTGTCCTTTTTTTTGTAATAAGATTTCAGAGTCATCTATTTGGAGAAGATTCTGATCTCTTGGGAAAAGACAGTGGGAAACATTGGATTGTACTTTTTTTCCTTTTTATTCTTTTTACTACTTTTAGCATGTATATGTGTGCTTATGTTTGTAAATAAAACCTTGGTAGTGACATGAGGAAATTTGTTTTCTCACATCCACAATTGCAACCTCTGTAAGAGACAACTTGTTCTCCTGAGGAATAGTGAAGATGGTATAGTGAAATGAGTGTGGACTGTTTGTGATCTGTGAAGACCAAATTGAGATCCCCTGACTAACAATTCCTGAATTTACATTTTTGAATCTGTAAAATTGCATAACAAACATTTTGAAGTTGTGAGGATTAAACAAAATCAGTGTCTTTACATTCACATGTTCTTTATCACCTTGTTAAGAACTGCGTTAGATAGGTTGCTACTTTTTTCTTTTTTCCTCAATAGTTTACTTGAACAATAGCAGTTTTAGGGCTAAGTTAGAAACTGTCCATCCATCCCAATTATTAATGCTTTTATGGAACTTGCACCCCACCTAAAGAATCAGAGGTGGTAGGAACTCTTTCATCAGACAGTAATTTTGAAGGGTAAATAAAGTTGTGTTTTAATGATTATCTCTATTTTTGCGAAAATTAAATGAATGCCCCATGTCCCACTGACATGATTTTACTCTCACAAACTAATGATTAATGTCACCAGAACCAATCATATTCTATCAGAAATAATGGCTTTAGATCATTTTTACAAATTATAGTTTAGGGCAATTATTCTATATTTAGTTGTCTTACAACTATTAATGTAAGCCAATTAATTATCTACTATATCTTTGGGTTTCTTTAAATGTTACCAATTGCAGATTATTACTTATTCTATCTGTGTGAGTTTGTGTATTGGACATCTTAAACTAGGGGGAAAATGTGTTTTTTGTGCAATAGAATCTCTTTGCACTGGCTGGTGATGAAGAACCAGAGGTACGGAAAAATGTGTGCCGGGCACTTGTGATGTTGCTTGAAGTTCGAATGGATCGCCTGCTTCCTCACATGCATAATATAGTTGAGGTAACACAGGCAATTTAAAGGCTCTCTCTTCCTGCCCCCCAAGAAAAATCTTGGGCTCAGCATGTTTAATAATGTGAAACCACTTTTCCAGTTTCTTTAACACAGTTGTTGGGACAGCTATATAAAAAATTCATTATGATTGTCTTAAAATAATTTTTTTAAGGTGATGTTTCTTTTGTGAAAACTAAGATATTAGGGGGGAAGTTATTTAAAAGAGTAAGTAACTTTTAACCAGGATAACCAAGAAATACGTAGATTATTTGTGCTTACTAGATATGGATTAGGCTAAATGATAAGTGATATTAAGTGGCATTTTCTTGCGTAATTGCAGTTTGTAGTTGAAGTTGTGTTTATTTTCTCTTCATTAATATTATACTTGGTCTGATTGGTAGTAATGAGATTTCTGAGTAAAAAATATATAACTGTTATAGTTGGTTCCAGCAAACCATTTAGATTTTCAAAAGCTCTTTCAATTCGTACATGATTAATTTTATTAGGAAATTCTGAATATATTGATCACAATGTGGCCATCTTTAAAGAAAAAAATAGATAATAACATGTTATTAGGATTAGAACAAAATAATTTGAGCAGCGGTGAGTACTGCACCACCTAATATTCACGGTAGTAGTTAGTTATGTACATGAGTAATGTATATCTTTACATGCGTAGTAAATAGTATATTTTGTAGAACCTCTCTTCATTTCCACAGTATCATGTAGTATGCAGGAGAAAGGCCTTTTTCTAGTGGATGGGGTCTAAGACCTGCTGGAACGCGGCTAGTATCTATGATGATAGCTTTTTTTTTTTTTTTTTCCCTCAAACTTTAAGATAGTTGTAGAGATAAGGGTATATAGCAACATAAGGTGACAATGATGTTTCCTTTCTCGAGTTTCTTCATGGGAAGTATTTAAAAGAATTAGGTGGAGTTTGTTGAAAATTTAGCAAGAGAGCTTGAAGTTAATCAGAAATTGAGATTAGACATTTTATCAGTTGCTGGAGCCATGTCACAGCTAAGGTCCTAATTTGTAATGCTACAGTTCTTCAGTACTATTCAGTATAGTTGTGTGACATGATGAAACTTGTATTAGGGATTGATCTGTCAAAACTGTCACATTGTCTTATTTTGTCATGTGAGACATGTGAATTACAAGATGCATGCTAAGAATTCCTCACTTGGCCCTAATTGTTTTCCCAATTATTTGGGGAAATCATATGTAGAATTTTGACTATATTTATTTTGCATGCAGGTTTTGGTGGTGGTCATTTTAAGAGAGACACTGCCTCTAGGTAGATTTGGGAACCAACTGCTCCTCCAGTTAAGAGTGAACATCTCCAATTAAAAGTGAACGTGGCTTGATGTGTTCAGAGGACATAAGCTAATTTTGTTGGAAACTATAGTATAGTTGGCACTAAGAAGTGTTGTAAATATACATATATACCTTTAAATATGTGAAAGCAATATACGTTAAAAGAGAACTTGAGCATTTGTATAAAGGTTTTCTTAAAGGTATAATGAGTTCTTTTGATGTTTCAAAGAAGGCTTACTATTTGATTATTACATTTTTTAAATCTGTACAGAAGTAAAGAAACAACATATATGTTGAACACTTCATTAGACTTCGTTCTGAAGCAGTACTTAAATTTGGCAACATTTCAAAATTCACAGGGGAACTTTTTTAAAAAACTGAAGACTTGGTTGAGAACCACTGTAAAATGCAAGGCCATAGCAAAGTATCATTAACTTGCTGAAATAGGACTGAGTTTATTATAATTGTTTGATTAAAGCTGATTAATATTAAGACCCCTTTCTTTACAGTACATGCTACAGAGGACCCAGGATCAAGATGAAAATGTGGCTTTAGAAGCCTGTGAATTTTGGCTCACTTTGGCTGAGCAACCAATATGCAAAGATGTACTCGTAAGGCATCTTCCTAAGTAAGTCTACCTTCCTATTTTTTTTTTTTTAAAGATTTATTTATTTATTTATACATGCACTGGGTACAGTCAGAAGCGCAGGAGGGTGAGAGAATTCACCAGAGCCAGAGTGGGGAGCAGAGCAGGCAGAAGGACCGAAGTACACTGCTGAGGGGAGCAGCGGGCGGCAGGAGAGGTCTGCACGCCATGTGGGACCCTCCTCTGGTGGCCGGGGGAGCAGCCGGGGATCGAACTGGCGCTGCAGAGGCTGCGGGCAGCTTCGCCACCCAGCGCTCAACCACTGCGCCACCGGGGAGGCCCTACTTTCCTATTAATGCTACTTTGTTCTGAAACTTAAGAGTGATTCTTCTTTTAAATATTTTTAGATTACGTTCTTCTTCCATCAGGGAGTTGGGTTCCAAAGAAGTAAGATTTAATTTTACTGTTGAGATAAGAGATTTTTCAAGAAGCGATCACTTTTTTTAATATGTATATGGCTAATGAGGGTGGTTTATTTTAAATTTTCACTACTTTTTAGATATTTCATGACCCAATTCTTGTTTCTATACGCCTTACAATTCACCAGAGAGTCTCTGGAATGATTAATTTCCCATGAGTTGTGATAATATCAGAGTTTTGGTTACCTATGATTAAACCTATTTTTAAGTCAATGAATGCTATAAAATTGGTTACTTTTTACAGTCTTACTGATGCAGTTAGCTAATACGTATTAGTTTTAATTGTACAAGATATTGATATGCTCTGTGTATTGAATCAGTTACTTTAAAAAGTAATGTTTTTTGAAAATAAAGTAATGCAGGTTTTTGGAAGAGAATTAAAATGCAGAAAATGTTTTTAATTGTATTTTATTGAAGAAACGTTTGTTTACAACACTGTACATGATTTAGAGATATAGGATCACCCCTCATGCACCATCAAAGCACCCACAATCCTCCACTATAGTTTATTTACTGGGTCCCCACCCTCCCTCTAGTGGCCTCAGTTCTACAGGTGGGTTTCTAGGGTTTGTTTTGGTTTAGTTTTGTCAGTTCCTTTTGTTTCTTTATATTTCACATATGAATAAAATCATCTGGTGTTTCTTTTTCCTTCTGATTTATTTTGCCTAGCTTAAGCCCTTCTAGTTCCATCCATATTGTCAAAAGTGAAAAAGTTTTTTAATCTTTTTTTTAATAGCTGAATAATAGCCCATTGTGTATATACTCCACATCTTCTTAATCCATTCATCTTGTCAATGAATTTGGATTTTTGCTAGCCTGAGTAATCTGTTAGTATTTCTGATGTGTTGGGTTAGTGGTTTGTTTTTTTATTTTAACCTTAATAAGATATTCAGGGTGTTTGGAAAAAGTTAAATTTGGTAGTATGTAAAGCAGTTGATATATGACTTAGTGTTTAAAATTTTGATTATACTATTCTGTGGTTTGCTTCTTTCAATGACAGTATGTTGTCAGCTTTCCTTCGTGTCATTAGTCTTTAATATGTTAATTATTGACAACTATTCTATCATGGTAGGCACACCATTTTTTGCTAGTAGTTCTGTTGTTGAATATTTAAATTGTTGCTCTTTATTTTTTAAATATCAATAATCCTGGAATGAATATCTCTCTTTGTCCACTGTGACTGTATTTTGAAAGTTCTTCATAAACGTTAGATTGTTCTCATATGAAGATGTACCAATTTAAACCCTGCCAATAGTGTTTCGTACTACTTCAGCTTCGCCAGCCATTAATTTTAGTATCTCTAATCTTAACCATCTGGATAAACCAAAAACCCTTGTTTTAATGTGTTGTACATTAGTGGTCACTTTTTTTTTTTTTAAAGGTGTTTTTACATCACATGGATGTTCTCATTTTCATGTAGTCAGTTTATTTCTTTTTTTCCTTCCATTATTTCATTTCCCATCAAGAAAGTAGCAGTTCCACCTATATTGTATTCTAGACAGTCTAGAATTTATTTAGGATTAAAAGGCAAGATGAAAAAATAAATAAATAAAAGGCAGGATGATGTGCCAAGAGGATTCTTTTTTTTTTTTAAAGGAAATCCATACTATTCTCTAATTCATGATGCCGCTTCATTGGTGGACTCAAGTCATATAAATAGATATTTAATTCTTTAAGAAACTGAAGTGATTCTTTTAATGTAAGCTTAAGCTATAACATTAGTATATATTATACTATCTAAGATCACAAGTAGAAAGATTGGTAGGATAAGAACAACTCCCATGAAAATATATCTTATGTTTTGGGGCAGAATGGTCACCTGTTTTCCCAATAAAGTGGAAATGCCCAAAATGAATGAAGAGAACTTCAGAAAAGTGATAAAGTTTTAAAATTATTCTGGTTAATGGAAGATAAAAACTGGACCTAGAGCAAGAAAAACTAGCAGATAGTGTGCAGGGTAGACTTACTGTTGCAGACCATGGCTTTCTAGACCTATAAATCCTCCTGGCATTATAGCTTTTCTCAACAGAATTTACCTGAAAGCAATACAGTTCATCTTATCCAGAGCAGGAGAGATTTAGGGTAGCTAAAGGTTTATGTTTAGTACAGGTGATATGTGAATTATGTGTGTGCTACATAGAGAATGAAGAGATGATGTGCAAGAGATGATGTGCCTGGTAAAGCCAGGCAACTGAGAAAATGAGGTCTAAAAGTAAGATGGGGGCATTAATTTATGACCATGTGGCAGTATTACAAGGTCGATCACTATATATGAATACCATTTATTGTTAAGCATTCTCCTGAAGCCTTGTGTAGCCATTGAAAACCAGAAACTGACTTTTAATGCAATTTCACAGAAAGCAATAATAACAACAATGCATGTTTATTGACAGTTAAATATGTGGGGACATCGGGTTAACTGTTGTACCTGGATCAATCCATAACTTCCCTCAAAAAAGTACTGATGTACAAGAATAAAGGTGGGAAAAATCATTCTTATTTTCCCCCACCTAAGACTAAAGGTGATTTCTTTTATAAAGGTGGGGAAATCACCTTTATTCTTAGGGTCCTCACTCTATTAGATATGAATACTCTTTTGGGGGGGTAAAGGTTTATTTATTTATTTATACAAGAACCGGGGTACAGGCCAGATGCGCGGGAGGGTGAGAGGATTCACCAGAGACAGAGCGGGAAACAAAACAGTCAGACTGACAAAATACACTGCTGAGGGGAGCAGCGGGCGCAACAGGAGAGGTCTGCTGCACCATGTGGGACCCTCGCCAGCTGGCCAGGATTGAACCAGCGCTGCAGAGGCTGAGGACAGCTTCACAGCGCTGCACTCAACTGCCTGTGCCACCAGGGGAGGCCCACACCTTTTAGATATAAAATAACAATGGTGTCCAGAGATACCATTTTCTTGTATATCCTTAAGTAAACTTACACAGTCAAGTAAGAATGTGGGTAATCTCATTTTTAACTCAAATGGAAATAAATGTACTATGTGTGTTTTACATTTGAGCTTTTCAGCTTTATTTTTCATTAATCCCTAAACGATGAACATTTAAATTTTTACAGTATTTTTGTTATTGCATCAAGTAACATTGGTCTTTAAAAATTGGGAATGTTTGTTAGTATATTTAGAATAAATTTTTGGAGGAGAAATAAGAGAAATTGCTGGTGTTTTGTTTTTGTTGTTGTTTCTAAGCACTGTTGGAAAGCTAACTTGTGCCTTCTAGATCCATCCAGTGATCCCTTGCACATCTATGTGAAAGATCTAAGATGTATGTTAGGAGTACTCATGATTTGAGAAGGGCACATATCACTGAATATGCTCTGTCGGTGTTAATTGTGGTGGTTGTCTCATTAGTATTGATAAACATAAGGTTAAGTCTCTTTTATTTTTCTCTGGAGATCTTCAGTTCTTTGTTTCTTCATGAATTCATTTCTTTATAGGTTGATTCCTGTGTTGGTGAATGGCATGAAGTACTCAGATATAGATATTATCCTACTTAAGGTAAGGAAACTACTTTCTGATGAATAAGAGGATTGCTTTCATCAACTTAATAAATCTTTGACTTTGACTGAGAGGACTTAATTTGAATAAATATTCTATGTAAATCGGCTTCCTGTTATGTCTGTTATAGAGTACAAAGATCTAAGGAAACAATGAATTTGTGATGATAGATTCTAGCTTAGTTAGAACTAGATGGTGACATGAGTTAGCATTAATATCTTGTAGATTTAAGTTACTTAGAATTACATTAAAATATCTTAAATTTAAGATATATCCTTCAATATATGAGATATATTCAGAAATATCTGAATATGATTCAGGTACTCTAGATTATAGCAGCTGATGGGAAGCAGGGTGGTGCAGCTGAAATGCCTGATACCTAACAGATGTTTATGATAGTCTGCTCTCCCCTTCCCACAAAGAACTATTTTCTGTACTGGGAGTGGTTCTTAATGAAGAGGTGAAGTACACTTCAAAATCCTGTGCATGACCCCATCTCTGGCTATTCTGGTTCTGTTATTCGTGTACATGTTATTAAAAAATGAATGTCACCAAAATTTCTTTTTTCTAAAAAAAAAAACTAGGGTGATGTTGAAGAAGATGAAACAATTCCTGATAGTGAACAGGATATAAGGCCACGTTTTCATCGCTCAAGGACAGTGGCTCAGCAGCATGATGAAGATGGAATTGAAGAGGAAGATGATGATGATGATGAAATTGATGATGATGATACAATTTCTGACTGGAATCTAAGTAAGTTCAGAAAGGGAAAAGCACAGTTGCTTGTTTTGTTAACACTATTGAGATACCATATAATTCACCCATTAAAATAATTCGCTGGTTTTTCGTATATTCACAGAGTTCTACGACCATCAGCACAATAAACTTTAGAACAATTTTCAGCACCCCAAAAAGAAATGACCCATTAGTCACTCCCCATTTTCTGCTAGTCCTCTTCCAGCTGCTATCTATATTCTGTTACGGATTTGCCTATTTGGAACATTTCCCAGAAATGAAATGGTACAATATATGGTCCTTTGTGATTGACTTCTTTCACTTAGCATATATTCAGGATTTATCTATGTTGAGGTGTGTATTGGTATTTTATTCCCTTTGTTGCAAAATAGCAGAATACGTTGTCTTATTTGTCTATTCATCACTTGATGGACCTTTTGTTGTTTCCCCTTTGGTTATTGTAAATAGTGATGATACAAATACTTAGATAAAGTTTATGAGTGGACTTAACGTTTTCACTTCTCTTGGATATATATACCCAGGAGTGAATTACTGGGTCATGTGGAAATCTCTATTTAATCTCTCTTTAATTCTTTGAAGAACTACCAGCCTTTTCCCCAGAGTGGCTCTACTATTTACCTTCGCACCAGTTAAGTCTTAGGGCTCCAGTTTCTCCACATGCTTGCCAACACTAGTTACCTGTCGTTCATTATAGACATTCTAATGAAATTGAGGTGGTATATTACTGTGGTTTTGGTTTGCGTTTTCCAGACAGACCTATCCTTATATTTCTTAAAAAGACTTCCTGCCTTAAACTACCATTCCTTAAGACTGTTTTGTTTGATATATTATTAATTAGGAACACTGGCCACACGCTTTTCTTGTTTTCCTAACATTATTATTTTTGGTGATAATTTGCATGAGAATTGACTAGTTATCATGTATGATTCAAAATAGAAATTGCTTTGTCATATTCAGGCTTGCAAAATAAGTTTTTAATTAAATCTAGATTTTTCCCAACCTTAGCTAAAAATGCATATCATCTCCTGAGCAGGCATATTGAGCCACACTCTTAAGTAAGTCAGGGGGAGGAAGCTAGACACCTGGTTTTTTGTTGGTGCTTGCTTACTGATCTTTAAAGTCCCACTGCTTTTACTTCAAGGTTTCTCAGTCCAACACTACTGTCATTTTGGGCCCCACAGTTCTTTGTTACGGGATCTGTTTGGTCCGTTGTAGGATGTTAAGCAGCAGCATCTCTCACCTCTATACTCAGTAAATGGCCAGTAACACCCACATATACACACAGTTGTTTCAACCAACAGTGTCTTGATGTTGCCAGTTAACTCGTAGGGAACAAAATACCCCCAACTGCGAACCACTGGTGTTATTCAGTATTGGGGTTTCTAGTAACTGATGAAGTAGGTAGTTAAAGGTATGAATTATCTTCCTGGACTCTGAAATTCAGTGGGTTAAACAGTGCTAATTCTTTGTGGCCCATTTAGTTTTCTACAGCAGTTATTTATGGTAGGCCAAAGACTTTTCATGCATATCACATTTGTTCTTTCCAATAGCCTTATTAGAATGGTGAGGAAACTAAAAAAAGAGCAACTAGCCCCAGGTTACCATAGCTGGTACTGATCTACCATATAGTAGTATTCAGTATAACTAAAATGTTTATTGATGAATAAGGTGTTACTACTCAGCCAGAGTAAGTCGTCCCCCACCACCACCTTTTTTTTGGGTAATTAACCATAATTCACACTGGGAAAATTTTACTTACTTGTATTTTTGTTCTTTTCAATTGTTCTTTTCTAAATTATTACATTAAATGAAACCTGGCATAGTAGTCTCATGGTTTTTAATAGTTCCTTTGTAAAGAATGTTTTACCCCACTATATTTTATGCTTCATGCACTGGTGACTTTTGTTGCAGTTTATTTGCCCTACCTCCAGCTAAATCATTACATACTTGATTCTGAATCATCTACCAGTAGGAATGTTAAGTATAAATAAGACACTTATTTTGCTGAGGTGTACATACATAGAACCAGTAAATGAGTAGAAAAGTATTTGCTTTAATTTTTCTTCATATACAATTCTAGTGTAGCAGTCACGTATAAATTATAATTAGTTTACTCATTCTTGGTTATCAAGTATTGTTAACAGATTTTTTTTTTTCCATGTTGACAGACTCCTATTTAACTTAACTCTAACATAACATCATTTAGTTTTAGGTGTGCATCAAAAAATCACAATGATCCTTTTTCCCTAATTTACACTACCCTTTTTCCTCTTCTGATAACCACTATTTGGTCTTAAAGTCCAAAAGTATGTATTTGTTTCTGTATAGGCTTACATGTAAATGAAATCATAAGGTGTTTGTCTTTCTCCTTTTGACCTATCTCACTAGGCTTAATGCCCTTTAGGTGCGTCCATGTTGTTGCAAATATCAGAATTTCACCTTTGGTGTATGTATATATACATGCCATATCTTTATCCACTTGTCTGATATTAAGAACTTAGGTTGTTTCCAACTCTTAGCTGTTATAAATAATGCAATTTGAAAATGCATATTTGAAGACGCGTATAGCTCTTCAAATTGGTGTTTTTACATAATTTGGGTAAATACCTAGAAGTCAGGTAATTAGATTGTAGGAATTTCTATTTTTAATTTTTTGATGACTCCATGCCTACATTCTATATTAACTGTACCATTTTACTATCCTACCAACAGTGAAATTGGCGATATGAGTGAATTGTTTCGTGTGTAACACACATGTTCATTTATATAAATCTATAACTAAATGATAATGAAGGTTGATACAATAATTTTGTATTAAATATTTCCTTAGGAAAATGTTCTGCTGCTGCCCTTGATGTTCTTGCAAATGTGTATCGTGATGAGCTTTTACCACATATTTTGCCCCTTTTGAAAGAATTGCTTTTTCATCATGAATGGGTTGTTAAAGAATCAGGCATCTTGGTTTTAGGAGCAATTGCTGAAGGTAGGTCTAAATCAAATTTGAAATGTAAAGTTCTTAATGGGTGCTAATGTGATAGGTTGCTTTAAGGAATTCTTAGTATATACACACAAACTATTCAGTCTTGAATTCACATGCATTGTTTTAACAGTGGAGATACTTTCTGAAAAAGTGTCATTAGTTGATTTTGTTGTTGTATGAACTTCATAGAGCATAATACACAAACCCAAATGGTATATAGCCTACAACATACCTAGATTATATGGTATAGACTTCTGGGACCAGCATCCTATATTTAGTCCATTGTTGACTGAAACATCATTAAACAACATGGCCTCCCTGGTGGCGCAGGTGATTGAGCGCCGCACTGTGAAGCTGTCTGCAGCCTCTGCAGTGTGGGTTTGATCCCGGCTGCCTGGCAAGAATCCCATGTGACGAGGCAGGCACCTCCTGTCTCGCCTGCTACTCCCCTCAGCAGTGTATTTCATCAGTCTGCCTGTTCTGTTCCCCGCTCTGTCTCTGGTGAATCCTCTCACCCTCCTGCACTTCTGGCCTGCATCTGGTTCTTGTATAAAAATAAATCTTTAAAAAAAAAAAAACCCACATCATTAAACAACATGTGACTGTAATTCTTTGTTCTCTTATGTTGTGAATGTGGGGATGAACAAGACTTTGATCCACATTAATCTTTAAAAGGATACTCGAATCCAAAAACCATCTTAGAATAAGTTTTTCTTTGAACCATTAAGTTTTTACTTTGTTTATTAAAAGAGGTATAGGTTTCCAGGGTCCCTGGTGGTGCAGGGATTAAAGTCTCTGTGCTATCAAGCTACTGCCAGTCACTGTGGCATAAGTTCAATCCATGGACAGGGAGCTAACCCACATGTTGCCGCAGACCTCTCTTGTCTCACCCACTGCTCCCTTTAGCAGTGTATTTCAGTAGATCTGCTCCCCTCTCTGTCTCTAGTGAATCCTCTCACCCACTGCACCTCTCACCTACACCCCAGTACTTGTATATATACATAAATAAAAATCTTTAAAAAAAAAAAAAAAAGAGAGGGGGTGGGTAAGAGAGTTATAGGTTTCTAAACCCAGCCACATAATTTTCAAACGAGAGGACACTGATGACAGAAACATCCCATTATTAGGAAAAACATTTTGTTCCGTATACAAGTATAAGAAACATGTCTGGAGCAACAGCGTCCTCTTAAAAGGTTATTCTGTAAAGACCTATCTGCTGCAAATTGAAGCATTTTACAGGCACTTCAGAAATCCAGAATTTGTGTTGCAGAATTAAAATGAGTTCCTAGCCCAAATGGAAGATAGTTTGGAATACCTTGTTTCCATTTCAGCTACTCATTTTTATAATTTGAAAGAGATTATTATAATATATTGCAGTAGAGGTGATCTGAATCTTTTGCATGGATGTATGTTTCAGTTTAGTATTCAACTGGAATAGTCTTGTTGTAACCAAATTTTAGCACTTTCTGAAAGACTTGCTTTTTTTTCTAGGTTGCATGCAAGGCATGATTCCATATCTGCCTGAGCTCATTCCTCACCTTATTCAGTGCCTCTCTGATAAAAAGGCTCTTGTGCGTTCCATAACATGCTGGACTCTTAGCCGCTATGCACACTGGGTAGTCAGCCAGCCCCCAGACACGTACCTGAAGCCATTAATGACAGAATTGCTAAAGCGTATCCTGGATAGCAACAAGAGAGTACAAGAAGCTGCCTGCAGGTTTGACAAATAACAAAATGTTTATTGTGAGAAAAAGGGGTATTTCAATAAGAAGTTGATTGCTAATTGTACTTATGGAATATTGGTATAAAATTAATAGTGGGGTTTTTGATATCTGTAGCTTAATTTGATATTATCTTTAGCCTTCACTTGATTTTATAAATCCAAGTGTGCTTCTAACTAGATGTCAGTCTTTGCTTTGTCTTTTTTTTCCTCAAGTCAGTGGCTATCATAACAGTAGATAGCTTTCACCCTGATTCCCACAGACATCAGGAGTGATGATGGCAAAGATTATGTTCTTGAGCAAATTCAAATCAATTACCTAATTCTAAAGAAAGTCTCACAGAGACCTATCTGTCACTTTGTGAGTCTACTCCAGTAACTGCTGTCGGTTTAGATCTGTTTTTGCATCAGACTAGCATTTTTATTCTACTATTAATACTATTTGTGAACATTTTTATGTTCCTAAAAATCCTGCTACTTATGTTTATAGTTCTTACTTTTTTAAGGACAGTTGCTTTTACCATTGACTTCGTTAATAGGAACAATTAGTTGTTGAAAAAGTAGAAAGTAAATATAAAAGGAGTGGAACTTTACTAGATCTGAAGCAGAATTATCTGGAAGATTCTGATTCTTAATGAGGTGAAAGTTGAATAGGAGACTATGCTGTAGCACTAATTTTTTTTTTTTTTTTTTTTTTTTTTTTTTTTTGGTAAAATCTGGGGAGGATACAGGTTATATTTGGTTCCCTGTAGATTATTCATCTGGTAAGGTTATTTTTAGCGCTAATTTTATTAGACATATACTAATTACTGGGCTTTAGTAGTCCTATCTTGAACATTGGAGGCTGTTAGGGAATACTAAACAGCTATAAAATTTATGATAAATGCTGTGAATGACATAGGTAATGCTAATGAAAAGGACTTTTATTAACAAATGACTAGCCTCTCATTTTAGGAATTCCTGAATAGGTAGAACAGAAGACAGTAAAACCCTAATCTTAGAAATAAAGGACTAGATACACTTGTGAGTCAAGAGACATTTAAGTATAAATTAATTTCACTGAGCCTGAAGTTTTTTCCTTTCTTACACATTTCTGCTAGTAGGTAAACTAAATTATTTCATAAGGCAGGTTTATAATAGCAAATGTGCTCCACTTTATAGTGTAGGGTTTAGAGACACATTGTTAATCACTTTAATGAGAGGAATTGTTTACAAATACAATTGCATATATTTAAAATGTACAGGGTGATGTTTTGATACACATATAAATAGTGGTATAATTTCTAAGATCAAGACAATTAATACATCTGTCACCTCACAGACAACTTGGGTTTTTGTGTGAGGGGAGAATGCTTAGGATCTGATCTACTCTCAGTAATTTTCAAGTATATGATATCCTGTTAACAACTCTAGTCACAGTGCTGTACATTAGATCCTCAGAAGTTATTCTTAGTTTAACTGAAAATTTGTTTTCCTTTGATCTACATCTCTTCGTTGTGCCCCCTCCTATCTCCTGAGAAACATCATACTGTGTTGTTCTACACTAAGCATTGAAAGTCCTTTTTATTTTGTGGCCTTTGTAATAGATTGAAGGGGCAGGGTGTAAATTGGAGTTAACAGTAATTTTGATTTCGTTAATATGGGACAACCACTAGAATGTAATCTTCCTGCGAATGGGTACATTGTTCATTGCTATATTCTTAGTACTTGGTGACTAAAAATATATTAAACACCAAGTACCTTTGTAGAATCAATAAATACAAAAACATTTTAGTTGCAAGTTTTGCCATTGTAATTAAACAGATGCTCGTGATAGGCTCTTTGAAATAAGTGATGATAAATGGGAGAGAAATAATATGAATAAGGTAAGGAGATAGGCATGAAAGTGAAATAGATATTTTGTGAACTGAAAGACTTAGTTTCTATCTTTATGATGAACTGTTTTGTACAACCGTAATATTCTTTTTTTTTTTTTTTTTTTTTTTTTGGTAATTATAGTGCCTTTGCTACCTTAGAAGAGGAGGCTTGTACAGAACTTGTTCCTTACCTTGCTTATATACTTGATACGTTGGTTTTCGCGTTTAGTAAATACCAGCATAAGAACCTGCTCATTCTTTATGATGCCATAGGAACATTAGCAGATTCAGTAGGACATCATTTAAACAAACCAGTAAGTATCTGTGGTAAAGTATTTATAGCCAATATGTTAACCTATGTAGGGAAATCAAAATATTTTGGGAGATGTGAAGGTTTAGTGTTTGCTACATTAAAAATACAGATCCTACAAAGGCAACAAGTGTGTTTACCTTTTAAATTGTTTTTTGGGGGGCCTCCCGTGGTGCAACAGGCAGCTGAGCGCAGCGCTGTGAGGCTGTCCGTGGCCTCTGCAGGGTGGGTTCAATCCTGGCCGGCTGGCAAGAGTCCCACCTGGCGTGGCAGACCTCTCCTGTCTTGCCCACTGCTCCCCTCAGCAATATATTTCAGTCAGTCTGCCTGTTCTGCTCCCCGCTCTGTCTCTGGTGAATCCGCTCACCCTCCCGCGCATCTGGCCTGTACCCCGATTCTTATATGCATGAATAAATAAATCATTTTTTAACAATTGGGTTTTTTTATTATGTGCATAGTATGGAAATTACAGCAAAATTCTACATGAATTCACAAACATTTCATAGAATGACTTTAAAGTGATAACAGCTTTACACTATGGATTTCTACTTTTTACTTAATTTTGGGTATTTCTTGTATCTGCCACTTAATAAACACTGAAGTTTCAGAGTACACATCTAGACATCTTTGTTTTCTCACCAGGTATGGGGAATATACTAACAAATAGAAATTGGGATAATAGATTAAAAATGCTAAATAGTAGTATAAAGTATGCCTGAGTAACCAAACACTGTCTCTAGCAGTGTTCATAGTTGAAGAGGAAAATGAAACTGGATTTGTTTTAAAAGGACTTAAGTAATACTAGAATTTTAATAGCACTCAAAATTCCCTGCTGAAGAATAGATTTCCTGTTTATAGTTGCTGTAAGAAATTGTTTATAAATTAAAACTTTAATGTGTGGTGCAGGACACAATGTTTGTGGGTTTGCTTTGGTATGAGTTGATTATGTTGCAGAGTTGGGGGTTCTTAGGGATAGTTATGAATGTCTTAAATCAGACTCTTCAGACTATACTCCTTGTTCACACTATTACGGTCTTTGTTTACTCGGTTTTACAGATTCTTTAGTTTCAAGGACACTTAATGATTATGAATCTTTATACTAACACATATATAAATTTACCCATCATTCATAACATATATACTACAAAACCACATCACCTATCATAAAACCTGGGACTGAAAATTTCAGTCACTAGAGAGTGAAATGTACAAAAATCATCCCTGATTATTGGGGCCTCCCTGGTGGCACAAGAGGTAAAGCATCAGCACTCTGAAGCAGTCTGCAGCTATTGCAGCATGAGTTTGATCCCCAGCCAGGGAGGTGACCCACATGACACAGCAGATCTCTCCTGTCTCGCCCGCTGCTCCCCTCAGCAGTGTGTTTCAGTCAGTCTGCCTGTTCTATTCCCCATTCTGTCTCTGGTGAATCATTTCACCCCAACCCCACCCCAGCCTGTTCCCCAGTTCTTGTATGCATAAATAAATACATCTTTAAAAACAAACAAACAAAAAATCATCCCTGATGGTCAGGTAATTTTTATAAAATGGTATACATTTTACCTAAGAAAGGATATAAGATGATTTTAAAATAGAATAAGAGTGTATAAAATAGACAAAAAGAAATTTTAAGATGGTACGTAGAGCAGGAAATGAGTCTTAAAAATGTATTCTGTAATAACTTAATGTGTTCTGTAATAACTTACACAATTCAAATGAATTTTAATTTTCATACTCAGAATGGACTTTTTTGCATGTAATCATGGAGTTTTGTTTTTTCATCTTTGTAAATAGGAATATATTCAGATGTTAATGCCTCCGCTAATCCAGAAGTGGAACATGTTAAAGGATGAAGATAAAGATCTCTTTCCCTTACTTGAGGTATGCTGAGCTCCAATGTGTAGTTAATCTAATTGTGTGCTTCATTGATAACAAATTTACAAATCAAAAATGGGTATAAGTGGGGGCCTCCCTGGTGGCGCAGCGGTTGAGCGCTGGGTTGCGAAGCTGCCCGCAGCATCTGCGGCGCCGGTTCGATCCCCGGCTGCTCCCCGGCCACCAGAGGAGGGTCCCACATGGCGCGCAGACCTCTCCTGCCGCCCGCTGCTCCCCTCAGCAGTGTACTTCGGTCCTTCTGCCTGCTCTGCTCCCCGCTCTGGCTCTGGTGAATTCTCTCACCCTCCCGTGCTTCTGACTGTACCCAGTGCATGTATAAACAAAACAAACAAACAAATAAAAAAAAAAAATGGGTATAAGTGTTGAATAAATGTGATTTCTCGTTACTTTAATTATGGCACATGTATATTAAATACTGTTATACAGAGATAATGTAATAGACATGTCATACTTTTTTTGAGTAGACAAAGGATTTTACATGTTTTCTAACCAGCTCTATTTAGTTAATTATGGCTTTTTTTATCAGCATGTATAGCTCTTTTAATCATATTTCTTCATAGATTATATAGCTATACCATAATAGTTTAAATTATGTTGTCTATTTTGTGTGTGTGTAAATAAATGTACATATATACATACTCATCTATATGTAAAATAGTATTGGTTTTCATAGTAGTAAGGAGGGACTTAACATCCTTTTTCTGTCCTGTTTAACATTTTTCCGTGTGTACTTAATTTTTTTTTTAACCAAAAATAACTTTTTGTATGATACTCAATTAACAATCAAATGTAACTTAAACCAGTGAATTGTTTTTTAGAGCCAGTTTAGTCCTTGTCATTCTTGTTCTCCTTGTCATTTCAAGGATCACCCCTTCTGCCATGGATTGTCCTTAGCCAAGAAAGTAAAAACTTCTGTGACCAGAGTAATGGTTAATTCTGGACCCAGTAAAACAATGTACCCATTAAAGTTCACTCATCATTAACCAGAATGCGAGGATAAATAAATGTAATTGAGAGAAAAATAGGAGTATATAGTACTTAATCTGTTTTTGAAGGATAATACCTGATATTATAGAAACTTTAAAAAAAAAAAACCTGAAAAAAATCTCCCTTTGACTGGCTAACCAAAAATAGCAATTAGAGACATCCAAATGAGAGGTTTGAAAAAATGAACCTGCTGCTATAGACATGTAGTGCTGATTCATAAATGATTAGGACCTTATAATTTTAAATATTCCAGAATTTTACACACATGCTTTATTTTTTCTAGTGCCTATCTTCAGTTGCCACAGCCCTGCAGTCTGGCTTCCTTCCATACTGTGAACCTGTGTATCAGCGTTGTGTGAACTTAGTACAGAAGACACTTGCACAAGCCATGGTATTCAAAAAAATTATCTCTTCTTGACATCATTTTCTAAGGATAGGCGTAGTTTATACAAGTTTTTTCAGTAATTAAGTCAAATTAAGTTGTTTAA
This sequence comes from Talpa europaea, assembly GCF_964194135.1. NCBI lineage: Eukaryota > Metazoa > Chordata > Mammalia > Eulipotyphla > Talpidae > Talpa > Talpa europaea. The sequence continues at coordinate 50,663,273 of NC_140071.1, read as the reverse complement.
ACTTTGTGTCTGATTTCAGCTGAACAATGCTCAACCAGATCAATATGAGGCTCCAGATAAAGATTTTATGATTGTGGCCCTTGATTTACTCAGTGGCCTGGCTGAAGGACTTGGAGGCAACATTGAACAGCTAGTAGCCCGAAGTAACATTCTAACACTAATGTATCAGTGCATGCAGGTGAGCTTTGTTAAATTAAAAGGAGATGAAACCTGTTTCTCCTGTCAAGTTGGGATTAATTACTTATTATTTCTTATAGGATAAAATGCCAGAAGTTCGACAGAGTTCCTTTGCCCTGTTAGGTGACCTGACAAAAGCGTGCTTTCAGCATGTTAAGCCTTGTATAGGTATGAACATTTTTCCTCTGCTATGATCTGATTTTTTAACTTTTTTACATCAGTTGTGTTTTACTGGTAAACTGGACTTTCATAGAGTCCAACACTTGTAAATGTGCATTTTACTGCATTAAAGCAGCTCTTATTGCAGCAAGCAGGATGGGAGTGTCTGTTGCTTAATTTCTAGAGCTTGGCATCATTTCAGTAGCTAGTTAGGCACTCCTTTGACTGAATGGAAGTTGGACAAGTATTAGTAAAGGACATGTAAACCTGTGAAACCTTGGTACTTTGTGCCTGTTCCTAAGTTTTGAATTAACCACTCCTTATTTTGGTATAGGTATCCAAAAGTGATAATGTTTTCTCATAATAAATAAGCATAATTTCTCAGTTATCATAGGTAACTTTTGGGGTGATTTACTTTTAAATAATGATTGGTTTCTATTTTAATAGCATAAAATGTGTTTTGGCCTTTTGTACAGATAAGGACTTCCTTGAATAATGTAACCTGAATTTCTATCAATTCATGGATTAAATGCTTTTTGGTTATTTTTCCTCTATTTGTCTTTTTTTATTTTGAGTTTGGGTTCTGGTTTGTTTTTTTTTCCCCCTCCTATACCAAGTCACCTCCTTTATTTTCTGTACCCACATTTTGGGCAATAATTGTTTATAGTACATTATTTAATTAACCTTGGTTTATAACATTGACTTAAATGACTTTTTCATTTGATAGTTATGCTTTGAGCCTTCCTACTTCTCCTAGTTTCATTGAAGTACAATTGACATATAATGGATAATATTCAAGGTTTTTACATATTGCAAAATGATTTTCACAATAAGCTTAATTTAACAGTCTTTACTGCATAGTTTCAAAGATTTATTTCCTTGTGATAAGAACTTTTAAGATCTGCTCTCTTAGCTTTTTAAATACGCAATTCAGTATTCTTCTTAACTATAGTCATCATATCATACATTAAGTTCACAGAACTTGTACTGGAAGCTTGTACCTTTCAAGTACCTTCTTCCAGTTCCCAGTTGTGCTTTTGAATAACTATCCTAAATTTTGAGTAATGACATTAATTATGATGTGTTAAAATAAGTCAGTCAAATTTAAGTATAACTACTCTAAATGAAAGTATAATGAATTTTTATTTCATGAAAAGCTTCTTTAAATACTTAACCAATTTAGTTAAAAGTTTTAAACTAGTATGAAAGGATTTCAGTTCTTAAGACCTTACACACCCAGATATACCTTCGTCAGGAGGTACACAGTGTCTGGTTGGCTTTTTAAAATTTTTACCAATCATGATGGTGATTTTCTAAATCTGTGATACCCAATGGAAAGTGGGGCCATTTACACACACAGGGAGACACACACACACTAACACACAAGGAACATTTTCTAATATCTGGAGACATTTTCTTTAACACTGGGAGTGTGTTGCTGTTATCTGCTATGGAGAGACAGGATATTTATTGCTAAACATTACTACAATGCATGAGACATCATCTTTCTCCCAGCCCCACCCCCCACCCTGGCCCAAATTGTCAGTATTGGTGAGATCAAGAATCACTGACTTAAAGCCACTAAGTAGGGGTTTAAAAAATGATAGTTTAAAAAATGATAATTCTTCATTTAATAAAAATGATAGTATTTTAATTCTTAATCTAGTTCATGTGAGGAAACATAAAGAGACATTTCCATATCAAAAATCTGTTGCCCTGAGATACAAATTAAATAGGAGAGGCAGGATGATTAGTTGGTTCTCTCTACTTACCAGTTATCAAAAATAATTGATTACCAGCATCTTCCAGACGTATCTATATTTGTTTCAGTTTAGTTTTTGTTTGTGTTTGTTTTTGAGTGTCAGTATGAACTCTTGATGCTCAAGTTGTCCTAGTGTTGTCAGTGGGCATTTAATCAAATTGGCTTGCCCCTGAGTTTTGTTTTGTTTTGGTATGACAAAAAGATTCAGGCTTGTTTTGTATATTTCCTCTTCTTAGCCTGCAATGAGATATTGAACCTTCAATCTTTTTAAATTGAAAATGCTTATTTAGAGGCCACAATCTAAGTATTAGGATAAAAGTTACTTATTTAAAAGCCAGGATTACTGATTTAAAATTTTGTGTGAAAAACTAGCTCTGAAGAAAGTTCTATTGTATCGTATTTTTCTTCACTTTCAATTGGAATTTCCTTAGTCTGGTGATGAGAGATTATTCTGATCAACTCTTGAATAATGATACCTAAAATAACCCAAAACTTAGGTTTCCTAGTATGCTTCATATGAAAGAATGTTCAGTGGCCAAATATCGCCTCCTTCACTTTAAGATAAATATTACTTGGTAGATCTTACCTAGATTTGTTTTACTTGGTGGATTTCCTTTAAAGCAAAACATAGTACTACTGACCAACTTACTAATGTAATGTTTAATTTTTTTTTTTCCTAGCTGATTTCATGCCAATATTGGGAACCAACCTAAATCCAGAGTTCATTTCGGTCTGCAACAATGCCACTTGGGCAATTGGAGAAATCTCCATTCAAATGGGTAAGATTTTCTTTCCCTTTAAAAGTATAAATTTAATTTTTTAAATACTTTTGCAAATGCTCCTTAAAAAAATGATCTTGTAACATGACATGGTTAATAAAAGGAAGATAATATTTTACTTTTTTTAACATTCAATTATTTTTTTTCTCTTGGCAATGATCTAGGTATAGAGATGCAGCCTTATATTCCTATGGTGTTGCACCAGCTTGTAGAAATCATTAACAGACCCAACACACCAAAGACGTTGTTAGAGAATACAGGTACCATATGACTGAACTGTTAATGGTGAAGAGAAAATTATTTGCCTTTTAATTTTCATTAAGATGCGTAGAGAAACCAAAGCAAAGCTATCTTTAGAAACTCAGTTTATTATTAATGTCTGTTTTGGATTCTCACTAGCGAAATATGTACTGTTGTAGCTGCATTCCCTAAGTAATTTTTAGAAACTTAAAATTATATATATTCTAGTGTTTTAATACTCCCTCAAAGGGACCCCAGCTAACTATTGAACAATATGAATTTTACTTTTACATTAATAAAGAGAGTAACTGGGAGCTGGGAAGAAATTTTTTAATATATGAAAATGTGACCAAAAGTAGATTGCAATATAGTGACTAATTCGGTTAACGATGGCATATGTGTTTTTGTATTTCATTGTATACTTTCCTTCAAATTGAGAACTTAAGCAGTACCTTATGGGAATTTTATTCAGGGGGCTTGTTTCTCTTTTGCATTTATAGAGAGCATGTTTATATTAAAGAGTACCTTCCATACTATAGAACACATTTCAGGGTGATTTCTTTCTCTCCTCTAAAAATTTGCTAATAATGATAAAAGAGCTAAATTTTGGTTTCAATTAAATATATTCCTTTCTTTGTTATACTAAGATAATTCGGGTAATGTTCAGTATTGATGAGGGTTTACCAAAATACTGGGCAAAAATTAAAATAGGATTTTAGAAATAAGAATGCATTTTCATTTTCAAATGCATTTTCTTTCTGTTTTTTTAATTATAGAAAGTATATTCTAATGTGATCAAAATTGATATGTTTATTGGTATGGAAGGAAATCTTGATTATAAAACAGTTTATATGGCTGTTTGGCTGTATGGGTACTGTTATTATCATAAAGTGAATTAGATTTTCTTGCTGGGAAGTACAAAAATCTATACGTAGAATAGTTAATGAAATCTTGTCAGGTTTTTATCTCTGTAGAATGCAGTACCTATACATGACATTCAGATTGGAACACTTGCCAGTAGAAAATCACTGTGGAACCTAAAGAAACTTCCTATTTATTTTTAAATGTGAATGCATAACTGCAAATAAATGTTGAGTGTAATGTATATTAAAGTTTCTTGTGGGATATCAGTGGTGAATTTGTTGGAGTTCTGGTAACAAATTGGCTTTTAAGACTATATTTTAGGTATAATTCTACTCTAAATAAATCAAACAATAATGCCTTTCAAGTTGATGGATTGAATTTGTAGATTAAGAAACACTTGGAATTTATTGGATTTATCACAAGTGACTACAGAAAGTGTTTCCCTTATTCCTTGCACAAAACAAAGGGGATTTTTTTAAATTATTAAAATATTTATCAGTGACTAATGCTTACAGATTATAGTAAACTTAGTTAACCATTTCTTAATATTTCATAAAGCCAATCCCTTAGTGAATGCAGTTATTTGATTTTTCCAATTAGTATATCCTACACTGAACTTTTTCAATGGACCATCATCTGCTTTATCGCATGTTTCATTGGATTGTTCATACTTGCCTGTTTAATGAGAATGTTGCATAGTTTGTGTCTTTTGAACATAGGTTTTCTTTCTCTTGCTTCATATGAATCTGCTGGATTTTAGTATTATCTGTGTAGTTTGCTTCAAGTAATCCTTAAACATTTTTCTTTACCCCCCCACCCTTTTTTTATGAAAGGTTAACCTGTAAGTTTTTGAGAGAACACCATTAAAGCACCTCATGGTTTGTTTTCTGTTCGTATTTTTTTTTCCCGTTGTGTATAAATGTATTTATATGTATGTACCTTTGAATTGCAAAATGCAGTTCTGAGTTGCATTTGTTTTCAGTTCTTAGTTAAGGACTTCTGGATTTTGATGGTGAATATGTTTGATTAAATTCCACTTCAAAAGAATTATTTTAATTCCTTTATGTCAAATATGGTTTGAAACTAGATTACTACCTGAGTTACTATCATCACCATCAGAGGTTTTTGTAATGGGGTTTGATACGGCACAACAATTTTCCAATCCATTCATGCAGTGCATAATATAACATCTAAAATTGGAAAGTTGATTTTGATATCAGACAATACTTTGTTTGGGAAATGTTAACCAAAAACTTCACCAAAATTTGGATTAAATTCCTAGGTAATGGAAATCACTTATAAAATGTGGAGAAGTGAGAAATTTTAACTTCTGAGAGAAGTATGTTTTGGTAAACAATTCAGAAATTTGGTCATTCACATTTTCTGATATTTTGATGGGCCCATAGAATTCATAAAGTTCTGAAATTCAACTCAGTTTGAATGAAGAATCTCTGACTCCATTCACTTAGTCGCTCATCTTTTTATTAACAGAATGATACTTCTACACGAGCGAGAAAAGCAGTTCATCATGGTTTTTGGTGTTCTCTCAATCTTTAAAGTTTTTTTAATTCCTTTTGTTTTTCTTTTTCCAAGAGTATGCCATATATGTTGCTGCCCCTTATTTTAGGGGGTGGTAATAAACAGCACTGGTGAAATCTTATGTTTATTATCATACACAAATTCTGTTGGTTTCTGTTTCTGAGTTATTTGTTGTTTTTTCTTTATTTTTTCTCCTTCCCCCTCATTTGCTCATGTCTTGGTTGGCGTTTGGTGGTGTATAACCGTGATTGCGTTACCTTAGCAATAACAATTGGTCGTCTTGGTTACGTTTGTCCTCAAGAGGTGGCCCCCATGCTACAGCAGTTTATAAGACCCTGGTGTGTATTATTCAATCTTTTTTTTTAATTCATTTTTCTTCACTCTTTCTTTCTCTATCTCACTTTTAGATATATTTTCAGTTGGTTACAAAAATCACAATCCTTAATCATTACCAACCATGTGACTAATCTTGTCCTATCAGGTTTGTGAGGTTTTTCAGTAGCATCGTCATGTATATTTATTTTATGTTGTGGCTAACGACTAATTGATGCATGGGATAAGATTGTCACATGCTTGCTGTGTTAAAAAGCTTGATTATACATAAAAAGCATTTAAATATCCAGTAAAACAAAGATGCATGCAAATTTTATAAATTTAGGTTTTTGCATTTTCTTTTTGAGAATTAATTTGAAAACTTGGATTGCATTAAGAAATAAATGTCTAAATTTGTTATGTATAGAAATCTTATTTGCTTGTTAATATAAAAGTTAAACATCTACACCATAAGTTGTAAACTAGTTTATATTGTGGCAGTATATCCTATGTTCTGCTTCTTTTAATTGATAATCTTTCAATTCAAGTCATTTTTAGTAGTGTTTAATGGAATACAGGTCATAATATAGTTTTAAAATTTAATGTGGTAATTTACTCTTGGGTCAAGCTCAGTAATAGTTTAAGTGGGAGATTAAAACCAATTGTCCATTTCATAGATGCAATCTGTTAACAAGAAAATACAATTTCAAGGTTGCTACCATGCTTAGATTAAATGGGCTCAACATATGGAAAGTATGAAAAACTAGCTGTCTGAAAATTCTTTAAACATAAACATTATCTAGACTATGGTGCTTATTCCATTAAATACTGTCCATTAGTATTATAATTAAACCTGCTTTTTACTTAAATGCTAAACTCATTTCTATAATTCAATAGGTGCACCTCTCTGAGAAACATAAGGGACAATGAGGAAAAGGATTCAGCATTTCGTGGGATTTGTACCATGATCAGTGTGAATCCCAGTGGAGTAATCCAAGTAAGTGTTCACAGGAATGTTTTTAACTTTTAATGTTCCGAATAACAAAACCATAAAGGAGGAAATATTTTTAATTATTAAAATATTGCATAGACTACATAGTTTCAAAAAATAATCACAATTTTGAAATAATAATGATTTGTTTTCTCAATTTTTTTTGTCACGAAAGTAATAGTAAATAGGGAGAATAAAGTCCTATTCTTGTCTTGATTTAAATCAAAGATTCATTTCATCCATATTCAGACCTCATTTATTTACTTTGTACATGCCTCCCATTAATGAATATCAGTTTGCTGAGTTGTAGGATAGCTACACTTTAGAGTGACCAAATAATAAGATACTTTCTATTATTTAGAAGCTAAGTTACAAAGTAGACTAATGAATTATCTGTTAAAATTGCTTTAACTTTGAGAGGTTATGATGTATTTCTTTTTAATTTCCCCATCTTTTATATTATATCGAAACATTTTTTAGGATTTTAAATATTATTTGATAACAGTATCAAAAATGACTGATCAAACTTGTGAATCCAACTGCCATTTTGATACACACAAAACAGAGACCTGTTGGTTGACATCATGTTTATGAAATCAACAAGATGCTAGCTATGGTATTCTAGGTTAAGTGCTCCAGATTCTTCATCAGATATATTTTGAGGAAAGAAAGCATGAGAAGGGTTTACGAGAAAATAGCCTTTCATTTCAGAGCTCATGTTGAAGACGTTTTTGGTTGAGATCTTTTGCTAGTCCCTGTCTTGTATTAGTTGCTGTGTTGCTTGTCAGTTCGGGTTTAGAAACCTTGTGAATTAACAGTTAATAAAATATTGTTGGTGGGTGAAAAGTGTAACTAATTTCACATTCATAAATTTTAATGACTTACTATAAAAATAAATCCGTACCATCTTTAGAGTGATTCATAGTTGCAAAACAAGCTCCTAGCATAAAGTTTGTTTCTTCATTGCTTAAGAAATCCATGTCACCTTACCTCTAATATGACATATTAGAAGCACTTTCTACCAGAATCTTAGTAGTTTATTATTTTTGTGAATTAGCATTTTTAGATGGTTGTCATGAAATCACTGCCAACTTAAGGGTTGTTAAGACTTTTTATAGACTTTATGTGGCTGGGGTTAAAAGAAAATGTTCTAAGTTTCATTTTTGATGTTTGAATTTGTAACCATAGGTTCTTTTTTTTTTTTTTTTTTTGAGCATAAATTGGCAAACTAGCACCAAGCAATAAAATGATGTATTTCAAGCCATTGACACATTCTGTAGTGTCAATTCCAAAATTACCTAATATTCAATGTGTAATCATAGGTTACATGTTAAAAATCAGGCTTTGATATTTGGAAGGCATAAGGAATCATAATTTGAATAGATCATAAACTTTAGGCTCATGGCATGTTATTTGCTTAAATATGTGTTTGATACACATACTTTGGTATTAGTAAATTTTGAAATTAGGTTCTCTGAACTTGATAGTAAAATTTATGATTGACATCAGAATATCATTATTATTTTGAATGTTGTGTGTTGAACTGTTTTAGTATAGTCAAAATTTGAAAAGTAATGCAGGATTTAAAGCATTAAAGCATGTCATCTTGTTCTTGTATTCATAATCTGATTATTTTAAATCATTAAACACAGAATTTTTTGTTCTTTTCAGGTTAGTCCTACATAATTTGTAACTACAAAATTATTTTTCTAGTTTTTGGTCACTGAATTTCTATCTGAAAATGAGTCTTAAAATTTAGAACTATTCTAATATTTGATTTAAACTCATTTGGTATATACTTAATGGCTTGAAATTACTTCTTGACCAGTCAGAACTAAAAGTTTTGAACTTAATCTAATTTTTTGATAATGAAGGTATTTTTAGTTGGTGCTAATTTGATTTTAGCCTTTGCTGCATGTAAACATTTACTAGACTGTTAGTTTGTGATGTATAAGCCTAAAGGATGTTGAGTTTCAGTATAAACTGAATGACTAGCAATTCCTTGATGGAATAGCAGGGACAGTAATTAAGTATCCCTTGGAATTATGTTTTTAAAATGGGTTTTTGGGTTTTTTTAAGCCAGAATTCTATGTGATAAATATTCTGAACTCTACATATTTATTTTGCTGTTTGACATATGTCAATATAAGATGTGTTTCTTTCTACAGGACTTTATATTTTTTTGTGATGCTGTTGCATCATGGATTAATCCAAAAGATGATCTGAGAGACATGTTCTGTAAGGTAACTAAAAAGTTTTTATGATACACCTCTTGGGACTATTAAAATCCTATTTGGAGAGTTCGAATCATTTTTGTTTCATTCGAAACTTAAACTCTTCAAATCATACTGGTAGGCTCTGTTACCTTTGTTCTTGCAAAGAAATTGGTGTAGTCTTTTGGTGAGATACAATAATGATTTTATTGATAGGGCATGCACTTCAAAAATTGTCAAGCAATGCTACTGATTTGTGTGGTCCCCATTACCCCACCTATGCGAAATAGCAGTATTTTAAACTATGACTGACTGACTGTTGGTGTATAATATAAGCTGATGAGCAAAGTAAATCTAAGTGATCTCCTCTGGGATTAAACCTGTATAGTGGTATTACACGTTTGAATCACCAATAGAAATAGTGACATAATTGCAACCATGAACTGCTTAGTTTTTTCAATTTCAAAAAAGTGAATATGGCAGGGCCTCCCCTGGTGGCGCAGGCGGTTGAGCAAAGCACTGCGAAGCTGTCTGCAGCCTCTGCAGCGCGGGTTCGATCTCTGCCGGCCAGCGAGAATCCCACATGTCATAGCAGACCTCTCCTGTCTCACCTACTGCTCCCCTCAGCAGTGTATTTCGGTCAGTCTGCCTGTTCTGTTCCCCTCCCTCTCTGTCTCTGGTGAATCCTCTCACACTCCCACGCATCTGGCCTGTACCCCAGTTCCTGTATGCATGAATGAATAAATCTTTTTTTAAAAAAATGAATATGGCATGTTTTTGCTTTTCCTCAGTATCATGAAGATTATCAATTTTGCTCAGAATACATTTGTTACTAGGACAATTGCTGAAGTCTAAACTCAAAGCAAAGTTTGCTATAATCGATGAAGAGCTTTTTAAGTAAGACAGAAATGTAAAATCCAACATGAAACATAAAAATTTAGAATAATAAAATAGTGCTTGATTTTTAGAAGCCATGCATACCTGAGTTTTTCTTTTTTGTTATTGATGAATGATTTTTTTCACTCTGTGCAGATCCTTCATGGATTTAAAAATCAAGTTGGGGATGAAAATTGGAGGCGTTTCTCTGACCAGTTTCCACTTCCCTTAAAAGAGCGTCTTGCAGCTTTTTATGGTGTTTAATCTTGCACTCTGAAGCTGCAGTCCCACAATTAGGGGTAAGTTTTGTGATGTAAAATAAATAGGGGTAAGTAATTAGGGATAATTTAGGGGTGTTTGTTACTAGGGGTAAGTTGTAAGAAGTTCAGTCTTTTTCATGATGAAAAAACTTAGGGACTGCATTCTAAAACTACTGAATAGAATAATAGCTATATGTTTACAGAAGTTGAGAAAGCAGTTTTGTACTATATTGGACTTTAAACTTTGAGAATTTTTTCAAAGAACCAGCAGTACTGCAAGATAAAATGCATGGTTCCACTTTGAATTCTTCATAGAAAGAAAACCTAAGTTAGTCTGCAAGTTAGATTACTTAACAGTGCCTCAGTTGTTTCTTTTTTTAAATTTACCCTGCATGAGGTCACTAGCATTGACTGTGGATAGGGTAAAATTGGTTAGTGTTTTGTTTTTATTGGAGTCACATTTTATTACAACATAAATCTTTGAAAATAGTACATCTGTACACTATGTTAAGTTCACCTCCAACATCCATTTCTGTCCTTCACCATAACATTGTCCCAATTTACCCACCTTTTTCCTTCCCTCTGGTAATTACTATTTGGTCTTATAGTCTAAAAGTTTGGTTTTGTTTTATTTTGCTCAAAAAATGGTATAAGTTTTGAAGTATGAATTTATAGTCTCTATTATATTAAGGACTGTCCATATTGGAAGCTTTAGGGAAAGACCATTGTGAAATTGGAACTGGGTTTGGGCTCAGTAGATTAGAATATTTAATATTTATTCTTAACACATATTTTATCGTATACCTCCCATTTACCCAACACTGTGTTGTAAAATGGGCTGTGAAAGATTGTTTTGATTTTGAGTGGTGTAGGGAGGGTAAGTCTACTTGGCTTTTGGGAGTTTTTTGAGTTTTTCTGTTAAGTCAGATTAACAATTTGACTTGAAAATTAAACACTATACTGTATACCATTGTAAGTACTGTTACTACATTGCCTAACATACTAGGTTGAATGGATAAATGTAAGGAATATGGGCCAGTATAGTAAACACTTTTGTAGGTTTTTGAAGATGAACTGAGACATATTTGACTAGGAGCTCGGGGGATTTACATGGTATGCAACCAAGATAAACACAGGTTAAATTTCCCCTTTATTTTGAAGGCTTTGTTTTCTTGCTTGCTTTTGTATTCTGAGCTAGGTATTAAATACAGAACGATTTCAATATCCAAATTGTCTAAAGTAGGATGTTGTAGACCTCTGACATGTTGCAGGCTCTTTTGTGTGGGTTTTCCCACTGTGGCCTTGAGTTCCTGTGGCTGTTCTGTGATTTTGGCATTTTGGAAAATGCTCAGTTTGCTTTATGTTAAATCATGAGAATGTTTTAGATAAGAATGATACCTTTTAGCATTAAGGACAGAAGATTGAATAGTGAACCAAGTCATGAGCATTTTCAGATTGATTACCAGCTGTGGTGCTCACTATTCTAAGACCAGTGATGAAATAATTCTCACTTCACTAAGATAATAGTGGGCTAGAATTTCTTCCTGCCCTTTCTTTACCCTTCTCTTGGTTTTCAAAGAAAAAAGAAATTACCCATACTTCTCCACAGATAGGCAATCTCTGTGAATTCACATGAACATTCCAGATATCCTAAGTCTGACATGAGTTGGTTAATAGTTTTTTGGGAAAGGACCATTATCAGATACCAGTTTCAATCTCCCATTAATCTACCTTTATTTCTTAATGTCTTTCTCATTAAAATTGCTGCAGTTGCAAAAGTCCTTATCAGGAAAACAAGAAGCTTATATAGGAAGTTACTAGGAAAATAGGGTTGGAAGAAGTACTCGTTAGGAACATCAAGAAGGCAGGTTTTGGGCCTCACTGGTGGCGCAGGGCTTGGAGTCTCAGCGCTATCAAGCTACTTCAGCCACTGCTAACCATTGCAGCATGCATGGAGCCCCAGTCGGGGAGCAGACCACCTGGCATGGCAGGCTTCTGCTGTCTCACCTGCTGCTCCCCTCAGCAGTGTACTTCAGTAGATCTGCCTGTTCTGCTCCCCACTCTGTCTCTGGTGAATCCTCTCACCCCCTGCACCTCTGGCCTGTGGCCCAGTTTTTGTATGCATAAATAAATGAGAAATCTTAAAAAAAAAAAAAAAGTGCAGGTGTTAATATTTATATTTTGACATTTGCTAGTGTAGTTACCTTCATACTGTATTAACACTTTTAATTCCCCCTAAGCTGAAACATCAAGTAATCAAAATAAGTAATGCTGCTTTAATTTTTTGATTAATTGGATTTTGTGTGCTTAATACTGGAAATAATTGCAAAAAGGGTAGTGTTTTAGTTCTCACTTAGAAAAGGGATTGTCTTAAAGTCTGTGTATTCATAGTTTTGAAGAAAGTGAGGCATATTTTTATGTAAGAAATAAACAGTTTCCATTGGGACCCATTATGCAAAAGAGGATAAAGAATTAGACTGCTAGCATCCTGCAAGACAAATTTCATGTGCATAAAGTACTACACCTCTGCACATACCCCAGCTTGGCATTTCTTTTTATATCTGATGCCAATGACAATTCAGACCCACAGGAAAAGGAAGAAACATGGTTATCATTGACTGGAATGATCTTAGGCAATTTGTCAAAATTGTATTTTATTTTATTTTTTTTTTGGTAGAAATAGTGTTGTTACTTGATTAATTTTGTGTACCACTGACTTTAAAAGAGAAACAATGGTTAAAGTGTTTCTGTTTTTTTCTTATAGGTCCTTCAGTCTTGGAGACTATGAGGGAGCCTCTGCACCCAGGGAAAATGTTACCCTTTACAGGGGGGAAGGGTAAACCAGTAGGGAATACAGTACAATCCCAACCCTACTGGGAGGGGCGGGAGGGAGGTGTTGCCGTCACTGTATTAAGTCGATGTTGGGAAACGTTTTAACATCTGGAGCCTTTGTGGGTGGAAATCTGTCTCCAATTACAACTCAGCACTGGATGTGAAGAAGCAAAAAAAGAAAAAATAACCTATTCAGTCTACTCACAAAACAGTACATTCTGGAATATTATGGGGAATTGTACCAAAACAAGAACCATATAAATGATGCATAGGGACATGAAAGAGGAAAAATTCTATAGTGCACAGTAAAGGAAACCTAAGAAAGGTTTCCTTTCCAGTAAAGAAGCTTTTTTTTTTTTTTTTAATTTAAAGGTTTTTATGAATTTTCCCACATGATGGGGTCTGTTTTGCATGCTGATGAAGAACCACATAAATGAAGCTAATAGAGTTAAAATCAGCTTGCTACCCATAGAAGCAGGTTCTTGGAAGTTACAATTTAAGGTACCCCCAAAATGCTGGAAATAAAACATAACAAATTTAAACAATGAAGCACCCTGTGAAATGCCAAATGAGTCACTCCTTTTACCTTTGTGGGGTGGGCAGGGAGGGAAGAATAAACGGGGTTGGGCATATCAAACTAAAGATTGACATCTTAATTTTGCATTAAAACATTTAAATGTAGTGGATATAATTTGATGGTTGTACTTCATTAGATTTAATTTCTAGGCCAAGATGTTACTTTTAAAGTGCAGTTTAAGGTTCAGGCATGCATTCTGGCTCATAGTGATTGAAAGTACTTTTAAATTAGTGGGAAAGTAGCATGCTTGCATCACATAGAGTGAGATTGGTATTCATTTACCTCTGTTGCGCCAGTTTGTGTTGCAGTTTACCAATTCAATATAGCCCTGCATTTAAAATTCCTTTTTAAGACTTGTGGATTTTATTTTTATTAAGAATATAGGTATAAAGTACTGTAGTTTACAGCTAGGCCTTGAAATATCTTTTTAGGATCTGTTAGGAATAAGATTGATATTGTATTGTGTGTAACCTGCACAATGTGGAAAGCTGATATACCTGTGCAAAATCTTTGCCTCTGTGCTGTCAGTGTGATGTGCTTTCTGCATGGTTATATACTACTAGTGATTTTATCAAAACTTCAAAAAGTACATGGTAAAAGATCTGTAAGAGGCTGCGTAAATGTTAGTTGGCACATAAAGACAATTGTAGAAGTTGAAGACATGATTGCTATATTTCAATGTTTATTCCCATTCAACATATTGGCTTCGAAGCTTTCTTTTTTTTGTTCAAAGCATGATCTTAAAGATACGTTTAAGTTAATGGATGTAATGCAGGGTTCCTACACTGTATTGGCGCATGTTGGTGGCCCTCTGTGCCCTAGATATATGCACACAGGGTGCAAGTAAAAAGCTACAGAGTGAAAGTTGGTTTGGATCCTCTTCATTTCATTTGTTTAGCTTTTCTGTTATTTTTCTCTACTTACATGTATTCCTGTGAATAAATCCTTGTTAAGTTAACCCTTTACTTTCCTTCCATGTGTATTTTCTTATATACTGTGAATGTGAAAACCTAACTGGTACACTTGATCTTGTGTCCATATGAAAGTGCAAGTCTTTATTAATTTGGATTGCCTGAACAGTGTATCCCATGATGATGAAGGAAAATGGAGAGATTTTTCTTTTTAACTCTGCTGGTCAGAGGTGAAGCCACACCTTTCCATTTTTCAATGCTGCATATTTAATCTGCAACAAAAATGTTAAGCCATAACAACCTTTTTATATTTTGGTTTGTCACCTTTGCATTGCAGAATAAATACTGAATAACCATTTTTATAAGCAGTTGCTCCTCTCTGCATGGTTCTGTTCTTCTAAAGGTGTTGAATGATACAGCCATTGCACTGAAGCTTGAGCTGTATGTGTGTGTATTTTTACTGTTTCAAAAAAATTTCAAATGCATGGTAGCATGCAGAAAGGTTTTTGTTATTGTATGTATGTGTGTATGTGGTTTTTTTTTTTTTTTTAACAAGTTCTTTCACCTTCTTTCTTCTACTTTGGCTTTGCAAATTTCAGTCTATAGAGCCTGAAATTAAATCATTTTTTATAATGCCCAGTTGTTTTTTGTTTTTTTTTAAGTTGGATCCAAAGGATAAATAGCATTTTGCTTTTCTCTTACCATTGTTTCCCTGGGAGCTTAAAATTTGCTTCCTAGCTTGGTTCTTAAAACTTGATTAGTATAGCTATTTTATCCTTAAATTCTAGTGATACTCTATATAATTTTTCAAATACTTTTTAGAATTTAATATGGGAGCTATTTTAATACTTTGAAATAATAGAACCATAAATTGAAAGAAGAGCAAAATTCACCTTTAAATAAACACTTCAAGACAAATATAAATGCAACCTTCAATAGTTATCAGGTCTGTGATTAACAATGAATGCTGTATTAACTGGAACGCAAAATTGGTTTTTGGTTAGGCAGAGAGGTAACATAAGAATGTTACCATAATTTTGTAGTTACTTAACCCATTTTTAAAGTAAAATAAAATTAATATGACTGACAACCTAAGATTGGGTTGGAGTTTTTTTTTTCTTTGTGGTTTTTTACCCCGAGATTATTTGTTTTCTACCTTATATTGTAGATATATAGTATAGCATAGGAATTTGCAGAAGCCATTTAAGTTATCTTTTGAGGTAAGCTCTGATTTAGCATTGTTCTGATAAAACAGTACATCATGGGATATCTATAAAGCAACTTAATTCTTGTGGTGTAGTCTTAATAGTTTTGAGTCTTGACTGAATGTCTATGAAATTGTGAGTTTGTCTTTGTTACATTCCAGTGTTTTCTGCCTCTTGGCATGCTTAAGGCACGGCTTAATTCATCTGCTCCTTACACACTAAAGTGCTGTTAGTGTGCTCAACTACAGCAATAGCCGCTGCTAAGTGATGTAGATTTTCTACTTGAATATTTTTATGTTGTAGGAACCTCAGGAGGTCAGTGTTTACTGTTTTATATATGCCTTCTTTTTCCTGTTCGAGCTTCTCTCTTTGAAGGATTCTAACAGAACAAAAGCTGCTGATCAACCTAAGTTGGAAACAGAAAGTGTATTTAATATAAATTAAATGCATGTTTGGCAGTTCCATGTTATAGTTCATTAGTAAGTGATCTTAGTGCCACAGATATTCATTTATTCAGGAAAGAATATTGCTTTTTGTATTGTCTAATCTCTTTAATAACTTCATACTGTGTAAAAAAATCACTTTTTTATATTTTGGTTGGTTATTTCCTAAATAATCAACATGTAAATAATCTTTAAGAGCCAGTTCTGATGCTTTACCTAATTGCTACTTGATTTTGTGACGTAAGTTAGATTTCAGAATAGATTTTAAAACACTTAACCAAGCCATTACATCTTAAAAACAAAATAAGTAGCATACATTTTGTAATTAACATATTGATAAACACTGTGATTTTTTTTTTTGTTAAAATTTTTTCATTGGTCAGAATTGCTTAAATTGCATATATTGTAAAATAGGATCAGATGTATATTTTAAAATAATTTCAACTGACTATTGAAATGCTTTGTCTACTCAGTTATAAAATAATTCAGATACAAGTTTTATCTCAGGTGAATACTCTTGTATCCATTTTGCTTTGGTAACATGCTTAAAAGGTGTCATCTTATAGTTACATTCTATGTTTTTTTTAGTGTACTTTATAGAGGCTTCCCATTCAATCTGATTTTCCAGTCCTTATTTTAGCAGACTAAGGTGGTATAAATCCTTCCTGGTGAACCTTTTGCATGCAGGTTTACCTTGGATGTTCAAGTTGGTCCTCCTCCAAATTTTCAAGAAAGTGGAAATTTTTCTGTCGTATATTAAATTACCCTGCATAGTTGAAATGCCAGAATTTAATTATGTCTTAAACCCTTTAGTCTAAATTTAATGAATCCTTTGCCGTAAAAAAGTGGTTTTTTTGTTTCACATAATTAATCTATATTATTCATATTGAATGTATTAACAGACAAAGGTGCAAAAACATTCTTCTCAAGAGAAGAGTGTATCATGCATAACTGCAATTTAAGTCCTTCCTTTAGTAGTACTTTAAGAAACAACTTTGCTTATTGGAAAAATTTTTTTTTTTTTTTTTTTTTTTGCAAAGGGGAAGACACTAATTGTTGCTACTAATACTGTCACTGAAGTGTCGGCAATTGAGATCTTTAAGAAAACTGTGGTCTTCAGATTGTTAGGGGCCTTGCTGGGATAATCTAAATGAAAAATCTGATCGATAAAGAGTTGTGTAACAATAATATCTAGTAATACCATGCAAGAGCATTGTATACCAACTTAATATATTTCATACTGTATTAAATATGGATATATTTCTAATGCTTCTTAAAAATTAAATTTTGCATACAGGTTTCATTCACTTGTACACTTTCCAGGTGACTTGTGACTAATTTTTTCAGTCTTACACAGAACTTTCCTCCATTGATGTTGCTTAATGTAGAGGATTCTTTGTCTTTATGCCTATTATGCATATTAATTTTAAGGTATACCTTTAAATTATAACTGCTGTTTGTTGTGATTTGTATCCCAGAATGTATTGTGTTTTTTTTTAATGTATGCATAATTTTGAGGAAAGTTAAAGTGGTGATTTTTTTTTCCTTCACCTTTGTACATTTTAAAGCCAAATGAAATCTGTTTGCCAAGCATTATTTCACTAATTAGGAAAACAGTAGTTTACCTTTTATTATAATTTTTGTTCAGCTACTATAGAATTCCCTTATTCTATGGCTTGGTATTATGTAGAATTAGCTATTTGCAAATATAATTAACTTCCTAAAAACCTATAACATGGTTAGCCTGTAAGGCAGTGTTGGTCCCCTCCTAATACCAGCCTCATAAAGGGGTTCTGCTGTAGTTTTCCCATATTACTTCGTTGTTGTTTTCCTCTGTGGATATATAACCAAATTCCTTAAGGTGGGATGATATTTATGATGATAATAATTAGACAATACTGTATAATTAATTTTACATAACAGATTATCATCTTTGAGGAGATGTTTAAACGTGGTTAATGACTTCATATAAAACAATATTACATTTAATATTCATGTTAACATTGGGTGCAATAATTTAGTAGTTTTAGCTTTAGTTATAAATAACTGGATCTTTCTGCTAACAACTTAGGTTGTATGAGTTATGCTTAAAAGCTTTAAATCTAATGTTTCCTGTACCTGCCACACTATGTTAGAATGTGTCCTTCAAACATATCCTCCTGCAACTTCTCAAACTGTACTAAATTGATATTTCTTGAAGTCTAACTCTGTGCTAACAGATCTTCATTTTAAATAGAATACGGTTTTAATTTTTGATAAGCTGCTGAATTTTAAAGAGAGTTTTTTGGGGCCACCAAATATTTTGGATCATGCAGAGAATATATATTGTACTGTAGTAATTTTGTATTTACATTTGTATGTGACATAATAGATGTGAATGTTAATCACTGCTTGACTATGTTAATAAAGTTGTTTAACTATAGATGTTTCACTCTGATTTTTAATGAAGAAAATGAACTTTCTCTCCATTTTGGGTTTAGATAGGTCTTGTGTTTCTTTGGTTTTGTTTGAGGTTTTTTTTCCTTTGCTTACAAATTAATGCACTCTTGTTTTACATTTTTTTAATTATTTATTTGTATAATGTAGTAAAGAATTATTTCTTCACATTTTAGTTTAACTCCAGTTGATAAATTTCTAAACAATTGATTTCAGGTTCAGGTTTGGGGGAAGAGGAAGGGAAAAGTACTATTCTGCAAAAAAGAAATTAAAAGGTGAAGTTATTTAACAAAACTTTCTAAGGGTAGATTGCATAAATATGTATGAATGTGTGTCATAATAAGGCTTCTTGTTTGTCCTTTGAAAAATTAAAACTTATAATTTGGTAATATTTATGAAAGTTTTTCTCCTCAGGTTGCATATCACTGGTTATATTGCATTTCAGGGAAACTAACTCGTCAGCTTTTTGATAGTTAGACTATTTTAGGACAATAAAAGTCCTGAGATTAGATATTTTTTTTTAAGGGAGATGTGGCTTAGATTTACTTCCCTTTATTACCCCTGCACATAATAATTTGAGGTTCTTCAGATGTGTTGCAGGAGGCAAGAACGTGATTCCAGAGTCTGGGACTTAGACTGTGGGAAAGATAAAAACCAGCCTAGTCATTAAAGATTCTGATTTGCTGCTAAAGTTAAAATCTTCTATAAGTCTTAACATTGTAGCAAAACTTAAGTACAAAGTGTAAGTAAGATGTTTTCATACTACAATCATCCTAACTCCAATACTGTACATGTGATTGTTCAGGAATTATTGGGAAAGTAGAGTTTAAACTACACTGTTCTGGATAGGCTGCAGCTCTTTATTATATAGTTGACTGCAGAAACTTGAAGCTATAACTCTTTTTTTTAACCCTTAATCTCAGTATTCTGTGTTAATTCATTGTAAAAGAATATCCTGAAACAGCCATATAGATCTCTAGTGTTCGTTTCAATAGAATGTGCGAGTTACGCTTAAGAAATGCAGTGTTAAAACTTAGCAGGAGTGGTACAAGAAAACATTTAAATGCATGTTATAACCTTGATTTGACAATTTAAATTTTATTCTAAGTGTTTACTTTTCAAGCTTCACATTGCCTTTTAAAAAACCTCATGAAACAATTTAAGAAAGGCAAGTGAACAATTTTAAGTAAATTTTACAACTACCCAATGATATGACTTAATACTTCTGTGCACATAAGAGTAAGCTTTATTTTAGCTTTATTTTAGAAATGGTTTGCAACACTGTTTCAGGGGGATAGATTCACACCAGGTCAGATGTATGTTACCACACTGAAACACTAAAGCAATAATCTACCATAATCCATTGGGTTCCCTCACCTCTACCCAACCTCTGTCCTTCCCTTCTGGTAGCCTCATTTCTGTGCATTTATTTATGCATAGAAATGCTGGGGTGGAGGCCAGAGGTAGGGGAGGTGAGAGGATTCACCAGAAACTGGGGAGCAGAACAGGCAGATCTACTGAAACACTGCTGAGAGGAGCAGTGAGCGAGACAGGAGAGGTCTGCTGCGCCATGGGGTTAGCATAGTTCTGAGACAACCCTTTCAACCACCAGGAAGGCCAGTTCTGTGTATTTAGTATCTAAAACTACTTGTTAACAAATACACGTTGACAGAATTCTCAACTGAACTATTCTCTGAACAATTTGCTGCTGAACTATGCTAACCCACATGGCCTTAATCATTGTTGAACTTGCAGAAGTTATCTCTCACTTAGAAAATAGTGATTGATGTCCCTATGTTTAACTGCATAAATCTGTTGTGATTTCTTAGTAGAATTTCCATGTTGAAAGAAAATAGTTACCAGCCATATTCCTTTCAGATTAAAAAGTACTAGTTTTCATAACCAGCAACAACTTCAGTGGGTACTGTCTTGTGTGCTGTAAATTGTGACTTAATAGCATGATTTTCTAACTAGAAATTGTATGTACAAAGTCTGTTTCATATTAACACATCAAAATCACTTTTTCTGGTCTCTTGGAACTTATATTCTGCTGTAGGAAAACAAATAATTGTTACATGTGATGGCAAGTGCCAGTGAGAAAAGGAGCAGGTGGAAGGAGATGGTGGGGAGGCATGCTATGTCAGATGGGATGAAGAGATGGAGGAATGTGAGAGAATGTCATTTGAGCAAAACTTGGAGTGTCTGTGGATGTCTGGTGGCAAGTTAATTTCAAGTTAAGACAACAATGAGGGCAAATGCCCTGTGATAGTATTGTCATGTTGCTAATTGACAGAAATTCTGAGAAATGCATCATTAGGCAATTTCATCGCCATGCTGTGCCCATTTCACCGGCATAGCAATTCAGAAGGGCATCTTCAAAGAGCTGCTGATTATAACTTCAGTGTATTATACTTAGGAACTGAAAATTAATGAGAGCTTCTGTTAAATTTTCTGAAGTATTCACTACTTTCTGCAAGGTCAGGTAATGTATGCTGGCGTCATCACTGATGAACTTACCTTTTCACTCAAAATACATATCTGTCCAAATAGAAAAGCGTAAGATGTCTTAACATTTATTTTTAAATCAACTTAGACGTTCAAAATAGTGTTCAAAAAGACTGAAAAAAATGGTTACATTAGGATTTTAGTTTATTTTTTATACCTCATCCTTTTTATCATTGTAGGCATGCATGTTTTCTTCAAAGTTTGCTAAATGAAACTAATACCCTAGAAAAGAAAAACTTAGTTTTCTTGAGATCCTCTAAGAACTAGCTTTCATTATAACCAATAATGTATAAATCAAAATATTTCCACTAGGTGGAGCCATTTACCTAGCCTAACTCAGGAATACTAGTACAGTATTTTGTAGAAACAAGGCATACAAATATAATGAGCAAATATCTGCTTTTAAGTTTACCTTAATTAACAAGGCATTTTCACATGAAAATCACCTTGAAAATTTTTTTTCTTACTAAACAAATTTTAAATTTCAATGTTAAGTCTCCCTTAGAACACAAAATCTTCGTCTTTCCGTAAGTACAGGTTTTGTATCTAGGCAGGACCATCCAAACATTAACCTGCATGCATGTCACCTGACATCCTTGTTAAAGTGCAGATCAGTAAATCTAGGTGAAACCTAAGATTGCGTTTCTGATGGGTTCCCACATGATGCCTTGTTTATTTTATGGATGTTTGAGTTTAGCAAGGACTAGAGCATTCTGTGGAACCTAAAGTTCATTTGCAACATCAGGTATTATATAGCACATAAGCTTCACAGTAGGACTGATAGGAGGTTTGTGTATTTTGTTTACTCATGTCTGTAGTACCCTAAGTAATCCTGAAACAAGTAAATGCTCAAATATTTCTTGAATAGATGAAAGGACAGTTTCTAAGTGCTTCATGTATACAAAATCATCTTGAAAGTTTCAATTCACCTTTTTTTTTTTAATGTTTATTGAAGTAAAGTAGGTTTACATCTCTGTATCTGCTCCAGAGATTGTATGTTCAAACCTCTACGAATGTGAACGTTCACACCCTGCCCACCACCAGTGCCCCAACAACCCACCATGTCCCATTGGACCCCTTCCCTCTCCCACAGCCACCCCACCACCAATCTGGTTGCCCCAGTTTTGTAGTCACATGTTGAGTTTATTATTGGTTTGGTTTTGACTGACACTTTGATATGTTTCTCTGTGTTCCACATATAAATCGAGTATCATTCTCCTGACACATTTTGTTTAGCACTATTCTGTCAACTATTACTTTTCTTGTCCATAGAAAAGGAAACTAAAGTCATATGTAACAGAGCAGGATGTGAATTCAAATCATTGAACTTGTCAGTCTAGCTGTTTTCTGAGTTGCAGAATGGGGTGGGAAAGAAATGAGAAAAAATTAAGTTTCTTTCATGAATCACGAAGGAATAAGTTGCCACTGATCTTTACCCCCATTATTTAATTTGGTTAAGTCTTGTAGTTTCGTGGATCAAAGGAGTAATTGTCAGAATCCCAAATTGGAGATAATAAAAGCAAGACCTTCTAAAAAACCCCTTGGTATCCAGCCAAATTCAATTATTTCACCTCTCCTGTCCTGTAGGTCTTGTGCTGGGTCATTTCTGGTTTTGTGTTGGGAATTGCTATTTATTTTTACTTTATTTTTTACTTTATTTTTACTTTATTTTACTTTATTATTTTACTTTATTTTTTTACTTTATTTTTACTTTACTTTTACTTTATTTTTTTTACTTTATGTTTACCTTTTTTTTTTTTTTTAAGATTATTTATTTATTTATTTATTTATTTATTTATTTATTTATTTATACAAGCACTGGGTACAGTCAGAAGCGCGGGAGGGTGAGAGAATTCACCAGAGCCAGAGCGGGGAGCAGAGCAGGCAGAAGGACCAAAGTACACTGCTGAGGGGAGCAGCAGGTGGCAGGAGATATCTGCACACCATGTGGGATCCTCCGGTGGCCGGGGAGCAGCCGGGGATCGAACCGGCACTGCAGAGGCTGCGGGCAGTTTCGCAACCCAGCGCTCAACCGCTGTGCCACCGGGGAGGCCCTTTATTTTTTTACTTTACTTTTTACTTTATTTTTTTTACTTTATTTTACTTTATTTTTTTTTCCCTAATCTTTAGAGCTGCATTTGATTTCATTTGCCAGTCTTTAAAAAAATGGATATTGAAATTTTTCTACTGGAAGTCACTACATAATTTAAATAGTGATGGGGTAGGTTGTATTAATGCAGCTCATTTACTATTGAACAAATTTCCTACAACAAATTCAATTTTTGTGTTTTGTGGTTGAAAAAAATGTAGCTTTACATTTAAGGTTGAATTAGTAACCTAGTTAAAATGTTTTTATTGAATAGGAATACCCATGAATATCTCAGAAAGCATGCATCTTCAGGAAGCACGAAAGACAGCCTATATAAGTTCAAATTTGTGTACGAACTTTTCCATATCTTTCAAATGTTTTTGTTCCCCTCTGCTCCCAAAGTCTGCGGAATGTTTTCCAAGCTCCTCTCCTTAATGAATAGCCTTGCCCAGTACTTTATTTTTCTTGAAATATTTATTTATGCATATAAGAACTGGGGTTCAGGCCAGAGGTGCAGGGGGTGAGAGGATTCACCAGAGACAGAGTGGGGAGCAGCGGGTGAGTCAGGAGAGGTCTGCTGGGCCTTGTGGGTTGCTCCCTGGCTGGCCAGGGATCGAACTCGTGCTTCAGTGGCTGCAGATAGCTTCATAGATTGCATCTTAACCCCTTGCACCACCAGGAAAGCCCCTAGCCCAGAACTTTAAACAGATGCTTAACTCATTAAAATTGTTTCCTTTCCTAGTTTTTTGACAATTTTGAAGAGTATCGGTTCAGCGCTTTGGTATGTATCAATTTTGAATAGTCCACTATTTTCTCATTATGAAGTTGGAGTTGGTTATGGATTTATTTTGAAGAATACTACAAAGATGAAGTGTACTCCTAATTGCATCTTATCAGACAATATATGATGCTCACATGACACTGGTGACATTAACTTTGATCACTGAAAAGGTGACCTCAGCCAGACATCTCAGAAGTAAAGTTACTATTTTACCTGTTTCATATTCCATTCTTTGGCAGCCAGTCATTAAGCAATCACACTAAAGGGGAAGGGAATTGGATTTCACTTCCTAGAAGAGAGAGTATCTGCATGTATTATTTGGAATTCCTCTGAAGAAAGTATGTTCCTTTCATTTAGTAGTTAGTTGATCTCAGTATGAATTCATTGATATTTGTTATTCTTTGTTACTCAACTTGTTCCAGCTTTGACCATGTGGGACACTAGTAGGTTGGTTTTCTGTGTACTTTTGAAATGACCCCGTCCTTTTTTGTTTTTATTTTTAGCACCTCACAGCAGCTCCATTGTATGGGCTCAGATGAGGGTGACAGGTAAGGTTTTCTGAAGGAGCTATTCATCATGGCAGAGCCAGAGCAGTGGTGTGCTGCGGTCAGGCCCTCGGGAATCTATGTGCACACCTCTTCCCAACTGCTGTTCAGTGACATTATGTTTCTAGCTTTAAATGGGCCAGGATTGGAGAATTTACACAAGGGAATCCAGCAAAAGCTTCAAATCAAGGCTTCTTCCCTCCACCCCAGAGCTGGTTGTTAAACATTTACCAGTGTACCATTGGTCCAGAGCAAGCTAAGATTAGGGAAAAAGGACAATGCCCGGAGGGTCAGGGAAACCTTGCTAAGAAAAGTTACCTTGCTTATCCAGCCACATGAGGCAGGTTCCTGTGATCAAAACACATTCAATGCCAAGTAAACAGGAGTTCTCATTTGAAGTAAGGAAATACATTCCAACTATAAAGTTCAATCAGGACTTGTACTTCAAATATGAAAGAAAATTAAGAATCAACAAACATTTAGGGGAGACCAAGAGCATGAAAGCAATACTGAATCCAATAAATAGAAATAGTCCATGCTTAAAAAATAACACTAAAAAATTATAGCGTAGTTAATATCCTCAAAGTTACTTGAAAGCACATCACATCAAAAAAGAGACAGTTGCTGTGAAACACAACCAAAAATTAGTAGGCTTTTAAAAATATAATTGCTAAACTTAATAGTTGGGCTGATTATATAATGTATAAATTGGAAAACTGAAAGATTTTTCCAAAATGATACGTTAAAAAAAGGAGGGGGAGGGAGAAATAAAATAAGGGAGAACAGAGGGTAGAAGGATGGAAGAGAGAAGAGAGGTTAAGAGACATGGAGAATAGACATAACTAAAATCATACAAGTATAGAATTATGAAAGTGGAAGGGTAAAAAACTATCGAAGAAGAACATTTTCCAGAACTAAAAAGAAACTTGGATTGAAAAAACACATAAAGTGCCAGGCAGAATGAATGCAAAATTATCTTCTGAAGGTATCCAGAAATTAGTGAGACAAAGGAAAGCTAGTAAACAGAATGAGAAGCAGTAATGCCAACTCCACATATGGTGAAAATGGAAGGCAATGGAAGCTAAAATGGGAAGAAGGATTGCCCAAGTGGTGAAGGTCAAATAGAAGCATGGAGACCTGAACCGCAGATCTGAGAAAGAGCCAACAGAAGCCATGATTCCAGAGGAAAACACAGTTTAAGTTGAAAATCGGAATCCCTTTTTGCAACAATGGAATGAGGCTCTGGTGGTGGGAGCTTCTGTAGATTGTTTTGTACTGAGAAAAAGCTGAAGAAGTACATTTGAGCAAGAAATATTGACTAATCATGTTTTTCAGGAAGCAGTCTGTTGTTGAGGGAGGAGGATAAAGATCACTGTGACATCCCTTTAGTGTTGACCTCAAGTTGCAGAGAAGCAGAACTGAAAGGAACTGACACACACATAACCCTGTGTTATGAGGAGAATTTCTGCTGATCATGAATCTAGTCTTGCCTCTCTTCAAACTCTAATAATTAGTGAGTCTGGGGCAAACACAGCTTTCTTAAATTTGAATAAATACTTTTAAAAAAAAGCGAGTATAAGAACTATAAAAAGAAGAAAGAATAAGGAGGGAAAACCAAGCAAAGGAAATGGCAAAAAACAAAAACAAGTGAGGCATTCTCATCAGCAGATACAAATTGAGAACAAATAAATTGTTATGAATTAAGTTTTTAACATTTACCTGTATAAAATTCATCTGTATAAAACAAGAGCACAAAGAAGAAATAAAAGATTTCAGGAAAGATAAAAACAAGAAGACGCATTTTTCTTCATGTCGAAACATGATAGCAAGGCCCAGGGAGAAGTGGAAAAATAAAAAATTGCAGATGTGAGCATGACATTGGAAGCAGCACAAAGGAATAAGCATGGCTGAAAACACAGTGAGGTAGGTACCCAGAGGACAGGATTTAAAACAAAATTATTGGTGAAAAAAATGGTAATTTGTGAAACTAGGAAAGGAAAATCTTTCTTTGCATGATTGTGGTCTTTCAGTCTAAACACTGAAATAGGATATTTAAGATATTCAAGTGAACATTTAAGAAATAATATTTACGATATAGTTTAAAAGAATAATCCAGAAATAAAAGACATATCAACTGATTGAAGAAAAACAACATATCATTGGCAAAATCTGCTTGCCAGATAGCAAAGTTTGTTTTCTCCTTCTAAAGAGCTGGGCCTGTGGCTAGAGTTTCTGAACCACTGTGTGGAGATCAAAGAAGTTATCCTTTGATCTGGAACATTTGTTAACCTTGAGACAAACTGATTTTGTTAGGACCATTTCATTGTGGGACTTGTCATAATTTTTCCTATCCTAACAGGGTCACACACACAAAAGGGATGTGAAACAGCTCTAAAGATATGTTATAATAAATGTATTTGATTTCAAAGAAAAGTTAATAAACTTTTGTACAGAAAGGTTAAAAAACTGATGTAAAAAAGGAAAAGCAATGCTGACCTGCTTCAGACTTCGCCAAGTCTAAAGCTAACTGCTAGAAGACTATAGAACAGCCCTATAAAATCAAGGAGCTAAAGAGTGAAACAATAATTGTACATAATTAATACTATTCAAATAGTCATTGAAGTAAAAAAAAAAAAAGGCAACAGGAAGACATTTTATTTTTGTTTTGATTTCAGTATATACATACCTTGCCTCTTTGGTGGCGATGTTCATGTTTCTCCCTACCAAGTATCCAATCCATTTTAGCAACATTGATTGCTGCAAGTCACAGGTTCTACCACCAATTTTTAATCCCCCAGTACCAGTTCTACCACCAATTTTTAACATCTGCATAAAGTGATTCTCTTTTTTTTTTTTTTTTATAGAGGCATGCTTTATTTATTTAGTTTGTTTGTTTGTTTGTTTATACATGCACTGGGTACAGTCAGAAGCGCAGGAGGGTGAGAGAATTCACCAGAGCCAGAGCGGGGAGCAGAGCAGGCAGAAGGACCGAAGTACACTGCTGAGGGGAGCAGAGGGCGGCAGGAGAGGTCTGCGTGCCATGTGGGACCCTCCTCCAGTGGCCGGGGAGCAGCCGGGGATCGAACCGGCGCCGCAGAGGCCGCGGGCAGCTTCGCAACCCAGCGCTCAACCACTGCGCCACCGGGGAGGCCCCATTTTCTCTTTTTTTTTTTTAATGTCTATTTTTAAACAGGTGGTAAGCACACATGGAACAAAATTCGAAAGGTGCAAAATCAGCCTCTTTTTTAATTCCAGCTACCTAGTTCCCCTCTCCAGAGGCAATCACCACTACTTCTCAGCCCTTTGACTAAGCTCAAGTACAAAGGCAATCATGATTACCAGTTTTTTACATATCCTTCCCAAGATAAATACACGCATAAGAAAATACATGTATAATACACATAGATTATATACATACATATAATGTTTGTGGACATATGGGAAATGTTTGTGTGGGTAGATACATTTATGTAAACATACACACATATAGTTTTCCTTTGTGATGTAAGTGGAAGTGTCCATACATTCTGTTCTACATCGTGCCTTTTTCTACTTATTAATACATCTTGAGTATTGGGCAGGGTTTCCTGGTAAATCTTTTAACAACCAAGTGTCTTGTCCCTCTATTTTCCACATAGCAGTTAGGATGGTCCTAAATGTTAGCCCATGACATCCCTCTGCTTAAAGCCCTCTGAAGGCTTCTCACCATTCTTAGATGAACAACTGAAATTTTTTCTATTAGGCCATAGCTGACCTGGCCCCAACTTTTACCTCATTTCCTACAATACTTACTCTTATTATGCTGAAGTCATGCCAACCTCATTGTTATTCTTTGCACTTGCTTTTCCTCCTCTCTGGTAGGTCTTCCTCAAGACATCACATGGTCCCTACTTCACTTACTCATCTCTTCAGGTAGGTCTTCTTAAACATTCTCTCTGAAATAGCAGCCTCCATCACTTCCTGTCCCTCTTGATAATAATATTAGTAATTTACACTTACAGACTTTACTATAAAACAGGCACTATTCTGTCGATATTTTGTATCATTTTGTCCTTACAACATCCCTTTGAGGTACGTGCCATTATTAATTTTTTTTAAGATTTATTTATTTATGCATAGAAGAATTGGAGTATAGACCAGATATACGGGGGTGAGTGGATTCTCAGATGTGGGTTAGCACCCTGGCCAGGGTATCAAACTCAGGCTGGAGTGGTGGTAGTGCTGAAACTTAACCTCTATGCCACCAGGGAGACCCCGGGTGCTATTATTATTTTGCAGATGTGCAATCTGAGGTACACAGGATTAAGCAACTTCCCAAGGGCATAGGGCTTACAAGTATCAGAATCAAAATAAAAACACAGGCAGTTTAATTTCAGAGTCATACAGTATATGGTCTCTGGTCTGCTACTTTTAAATACAGTATTATCTACCCTTGCCCTGTTTTACTTTTTTAATGTAGCACTTTTCACAATGCCATAGATCTACTGACATATATTAGGCATTATACTATTGTTTATTTTTATCTGTCATTCCAACTGTGCTGTAAGCTTTAGGCAGGGTTTACCTGTTTTCTTCATTTCTGCATAGCACATATCTAATATACTTCCAACACTCATTGTACAACAAAATTGTTAAGTGAGTGCATGAGGGTTTGCTGGCATCATTAACATTAAAACACTTTTTCTCCAATGTGGCAGCCCATGAACAGTGGAAAAGTAGGAGATGTCATGTTTTTAAAAATGAATGAAGAAAGATGACTCCCTCCCAACCACCAACACAAACATATACATTTGTTTAAAACACACACACACACACAAACAGAAACAGAACTACAAAGAATAATATACAGCTTTTAGTGATAAGATACAAGTCTTAATCTAAAGAATGTATCAGTGAAAAAGACAAGGGACAGCATACAGAAGGTATGGTTTAGCAACCTTCTTTTTTAGGAAAAGATATACATGAAGATAGCTTTGAATAAGGGAAAGTAATTTTTGCTGGCATGTGGAAAGACTGTGGGGTGAGCGGGGGTTGGGGGGGTAATAGCATACTTATTCTGGACCTAAGAGGAAAAAAATAACTAATTGGTGACAGTTTGTTCTAGAAACAGTATTTTAAGAACTATATCAAGGCAGATGTCTTTTAGTGGACTTTTCAAGCTAGAAACAAGGTTCTGTTTCATCATCTTTGGATCTAGTCATTCTAGATCTAGTCATTCCAGTTATCTTCCTGCACATAATTCATCAGATTTTAGTTGTCTTTCTGAAGGATGTGATAGAGAACATTCCAGTCATGTCCATAGGCTGATTTGATTCTGTTTCCTTCTGCCTGTAGAAATTCCTGATTTTTAATACTATGACCAGATATCCTGTTTAGGGTGGGACAGCCTTAGATTTTGATTAGAATCTGAGTTTTTGGGCAATTATATTGCTTGCAAAATGACTGTGAGGAAAGACTTTTAAAAAACAGCACAGTGCAAATAAATTTGCTTGTAATTTTTGGAATCCTTTCTAGTTAGCATTCATATTCATTTAAGCACCTGGGTTAGAGAGATTGTAACCAAGGAAAGGGCTTTGTTATGGAAAGAGTGCGGCAATGATGACCACCACCAGACCATGACTTCAAACAAAGAATTATCAATGAAAGTCTTGGGCAGATGAGTTTTGCCCATTCATCTTCTTTTGATCTGTCCTTTTGCTTGAGGTCTTGCTTATCTTTCCTTCATAACAAGCCTCCTTAGCAATAATTTACCACTGTTGATCAGTCTACCACAAATTAACAGTGGTTCACCACTTACTAGTTGTGTGACCATGGTAACTTATTTAATTTCCTAGAGCATATTTTCTCATCTGTAAAAGTAGAAGAATAATAGTAGTAATCTCAGGGTTGATGCGAAAGTTGCCTTTATCATGCAGACTAAAATTACACATGCAGTTATAGTTTTTTCCCTTAGTTAATTGATCAAGATCCTATTAGATTTAATAGCTAGGAATTTAGAGACACACCCTTGAAGCTGTGATTTTACTCTGGATCCCACATATTTTTCCTCAACTCAAGGACCCTATTTCTACAACAGTTTCTTTTCTCCCTTCTCTTTGGCTCATCCCCTCTGGCCGCCAAGCATGGATTATCCCTGTCCATCTTAGCTGCCCCAACCCATTTATTCCTTGTTAGCTTCAGTATCTGTTCTTCTCATTGCTCCCTTTCACAGTAAAACTTGTTGAATGACTTGTATATATTTGCTGTCTTTATTTTCCCTTCTCTCTTCAACCCACTAGTCAGGTTTATAGCTCCATTACTTCAAAGAATCAGCACTCAGCAGGTAG
The DNA here is from genome assembly GCF_964194135.1 of Talpa europaea. Classification (NCBI taxonomy): domain Eukaryota; kingdom Metazoa; phylum Chordata; class Mammalia; order Eulipotyphla; family Talpidae; genus Talpa; species Talpa europaea. The sequence continues at coordinate 50,632,451 of NC_140071.1, read as the reverse complement.
TCAAGGCTGTCTCCATGTTGCTAAATCCAACAGTTTTTTCTTATATTGGTCATCTACTTACCAGTTCTTAAAGTATATTCTTGGTTTCAATAGCATCTGGTTTTTGTCCTGTCATTTCTTCTATTTTATTTTTTTTAAAGATTTATTTATGCATACAAGATCTGGGGTACAGGCCAGAGGTGTGGAGGGTGAGAGGACTTACCAGAGACAGAGTGGGGAACAGAACAGGCAGATTGACTAAAGTACACTGCTAAGGGGAGCAGCGGGCAAGCAGGAGAGGTCTGCTGCACCATGTGGGTAGCTCTCTGGCCAGCTGGGGATCAAACTCGTGCTGCAGTGACTGCAGACAACTTCATAGGTTGTATCTTAACTCCTTGTGCCACCAGGGAGGCCCCATTTCTTCTATTTTCCTTCTCTTTATTCATTGCTGTTGCCGGCTCATCTACTCCTGAACTGTAGGTGTAGAAGTGCTCAAAGCTTTTTGTTCAGTTTAGTAGTCCCTCTCTCTCCGCTTGCACAATAGACATTTCCACTTGGATAGCCTATAGGCACCTCAAACTTAACATGTCCCCCTCCTTCTTGAAGTCCCCCTCTCTTTATCCAAGTCAGCGTTTTTCCAAATCTTTTCCTTATCTGTGATACCATTATTCCACATCAGGCACAATTCTTAAAGTCATCCTTGGTTTCTTCCTTCCGTTCACCCTCCAAGTCCAATTCACTGGCAAATGCTGTCAGTGTTGCGTTCAAAATAGGTCTGACACTCAGGGCCTCCCTTGTGGCACAAGGGGTTAAGTGTCAGTACTATGAAGCAATCCACAGCCACTGCAACACGAGTTCCATCCCAGGCTAGGAAGATGACCCACATGGTGCAGCAGACCTCTCCTGTCTCACCCGCTGCTCCCCTCAGCAGTGTATTTCAGTAGATCTGCCTGTTCTGTTACCCACTGTGTCTCTGTTGAATCCTCTCACCCCCTCATCTCTGGCCTGCACCCCAGTTCTTGTATGCATAAATAAATAAATCTTTAAAAGAATAGATCTGAAACTTGATCAATTCTTACCACTTCCAGTGCCAGAACTACCATCTATCTTTTAAGTAGCTTCCTAATTATTGCCCCCTTCCCACTCCAATTTCTCTGCACAGAAGAGTGTGATCTTTTAAAACAGAATCAGATGACATCTCTGCTGCTTTGTAAAATCTTCCACTGACTTTCTATGCCACTGAGACTATAAACCAATCTTGGACTCAACTCTGCTTCCCTCTCTGCCTCATGTCTCATCTCCCATGTGATTACTGCACTCCAATTACACTGGCCACCTTTCCATTTATTTGACCAGATCAAGCTCATCTCTACCTCTGAACCTTTGCACTGGTTGATCTTTCTTTTTTTTTTTTTTCCACACAATACTTTATTTATTTATTTATTTATTTTTTAGGGTTAGTTTTTTTTTTTTTTATAAATTTTATTGTTATATTCCCCATACAATTGCAGCCCCCCATTCTGACCCCAATCCCTCCCCTCCCGCCCCCGCCCCCCTAAAAGTGTCTCTGGTTCATAGTTTTTTGTTGATTTTGATTTTCACTTTCTTATAGTTATTCATTTTCCTGGTCCCTTATTTAGGTTTTCTAGATTCCTGCTATGAGTGAGACCATCCGGTATTTTTCTTTTTCTTTTTGGCTTATTTCGCTGAGCATGATCCCTTCCAGCGCCATCCATGTTGCAGCAAATTGCATGTGTTTATCTTTTTTGAATGCTGAGTAATATTCCATGGTATATATGTACCACATCTTCTTGATCCAGTCATCTATTTTTGGGCATTTGGGTTGTTTCCAAAGCTTAGCTATTGTAAACAGTGCTGCTATAAACATAGGGGTGCAGGTGTTCTTTGGAATTGATGTTTCTGTGTCCTTTGGGTAAATACCTAGGAGTGGAATTGCTGGATCATATGGAAGCTCTATGTTTAGTAGGTCCAGAAATCTCCACACAGCTTTCCACAGTGGTTGGACCAGTTTGCACTCCCACCAACTGCACTGGTTGATCTTTCAATGTAGATCTCTCTATAGGTGTTTACAAAGCTGTTCCTTTGGTTTATTCAGCTCTCTCCTCTGATGTCACTGCCTCACAGAGATTTTTAACCACTCTAGGTAACAAAGAAGCCCTCTCTCCCCACCACAATATATACCAGATATAGTCCATAACATGTGTCACTAGCCAAAAAGGATCTAGTTTATTTACGTCTTTATGATTTGTCTTAGCACATTAAGTACTATGAGAGGAGTGCGGTTGTCTCATTCACTATTGTAGGCCCAGTGTTTAGATAGAGAAACCAAGCAAAGGTGCAGATAAAGACAAACTTAAAAACTAACCCTTGAAAGCTAACTACAGAACTGAGGCATCCAAAGGGGAAGGGGAAAGGGAGAGAGAATAAAGTGGGGAGCACAGTGGACTATGGTGATGGACAATGGGTACCTTGGTGGCAAGGGTGCTACGGTAACTACACCTGTGGGGGGGATACTATACTCCCAAATATCAACAATGTAAACCAACATTAATTAATTCAATTAACTAAATAAATAAAAGAAAATGTATAAAAGAGAACCCAATATAGGCGTTCAAGAAATGTTTGTTACATAAGTGGTTAAACTCCTTCCTCTCAGTTGTTCAAGAACCTAAGGGTCTGTGCTTCTTACTGGTGTACTGTGTTACTGGTAAAATCTGGTGCTACATAATGTGCAGAAGGACCTGGTCACTGTTAACTGAGATTCCTGCTCATGTTTTCAATGAGCCTTCAAGGGAGACCGAACACACACTTCCATTCTTAGCTCAACCAAAGGTGACTCTTTCTTGGGCTCCTATGGGTATAATTTCATGTGCTCTGTGCTTCTAGTTCCATATACAGCCATTTTCTATGGGACTGGTTGGTCTCAGATGCAGAGTTTTAAAAAGTTGGTCTGGACCTTACTACCCCATACACTTCCAAACCACTGTGCTATATTGGGAGATAGCCTTAGTGGACCCAGGGCAATCTGTCACTTTCCTTATTTAAAAAAAAAAAAAAAGAGAAGAAAGAACAGAAGCACAGAACAGAAAAAGAAAAGGAAGACTAGAAAGAAAGAGTACAGAAAAAGATTAAATTTCCTTGAGATTATCCTACTAAACAATGATTCATTTTTTTATTAAATAACTTCACTGGTTACCAACTATATACTAGGCATTCTTCAAGGTACACTATTTTGTAATTTTCATCATTTCAGTTGTCTTTCATCATGAGTCTATACTGGATTTTGAATTTTTTTTAAAGATTTATATATTTATTTATGCATAGAAGAACTGAGGTGTAGGCCAGAGGTGTGGGGTGGGGTAGGGGATGGTGGTGGTGGTGAGAGGATTCACCAGAGACAGAGTGGGGAGCAGAACACGCAGATCTACTGAAATATACTGCTAAGGGGAGCAGTAGGCGAGACAGGAGAGGTCTGCTGCGCCATGTGGATTAGCTCCCTGGCCATGGCAGTGATAGCACTGGCCCGATTGTGAATTTCTTAAAAGCATAGAAAGTCTTTTCATTGTGTTAAGTGTTCAATGACTACTGCCTAAATAAATGAGGAGACAGTTAATAAAAAACTTAAGGGAGATTTGGCCAAGTTATGTTTATATTCAAATAAAAAAGAATAGTGGTTGCTCTTTAAATTGTACAATATTATTATATTTAAATAACTTTTAATTGTTTTCTAATTTCCATCATTGATTTCACCATCCCAATACATACATATTTTCTCCTGTTTTCTTTTGGTTGTTATCCATTTAAATGCATATTTTGACGTATTTGTAATTTTGATGTATTCTTCAAGTCATCTTCTGCCTCTCCACTTAACATTAATGGCACACATTTCTGTATATTTTAAAATTATCTTCACCTTTGTGATGTTCTGTAATTTTGATATTTTCTTAACTTTCTTGAAACCTCCATTGGGTTTCCTATGGTCTTAGCAGTGTAAACCCCTGAGTATTCTGTCAGGCATCTTTGTACTTCTCCCACAGACAGCAAGGTAAGAGAGAGCCTGGGAATTACACCTCATTGTGGAGGAAGAGACCTGCCACAACCGGGAGCAGGCAGTCTATCCTAGGTGCACTCAGGAGAGAAGAAAGGTACGTCCTAGCATGCTGATCTGAACAGAAGAGTGTGTGGAGAGTGATATTTAGCTCCATCCTACAGTTGGTTAACAATTTCTACCTCTTCGCCCTCTTATAACAGCCTCCCTTGATGCCATCTGCTAAGCCTTTGCTTTTCTTTCTGTTTTGCATATAGCTTTTGCTTTCAATATGCTGCTATTTGAGCAAGGAGAAATAAGGAACACCCGACTTCAGGGATCTCTGTGCTTCTCTTTTGCCTTCTGTTGGAGCTTGCTTCTTTTGCCCTTTGTTATTGTCAAGTATAAAATTAGTATAAAGAAATACTACTGCATCTGACCCAGGTTCTATCCCTTAAAGAGAAATTAGCAGGGAGCAGGAGAGATTTATAGGAACTTCTCTGCCACTCTCTTGGAAACAAATGGAAATCCATTTGCAATATCATCTTGAAAATAAATGGGAAAATGTGTTTTACTTTATAACCGGTTCTTCTGGAATAGAACTCGTTTTAAATGAAATAATGAGGAAGTTGCCTTTGTAACTAAATGTTGATTAATGTGCTGTGAGCTGTGAAACCAGGATTAGAAATGGGAGATTAAACTAAGGAATGAAAAGGAGGAAATTCTTGGGTAACTTGCCCTCAAGTCTTGGAGACAAGCCATATTTTATAAACCAGAGAATTTAGAGTTAGGGTTCTCTCTCTCTCTCTCTTTCTCTCTCTCTCTCTCTCTCTCTCTCTCTCTCTCTCTGTGTGTGTGTGTGTGTGTGTGTGTGTTAATTTCTCTGCTCTTACTTGCTATCATTTTTCAAGTTATGTTGTAGAAGACCAGGTATGCTTTGGGCTAGAATATGCTTAAGCCAGAGTTTAATGGGGCCAAATACATCCCCTAGAAGCCAAAACATTGACGAGAAATATCCTAAGAGAAATATGAATCTGATGACGGGGCCATGCAAAAACTAAAGACCAATTTGTTCAGAAGCCATTACCCAAAAGATCTGCTAGAGCCAATCTTGAATATTATCTAAATTTAATTTTTATTATCTTATCCTTTTAAAATTATACTCAAACCCAAAAGAATTCTTTTGAGATATTTAATGTGAAAAATTAAGTATAACTTAAATGTCATTTTCATAAGCTCTAGGATCTGGCGTACTTAAGAGTATGAGTAAAGGAAGAATTGAATTATCTTATTCACCTGGATATTTCTGAGATAGTCTCAATCATTCAGCCATTCTTTCACTGAACATTTACTGAGTGCCAGGTATTATAGGCAGTGAATGGAACACTATTGCTGTCTATGTCAGTTTTTAAAAATTTCAGAATGTTTAGATAAGCACGGGCTAAGTGTGTGGCACAAATTCTTTGAGGCATAAGAGTGAGCTATGTACTCAGGGCCTTATCTGCACTCTGCCAGTGTGTATGCATCCCTGGACACCTTACTTGAGAGGACAGAAGGTGGCTGATACCACTCACATTCTTCTTTTATTACACCACGTTGTCTGAAATTTAGTCATCTTAATCATTTATTTACTATAATTCCACAATTTAAATTCCAAGCAATGGTAGCACGTCGTATTTTGACCCTAATGAACCTTGTAAATATCCAAAATGCATAGAATATTTACATGGCACACTGTTGTGCCAGCAAGCACAGGGCAGGTTCTCAATCTATTTGGGCAGATGGATAAAGGAGAATCCTGGAGCCCTCCATGGCTTTTTCAGGCTTTAATGCTCTTTCTACACCAATTGTTGTGGCTCAAGCCCGCAGGCTGGCAAGGAAGGGAGGCCAGGGGAACCTGGAGGCTGGCAGGCCTCCCAGCCCCTGGCAAATCTTTACTCTCTTTTTTCTGGGCTCTCTTTGTTCTTTTGTGGTCTCTTCCTCTTATAGTCATTTTGCCACAGTAGTTTTCTTGTCTCTGAGTGACACTGCCTTTATATGCTCAGCCTTCAGGCTCAGGTGTGCCCACTTATGCATGCTCACACCACACGCCAGGTGTCCACCATCAGGCATGTGTACCCCAAGCCCACGCTCCAAGCGCCTTCTGCATTCAGGGCCACAGGTGATAGCCACAGAGGCTAGCTGTGTAAAAGCCTGACCACCACTTATCCTACACACTCCCACCTTTAGTACTTATGGGACTAGAGGAAAGAGTACAAATGGACACCAGTGTACCATGGGCAGCTATTTCAATACTATGCTAAATTGTCAGTGTCAGAATCACAGATTGTAACACTAAGAGAAGGAAGATCTGTGCTTGACACCAGTTTGCTTTGCAAAACATTTTGCTATGCAAGAATTATTGCATTCAAGCTGAGAGGAAGAATTTGACATTTTAACTAATTTGTCTTCTCTCTTAACTAAAGCGCTTCTGCTGTTCAAATTCTGCTTGAACTCCAAAGTAGTGTATTTTTTTTATGATCAATGGTTACTATCCATATATTTTCTCTGCATTTGGAGCCTATCTTTTTGTTTTGAAGACATGGAACAAGAGTTATGAAGAAGTGTTTCCCTATAGTGTTCATCATGGGAGACAGTTTATAGTTATGGGCCAGTGTTAAGCATCAGATCAGGAGTGGCAAAGGGATGCAGGTGTTTTTAAATAAATTAATGTGTGACAATTGAGGTCTATTAAAGAACAGGGTCCATGATAGGGGCCTCTCTTGCCTACCTCTAATGGGGGTGGTGCTTGATGATAATAAGAATTTAATACCAAGCTCATTTGCAGGGCCAGCTGGATGACTGTTATTGTTTAAAGAATTTCTTCAACATCAAGAAAGATAGCACTAGAACAAGACTGAGAGAACTGTAGCATATTTATTTCTAAGTTTGACTTTCCCCAAAACAAGGTGTATTTGACAATATCATGCAGTTTTTTGAAAGAAAATAGCAAACCTACACAAAAAGAGGTACACTTTAGAGGTATAGTTGACCACCTTTTTTCCATTACCCAGGTTTAGCAATTGCCAACTCATGGTGAGTGTTTCTTCTATACCTCCACTCATTCCTCTTTCCTCAATGAATTATTTTTTTTCAAAAGTCCTCAGTGAATTATTTTAAGGAAATTATGTTTTATCGTCCCTTAAACCTTACATATTTCGAAAAAATATTCTTAAGAGGTCAGAACCATAAACTCATCCAGCTCAACACTTTAGCTTCATGCACTTGAGGAGATGAAGCAGCAGAGTTAATAATCCTTGTGTTTGATGGTACAAGATCTGAGGCGGTGTGACATTACACATAAAGCTATACTCAATCTGTTTATGGGGCTTGGCGAAAAGAACTGCATATTTGGACCTGGCTGACCCGGTGACAATGAACTTGAGTCCTCCCTTCCCCCAACCCCCCACACTTTAGGAAAGCGCGGCGTGGGAAGGGGATTTAGTTCTCTGTAATGCTGTGGCGTGTTTAAACTTGCTTCTTTTTGCAAAATGCACAATTTGCTAAGAGAACCACGGGCGCACATGAACCAGTCCTGGAAGACACATTCTTTTGTGACGGGCCGGGTCAGGGAAACTCATGCGTTTCGGGTCACGTTCCCGCTGAGGGCGGCGCGGGCCGGTCTGCGGCGGGCGAGCCGGGGGCAGCGGCGCGGGCGGGTCGGGCGCCCGGGTCCCCAACGGCTCGCGGCTCCAGGGCAGCACTGGGCGTTTCCTCCTTTTCCGGCCTCGGGAAGTTTTGTTTTGGCTCTTAGTCCCCAGGCAAGGAAAGGCGCCCTGTTGGCCAAAGGTTCCTCAGAGTCTACACCGGGGCGGCCAGCGGCCAAGTTTCCCTCAGGCCGCTCTGCCCACGCTGCGTCTCCCGCACCCGCGAAGGCCGGGAAACGCGTCCCGGCAGGAGGCGGCGGCGAGCGGGCGGTCAGGCTGCCGGCTCCATAGGCCTGGCCGGTCCCTTCTTCGCTCCGCCCTGGGCCCATACCTCCGCACCGCGAAGGGTGCGGGCCGCCTCCCGGATGACTCCTCAGAGCCCCGGCTCGCCGCCATTCCCAAGAAACGACTCAACCTCGCCGCGCCCGCCTGCAACCGACAAGAAGGCGACTCCAACCCGGGAAGGAGCCCCGGGGCGCATGCGCACACCGGGCCGCGGCGGCGAAGGGCTCGGCCCGGCGCGGCGGCCGCTAGGTGGCGCATGCGCCCTGGGGCGTGCGGGCTGGTCTGCGGGAAGGCGGCGGCGGCCGCGAAAGGCGGGGGCGCCGTGGGGGCCGGGCCGTGTTTACACAGCGGCGGGCGGGCGGGCGCGGACGCAGAACCCGGCACGGCGGCGGCGCGATGGTCATGGCGCATTTCGTCGAGAATTTCTGGGTAAGAGGAAGGCTGGAAATCGTGTGGGCTGCGGCGTGCGAGGCGTTCGGCGCCTGCCCTCGGCCTGCGCGCGTCTCGGGCGGCGGCTGAGGCGGCGGCTCCGCGGGCAGGACGAGCGCCCGGGACCGCCGCTGCCGGCTCCCGCCCGGCTGACCCCGCGGCGCCGGGGCGCCGGGACTCGCGGGCGCGCAGCCCCGGCGGGGGGCGGGAGCTGTCAGCGCGGCCCTTCAGCCCGCGGCGGGGACGCCGAGGGGCCGCCCGCCGTCCGGGTGGGGACAAAGCGCCGGATGGGGCGGGCGGCGCGACCCGGCCCCGCCGGAGGCTCCGGCCGCTCCGGGGCTCGGACGCGGACGACGGGCCCGCGGCGCGGCCCCTCCGCTCGGGCTCGCGCCGGCCGCCCCGGCCGCGGGGACTCGCCTCTCCCCGCGCCGCGGGCCCCTGCCCGAGTTAGCGCTGGGGCGCCCCTCTGCTTCCTCACGAAATCCCGTGCTGGCCGGGGCGGGATCGGCACTTCCTCTCGGCCGCGCGGCGGGTGCCCTGCGCCCAGGACTTTGCCTTGGGGCCTGTTCACAAAGCGTATAAAAGTTGAATTTCGTGTAACTGGACTCCGTGGGCTGCAGTGCCCCGAGACTTCCCTCGTCTCCCGTGCGCCTGCCCTTCCTCATTCTTTCCACACCCCTCCTCTTAGGATCAGTGTGAGATTCTTGCTGGAGACTGACTTCGCCGGCTCCTTGTGGAATGTTTTCCTGCAGTTATTGTTTATTGGAATAGGAAGTACAGTTCGGCCACGTACGGGCAAGTAGTGTTTACTCAGGTATCTTAGGTGAATATTTTATAGCCAGACACTTGCCAGAATTCCATTTTAGTGGAGATTTAGAGCTATTAAAGGACTGAGCAAGGAGTGTGTCTTAAATTCTTATTTCTGAATGCCTCAAACCTGCGCTTGCTTAGCAAATCAGATCCTTTCATAGGTTGTTTTTGGTCTTGAATGTTCCTTGTTTTCTGCAAGTGAGCGGATATTAGTTTTTTTGTTGTTAAAGAACAGCTTTATTGGGGCCTCCCTGGTGGCTCAAAGGGTTAAGCACAGCACAGTGAAGCTGTCTGCAGCCTCTGCAGCAGAGTTCAATTCCTGGCCGGCTAGGGAGCAACCCACATGGTGCAGCAGACCTCTCCTGTGTCGCCGCTGCTCCCCTCAGCAGTGTGTTTCGGTCAGTCTGCCTGTTCTGTTCCTGACCCTGTCTCTGGTGAATCCTCTCACCCCCTGCACCTCTGACCTGTAATCCCGTTCTTGTATGCATAAATAACTCTTAAAAAAAAAAAAGAATAGCTTTATTGAGGTACAATTTACATAATAGGCAATGTACTCGTTTTTTAAAAAATAGATTTATTTATGCTTGGGAGAACTGGGGATACAGGCCAGAGGTGCGGGTTGGGGGCGGTGAGAGGATTCACTAGAGACAGAGTGGGGAGAAGAACAGGCGGATTGACCGAAATACACAGCGGAGGGGAGCAGCGGGCAAGACCGGAGAGGTCTGCTTCACCATGTGGATGCTCCCTGGCCCCCCGGGGGATCAAACTCCTGCTGTAGAGGCTGCGGATAGTTTCACTGTGCTGTGCTTAACTCCTTGTGCAACCAGGGAGGCCCCAATATACCCATTTAAATGTACAATTGAAAGATGTTGTGTCTGTATCAACATACAACGTGTTCATAGATTATGCATACATCACCTTAGAAAGAATCCCTGTATCTGTTAGCAGTTGCTCCCTCTTATCTCATTTCCCCCCTACTTCAGCCTTAGGCAAACTAATCTGTAGATACCTGTCTCTTGTAGGTTTGTCTACTATGGGCATAGATACATGGCCCTTTGTGACTGGCTTTTTTCTTTTGGTATGTTTCCAAGGTTAATCAATGACAAAGCATGTATCTGTACTTCATTCCATTGTGTGTATGAAATGAGGTATATATATATATGTGTACACATAGATAAAAACACACACACACAGCAACCACGTTTTATTTATCCATTCCTCAGTGATGGGCATTTGTTGTTTCTACTTTTTAGCTATCATGAATAATGCTGCTGTGAACATTTTTGTGCATGTTTTTCAGTGGACATGTGTCTACATTTTTTTTTTTTTGAGAATGGAATTCCTAGGTCATAGGGATCTTATGGTTCAACTCTCTGTTTAACATTTGAGGAACTGCCAAAGTACACTATTTTATAATCCCACTAGCAGTGTCTGAGGGTTCCAGTTTTTCTACATGTGTTGTACAACACTTGTTATCTGTCTTTATTATAGCGGATAGGAGTGAGTTAGTATCTCATTGTGGTGGTTTTGATTTGCTTTATGGCTAATGATGTTTCTTTTCATGTACTTATTGCCCGTTTAAATATTTTCCTTGGAGAAATGTCTATTTACATTTGTTGCTCTTTTATAAATTGTTTTTTTTTTAATTAATGGGTTGTAGGTTTTTTTTTTTTAAAGATTTATTTATTGGGCCTCCCCGGTGGCGTAGTGGGTTGAGAGCTGTGCTGCAGAAGCTGTCCATAGCCTCTGCAGTGCAGGTTCGATTCCCATTCAGTCGGGAAGAGTCCCACAAGGCTTGGCAGACCTTTCCTTGCGCGCCCACTGTTCCCCTCAGCAGTGTATTTCATCAGACTGCCTGTTCTGCTTCCCGCTCTGTCTCTGGTGAATCCTCTCACCCTTTTGCACATCTGGCCTGTGCCCCGGTTCTTCTATGTATAAATAAATACTTCAAAAAATTATTAAAAAAAAACTTTAAAAAAATACCCCAAATATTTATTTATTTATGCATACAAGAACTGGGGTACAGGCTAGAGGTGTGGGGGGTGAGAGGATTCACCAGAGACAGAGTGGGGAACAGAAAAGGCAGACTGACTGAAATACACTGCTGAGGGGCAGAGCAGGCCAAGCAGGAGAGGTCTGCTGTGTCATGTGGGTAGCTCCCTGGTGGGCCAGGGGATTGAACTGGTGCTGCTGAGGCTGTGGATCACTTTATTAGTGCTTGTGTCACCAGGGAAGGTTCTTTTTTTTTTTTTTTTAAAGAGTTCTTTTTTTTTTTTAATTCTGGTAAAATGTCTCTTATGAGATATGATTTTGTAACTTTTTTTCTCCCATCCTGTGTTGTTTTTTTTTTTTTTTTTTAAGATTTATTTACTTATACAAGAACCCGGGTACAGGCCAGATGCATGGGAGGGTGAGAGGAGTCACCAGAGACAGAGTGGGGAACAGAACAGGTAGGCTGACGAAATACACTGCTGAGGGGAGCAGCAGGCGAGACAGGAGAGGTCTGCCAAGCCATTTGGGATTCTTGCCACCGGCAGGGATGGAACCAGCGCTGCAGAGGCTGCGGACAGCTTCACAGCACAGCGGTGCTCAAGTGCACTGCCTGCGCCACCAGGGGAGGCCCCTTTTTCACTTGTTGATGGTGTCCTTTGAATCACAAGAAGTTTTAAATTTTGATGAAGTGTTGATAAGTTCCTTTGTCTGATTTTTCTGTTATCACTTATGCTTTGTTGTTGTAGTTGAAAACTCCTAACCCAAAGTCAACAGATGTACTCCTGTGTTTTCTTCTACAAGTTTTATAATTTTAGCTCTTACATTTAGGTCTGTGATCCATATATGTGGTGTAAGAAAGAGATTTAGATGCATTGTTTTGCATATAGAAATCTAGTTATCTCAGCAACATTGGTTAAAAAGATGCTTTCCCCCCCTCCACTGAATAACCTTGGCTCCCTGGTCAAGATCAGTTAACCACAGCTGTATAGGTTTTATTTCTGGATTTTCATTCGTGGTTCATTGTCAGTTCTTATGCCAGTACCACAGTGTTTTGATTACTGTGGCTTTGTAGTAAATTTGGAATTGGGAAGTGTGAATTCTCAGATTTTGTTTATTTTTAAGATTATTTTCACCTGGTCTCACGGATTTCTATTCGAATTTAGAATTAACATATCAGTTTTAGACTTTAAGCTTTACAGTGGCAGTTTATAAAACTCTTATAGGAATCATTTAAGCATTGACATTCTTAGGATATTTTGCATATTTTTAATGCATGAATTTTTAAAAAAGATTTATTTTTATTCATGTATATAAGAACTGGGGTATAGGCCAGAGGTGTAGTGGGTGAGATGATTTACCAGAGACAGAGCAGGGAGCAGAACAGGCAGATCCACTGAAATACACTGCTGAGGGGAGCGCAGGGCTAGACAGGAGAGGTTTGCTGTGCCATGTGGGTTAGCTCCCTGGCAGGGAATCTAACCTATGTTGCAGTGGCTGGCAACAGCTTGATAGTGCTGAGACTCCAACCTTTGCGCCACCAGGGAGGCCCCAGATGCATGTTTTTGAAGTTTGCTGATTTTTGAAATTGTACATTAACATTTTGTTTTTAAAAATTTTTTCCTTTTGTTTTTAAATTAACATTTTAAAGTTAGCTTTTGTTTTCTGTTAAATGAGCTTTGAACGTAGTATTGTGTGGTGTTTTGGACTGCTATGAATAATGCTTCTATGAAGATTTTTGTACACGTTTTTGGTATCCCTTATTTGTTATTTTATTTTATTTTATTTTATTTTTTTTGTGGGACCCTTGCTGGTGGCTGGGGATCGAACTGGCGCTGCAGAGGCTGTGGGCAGCCTCGCAACCCAGCGCTCAACCGCTGTGCCACCAGGGGAGGCCCTTATTTGTTATTCTTAATAAAGGAATAGGAATAAATTTGGGTATCTGAAATTTGGAAAGTGACAAGTCTAATCTATCAGTCTTTACCTTCACGTCTATTCTTGAGTACAAATAGTTAAAATAGACTCTGTTTTATTTTACTTCCAAGCCTGAAATTGGGGTGGAAAGTTCTAAATTGGAGCTTAAAAATTTTAGCTCCAGAGAATTAAATGAACTAGCAAAGTCTAGCAACTAAATAACTTCTGATAGTTGTCTGTTTAATGAAAAATTCGTATTTCGGGATCATTCAGAAAATCATTTCTTAAAATAGAGAATTTAGAATATAATTTCACTTTTCACCCCCAATGTTTAAAGTGGCACTGTCAAAACAGAACAAAACTTGTCAAAGTGAGGTAATGGAAACCTTTAAAGTTTCTAACTAAACAACCTATTAATTGTTTTTCTCCCTATGTATAGAAAGACAAAACCTTTTGTTGTGGCGTTTTGTTAGAGGAAAGTTTGAATCATTCAAACTCTCTTCAAGTTCTTTTGAAAACACATCCTGTCCTTTTCTTTATAGCCTTTCTTAGCTAAATCTATATGTAACATTATAGATGCCTTTACTTAATAATATACTTTGAAGACAAAAATGAATTCAGAACTTCCTACACAGCAGGTGTTATGTTGCTGATAAGTCAGCTTTTGCCACAAGTATAGTGTCATTGATAATAAAGTTGAAAGTATTTTGCTTTTCTATTAAAATTGAACAGCAAAAACAATTTTGATAGCAGAAATCCCCACCATTGCCTTCCATATATGAAAACAGTTGCTAGCCTTCCAAAAGATTATATAACTTTATAAAAGGTATGGACAGATACATGTGAGGAATTATACCTATGGGTATAATTATACTCTTTCTTAAAAGAGGTTAGTACTAGTGTATAACACGCTTGAGATTATCTGTGTCACATTGCACTACCGTAATTTAAATGACTTTATATTTTTATATAAGCCAAGATTAATTATGGAATTAAAAACTTAAAGACTGTGTTTCAAAGGTGATGATTATTTGTGGGGAAAAATAATTAAGCATAACATGCTTCATTTACACATTTTATAAACCTCATTTTATATAACAATCCCAATTTATATAATATGGGAAATATTCCCCTAAGTAGACCAAGTAGTATTCTTTAAAAAAAAAAATCTGTTCTCATTTTAATATACCTTTTAAAAGGTAAGGTATGACAAAGAAATAAGTTAGGAGAAAGGAATTTTGAATCTCAAAAAGTACCAAAAGTCTAAATTTGTTTCCAAAACTTAAAATTTGTGAAGAATGACTAATGATAAAGGAAATTTTCCTCTTCTTTCTTACCCTTGAGATAAGACTTTTATGGATAGTAAAAGAAATATAAGTCACCTATGGAAGATTCAGAGTAAGACAAAATACAGGTCCTTACTTAGGGTTACTAATGGGAAAAGGAATAGAAACCACTGATATATATTTAGGGTTCCTAAAACTTAAGTGTAGTTTGCCTGAGCTCTGAGATGAAGTCCTCCTAAATTAACCACCTAGACTTTATTGTACCACCATGCCATGTCAGACATCGTAAATCCGGCTGCAGGATGTATCTAGGCAGAAAAGCCGAAGTCAGGTTCACTGAATCCTTGTTCATTGCTGCTTGTCTTGGGGTACAGCAAAACATCCCAGTATTCATTCTCTCTCCCTCACTTCTTGCTGAGGAACCACGTAGTATTCTTTGGCAAACATGACTTTGTAATGAACTGACATTCTTAGTTTGGTGACTTTTCCCAAAGATTATCTCTAGTCAGCACATCAAGAATGAATGAACAACAATTATTTTAGGTATTTTTATCTTGTTTTTCCTTATTTCATTTCCTGCTTAATCATTACAGAAGTCTCATTCCAGTATTATGTTGATTTTACTGATATTGCCATTTATCATTGTGGTTTGGTTTGCATTTCCTGATGAAAAGTGATGATTGAATATTTTATTCATGTGCCTATTGGCTATCTGTATATCTTTGGAGAAGTGTCTATTTAACTCCTCTACCCATTTTTTGATTGGGTTATTTGTTTTTCTTTTTATTTAGTTGTATGAGTGCTTTATAAATCTTTGATATCAGTCCCTTGTCAGTGAAAGTAGTTTTTTGAATCATGGGATATCTCCTATGATTATTCATCCTGATTTCATAATTCTAGGATCATTAACAGGAGCACTCTAAGAAATTCACATAGAAATATGATATAAAGGAAAGGGAGTAAGAGTTTGGCTTTCCATTTGCAGCAACATGGATGTAGCTGGAGGGGATTATGCTTAGTGAGATAAGTCAAAAGGAAAAAAAAAATATCGGATGGTTTGATTTATTGGAGGAATATAGGGGAGCCAAATAAGGGAGCAGGGAAAAAAAAAAGACAAAACTAGCAGCTATAAAATCAGAGATACTCACCAGGGGAGGAAGAGGGAGTGGGATTAAAACGGGCAGGAAGAGCACAAGAGACTATGGTGATGGCTCACAGGTGACTTTGTTGTGGGAATTTTATGGGAACTACACTGGAGAGGAGAAAGCAAACTACCAAAATGAGTAGTGATGTAAAAAATATATATAGAAATAAATAGAAAAACGCATATGATGTTATTTATCAACCATAGTCAATTAAAAATAATTATACATGCTAAAAAAAAAGTTTGGCTCTTATTTTACCTAGTGTGAAAAAAAATTAAAGAATATTAGAGCTGTAAGAATTTTCGTAGAAATCTCATCCACAGAGATAAGAGTAAATTGTCAGATATGGGGGAAACAAAACAGCACAACAGCAACTGAGACTTATCGTTAATACCTATTGGTAAAGATGCTAGAGAATGTTGCATGGAATGGTTAGAGAGGATTAAATTGGGACGTGATTAGTGAAGTATGATTAAGTTGAGGCATACAGTTCCTTCGGGTACATGATTTTTACCCCTTACTTACATTTTAAAAGGACAGGCTTATTACGAAAAGGAGAAAGAAAAAGAGAGGCACCTGCATAATAATCACAGGTGGGCAGGAGAGCTGCCACTTTTGTTTAACAAAGAGAAAGGATTTGTATAAAGAAACACCTGCTCAGATACATGTTTCTTGATGAAATTGCAAGAGTAAAAAGTTGTGGAAGATATAACAAGCATGTTTGCTTGACTTTAGTGAAAAGATAGGATGGTACAGTTTAAGTAAAGCAAATTGGTGGTGCTAAGCCTTTAAAACTA
Organism: Talpa europaea; assembly: GCF_964194135.1. NCBI lineage: Eukaryota > Metazoa > Chordata > Mammalia > Eulipotyphla > Talpidae > Talpa > Talpa europaea. Next base: position 50,616,083 of record NC_140071.1, on the reverse strand, counting down.
AAAAGTGTTAGTTTTTGGTTGGTTGAAATAACAGCCAGTGATGGTTTTACTTTTTTTTTTTTTTTAAAGGATGAGTATTTTTTTTTAAGATTTATTTATTCATGCATTCGAGAACTGGGGTACAGGCCAGATGCACGGGAGGGTGAGAGGATTCACCAGAGACAGAGTAGGGAGCAGAACAGGCAGACTGATTAAGGAGAGGTCTGCTGCGCCATGTGGGATTCTCGCCAGCCAGCGGAGATTCTCACTAGCTGCTGAGGCTACGGTCAGATTACAGTGCTGCGCTCAACCGCTTGCCCCACCAGGGAGGCCCCTGGTTTTACCTTTTAATTAGAACCACTATTATGTGATAGATAAAATGCAGAAGAAAAATTATCTACAGCTTTTCCTTCCATTCTCCTAAGATTTTAAAAGTAGATTTATTATGCATATAAGAGCTGGTGTACAGGCCAGAGGTGTGGAGAGGGGGGTGAGAGGATTCATCAGAGACAGAGTGGGGAACAGAACAGGCAGATTGACCGAAGAACACTGCTGAGGGGAGCAGTGGGTGAGTCGAGAGGTCTGCTGTGCCATGTGGGTAGCTCCCTGGCTGGCCAGGGATCAAACTCATGCTGCAGTGGCTGCGGACAGCTTTTGTAGGTTGTGTTTCAACCCCTTGCACCACCAAGGAGGCCCCCCCCATTCTCTAAGATTTTCTTTAGGAATAAAAATGTCCAAAATGAGTTCTACTGAAGTATCATCAAGCATTTTTCTCATGGATTATGTATTTTTTGAAATTATTTTCAGTGACTGCATATGCTTCCATGGGATGGATAGACTCGCCTTTTGGATATTTAGGTTACTTCTTCTTTTTTTTTTTTTTTTTTTAGATTATTTATTTATTTATTTTTTTATAGAGGCATGTTATTTATTTATTTATTTGTTTATTTGTTTGTTTTGTTTATACATGCACTGGGTACAGTCAGAAGCGCGGGAGGGTGAGAGAATTCACCAGAGCTAGAGCGGGGAGCAGAGCAGGCAGAAGGACCGAAATACACTGCTGAGGGGAGCAGCGGGCGGCAGGAGAGGTCTGCGCGCCATGCGGGACCCTCCTCCGGTGGCCGGGGAGCAGCCGGGGATCGAACCGGCGCCGCAGCGGCCGCGGGCAGCTTCACAACCCAGCGCTCAACCGCTGCGCCACCGGGGAGGCCCTACTTCTAATTTTTGTTTTTGCTTTTTCCTTTATGAGTTGTGAAGACTGGAGCTTTAAATATTAATTGTGAACAAGATGAGTGTTTAAGAAGGTAGCCTTCTGTGTCTTTGTAAGCATAGATTGTTCTTGAGAAAGCTGAAATTGTTTTACTACTAGTTTTATTTTGAAAATAGTGAAAGTACATTTACACACTATTTTTTTAAAGGTTTATTTATGCATATAAGAGCTGGGGTACAGGCCAGAGATGAGGTGGGTGAGAGGATTCACTAGAGACAGAGTGGGGAATAGAACAGGCAGACTGACTGAAATACACTGCTGAGGGGAGCAGCGGGTGAGACAGGAGAGGTCTGCTGAGCCATGTGGGTTTCTCTCTGGCCAGCGGGGGATCAAAGTGACACTGCAGAGGCTGTGGATTGCTTCATAGTGTGGTGCTTAACCCTTTGCGCCACCATGGAGGCCCCATTTACACACTATTACAGAAAATTTGACATATATAAAAAAGTTATTTCACAGTTTATTTTTGCTGAATCCATATAATATCTGTTTAAATACCTTTAAGGATTTAATTTACTAGAAGAGGTGAGTTATAATTGAAAAGATTAGGGAGGAGTATCTGAGGAGTAAGAAAAAAACTTTAAGATTTTTTTTCCTTTGATCAGCCAACAAATGTGTTTGAGTGACTTTTGTACCTGCACCAGGTAGTTACAACTGCTGCACAGTGCTTTCTCTACATCTTTTAAGCATTGTTATATTTTGTTAATAGATTCACAGAATAGATTTCATGATCATGTATGAAAATTTCAATGTATAAATAGAACATTGACTAGACGGGGTTGTGACTTGTGATTGAATGTCCTGTTTACTTATAGAAATACTGCTTACATTTTTTTTTTTTTTTTGTGGGACCCTCGCCGGTGGCCAGGGATCGAACTGGTGCTGCCGAGGCTGCGGGCAGCCTGGCAACCCAGCACTCAACCGCTGCGCCACCAGGGGAGACCCTGCTTACATATTTTAATCTTTTCTTTCCTAACATTTTTCAAGGTAAAAAAGGCATTGGAGAACTGTCATTGCATATTTGTCAAATTCCTATCAAAAGTGTCTAGAAGATTATCCACTGAGGAGGCCATTCTTCAAAGAAAAATATCTTCAGAATTAAATGTTTTATTCTGTTTTTCAGAGAAGGCAGGATAAAGTTGGGAATAAGTCAAGTATGTATTATATTTTGCAGTGACTTGTCTGGGATTATCTAATACATGTCAGGGAGAGCTAGAGTAAAAGGAATATGTAGAGAGGTAGGAAGTGACGATGTTTATTTTTCAGGCGGTTTCAAGTTGAAAGGAAGGTTAGGCATGATACTGTACACATGACAGGACCTCCTCACCCATTTCTTCTGGATCCAGAATTTTTTTTTTTAATAAGGAAGCTAGGTGAAATCAACTTTTATATTCACAATCTGATTATACAGTGTACATTCTATCCTCTGCCTATTTTCCATCTCCTGGACCATCTCCTTTACTTCTTCATCAGAAGTGAAGACTATCCAGACTTTTTATTTTTAGTGATTTTTAATTCACTCTTGCCCTAAAAGGTTGTTTGAACCTTTGAAGAAGATTTTAAGCATTAACAAAAATCTGTGGGGTTGATAAGTTTGTGATTTTTCCACTGTTTTCCTGGCTCTTAAAAACCCAGGTATATTAACAGTTCCATTTTTCTTAAAACAAGACTTTCATAGTATTGTTAGTGGAGGCATGCATTTTTAAAGTGGAAGTATGTTATATGTTAAATTGCATTTTATATCTACTAAAATGTTTTTTAATTACAAAGTTATGTTATAAAGTTAGTAGGGTTTCCAGAATAAGTTTGATGATTTTTTTTTCAAGATTTACTTATGTGTACAAGAACTGGGGTGTAGGCCAGAGTTACAGGGATGGGGTGTGTAAGAGGATTCACCAGAGAGAGCACTAGTGGGTGGCAGAAGAGGCGGATCTGGCCTCCCTGGTGGCGCAGTGGTTCAGTGCTGGGCTGAGAGGCTGCCGTGGTCTCTGCAGTGCCAGTTTGATCCCCGGCCACTGGCGAGGATCCCCCATGGTGTGCAGACCTCTCCTGCCACCAGCCCGCTCCTCCCCTCAGCAGTGTACTTCATCGGTCTGCCTGTTCTGCTTCCTGCTCTGGCTCTGGTGAATTCTGTCACCCTCGCGCGTTTCTGACTGTACCCAGTGCTTGTACAAATAAATAAATACATCTTTAAAAAAAAAAAAAAAGAAGAAGAGGCAGATCTACTGAAATACACTGCTGATGGGAGCAGTGGGCGAGACAGCAGAGGTCTGCTCTGCTATGTGGGTTAGCTCCCTGGCTGGGATCTAACTCATGCCACCATGGCTGGCATAGCTGGATAACGCAGAGACTGACCACTGAGCCACCAGGCAGGCCCTCTATGACTTATTTAATAAGTTTTTAATTTGAAATTTTAAAACCGTCATACTTGTAAAGTGTATATTAGATTAGAAAAAATTTGAACATTTTCACTGACTTGGTGAACTTACAACTTTGTATTTTCTTTTTCTAATTATTTTTTTACATCATTGTTCATTTTAAACAATATTTGCCGTCCCCCCCCCCCACCACCCACAGGTGTAGTCCCCATAGAATTTCCTTCCCCAAGGCACCCAGGCACCATTACCACAGTCCTCTGTGCTCTTCCCTCCCTCCCTGTGACCCCTCTCCCTCCTCCTCCCCTGCAGGATGTCTCTGGTTTATAATTGTCTGTTTTTGTTTTGTTGTGTTTTGTATTGTTACTGTTTTTTTTTTTTACACTGATATCTTATTTGGTTTCCCTGTATTCTTCTGATAAGTAAAACCAATCCAGTATTTTTCTTTTTCCTTCTGGCTTATTTCACTGAGCATAATCCCTTCTAGCTCCATCCACATTGCTGCGAATGGCATGAGTTTATCTTTTTTGATTGCTGAGTAATATTCCATTTTGTATATATACCACATCTTCATCCAGTCATCTATTTTTGGACATTTGGGTTGTTTCCAGGTTTTACCTACTGTAAATAGAGCTGCAGTAAACATAGGGGTACAGGTGTTCTTTTGAAACAATGTTTTTGTGTCTTTTGGGTAGCTCCCTAGGAGTGGAATTGCTGGATCATATGGTTGCTCCATTTTTAGTAGATGAGGAACCTCCAGACAGCTTCCCAAAGTGGATGGACGAGTTTGCACTCCCACCAGCAATTGTAGGAGAGTTCCTTTTTCACCACATCCTCGCCAACATTTGTTGTTACTAGTTTTTTTGTTATGTGCCATTCTTCCTGGTGTAAGGTGGTGTCTCAATGTGGTTTTGATTTGCATTTCCCTAATTATAAGTGATGTTGAACATTTTTTCATATGCCTGTTGGCCATTTACATTTCCTCTTTGGAGAAATGTTTTTTAAGTTCTGCCTGGATTTCTTGACTTGATTGTTTACTTTGTTTTTGCTGAGTCATGTGAGTTCTTTGTATATTTTTGTGATCAGTCCCTTATCAGTTGTATGGGGGCAAAAATTTTTTCCCAATCAGTGGGGTGTGTCTCTGTTTTGGTTAAAGTCTCTTTTGCTGTACAGAAGCTTTTCAGTTTGATGTAATCCCAGGTGTTTATCTTTTCCTTGACTTTCTTTGCCGTTGTAATGAGCAGTGTTACTGAGATATATGTCTACAACTTTATTTTCAACTAAATTTCAGTGTAACTGACAATTTAGGTGCAAACCTACATAATATGATCTCATTTTCATTTTGAAGAGTAACATGTGATTATATGAATGCGGAAAAGGAATCTGACTCATATACATCAAACTATTAACTGCAGTCATCTTATTTAAATTAGTGTGCTTAGAGGAAATAATAGGTACTGAGAAGTTTGTATTCCTTTTAAAGAATCTCTGTGAATCTGGACTTAACGTCAAAGGATGACAAAACTTTTTTTTTTTCCCCCTACTTACTATTAGGGAAAAAAGACTATTACTACAAAGACTTTTTAACATTTGTTATATTACATTATAATGAGTGTTTTTTTTTTTTTTTTTTTTACTCCAAGTCACACTCTGGACATTTTGAAAGTACTGCCTCTTTGTAAAGTGCTTTGTGATCAGCAGATAAAAGACCTTATCTTACTGCAAATCTTCATTGTAAATTGTCCTCCTTAGACAGGAGTAGTGTTAAGCTGTTTTTGTCAGTTTCCACTGAAAATTTCTCTGTGAGAATATATTGATTTAAAAGGATAAAAAAATCTACTTTTTTGATAAATTCATTAAGATATATTCATACACTACTCATTACTCAAAGTTCAGTGGTTTTTTGGTAATATTAGCAGATATGTGTGGTGTTTATTACATTAAATTTTAAAACATTTCATTACCTCAGAAAGAAACCCTGTATCTTTCATCACCCTATATCTCACTCCTACTTGACCTGCACACACTTCCCCACTAAGCAACCCACTAATCTACTTTCTGTCTTCATAGCTTTTCCTATCCTGAACTTTAATATAAGTGGAATAATATTCTTTCTTAGCATATTTTCAAGATTAATCATTGTTGTAGCATGTATCAGTATTCCATTCCTTTCATGACTGAATAATATTCCAGTATACCACATTTTGCCTATATGTGCTTAAGAAAATGGGGATATTTGGGTTGTTTCCGCCTTTTGGCTATAATGAATTTTGCTGCTATAAACATTCGTGTGCTAATATATTTGTGGACATGTATATTTACTTAAGTGTTGATTAAGGAATAAGTCACCTAAAAGTATGCTCATCAATGAAGAGTAAATACCTATTCTTAAAAATTTACCTATTTAACTATAGGTTTCTTTCCTGGGGGGACAATAATGTTCTAAAATTGGTTGTGGTGAGCAGAACAGGCAGAAGGACCAACATACACTGCTGAGGAGAGCAGTGGAGAGACAGGAGAGGTCTGCCTTGTCATGTGGGAATCTCCCTGGCCAGCAGGGATGGAACCGGCACTGCAGAGGCTGCGGACAGCCTCACAGAGTTATGCTTAACCCGCTGTGCCACCAGGGAGGCCCATTTGGTGTTCCTTTTTTATACATATGCAACATTTTTTTTTTTCCCAATGATAATTAAATACTCTGTTGACTGTTTCGCTCCTTGCCTTTTTTAAAAAAGCAACATTTTGGAAGCATATTTTTAATAACTTTACTGAGTAGAGCAGTCACTATAAATCAATTTTAGAACATTTTCACCATCCCAATAATTGGATCCTTCATGCTCATATACATTGAATGCTCTTTTTCCGCTGTAGCTCAAGACAGTGACATTCTTTCTGTAAAGATTTATTTGCCTATTCTGGACATTTTACATGAATATAATTATATAATACATTGTCTCACCTCTTTCACTTAGTAAAATGTTTGAGGTTCATTCATAAAGTAGCACGTGTCAGTGTTTGTTCTTTTTAGTGCCGAGATGTATCCTGTTGTATGGATATACCTCATTTTGTCTGTCCTTTCACCACATTGATGGGCATTTAGGTTGCTCCTTTCCTTTGGTTATTTTTGACTATATTAAATAATTGTATCTTGTTTTTTTTCCCCACTAATGGTACATCTGCGCAGATTTTTAAAAATAAGATTTAAAATCCTATTGCAATTATTATTATTATTATTTTTTGCTGTGGTCTTTTAAAAAAACACTTTCATGTATTTCATTGTAGGCTATATTTTCATTTATTTAACCCGTAATGTTAATGGCTGTTTTAGAGCTATTTGTTATTTTTCACTGTAATAAGAGTACCGCAGTGAATATTCTTCCACATTTACCTTAGTATTTGTGTTTTTTTGTGAAATAGATTTCTAAAATTCAAATGGCTAGATCAAAGGGCATGACATCCAGTTTCAGTAAAGTATTGAAAACCAGAGATATTTTGGATAATAGTTCTATTTGATAATAGATATTTAATGTCAGAATACTTGTACATCCAGGCATTTGTAGTTAGCCAAGGAAAAGCAAGTTCTGTAATAAATTATAAACTTTATCAAAACATACATATTTCTTTGATATAGTTTAAAGTTTTACAGTGAGCAATGGTAGTTAAATTACTGGAAAAAGTTCACCTGAGCGTTAGAATTGCATATTAGTTAATGTAAGGTTAGGTTCTTTTTCTTCTTCTTTTTTTAAAAAGATTTTATTTATTTATGCATACAAGAACTGGGGTACAGGCTAGGGGTGTGGGGGGTGAGAGGATTCACCAGAGACAGAGTAGGGAACAGAACAGGCAGATTGACTGAAGTACACTTCTGAGGGGAACAGCAGGTAAGTCAGGCGAGGTCTGTTGTGCCATGCAGGTAGCTCCCTGGCTGGGGATCGAACTTGTGCTACAGAGACTGCGTATTGCTTCATAGGTTGCGTCTTAACCCCTTGTGCCACTAGGGAGGCCCTGGTTAGGTTATTCTTAAATATTTTTTTTGTTGTGTTGTTAAACTAAATATCTTTTTAAATTTTAGGGGGAGAAGAATAGTGGTTTTGATGTCCTTTACCATAATATGAAACATGGACAGATATCGACAAAGGAACTGGCAGATTTTGTAAGAGAAAGGTATGTATGTTGTAACATCTTTAAAATTTACCCTGTTCAATTTTAGAGTATAAATAATTGGGAAAATTTTAGTTGGATTAGAGGAATGAAGTACACTTTTTAAAAGTATAATATAATTATACTTTATTAATTTTTTGTAAAAGATTTTTTTTAGATTTATTTATTTATGCATACAAGAGCTGGGATACAGGCCAGAGGTGTGGGGGGGTGTGTGAGAGAATTGACCAGAGACAGAGTGGGGCACAGAACAGGTAGATTGACCAAAGTCCACTGCTGAGGGGAGTAGCAGGCGAGACAGGAGAGGTCTGCTGCGTCATGTGGGTATTTCCCTGGCGGGCCGGGGATCGAACTCGTGCTGCAGAGTCTACGAATTGCTTCACAGTGCAGTGCTTAACCCCTTGCGCCACCAGGGAGACCCTAAAAAGGTTTATTTATTTATTTATGCATAGAGGAACTGGGGTGTAGGCCGGAGGTACAGGGGGTGAGAGGATTCACCAGAGACAGAGTGTAGAGCAGAACAGGTGGATCTACTGAAATAAATGCTAAGGGGAGCAGTGAGGTGAGGTGTGCTGCATCTCATGTGGGCCAGGGGGCTCCCTGGCCGGTGATTGAACTCACAGCACAGTGGTGATAGCGCTGAGACTTAACCCATAGGCCACCACGAAGGCCCCTATAATTATATTTTAAGTAGTGATTATCTGTCATTTATACCCTGAGGTCTAAATAGAGACTTCAGGTGGCATTTTTAAGCTCCTGGTTTGCATTATCACTGAAACTATTGCTTACACATTGAATATGCTAGCAAGGTGAAACAACAGAAAAATTGAGGTATTTTGTAGGATAAAATTGCTTTAAACAAACATAGTAAACATTAAACATATTAAGGCATGCTAAAAATAATTTGAAAAGACTAAGTTTTTTTAACTTTTCATTTAATTATGCATTATTTTAACTTTTATATTTTAAAAGTTCCACATATATATTTTTAAATTCTGCAAATTTACAAAATGTGATTGTTTTTAGGACTCTTAAAATATAAGTCACTTTTAAAGTATCAATATAATTTGAATTGATTAAAGCTATTCTGTGACTTTTCCTTGGTGATTTTTCCATGATCACATGTAAAATCTTTATCTTGATAACATAGGGATACTTTGCTTTTAGTTGTAGGGCTCCCGTTGTTTGTTTTTTCAATAATATATATCTCAAGTCTGCCATGTCCCAGGCACTTGTTTGCATTCTGAGACTATAGTGTTAAAATATAGCTTCTGACTTCATAGAGCATACAGATTGGTCGGAATTGGGAAACAAACTATTCTATGTGAAGCCAATTCTCTTCTGGCTTCCATCGCTCTACTGAAGTACAGAAGGAGCCCCAAAGTCCTAAACACTGTATATAAAGCTGTCCCATACAGGCTTTTACGTCATCATTGTCAGGAATAAAGGTAAAGCTTTAGCACCCTTCCTCTTCCACAATGTTCCCTAGATTGCTTCTCTCTGCTATCACTATCTGTCTTTAGACTCTAGGGGCAGCTGCCATGATATCTTAGCCCTGTGTATGTCAGTCACCGTAAGAAGTCCAGGAAACCTGGGCTGTCCCTTCTTTGCCCACAGTCTCAAGCTCTTTATGATTCTGTGGACAGAGAGACAACCCCCTCCTTCCACTTCCCCTTCTTACTTTTTCTTTATAGCACGAACAACCATATGATAGAAGTGATGCTTTACTTGTCTTTGCCTCTCCCCAATAGACTATAAACCCCACAAGAATTTTCTTTTTTCCTTTTGTGTATTGTTCTTTCTCATGCAGTAAGGGATAAGCACTTGGAATAACCCGTAGCCCTCAGTAAAGATTTTTTGATATAATGAATCTCCAGATTTCACTATCCTGAACTGCACTTGTACCTCCTAACTAGTCTGCATTCCTCCTTGTTCTCTAGCTGCTTATTCTCTGCACTGCAATTGGAGTGCTTTTTTTAAACTGCAGGATCGGTTTTGTTACCTCTCCTATTTAAACCATTGCAAAGGCATCTTACTGCCCTTAAGATAGGTCAGGGTCTGGCTCACACCATATTCTTCCTTAATTTTTCCTCCCCAGAGATATTGGTCATTTTATGGACAGGTTTCTTCCAGTCCAGGCTTTGTATGCGATTCTTCCTGTTTTCACTTAGTTAATACCTATTTTTCCTTTAGAGCTTTATATCACTCCTCCAAGGATGCTTTTCTTGATCTCTGACTAGGTTTCAAGCATTTATTATAATCTCCTTCATCATCATTAATTTCTTTGTGAAATTTTGTAATTGTTTATTTTTGTTATTTGTTTTTGTATTTCCTTATAAGGGGAACTGAATATAATATTCACTTGTATCCTAGTGCCTAGCAAAATCAGTCATATTTCTTGAAGGAGTGAATGAGAAAAGACACATAAACATATATTGTGCTTGAGGACTTATGGATGTTATCTCATTTAACTATCAGAACTCTTAAGTCTTATTTTATGAATAAGAAAATTAGGGCCCAGAAAGGTTAAATAACTTTGTGAGTCATTCAGACTTTCGTACTCTCTTCTCTTTCCCACTTTTCTGTTCCCTTCATCCCACCTCCCTTCCTGTCTTTCTTGCTTTCCTCCTCTCCCTTCTTCCCTTGCTTCCTTTCTCCTGCCTCTCCTCCTTCCAGCAGTTTGATTGAGGTATAGTGGACATGCAAAATACTGTACATATCTAAAGTGCAATTTGATACATTTGGACATGTAGAGTTATGAAACCATCTCCACAATCCATCATCTCTCCCTTCTCTTCATCCTTTTAAGTGACTATTCACTTGCTTTTGGCAATTAGTGTAGTTTGCATTTTCTAGAATTTATAAATAGAATTAAACAGCATGTACTATGTTGTCTAGTATAATCATTTTGAATTAATCCATATTGTCACATGTATCAATTTTTTACTATTTAGTAGTATTAGATTTATGGATATACCACTTTTCCCATTCATCTTCAAAGGAAATTTTACCTTTTTTGAACTTTGTTAATTTAATTTAATAGGTATTTTGATTCTTGTTACACAACACTGTGAGATTCATTTGTATTGAGTTTACTATAATGCATTTGCAGTGCTAATGCAAAACACGTTCATTTACTACTATTGATGGAAATTTGAGTTCTTTCCAGTTTTTTGCTAGTACAAGTAATATTGTTTTGAATATTCTTGCATATGTGCCTTATTGCATGTATATGTTGTATATGTGTATGTATATGTGTATGTTCAAGCCTAATAGATAATGCCAAAGAATTTTCCAAGATAATTGTACCATTTTGCACCATTGGGAGCTTTGCTTGAGAGTTTCAATTACTTCATGTCCTTGTCAACACTTGGTATTATTTTTTTTATTTTGAGGCATTCTGATAGTAAAGTCATATGTTACTTGATATGTCTGTCAGTGATGGATTTTGGTTCCAATAATTTATAACATGTAGCCTAGATGTATGAGAGGCTGTACAATTTAGGTAGGTTTATATAATTATACTCTGACATTTGCCCAATGACACTGTCACCTAATGACACTTTTTGCAGAATGTATCCCTTTCATCAAGGTACACATGCTGTGGTAGTATTTTATTGTGATTATAATTTTCATTTCCTGATAATAAGTTTGAGCATCTTTTCATATGTTGATCATTTTCATTTTTTCTTGTGAAGTACATATTCATTTTTTTTGCCTGGTTTTGTTTTTACCCTTATTTTAAACATAAATTGAATATAAGTTTCCATTGATGGATGAATGGGTAAACATGTGGTACATATACACAATGGAATATTATTCTTACCATTTGTGACAACATGGATGGACCTGAGGGCATTATGTTAAGTGAAATAAGTTAGATAGAGAAAGACAAATACTATATGATCTCACTTATGTGAAGGAAAAAAAAGCACAACCAAGATTTCCTTTTGTCTAGAACTGCCATCTTCTGTTACCACCAGAATGACCAACACAAAAAAGTAGAAGCGGCTGCTCTCTATTCTCTAGACCTTGAAAAACATGGAGTCATTCCTTTTGCCACCTATGCTGTGTACATCCTAATCTATAAGGATGGTAATATTGTAGACATCAAGGGGATGGGCACTGTTTAAATGTTACCACAGATGGTATCATGGCAGAACTGGGACTTTAAATGTTACCCTTGGCATTATTATTCCAAGTAAAGGGCAAGAATCTTGTCAAGAGAATGTTCATATTGAGAATATTTAAGCATTCTAAGAGCTGTGTCCTGAAAATGGGTGAAGGAAAATGATCAGGAAAAAACAAAGAGAAAGGTATTTGGGTTCAACTGAAGTGCCAGCCTATTCCATCCAGAGAAGCACTGGAACCATTGGAAAGGAACCTGGGCTGCTGGAACCCATATAGCGTGGACCCTATGAAATAGGGCATGATAGGTGTTAAAAAAAATAACTCTGGTTATTTAAAAAAAGTGAAAAAAAGAAAAGCTGTTATACATTCATATTCTCTCTGTCTCTGTGTAACACACACACACACACACACACACACACAGTTGATTTCCCCTAATCAGGATCCCAGCAAGATGTATACGTTATGTTGGGTTAATATGATTTTTGATTTTTTTTAAAGATTTATTTATTTATGCATACAAGAACTGGGGTACAGGCCAGAGGTGTGTGTGGGGGGGTGAGAGGATTCACCAGAGACAGAGTGGGGAACAGAACAGGAGGATTGACTGAAATACATTGCTGAGGGGAGCAGTGGGCAAGTCAGGAGAGGTCTGCTGTGCCATGTGGGCAGCTCCCTGGCCGGGGCTTGAACTCCTGCTGCAGTGGCTGCGGACAGCTTCATAGGTTGCATCTTAAGCCCTCACCACCAGGGAGAACTGATTTTTGAGTTTCTTAACCTATAAATCACACCCTCTTTAACTTTTGTTTTTGTTGGAAAAACCTGATTATTTGTTGTATAGAGCATTCCAGTTTGTGGAATATGCTAATTTACATTTCCACAGTTTATTCAGCATTTTCCCTTACCTCCCATCCCTGTATTTCCTATAAATTGTCATTTAAATCAAGTGGCTTAATAAAATCTAGTCCAATATTTTGACAATACTTCATAGGTAGTATTGTGACATATCAGAGACATATAATACAGATCACAGGCATGTAATATCTGATTATATCTGTTTTGTGATGTTAGTAGCCAATGATGATTTTAACCTAGATCTATTATTGGGGTTTACTTGTGTTTGTATTTTTGCTGGGTATAGAATTCTTGTAGATTTTTTTAAGAATGTTTTTCAATTTTACAACAGTTTTGGGTTTACATCAAAATTGAGACAAAGGTATAGAGATTTCCCACATTTCTCTAATCCCCCACACATGCAAACTTCTAACAGTATCACTCACCAGATGGTATATTTTTCTACCAAGGATGAACCTCCATTGACATATCGTAATCACCCAAAGTCCATAGTTTACCTTGGGATTCATTCTTGGTGTTGTACATTGTACAGGTTGGGCAAATGTATTCATCACTATAATGCCATACAGAATATTTTTATGCTCTTAAGAATTTTCTGTTTTCTGTTTATCATCTCCTTTGTTTTGCTAGTTCCCAGAATGTAATATAGTTGGAATCATACAGTATGTAATTGACTTTTTTCACTTAGCAAAATGCATTTAAGGTTATTCCATGTATTTTTAATGACATTTCTTTTTAGTGCTGAAAAAACAAAGAGAAATATCCATTGTCTGGATATACCACAGTTTATCTCTTCACCTATTGGAGGACATCTTGGTTTTTTCCATGTCTTGACGATTATAAATAAAGCTGCTATAAACATCTGTATACAAGGTTTTGTGTGGACTAAAGTTTTCACCTTCTTTGGGTAGATATCAAGGAACACTGTTGCTGGATTGTAGAGTAAGAATATGTTTATTTTTGTATGAAACAGTCTTCTGTTTTGCATTCCCACCAGTAATGGATGAGAATTCCTGTTGCTCCACATGCTTGCCAGTATTGGTGTTGTCAGTGTTCCAGACTTCTGCCATTCTAATACGTATGTAGTGGATCTTGTTTAATGTGTTTTCCCGATGACATATGTTTTGGAGCATCTTTTCATATGCTTGTTTGTCATCTAAAGTAAGGTGACTCTTAATATCTTTTGCCCATTTTTTTTTTTTTAAAGATTTATTTATTTATTTATTTATACAAGCACTGGGTACAGTCAGAAGCACGGGAGGGTGAGAGAATTCACCAGAGCCAGAGCGGGGAACAGAACAGACAGACTGATGAAATGCACTGCTGAGAGGAGCAGCAGGCACAGCAGGAGAGGTCTGTCGTGCCATGTGGGACCCTCGCCGCCCGGCTGGGGATCAAACTGGTGCTGCAGAGGCTGCGGGCAGCTTCACAGCCCAGCGCTCAACCACTGCACCACCGGGGAGGCCCTCTTTTGCCCATTTTTTAACAAAGATATTTGTTTTTTTAGGATTTTAAAGGCTCTTTATATACTTTGGTAACTCTCTTTTTTCTGATGTTTATTTTACAAATAGTTTTTCCCTATATGTGACGTGTTTTCTCCTTTTCTTGACATTTTCTTTCATAGAGAAGTTTTTAATTTTAATGAAGTTCAGCTTATTAATCATTTCATTCATGACTTTGGTGTTGTATCTAAAAAGACATCATCATACCCTAGGTCATCCAGGTTTTCTCCTAGGAGCTTTATAGTTTTGCATTTTACTAGATTAAAAAATTTATTTGAAGACCATTCCATTATCTACTTTTGAGACATTAATATCAGTCTTACTACTCTTTTGAAGATAACATTAAAAGTTTGACTACCTTTAAAATGCTCTTTTTGTCAGCAGTTTCATATGCTGTAGCTGTAGACATTTATCCTCTTAGAGTTTATTGAGCTACTTGGATCTGTGATTTTGGTATGTTTTGTCAGTTTTGGAAAGTTCTCATCATTACCTCTGCAAATATTTCTTGTGACTTATTCTTTCTCTCTTTACACATTTTAGATTTTTTTTGCTTTGTCCTTTAATTTTCCATTCTTTTCTCTCCCTGAACTTTACTCTAGGATGGATTTTATTTTTCTTTATTTTTTTTTAAATTTTTCCCTCTTTTTCATCTCCAAAGATTTATTCATTTATGCATACAAGAGCTGGGGCACAGGCCCGAGATGCAGGGGGTGAGAGGACTCACCAGAGACAGATCGGGGAACAGAACAGGCAGACTGACTGAAACACACTGCTGAGGAGAGCAGTGGGCGAGACAGGAGTGGTCTGCTTCGCCATGTGGGCCACTCTCTGTCCGGCTGGGGATCGAACTCGTGCTGCAGAGGCTGCAGAACTGCCTGACAGTGCGGCGCCCAATCCCCTGCACCACCAGGGAGGCCCCTAGGATGGATTTTTTCTTACCTCTCTTCTAATTTACTAATTTTCGCAGAGTGGTATCAAATCTAGAAAACTCTATTTATTGTGATGTTACTTTTGGTGGTTTTATTTTTCAGCTGTAGAATTTACATTCTCAGATTTATTATGTTTTCCTACACTTGAAATAATTTCTAGTTCTCTACATAAATACTTGATTTAATCTGTCTACTTCAACATAATATGTTAAACTCAAGAGCCTAAACTTGATAATCAGTATTTGGTATATTGCTGATTTGTTCCCCCTGGTTTATCTCGTTTATATAAACCATCCATTTGGATCAAATATCAGGTTTGAAAAGTTATGGGTTGTAATGAAAAAAATATAAACTCATACCATAAGTCAGAAGGAAAAAGAAATATTGAGTGGCTTCACTTACAAGTGGAATATAGTGAAACTGAGCAGAGTGTCAGGAAAAAGACAAGACCAGTGAGCTGACCATAGATCTGTGGCATACAGCAAGGTAGGGGGAAGGAGAGAGGTTGGATCTGGGAAGGGAGGAGCACAAAGGACTACAGTGATGGCTCACGAGTGCAGTGGTGGTGGGAGAAGCACAAGGACCACACCTGAGGGGAGAAATCAAATATTGTACAAAAACGAACAATGACGTAAGAAAATAAAAATAAATTTAAAAAAAGAGAGAAGAATGTTATGGCTTACAGTCCCTTTGAGGGCTTGCCTATGTGTGGGTCATCCTTACTCCTTTGTTCCTACTCTTTGAGTCTCAAAGGGCCTGGGATTTCCCATGCTTCTCACCTTTGGCAGTTCTGAACTCTAGTTTTGTCTCTCTTATCCTGTGAAGTTTGAAAAGCTCTGTTCTACTTCTCAGTCTGAACTGCTTCTTCTGGATGCCCTAAGGGAAAAGCTACATTACAAATCTGACTCACTTCCATGGATAGTTATTAGATCTTGGCCTGCTGATTCTTAACCACCTCTTTATTTCCCCTGTGTCTTTTAGTCATCACCTTTCCTCCCCTCCCCATACTTTTCTAGTTTTCCTCATTGGGAGGTTTATAGATATCTGTTCACTATTACTGGAAATTTGAGCTACTTTTTTCTTGCTGTTGAATTTATCCAGAGATGCTAATGTTACTGTATTAACTTTTTTTTAGATTATCCAAGAATTATCCTTATAAAATAGTGTATTAAAAAGTAAATGTTTAAAGGAGTTGAAAAAAGTCAAATGTCAGGAGGCATTTGACTGTTAGTATTCCTGTAATACTTCCTTTTTGTTAGATGGCTGGTTTTGTGGGGATGGGGTTGGGGAAGAAGTTAGAGATAAGTTTAGTTTGCATAATTTGAGTTTGAGGTGATTAAGATATCTAAGTAGAGTTATGCTTGAGGCATTCAGATATTAAATAAGTGGTTTGAGAATAGCCAAAGCTCTCCTGAAAAAAAAAGAAGGGAATGGAGGCATCACACTCCCAGACTTCAAACTATACTACAAAGCCATAATCATCAAAACTGCATGATATTGGAACAAGAACAGACATACAGACCAATGGAATCGAATAGAAAATCCAGAAATAAACCCACAGATTTATGGTCAACTAATCTTTGACAAAGGAGCAAAGACTATGCATTGGAGCAAAGAAAGTTTGTTCAATAAATGGTGCTGGGAAAACTGGGTCGCTACATGCAAAAGAATGACGCTTGACCACTACCTCACACCATACACAAAAATCAACTCAAAATGGATTAAAGAACTAGACATAAGACCTGAAACCATAAAATATATAGAAGGAAATATAGGCGAAACACTACGTGATTTGCACATCAAAGACATCTTTACAGACACATCACCCAAAGCAGTGATAGTGAAGGCAAAGATAAACAGCTGGGACTACATCAAATTAAAGAGCTTCTGCACAGCAAAAGAGACAATAACAAAAACAAAGAGAAACCCCACCAACTGGGAGAACATTTTTGCACCCAACACTAATGATAAAGGACTGATCACAAAAATCTGCAAAGAGCTGATGAGACTCAACAACAACAAAGAAAATAATCCAGTCAAAAAATGGGCAGAAGAGCTAAAAAGAAACTTCTCTGAAGAGGAAATGCAAATGGCCAACAGGCATATGAAAAAATGTTCAACATCACTTGTCATCAGGGAAATGCAAATCAAAACTACCATGAGATACCATCTTACACCAGTGAGAATGGCACATATTAAAAAAACTAGCAACAACAAATGTTGGCGAGGGTGTGGAGAAAAAGGAACTCTCCTGCACTGTTGGTGGGAGTGCAAACTGGTCCAACCTCTGTGGAAAGCTGTGTGGAGATTTCTGGACCTACTAAACATAGAGCTTCCATATGATCCAGCAATTCCACTCCTAGGTATTTACCCAAAGGACACAGAAACATCCATTCCAAAGAACACCTGCACCCCTATGTTTATAGCAGCACTGTTTACAATAGCTAAGCTTTGGAAACAACCCAAATGCCCAAAAATAGATGACTGGATCAAGAAGATGTGGTACATATATACCATGGAATATTACTCAGCATTCAAAAAAGATAAACACATGCAATTTGCAGCAACATGGATGGCGCTGGAAGGGATCATGCTCAGCGAAATAAGCCAAAAAGAAAAAGAAAAATACCGGATGGTCTCACTCATAGCAGGAATCTAGAAAACTTAAATAAGGGACCAGGAAAATGAATAACTATAAGAAAGTGAAAATCAAAATCAACAAAAAACTATGAACCAGAGACACTTTTAGGGGGGCGGGGGCGGGAGGGGAGGGATTGGGGTCAGAATGGGGGGGCTGCAATTGTATGGGGAATATAACAATAAAATTTATTATCTAATAAAAATAAATAAATAAATAAGTGGTTTGATGTAGGAGCAGTGAGGGGCTCTGGATTTGGACATTAAAAGCAGAAAATTATTGTAGTTGAACCTGTCATTGTAAATGCTAAGGGCAATGGTAGTTGTAGACTTCCAGTATTAGGGATAACACTCTTATGGGCAGGGTAATTGCTGGCAAGGTAAGATATAAAAAAATTTTGTAGTAATAGTAGGTCAAGATAATGTATTTATTTCTAGGTTATCTATCTATGAAAATTACTTTTTAAATATATATTTAATGACTTTCGTTGATTTTTATAAAGCCTAAAATCCTATGTGCTCAATAGTAGCTACAGAAAATCAATATTCTGGTATGAAATATATAAACACTATATAGATTAGGCCCTGGAGTTCACAATCCTAGACTTAATAATAATTCATATTTAGTTTTGTGCAGACAATTTATATTGTCTATTGTTAAATGTGTAAAATAGTGAAATTGTGATGTTTAAGGAACAATTAAAAAGGCAGTATTAAATACAGATGACTTTCACACTGAATCAATTTATAGAGACAGAGAATACAAGAAACACACTCTTGTACTTACTTCTTATTTTTTTTTTTTAAAGATTTATTTATTTATACAAGAACCAGGGTACAGGCCAGATGTGCGGGAGGGTGAGAGGATTCACCAGAGACAGAGTGGGGAACAGAACAGGCAGACTGACAAAATACACTGCTGAGGGGAGCAGTGGGTGAGACAGGAGAGGTCTGCCTCACCATGTGGGATTCTCGCCAGCCAGCCCAGATCAAACCAGTGCGGACAGCTTCACAGTGTGGCACTCAACCGCCTACACTACCAAGGAAGCCCCTCTTTTACTTACCTGTTAAATAATCATTGGTAATAAAGAAAAGATTAGTGACTTTTAAGTTTTTTCTGCAATATAAATTATTCTAAGTCTATAGCAAATTAGTTCTTTAAGTAGATGTGCACAAAGATAGGCCAGGAATTCTGGATCATAGGCCTGTTTACTTTTTTTTTTTTAAAGCTTTATTTATTTATTTATACAAGCACTGGGTACAGTCAGAAGCACGGGAGGGTGAGAGAATTCACCAGAGCCAGAGCAGGGAGCAGAGCAGGCAGAAGGACCGAAGTGCACTGCTAAGGGGAGCAGCGGGCGGCAGGAGAGGTCTGCGCGCCATGTGGGACCCTCCTCCACTGGCCGGGGAGCAGCCGGGGATCGAACCAGCGCTGTAGAGGCTGCAGGCAGCTTCGCAACCCAGCGCTCAACTGCTGCGCCACCGGGGAGGACCAGGCCTGTTTACTTTTAACATATATTTGAGTTATTTTTTTCTTTCTTAGTTTTAATTGTGTTTTGATAACTTTGTTATTTGAGATATTATAATATGGAAATTTGATTTCACAGAGCTACTATCGAAGAGGCATACTCCAGGTCAATGACAAAACTAGCAAAATCTGCAAGCAATTACTCACAACTTGGGTGAGACTTTTTTTCAGTATTAATTTAGGTAAAATTCTTAAGACAAGTTCCCAGTAAGGCTATAATAATTGATAAATACTATAACAATGTATAATATACTTAAAATGTGTGTGTATGTATTCTTGACAGAAAATACAATTGAACTTGCTAAATCAGTTAATGCAAATGAGTAAATGAGCTTTCTTTTTCCCCCTTTGTTAAACTATGTAATCATTTGTAATTTTGAGGTTATAAATGTTACACACGTTAGTTTTCTGTAAGTTTATTTAAATTCTCTTGAATAGATCTTTGAAAACTTAAAGTAAATTTTATTAAAATGATTGAAACATATTAAACTATCTCATGATTAAATATTTCTCTTAAAAATTTGTGTTCAAGAAATGTGTTCTTTGAAAAAGGAATAATAAGATATATTTAAAATGAGATAATCTTATAGTCATAACACCTCTGGAAAGAATATTTGTATACTAATTTGAACCATAACAACTCTGAAGTACATATTCAAGATAATATAATTATCTAAAATTTCAGGAAAGGTTCTATTTTAGCTAAGATGTTAAAAAGTTGAACATTTATAAAGATTTTTATAGTGATACTCCGTAAAAGATTCCTTCTGGAATTTTTTTTTTCTGGGATTTTGATAATCTGAAGTCTGAAATTCTATGTGAAATTTTGTATAGGTATTAACTCATATTTTTCATGAAAAGGGCTTATATACCAGTTTCACATGTGGTTTTGTGATCAAAAAACTTGATCAATTATGACTGTTTTATGAAAGTATTTTCTATTGTGGTTGAGTTTGAATGAATTTAATTATCTTCCTACTTTGTGGCGTAAATAATGAGTTGGACTCTCAGTTATCCTTAGAGTAGTGACACTGTCTATTATATAAGTGTTCACAACCACAACTTAGAGGACCTTCTACAGCCCTGTGTAGTGATGGGAAAGCTGGAGAGGTCCCATTTCTTTCATTTAAAGGAAACTGGGGGGCTGGTAGTTGGCTATTTATTTTCCTTCCTCCAGTTCCTTTCCTTTCCCTCTCCCTTGCTTCAACTTCACTTTCCTTTTTTCATCTCTCACTTAACTTTTCTGGTGGTCTCCTATTTCTAAAGCCTTCATATAGACATGTATCTTTAAAAGCATAATTTCTTCTTTATTGACCACAGTAGAAAGGCCAGAGCTAACTTCAACAATGGCCTTGGTTTTATTATAGGAAATTCCACCCTAATCTTAGTTACCAGGAGGAAGATTAAAAAAAAAAATGGATTGACATCATCTGTGTTTCATGATAATAAAGTTATTGATATTTCTGTCTTTGGAATATGTGCTTTCATAAATAATAGTGATTTTTTTTTGTTAGTGTCATCTCAGGATAAATATTTAAAATATTAATGATTTTGTTTATTGATGCATATTTAGGCAAGACATTGAATATTATCTTTCTGTATTTAGTTGCATTCAGTCATATTTTGGATTTGTCAGTTTTCTTTCTTAGTGCTTATTATACACTGGTGTGTATTACTTGATTAGGAAAAAGTTGTATAACTTAACGTGTTAAAAATTGAATGATATTTTTAAAAAAAATCCAGTGATAGTTCAAAGTCCTTAAACCTACATATTTAAAGAAATCTTATGTTGAACATCCTTTCAGTGTAAAGAATCCTTTGATAATGTAAAGGGATACTCCCTTTTTATCTGCTTTGTGAAGCCTAAATTATCATGTAGCAGGTACACATGAAGTGACGTACATATATTTTGGTGCTGAGAAGATACCTTCCCCACTTAAAAATATCCATTTAACTATCTGCCAAATAAATACTGATTAGATTTTTAAGTGTGAGGAGAGACCTAATTAGAATAGTCCTACTCTTAAGTATTTTTCTAAAGAAACATGAACTTCTTTATTATGCTTAAAATGATCATTGCCAGTTAGCTTTCCTACAGAGTAGCAAATGTAATGTTGGCACAAGAGTACATGTTGGGATACGTAATTTCTTTTTCTGTCTCTTGCATAAGTGGTCATTGCTGCTATTTGTATTATTTTCTATTAGAAATATTATTGTAGAGTGTAAGCAAGTGTTATTGAAAGTACCTGAGGAAATACCTGAGGAAAAATAGGATAAAGTTACTTTATTATTTTCTGACAAATTATTGAAACTAATCACTGGCATCCTAAGTACTATCCAAGATAGAATACTGTAGTAAATCTAGGAAGTGCTTACTTGAACTGGCTGAAAATATTAAGTCCTCAATATTAAGAAAAAGTGGTAGGAAAGTATGTCATAAATCCTGTATTATGTAGTTGAAAAAGGAGAATCTTAGATTTGTTGAAGTACACTGATAAATACCCACGCAAAGGTTTCAGATAATAGTTCTAAAATAATTTTTTTTTTTTTTTTAAGATTTATTTTTATTGGGCCTCCCCAGTGGCGCAGCGGTTGAGCGCTGGGTTGCGAAGCTGCCTGCAGCCTCTGCAGCACCGGTTCGATCCCCGGCTGCTCCCCGGCCACCTGAGGAGGGTCCCACATGGCGCTCCCCGGCCACCTGAGGAGGGTCCCACATGGCGCGTGGACCTCTCCTGCCGCCCGCTGCTCCCCTCAGCAGTGTACTTCGGTCCTTCTGCCTGTTCTGCTCCCCGCTCTGGCTCTGGTGAATTCTCTCACCCTCCCGCACTTCTGACTGTGCCTAGTGCTTGTATAAATAAATAAATAAATCTTTAAAAAAAAAAAAAAAAAAAAAAAAAGATTTATTTTTATTTATTTATACAAGCACTGGGTACAGTCAGAAGCGTGGGAGGGTAAGAGAATTCACCAGAGCCAGAGCGGGGAGCACAGCAGGCAGACTGATGAAATACACTGCTGAGGGGAGCAGCGGGCGGCAGGAGAGGTCTGTGCGCCATGTGGGACCCTCCTCCGACAGCCGGGGAGCAGCCGGGGATTGAACCGGCACTGCACAGGCTGCAGGCAGCTTCGCAACCCAGTGCTCAACCGTTGCGCCACCAGGGGAGGTCCTAAAATAATTCTTATATAATTATTAATGATGAAGACACAGATCAGATGCCGATTTGACTTTTGCATATTTAAATTCAAAGGAACTTGTTTGTTTTCAATGAAGCATTTTTTTTTTTTTAAACAGAGAGGCTTTGTTTTTTTTAAGATTTATTTTATTTATACAAGAACTGAGGTACAGGCCAGATGTGCGGGAGGGTGAGAGGATTCACCAGAGAGAGAGCAGGAACAGAACAGGCAGACTGACTGAAATACACTGCTGAGTGGAGCAGCAGGTAAGACAGGAGGGGCCTGCTGCACCATGTGGCTTGCCGCGGCTGGCAGCTTTTGAATCTGCACTGCAGAGGCTGTAGACAGCTTCACAGCACTGCGCTCAACCACCTGCACCACCAGGGAGGCTCCAAAGCATTTTGTTATTAATACTTTTTTTTAAAGATTTATTTATTGATGCATAGAAGAACTGGGGTTTAGGCCAGAGGGAGGTAGAGAGAGGATTCACCAGACAGAGTGGGGAGCAGAACAGATAGATTTACTGAGATACACTGCTAAGGGGAACAATGGGTGAGACAGGAGAGGTCTATTCTCCCATATGTGGGTTGTCTCCCTGGTTGGCACTGAGACTTAACCCCTACACCACCAGGGAGGCCCTGATGAAACTTTTTTTTTTACAGATTATTTGTTTATGCATACAAGAACTGGGGTACAGGCCAGAGGTGTGGGAGGTGAGAGGATTCACCAGAGACAAAGTAGGGAGCAGAACAGGCAGACTGAAATACACTGCTGAGGAAGCAGCAGGCAAGTCAGGAGAGGTCTGCTGCGCCATGTGGGTAGCGCCCTGGCCAGGGATTGAACTCATGCTGCAGAGGCTCTGGTTAGCTTTATAGGTTGTCTTAACGCCCTTGCTCCACCAGGAAGGCCCTGATGAAACTTTTTAGATGGAATACTGAATAGACTAAAATTGAAATTTGATAGGTTTATATTTAATAGTAGACAATGATTAGAAAGGCTTCTGATACAAGTCCAAATAACTAAATAAACTCAGAAAATAATATGATTTAATTGAGAGAGAGCTGTGACCATACCTGAGATAGTTAACCCATTCTGTATACTGAGGTCCAAAAGTAAAAAATAAAGGTCAGTTTGTTGTAGAGCAACCCCGATACAAAACGGGGTGCCTGACTGTGGGTCCTCACCCGCGCGCTTAAAAGGACTTATCAATGCTCTACTGCAGGCACACGTGAAAGGTTAATAAAAGGTTTATTTACAAGGGAAGGAGAAATGAGGAAATGTACAGCTCTGGGAGAAAAGCGGGAGACAAAGTTTTAAATGAGTCCTACCCGATCCGCCGATCAGGAATCCCAAAATGGCGCTCTGAGAGCTGGCCGCCAGCCAGGAGCGGTGAAGCCGGGAGGCGAGCGATCGCGAGCCAGAGAGCCCAAGGCCCACGTGTTTTGTTTTTTATATCCAACCTGGCTGCCCAACTCCACCCTCAGGTCCCAGCCACCCTCCCCTTGGTGGTGATGGGATTTGTCTTCCCCAATGTCCTGATGGTTTTAGTCTGGAGTGGGGGTGGAGTCCACAAAGCCTGTATGGGATTAACTCAGGACATCACTTCCCCCTAACAAGTTTGTCAGTGATTTTATCTGTGATTTAATTTCACCTTTTGCCTAATTAAAATTGCTGAATTTAACATTGCTTTCATTGGTTCTTTTTTGGAACCTTAACTTTTATTTTAGTCATTATCCCTGTGTTTTCTTTCCCTTAGAACTTTTGCACCAGTGTGGGATGTGTTCAAAACATCTACGGAAAAATTAGCAAATTGTCACTTGGATCTTGTTAGAAAGTTACAAGAATTAATAAAAGAAGTTCAGAAGTATGGAGAAGAACAAGTAAAATCTCATAAAAAGGTACCAATTTTTTTTCTTGCTAAAGGATTAAGTGGTCAAATATTAGGTGTTTTAAGTTCAGTCATTTTGATGAATCATTTTATACCAAACAGACTAAAGAAGAAGTTGCAGGAACTCTGGAAGCTGTCCAAACCATCCAGACCATAACTCAGGCTCTCCAGAAATCCAAGGAAAATTACAATGCCAAGTGTGTAGAACAGGAACGTTTGAAAAAGGAAGGAGCTACACAAAGAGAAATAGAAAAGGTAATTGGAATAAAAATAATGTCTTTATGGTTTCAAAGCACTTTCACACACAACTCTGCATTTAATCTTCAAATATTCAAGAATGATCTCATTAAAGATGAAAACACTACCTCTGAATAGTAGTGATTTATTAAAGTGAAACAGATGTATTTTTCAAAATATGGTGTGGATGGTAAATAGATTAGCAAGTACATAAAATGGAATAATTTTATGTCATTGACACATTTGCTGGATATTTTGTAAGATAATGAGATTGAACAATGAGGTAAAATTTTTTTTGTGAGGTAACACTTTGATATATTTAGAAAGGCATAGATACTTGAAGATAATCTTTAAATATCTGTTGTGGGTGATTTATCAGTGACTTAGAACACATTTCTGCAGTAGTGTGGTAAACCACAACCCTTTTTTCCACTAGCTTTTTAATTGAAACTTAGGTTCCCCCCTCCCTTTCAAAACAGTTTAAACTAACCATTCACTTGTTTGATGTGGCATATTTCATTTAGGAATGAAGCATAGGAAGTGAAAGCATTTTAACATAATATAACTTTTTAAAGCATTTGAAATGTCCAGTAAAAGAAAACCAAGTTATAACTACAATTTTAAAAATTATGGAAATGTATATACATGGGCAAAAACTAGAAGACCGTGTATAAAAATCACAATCATTGATGGAATTAGAGTAATATATTTCCTTTAATGTTTATGCAGTAAATCAAAATTGGGAGAGGGAAGGAGATGAGGCACAGTAAGTTAACAATTTAAACACATTCTCTGTTCCAGCAGTTATGAATAAAATATAAAAAGGGAAAACAAAGTAACAGATTCCAAAAAAGAATATTATCTCAGTGAAACAGAAAAGGAACAGAAACCCAAAGTAGTAGCATGTAGAGATTGATTATGTAGGCATGCTGAACTCAAAGTCCAAGTTAAGCAAGGAATTTCTCTATTATGTAGTAAAGGAAACTAAATGTTCCCCACTCACTGCTTAAGTGAAACAGAAGTAAGTATGCAAAATATGTTCTCATTGCAGTAGTTCTGATTGTTATCTGATTGAAAGTACAGGTAGGGGGAAAAAGATTGATTGCTAACTAGGACTGAAGTTATTGGAAGTTGGGGTTCGGGGCATAGGAACACAATTCTGACTGAAATTAAGCCAAAGAACTCATTCATGACTGCCTTTTGGACATATCTCTACTTCTTAAAAGGAAGAAATTAGGGGCCTCCCTGGTGGCTCAGGCAGTTGAGTGCAGCACTGTGAAGCTGTCCACAGTCTCTGCAGTGTAGGTTGGATCCTGGCCGGCCAGGGAGATACCCACATGGTGCGGGAGACCTCTCCAGTCTCACTGCTCCCCTCAGCAGTGCTCCCCTCGGCAGTGTGAGTCGGCCATTCTGCCTGTTCTGTTCCCGCTCTGTCTCTGGTGAATCCTCTAACTCTCTCACATCTGGCCTGTACCCCGGTTTTTGTATAAATAAATAAATCTTTTAAAAAAAGGATGAAATTAAAAACCACCTTTAGAAGACTAATATTAAATTGCCTCTGTGAATTTGGTTTTTAGACCTGCAACAGTTTGATGTTTCAGTTCCCATTCCATTTTAAGACCATTTGAGGAAAGAGTAGTTGTGATTGCTGTCTGGAAATTTTTATTTGAGACATCCTGGTAAAATGAAAATGTAAGCAGTTGTGTAAATGTAAGGTATATAGTGTGTTACTTTGATACATTTATATATTGTAATGTGATCTTCCCTGTAGCTACATTTATTATGTTACATATTTCTACTGCAATATTGTTCTCTATATTCATTGTCCCATGAATTAGATCCCACAGTTTATTTACTACTCACTGCAAGTTTGTTCCCTTGAGCATCAGTCCTATCTCCCCACTTTCTGTTTCTTGGTAACCACCATTTTTATCTTGTTTTTTTATGAGTTTGACTTTTTTATTTTATATATGTGATATTATGCAGTACTTGTCTTTCTCTGACTTATCTCACTTAGGTAATGTGCTCAGGGGCTATTTATGTATTGTAAAAGGCAAAAATCCTTTTCATGAGTGAATAATATTTTTATATGTAGCATATCCTTTGTATACATTTATGTGTTGATAGACATAGAGATTGTTTCCCTATCTTAGCTATTATGAATAATGCTGAAATAGAGAATGGAGTGCCTATATTGTCATTTCCTTTGGGTATATACCTAATAGTGCAATTGCTGGATTATATGGTACTTCTATTTTTAATTTTTTTAGGAACCTTCATATTGTTTTTCATAGTGGTTAAAACAATTTACATTCCCACCAGCAGTGTGTAAGTGTGCCCTTTTCATTCCATCCTCTCCAGCACCCGCTGTCTCCTATCTTCTTGATGATAACCCCTTTAATGAGAGTGAAGTGATATCACAGTGGTTTTAACTTGTATTTCACTGATTATTAGTGATATTAAACATTTTTTCATGTGCCAGTTGACCATTTTATTATTATTTTTTAAAGATTTATTTATGCATACAAGAGCTGGGATACAGGCCAAAGATGCGGGGGGTGAGAGGACTCACCAGAGACAGTGGGGAACAGAACAGGCAGATTGACTGAAACACACTGCTGAGGGGAGCAGCGGGTGAGACAGAAGAGGTCTGCACCATGTGAGTTTCTCCCTGGCCGGCCAGGGATGTGCTGCAGAGGCTGTGGATTGCTTCATAGTGCGGTGCTTTAACCCCTTGTGCCACGAGGGAGGCCCCTGTTGACCATTTTTAAAAATGGTCCTTTTTAGGGCCTCCCCTGGTGGCTCAGCGGTTGAGCGCTGGGCTGCGAAGCTGCCTGCAGCCTCTGCAGCGCTGGTTCTTTCCCCTGCCACCGGCGAAGGTCCCACAAGGTGCGACAGACCTCTCCTGTCTCGCCTGCTGCTCCCCTCAGCAGTGTATTTCATCAGTCTGCCTGTTCTGTTCCCCGCTCTGGCTCTGGTAAATTCTCTCATCCTCCCGCGCTTCTGACTATACCCAGTGCTTGTATGAATAAATAAGTAAATCTTTTTTTTTTTTTAAAGATTTATTTCTTTATTTATACAAGCACTGGGTACAGTCAGAAGCGTGGGAGGGTGAAAGAATTCACCAGAGCCAGAGCAGGGAGCAGAGCAGGCAGAAGGACCGAAGTACACTGCTGAGGGGAGCAGCGGGCGGCAGGAGAGGTCTGCGCGCCATGTGGGACTCTCCTCCGGTGGCCGGGGAGCAACCGGGAATCGAACCGGCACTGCAGAGGCTGTAGGCAGCTTCGCAACCCAGCGCTCAACCACTACACCACCGGGGAGGCCCTAAATAAATAAATCTTTAAAAAAGAAAAAAAAAGGTCCTCTTTAAAAAAAAAAATGTGTACTTGGATTATTTGTAATTTTTGTTTTTATGTTGTGTGAGTTCTTTATATGTTTTAGATATTAACCCCTTATCTGATATGGTTTGTAAAAATTTTCTCTAATTCTGAAGGCTGTCTTTTCATTTTATTGATTGTTTCCTTTGTTGTACAGAAATTTTTTTTTTAAAGATTTTTTTTTTTAATTATGCATACAAGAACTGAGATGTAGGCCAGAGGTTTGAGGAGGTGAGAGGACTCACCAGAGACAGAGTGGGGAGCAGAGCAGGCACAGCTAATGAAATACACTGCTGAAGGGAACAGCAGGTGAGTTAGGTGAAGTCTGTCTCACCATGTGAGTTAGCTCCCTTGTGGGTAGGGGTCGAACTTGTGCTGCAGTGCCTGGCAATAACCTGATAGCACTGTGTCTTTAACCCCTGCACCACCAGTGGGGCCCACAAAATGATTATTTTGTTTACATTCTGGAATATATCATAGTTTTTCTATAAGGGATAATGTTCCTCTAGGCAGGAATTTATTATTTCTGCAATGTTATAAATTCTTTGTGAGTTGGAAACCATTATTGTATTGTCAGCAACATAGCATGTGTTTATTGGAAAGAAATCGTTATAGCAAAATGCTGTTTGAGTTATTCCTGTTAATTAGTACAATATAAATTAATTTTCAGTATAGACTGCAGACTAGATTCTTGTCTATTTCTTTTTTCTTTTTCTTTTTTTAAAGATTTATTTACTTATTTATTTATGCAAGCACTAGGTACAGTCAGAAGTGCGGGTGGGTGAGAGAATTCACCAGAGCCAGAGCGGAGAGCAGAGCAGGCAGACTGATGAAGTACACTGCTGAGGGGAGCAGCGGGCGGCAGGAGAGGTCTGCGCGCCATGTGGGACCCTCACCAGGCGGCCAGGGTTCGAACCGGCGCTGCAGAGGCCGCGGGCAGCTTTGCAACCCAGCGCTCAACCGCTGCGCCACCGGGAAGACCCTAGATTCTTGTCTTTTTCAATGGTTAATTCAAATATTTTTCTGATTGTTGGATCATGAAGTGATAGTTTGTGTGTAGTAGAAAATAAATGTTTTTCTTTCTGTAATGTGGTTATCACTATACTAGATATTATGAAGATTATTAAAAGTTAAATACATATGCTCTCTGATAATCATCCTTCTTTTGGGAGAGTTGAGACATATTCAGTAGTGCAGAACAAGAGATTAGAGAAAGATTTTAATGGTAAGTGTAGAAGGAAAGGTATCTTATTTTGTATAGAACATGTAAAAAACAGGAAAGATCCCATTAAGTACATTACTTTTGAAAGTGATTTAATCATTATGGTTATTTTTTTTTGTATTTTCAGTTTTATATTAATTTCTTTTCAAATTGTAGTTACCTCTAGGACTTATAATTCATGTCATTATGGGTAACAAACATTATTAGACAGTAGGCATCAGAGAAGAAGAGTAGATGTTGGGGTAAGGAACAAGTAAAGGAGGGGCTACCATCGAGACTGTGTTTTCCTAGACTATATCATTAAAAATCACTTTATGTACTGTAGGTTACTGATAGCTTTTGTACAGGCTGAAAATATAGGTAATTAGAAGAAGAAACTAAAATCTCTTGGCATAAAAATCTGAGAAGGGAACCCAGATAACCATGCCATTAATTGTTTGTAAAATAAATTCTAGCAGCTTTTCTGCATTTTCTGATTATCTGGATTTCTTGTGAAGGTACTTAATAAACTATAAATAAATACCTATCTCATGTAATTGTTATGTCTTTGAACAGGGCCAGGATGTTAGAGGAAGCATAGTAGTAGTAGTATAAAATACTGTTAAATGGCCAGACAATGGGAAAAGAGTAAAATAGAGGGAGCAAATTAGAAAATCATTAGTTTATATGTTTAGCCACTTGTTACAGGGATTGATAGGTCAGTAGAAATCTTTTTATATTATTTAATAGCAAAATATAATAATGTGTGTTCCTAATAGTGTTTCTCTTAGAAACCATAATATAAGCAGATACCATTTATTTTGTTGATTTAATTGTATGCCAGAGCCTGTTTCAAGCATTTTACATAAATGACATTTCATTACTGCCAAAGCTCTAAAAATAGATGGCATCAATCCCATTTTAGGAATGAGGAAACTATATGCAGCTGAGAGACAAGGTCAGATGCGTAGTAAGTGGCAGACCAGAATTTAAATCCAGTTTCTTTCTTAACTTTTAAAAAATATTTTAAGTTTTTAAATTTAATTTTTGGACACTATATGATTTTTTGCCTCAGGTGTGGTCACCAGAGTTCTCCCACCACTAAAGCACGCTTAGTCCATCACCATATTCCTTTGTGCTTTTCCAAAACTCTCTGCTTTCACCCCTTGCCATTCCCTCTTGTCTGCCTCATATCTGTGGTCAGCTTTCAAAGTTTGTTTTTGTCTGATCCTTTGTTTAATTTTTCTGTATTCCACATATAAGTGAAACCCTCTGATTTCTTAAGGCTCCCAAGCCGGTTTTCTTTACACTCTAAGATAAAGTGGTATCCTATATTCTTTATTTAGGAAGACAGGAATGCATAGAATGTATATATTTAATGTAATATTTGCAATTATATTTTAGTGAGTACAGAGTTGCCTTTTAAGAGAGGACTATCCCAAACTTCCAGGTCAACCCAATTTTCCATTTCAAATATTATTCTTAGACTCCTAAACATAACTGTAGATAATTCATATTAGTTCTGATTGGCTCTACGCAAATTCCCTGTTTTCAGGCTTTACTTGGCCCTCAGTGGCTCCTAGTAATACTTTTACTCATCCTATTATTACTTATTGCATTCCCCACAAATACAGTTTGAAACTTCATTTTTCTGAAGCTTCTCACCTTACCCTATTCTTCACTCTTAGCAGACCATTCCTTTCTTCAAGAAAATGGATATCTTTTGTATCTTGAAATTCTGTAGCTTCTCTTTTTTATCTTTATTTTTATTTATTTTATTTTTTTTAAAGATTTGTTTATTTATTTATACAAGCACTGGGTACAGTCAGAAGCACGGGAGGGTGAGAGAATTCACCAGAGCCAGAGCGGGGAGCAGAGCAGGCAGAGGGACCAAAGTACACTGGTGAGGGGAGCAGCGGGCGGCAGGGGAGGTCTGCGCACCATGCGGGACCCTCCTCCGGTGGCCGTGGAGCAGCCGGGGATCGAACTGGCACCACAGAGGCTGTGGGCAGCTTCGCAACCCAGCGCTCAACTGCTGTGCCACCAGGGAGGCCCTCTTTTTTATCTTTAAACTCTTACTTACTTAAACACTTTTCCCTCCCCCCAGTTCCTTATTGTCCAAATTGATCAGTCCTTTGAGAATGGTCTAGTTTTTTGATAAACCATGTGTCTGCCTCCACCCACAGATTACACATAATCTTTCCCTTTCCTGAATGTGTAGCTTTCATAGAATTTATCTTGACTTCTGTGACTTTATCACTTTCTACTAATTTATGGCTGTTATAGATTATATCTTTTCATGAAGTCCTTGAAGAAAAAATCCTTACATAGTTTGTCTTCAGGTTCTTTACCACCTAATACGTATTAAGTTGTTTTAAATAAGTAGTTAATGAAGCTAGAACTAAAATAATGCTGTAACAGTTTTTAAAAATAGAAATCTTGAAAAACTAGGTAGTGAATAAAAAAATAGGTTTACTGGAATGTAATGGGAACAGAAGCAGCAAGGGGAAAACCAGTTTACTCAGCTGTTGAACTAGCTTTAGACACTAATCCAACATTAAATGTGTATGTTCTAAGGAGAGGAAAGAAGACTCCCAGTTGTAGGAGAGTCACATTTTTGCACAGTGAATTTTTAATAACACTGTACTATTAAAATGTGATTATATGATCTTATTGTGGCTTATGGAATGAAAGCATTTTAACTTTTTCTGCTTCTGTCAGAAAGAAGAATTGGCATTTAATTTCTGCATTACTGTGTGACTATAACAAAAAATATTACTAAAGAAGATTTGAAAAAAGATGTTCAAGTTTGTTTATGCTGTATGGAACTCAGCATGGTTCTCATTCCTTAAAATGCATTGTAATTTACCATTTCACATTAACATACCAGAAAAAGTGATTGTTTAAATTTTTTTTTTCTTTTACAGGCAGCTGTTAAATCTAAGAAAGCAACAGATACCTATAAACTCTATGTGGAAAAATATGCTTTAGCAAAAGCTGATTTTGAACAGAAAATGTCAGAAACAGCTCAGGTTGGTATTTCATATCTAAAATAATACTTGTGTTTACTGATAAAGAATAGGTTATTCTGCATATAGCTTTTTAATATTAGAAGCGTCTAATTTTTTTTTAGTAGAAGAACTGGGGTTAGGCCAGAGTTGCGTGGAGTGAGAGCATTCACCAGAGACAGAGTGGGGAGCAAAACAGGCAGATTTTACTGAAATATGTTGCTAAGGGGATCAAACTCAGGCTGTAGTGGTGATAGCACTGAGACTTAACCCCTAGGCAACTAGGCCAGCACCGTATTAGAAATGTTCAAATGCATAATGTCAATTTTTTTAAAAAGATTTATTTATTTATGGGGTACAAGTCATAATGTGGGGGGTGAGAGGACTCACCAGAGACAGAGTGGGTAGCAGAACAGGCGGATTGACTGAAATACACGCTGAGGGGAGCAGTGGGCGAGTCAGGAGAGATCTGCTGCACCATGTGGATAGCTCCCTGGCCAGGGATTGAACTTGTGCTGCAGTGGCTATGGACAACTTCATAGGTTGTGTCTTAACCCCTTGTGCCACCAGGGAGGCCCCATGATCCCAGTGTTTTTAATACTGCTTTGAAAATACACATCTTGATTTAGAGTTTGAGTACCAAGATGAAGTACTTACATCATAATTATAAAAAAATTATAAGCAATTATTAAGATAGATCAGAAGAGTCTGTTTAAAGAGAATTGGAGAACATGGTACTAATTGGCATCATTATGTATGGATTTGAAAATTGACTTCTTAAGAAGAAAACTGGAAATGACGCAGTGCTAAGAATATAGCAGTTAACGAAATCACATCTTTGCTCTCATAGAGCTTCCATTTTAGTCAGAGAAAATAAACAGTAAAAAAAAATCTGGTTCCCTGGGAGAACTTTTTTGCACACAACACTCATGATAAAGGACTGATCATAAAAATCTGCAAAGAGCTGATGAGACTCAACAAAAACAAAGAAAATACTCCAGACAAAAAATGGGCAGAAGAGATAAAAAGAAACTTCTCTGAAGAGGAAATGCAAATGGCCAACAGGCATATGAAAAAAATGTTCAACATCACTTGTAATCAGGGAAATGCAAATCAAAACTACCATGAGATACCATCTTATACCGGTGAGAATGGTACATATTAAGAAAACTAGCAACAACAAATTTTGGCGAGGTTGTGGAGAAAAAGGAACTCTCCTGCACTGTTGGTGGGAGTGCAAACTAGTCCAGCCACTACGGAGAGCTGTGTGGAGATTTCTGGACCTACATTAATTTTTTTAGTTGATGTGTAACCGTGATACTTTTAAATAAAGATGATAGCATGCCATGCTAGTGTTTGTGTGTTTTTCTAACCCCTGTGCCGCCTTTGTCTCTGTCACCACATACAACTGCAGAACAGGTTGACTGCTGTTTGTTTTTTAGATTTATTTATTTATGCACACAAGAACTGGGGTGTAGGCCAGGGTTGTGGGGGTTGGGGTGAGAGGATTCACCAGAGACAGAATGGGGAGCAGAACAAGCGCACTGACTGAAATACACTGCTGACGGGAGCAGCAGGCGCGACAGGAGAGGTCTGCTGTGCCATGCGAGTCACCTCCCTGGCTGGGGATCGAACTCATGCTGCAGTAGTTGCAGATTGCTTCAGAGTACTGATGCTTAACCCCTTGCGCCACCAGGGAGGCCCCTGACTATTGTATTTTAACAGAGTAGGCTTTAATTAGGATTATTTAGAAGTGAACTCCATTTTCCTTTTATTTCAGGTCTAGCAGACTCATCCAGTCAGGGAAAGGAACATGTCAGTTAAAGAGAATTCATATTTGGGTGTCAGGATTTGTATTTACTAGTGAGAAAAGAAACTGAGTCCCTGAGGTAAAAGAGGTTAGAACTTACTTGGAGTATTTGTGATCTGATTTTTATAATTTGGGTTGAGTATAAGCATGATTAAAATTGTGTCTTATTTTTATGCCTGAACTTTTTGCAACTGTTAGTTGATGACACTTTAAAACCTTGAAACCAGATGGAAATTTTGTTTACTTTAAACAGTTAGATGGCTAGTTCAAGAAACCTTTGGGATTGACTTAAGCTGTACCTACAGATAAGAACTTGATTTAGGGTTATTTTTTTGTATCTCTGGTGGTTAACAAGGTTGCATTTTTTAAAACTAATGTAACAAAACACAGTTAAACAGTGAATGTTTAAATGAAGGGGGAAAAATCTAGTTGATTTGTTCAGTTTGCTCCATTTATTTATATTTGAACTTTTGAGATTACATTTTCATTGTTGAATTGCTCTGAGCTCAGTGACTACTTTTGAAGAATTGTGATATTTACCAATGATTCCCCACGAAGAAAGCCAACACAATTTCAAAATTGCATTTGAATCATGCTTTGAGTTTCTCTATGGCTTCCTGCTTCAAGATATTTCTAAATAATGAAGGCTCTGCTTTATTTATTGTATTTGTTTCAAAAGATATTGAGAAGGCACCGTTTTCTTGGAATTAGGGGTCACCCATGTGAAATTTGTAGCTGGATTTGGGTTTATGAGAAAATGTCTTGTCCACTAAATTGCAGGTATTTAAGCTGAAGGGGACATTTTGTAGTATGAAATAAAATAGAATCATGCTTCTGAATATGCCTCAGTTCTAAGAACAATTCAGGATCTTGAAATACTGATATTCTCATTGAGTTGTTCAAAATTAGTCAGCGATGAACACTTTTATAAACTCTGCCATTCCTTGTGAGTAAAATTGATTTAATTATGTAGACTATTATAGTATTGCTGCCCAAATTGATTTTGCCAGTATTGATTTTTTTTAAACTTCATGCCCTTTACACAAATAATGGATATAATTATTTAGCTTAGTAATTTCTGATCATGCATAGTGATTTCTGATCATGTACTTGAGTGCTGAAGGAATTTGGCCAATAAATAAGGGGCCTCCCTCATACTTATTTGGTGCAGGGGTTAAAGTCTCATCATGGTCAAGCTATTGCCAGACACTACAAGAGATCTATCCCTGGCCAGGGAGCTAACTAACCCACATGGTGCAGCAGACCTCTCCTGTCCTAGCTGCTGCTCCCCTCAGCAGTGTATTTTAGTAGATCCTCCTGATCTGCTCCCCACTCTGTCTCTGGTGAATCTCCACTCCCTCCTCCCCTCATCCCGCAACTCTAGCCTATACTCTAGTTATTGTATGCATAAGTATATAAAAATAAATATTTAAAATAAATAAAGAATGAGGAAATTAATTTGATTAAACAAACCAGGAAGGTATAACCAGGCACTTTTGCCTGAGGCACATTTCTTAGAATTAACTATAATTTTAAAAAAAGGTTAAGTAGGTTTGTGTAATAAAATGACTAGAGTATTTTGTCTGAAAATGACTACTTCAGCATTTCCCAAATCCTATTTTGAGGAATATTTTCTATGACATATTAATAGATAGAGAAGAAAAACAAAAAGGGGTATGCGGTCAAAGAAACTTGGAAAACACTGGGTTGAGCAGGATGAAATAATTTTGTTTCAGTGTTTTTCAGCGTTTTAAATGTTTACTGTGAAACCAAGTCTAGCACTGGTTTTGTTTCTGGAGGATAAATATCAGAATTAACTTTTTCCAAACAACATTTTCATCTCTTTCCACCCCTATCTGTGATTTATAATTTGAAATTGTTCCTCAGGTGATCTGATAACAGGCCCATGTCAAGTTGAGGACTGCAGAGATAGCTTATGCCAGCTTTCCCAATTTCTTTGACCACAGATTACCTCTCTTGGGAACTGTATATGAAATTTCAAGAATTAGAAAACATTTTGAGAGTGTAGAAGCTAGATTAGTAAGCCTTCAAAGGTAAATTATAGTTTTTGCTCTGCCAACAAGTTTTTCACTTTTTAGAACATTTCCCTTGGCTTTTGTAACGCTGTTCTCTTCTGAGGGGCCTCCCAATTTTCTGACCCTGATTACAGATTTTAATTTTCAGTATCTTCAAACACTGATAGATTTCATATTTTCCTAAGAAATAGCATAACAAAAACCTAACTTTTTTTATTTTAACATTTATCATTTTTTACATTTTTAGATACTGTTTGCTTCCCCCCACCCCTCAGATTGAGTCCCCATAGAATTTCCTTCCCCAAGGCACCCAGGCACCATCACCACAGTCCTCTGTGCGCCTCCCTCCCTCCCTCTCATCTCTCTCCTTCTTCCTCCCCTGCAGTATGTCTCTGGTTTATAATTGTCTGTTTTTGCTTTGTTGTGTTTTGTACTGTTATATTTTTTACATTGATGTCTTATATTCCTGTTATAAGTGAAACCATCCGATATTTTTTTTTTCCTTCTGGCTTATTTCACTGAGCATACTTCCTTTTAGCTCCATCCACGTTGCTGCGAATGGCATGAGTTTATCTTTTTTTGATGGCTGAATAATATTCCATTGTGTATATATACCACATCTTCTTGATCCAGTCATCTATTTTTGGGCATTTGGGTTGTTTCCAGGTTTTACCTATTGTAAATAGTGCTGCAATAAACATAGGTGTACAGGTGCTCTTTTGAATCAATGTTTTTGTGTCCATTGGGTAGATCCCTAGTAGTGGAATTGCTGAATCGTATGGTAGCTCCCTTTTTAGTAGACTGAGGAACCTCCAGGCAGCTTTCCATAGTGGTTGGACCAGTTTGCACTCCCACCAGCAATTGTAGGAGAGTTCCTTTTTCACCACATCCTCACAAACATTTGTTATTGCTTGTTTTTTTGATATATGCCATTCTTACTGGTATAAGGTTGGTATCTCAGTGTTACAAAAACCTAACTTCTTTTTTTTTAAATAAATTTTATTTTTATGTTCCCCATACAATTGCAACCCCCTTATTTTGACCCCAATCCCTCCCCTCCCCGCCCCCACCCCACCATAGAGTGTCTCTGGTTCATAGTTTTTTGTTGATTTTGATTTTCACTTTCTTAAAGTTCTTCATTTTCCTGGTCCCTTATTTAAGTTTTCTAGATTCCTGCTATGAGCGATACCATCCGGTATTTTTCTCTTTCTTTCTGGCTTATTTCGCTGAGCATGATCCCTTCCAGCGCCATCCATGTTGCTGCAAATTGCATGTGTTTATCTTTTTTGAATGCTGAGTAATATTCCATGGTGTATATGTACCACATCTTCTTGATCCAGTCATCTATTTTTGGGCATTTGGGTTGTTTCCAAAGCTAAGCTAGTGCAAACAGTGCTGCTATAAACATAGGGGTACAGGTGTTCTTTGGAATTGATGTTTCTGTGTCCTTTGGGTAAATACCTAGGAGTGGAATTGCTGGATCATATGGAAGCTTGATGTTTAGTAAGTCCAGAAATCTCCACACAGCTCTCTGTAGTGGCTGGACCAGTTTGCACTCCCACCAACAGTGCAGGAGAGTTCCTTTTTCTCCACATCCTCGCCAACATTTGTTGTTGCTAGTTTTTTTAATATGTGCCATTCTCACTCGTGTAAGACGATATCTCATGGTAGCTTTGATTTGCATTTCCCTGATGACAAGTGATGTTGAACATTTTTTCATATGCCTGTTGGCCATTTGCATTTCCTCTTCAGAGAAGTTTCTTTTTAGCTCTTCTGCCCATTTTTTGACTGGATTATTTTCTTTGTTTCTGTTGAGTCTCATCAGCTCTTTGCAGATTTTTGTGATCAGTCCCTTATCATTAGTGTTGTGTGCAAAAATGTTCTCCCAGTCGGTGGGGTTTCTCTTTGTTTTTGTTATTGTCTCTTTTGCTGTGCAGAAGCTCTTTAATTTGATGTAGTCCCAGCTGTTGATCTTTGCCTTCACTATCACTGCTTTGGGTGATGTGTCTGTAAAGATGTCTTTGATGTGCATATCACATAGTGCAAAAACCTAACTTCTTACACTTATGTTTCACTATGTCTAGGAGCATTTGTCTAGAAACATTGTTAAGCATTATGTAAAATAAACATTATGTAATAATGGTAACTTGCTAAGTTTGGTTAGCTATATTTGAGATGACTTTGATTTCAGAATGTGTATGTGTATATATGTGTAACTTTTTATATTTGCTACCCAGAAATTTCAAGATATTGAAGAAACTCATCTCATTCATATAAAGGAAATTATAGAATCCTTGTCAAATGCTATAAAGGAAATTCATTTGCAAATAGGCCAGGTAAAATTTTACTTTCATTGAGCTGATTCGTGAAAATTTTATGTTTACTTATGACTCTAAAAAATTCAAAACTCATAATACTGATTTTTTTCAGAGAAAGAATTTGTACTTAACATGTATTAAATAGAAAGAACATTTCACTGAATACTAATAATTTAAATTTTAAAATCAGTGATGTCAGTCTTTATGTTAGAATTCTGAAGATACCCATTCTTGAAAATTTCTTTGGTAAAGTTACACTATTTTTAAATTTGGAACAGTAGCTTTAGTAGCTTTCTTGAACTTGTACTTAGAAATTTTCCAAAAATACAAGGTTTAATAGAGACAGTTTGGGGTGTATTGAAATACTAATTTATTACTAAAAAGCTAAAACTTTTTATTGCCTGTATACATTATATTTCTCATAAGAGTTATTTCTCTAAAAGATTTAAAAATGGGAATAGGAAATCACTTTGATGCTGAGACTGTGAGGCCAAATACTAGGGCTCATGTAAACAGTAGATGGTAGTCATAAATCTGCTAACATTGTAAATTAAGCAGCAGAGCTTTGTAATATTATAAATTAGGTAAATAGAAAGTTGTAAAAGACTCTGAATCAAAATACACATATTTTGATGTAATGAATTTTAGTTTCTTATAGGAGATTTGTTTGAAATATAGTAAGAATATTTATGGAAAAAGAAAAAATTGTCTTTATCTCATCTTAATAGGTTCATGAAGAATTTATAAATAACATGGCTAATACTACAGTTGAAAGCTTGATACAGAAATTTGCTGAGTCAAAAGGCACTGGGAAAGAAAGACCTGGTAAGATGATGAACTCTGCAAGGAAACTTATCAGATTTCCCATCCAGCAACACATGTACTTAGTGTATTTGCCTTTAAATTCCAAAACTGCAAAGTGATGGTTGAGGAATACCTAAAAATCTGTATAAAATCTCATGCATTTACTTTGTGTCTGATGATCTGTTGATGATTTTTGTTTTGACCTCTAGAGCTTAATAATTTAGTATAAGTGAGTTGGTTATTATAACCTTTACTAAATTAGTATATTGCAATTTGTTTATATCTTTGAGAGTAGAGTTAGCTACAGAGGGCCATTTTAATAAGAGAAAAAGTGGAGAGAATACTGAGCCCTCAGAGGAATGAGGTCAACATAGAACCCTTCTTAACATGTAATGATGTTCTTTCACATATGTATTTAACAAATATATTGAGTGTTAACACTATTTCAGCACTGTTTTAGACACTGGGGATTCACCAGTGAACAAGTGAATACTGAAATCCTGATTTCTATTTTATGAACAAATGATTATAGGTATACTGAATGTTACCTTTTTTAAAAAAAAAAAAAAGATTATTTATTTATATAAGCACTGGGTACAGTCAGAAGCGCAGGAGGGTGAGAGAATTCACCAGAGCCAGAGTGGGGAACAGAACAGGCAGACTTGATGAAATACACTGCTGAGGGGAGCAGCGGGTGCGGCAGGAGGGCTCTGTTGCGCCATGTGGGACCCTCGCGCCAGTGGCTGGGGATTGAACCGGCGCTGCAGAGGCTGCAGGCAGCTTCGCAGCCCAGCGCTCAACCGCTGTGCCACCAGGAGAGGCCCTGAATCTTAGCTTTAATAAGCACGTTATGATACATGAAATGTAATAAGTAGCCTAATCCCTTCCCCAGCTCAGCACATCTATAGTCTTCCATATTTCT
This sequence comes from Talpa europaea, assembly GCF_964194135.1. Classification (NCBI taxonomy): domain Eukaryota; kingdom Metazoa; phylum Chordata; class Mammalia; order Eulipotyphla; family Talpidae; genus Talpa; species Talpa europaea. The sequence goes on along the minus strand of NC_140071.1, from coordinate 50,575,950 downwards.
TGTTCTTGCAAGGTACTTGTTTCGCTTTACAAGTAAAAATAATTCACTTTGTTAGAGATGTTAAAGTTATAGTTTAGAATTCATGAAAATGAATACATGATTTGTAGCGGTCTGGAAGCCATTTTTCTTCTATATAGTTCATGGAATTATGACTTGAAACCACAGTCATCTTCACTTTTTTCATCCCACATTTCAAATCTTATTGATTCAGTTGTTTGGTGTTCTCTTTGCACTTTTCCATCCCTGTTACTTCTATCAAAAATGCCAAACAATTTTATCCTTTTTTTTCGGTGGTGGTGGTGGGCATTGTTGCTGTCTGTCTTAAATTGTGCATTGGTGAAGAAAAGTTTGATCTTTGACTATACTGTGTATAGACAGTATAGATTTCATTGAAAAAAAGGGTATATAATGGTATATAATGGATATATAATTAGGATGTTAAAGAGATTGAAATGGATGGATTGTTGTTAGGAAAGCCGTGGTGATCAAATAGTTACTAATTGTGTTCATAGTTTAGTGAGCCCTTACTCTGTGCATTGTACTGTGTCAACCAATTTGCACGTATACTTTGATCTTTAATAACTCTTTCAATAGGTACTATTATTCCCATTTTACAGATGTGGGAAATATTGAGATGTTAAATGATTGCCTGTGCTAGTACATAGAAAAGCTGAATTCTTGAACCAGTGCCCCATACTTTAGAGAAATTAAAGTATAACTGAATAATTTTACATTTGTGGAAAGAATGAGTACCTTGAGATCCATGACTATAGAATGGCGCAAAGCCTAAATTTCTTTACAAAGAGATTAAATTGTAAATTATGAGATTGGGTAAAAAAAATTTGGGGCAGCAGCTATGTGCTGCTATGATTATGTAGGTGTTTCTCTTCATCAACCTTCTCCTTTCACAAAGCCACAGAGCAGCTCTCCTCCCAAGGCTGTCCTCCTGGGACTATGCAGGTCCCTCTTTTAACAAACCTATCCCTTTCGGGGGCATCGCTTTCTGCCTGTTTGTGTCTATGCAAGTGTCCTTTACTCTTCTCTCTCCTTTTATAATAAATCAGCCCTTTTGGGTATAAAAAAATTGGGGGAACAAATAGAATTTTTTTAAAGATTTATTTATTCATGCGTACAAGAACCGGGGTACAGGCCAGATGTCCGGGAGGGTGACAGGATTCACCAGAGACAGAGCAGGAACAGAACAGGCAGACTGACTGAAATAAATGCACTGCTGAGGGGAGCAGTGGGCAAGGCAGAGGTCTTCTGCTCCATGTGGGTATCTCTCCAGCCAGCTGTGATCGAACCCACACTGCAGAGCCTGTGGACAGCTTCATAGCACTGCGCTTAACCGCCTGCACCACCAGGGAGGCCCCAACAAATAGAATTTTTAAATAGAGCATTTAAAAGTACTGATAGAAATCTAAAAAAGTCTAATACATTGTGTCATTATCAGTATCCTGGCTGTGACATTATACTGTAGCTTTGCAAAATATTAGTATAGGAAACTGGGCAAAGTATATGAAGAATCTCCCTGTTTTGTTTTTTTTTAAGATTTATTTATTTATTTATTTATACAAGCATTGGGTACAGTCAGAAGCGCGGGAGGGTGAGAGAATTCACCAGAGCCAGAGCAGGGAGCAGAACAGTCAGAAGGACTGAAGTACACTGCTGAGGGGAGCAGCGGGCGTGGCAGGAGAGGTCTGCGCACCATGTGGGACCCTCGCCGTTGGCCTGGGATCGAACCGGCGCTGCAGAGGCTGCGGGCAGCTTCGCAACCCAGCGCTCAACCACTGCGCCACTGGGGAGGCCCTCTCCCTGTATTTTTAAAAACAATTTTTTGTAAATCTACAATTATCTCAATAAAATTTTCTTTTCTTTCTTTAAGATTCATTTATTTTATTTATACAAGCACTGGGTACAGTCAGAAGCGTGGGAGGGTGAGAGAGTTCACCAGAGACAGAGCGGGGAGCAGAACAGGCAGACTGATGAAATACACTGCTGAGGGGAGCAGCGGGCACGGCAGGAGAGGTCTGCATGCCCTGTGGGACCCTTGCCGGTGGCCGGGGATCGAACCGGATCGAACCGCAGCTTCGCAGCCCAGCGCTCAACTGCTGCGCCACCAAGGGAGGCCCTCAATAAAATTTTCAATTTAAAATAACACCTTAGAACTAGGGCACTTGAACTGAAATGAGACCTAAATTCATAAACTATCTTTTTTCCCCCTGAGTTATGAATAATCCAGAGTATATTGAAGCAGAAAGAAAAGCACAGGTAATCAGCTTTAATTGAATTATTATTTCCTTAAAGTATTAAACCAGGGAATAATTGAAACAAAAGATAGAAATGAAACCACATTATTTTGATTGTCATTTTTTAGTGATACTGAATCTGTCTTTCCTTATGTAACTGCAAACTCTGCCAGTTTCCAGGACTTTTTACTGTTCCTTTGCTTATATGCCAGTGTCATTTCCAAAGACATTGCTCAGCCCAAGACTGACAAGTATATGGTGTGTGTCTGCTTTTACTGATGGCATTAGATATTGTTAGTAAATTATTGCTTTCTTTGTCCATTGGAGGCCTCTCTTCAGAGTCCCTCTCATCACATTGCTGTAGGCAGTCCCTGGCAATATTGACAGTTGGCATGCAAATTGAAAACTGTCATCTCTGGCTTAGTTTAATAGGGGTTCTTGTTTGCAAATGTCAGAAAGCCTATTTTAACTAGCTCTAAGTAAGAAGATTATGTATTGTCTTTTATAATCTTTTTTTTAAAAGATTTATTTTTATTTGTGCATACAAGAGCTGGGGTACAGGCCAGAGGTGCCGAGGGTGAGAGGATTCACCAGAGACAGAGTTGAGAAGAGAACAGGCAGATTGACTGAAATACACTGCTGAGGGGAGCAGCAGGCAAGTCAGGAGAGGTCTGCTGCGCCATTTGGGTTTCTCCCTGGCTGGGGATTGAACTCATGCTTCAGTGGCTGCCGATAGCTTCCTAGGTTGCGTCTTAATCCTTTGCGCCACCAGGGATGCCCTGTCTTTTATAATCTTGAAGGATTGGAATGGAGTCAGGGACCAAATGGGTGTCATCACAGGAATGTTTCACTCTTTTTTCTTGTTTCTGCTTATCTCTACTTGAGATAAGCTTAAGCTTCTGCTGTAGCCTTTTTTACCATTGTGGGGAAGGAAGGAAAGCATCAACAATGCCAGGCCTATCGGTTTGGTTTAGGACCCCAGTAGAAAAAACTTCTTTCTCCCTAAAATTAACATAATAATTTTGGGGGAAATTTTTGTGTGCTTCCTTTTGAATTAATCATTGTGTTTACGTTGTAAAATATTTTTTATTGGTGAAATAGGTCATATGCCCAATACATAGAGTCGCAGGATATGTATCTTAAAGAAGTATTTGGAAATATTTTCTGGGTAGACACAAATAATTACTGTAGGACTTTGTGGTATCTGTGTACAAAGTTCATAGAGACCAAACCTAAAAATACAACTGTAGAACTGGGGTAGTTTGTGTATATGTTTCAGGTGTAGGACTTAGCATGTTATTAATATTTAAATAAGCTAATTCAGTTTAGGAAACAAGGGTTTACTTTATAATTAAATAAAACTAGAGGGAAGTTACATAATTCAGTCTGTTTTATAATCATGGGATTTTATTGCATAAGGGAACCTTAAAATAATCTAATCCAAACCAGTTCGCTTAACACAGAGACATATTGAAACTTATCAAATATGTATATATATACCTATATATGCATGCCACTAGTTACTTGTATCTTTCAGTATGGACTGCAGGTGAACTAAAGTTCATCACTTCTCAGAAATTTTGCTAGGTCAGCTTACAGGGATTGCTAAACCCTTACTCATAATAATGTCCTATGTACTCACTTACTCATACATTCTCTATGGGGAAAAAAAACACACAACAAAACCTCCATATATGCAATTTTATAAATTCTCTTCTTTTGGGTATTTAAAATAGTTCTATATCAGAAATTGTCTCTAGATTCTTTCCTTGACTTTTAAAATTCTGGATGTAAATTATGTTTATTTTCTTATGTGTGATATAGCACATACTTCTCCCTGTAGTTTGTGGCCTGCTTTTTACTAGCAGTGAGACATTTATGCTTCATATCCTCATGTGTAAAGTGGGGATAATAATAGTACTTAACATCATGTGCTTGTTGTGAGGTTTACTTGACATAATGTAAATTACTGAGTATTTAATAAATGTTACTTTAAAAAGTTAATAGGGGCCTCCCTGGTGGCCTAGGAGTTAAGGCTGGGTGCTGTCACCACTAAGGCCTGAGTTTGATCCGTGGCCAGGGAGCTGACCCATATATCACAGAGCTAAGCCACATATGGCATAGCAGACCTCTCCTGTCTTCCTCACTGCACCCCTTAGCAGTGTATCTCAGAAAATATGTCTGTTCTGCTCCCTACTCTGTCCCTGGTGAATCCTCTCACCTCCTGCACTGCTGGCTTACACCCCAGTTCTTCTACGCAAAAAAAAAAAAAAAAAAAGAAAAAAAAGAAACAAAAGAAAAAGTTAATATAGTCCTGTTAAATAGGCATCTACTAATTAATATTTTCTCTTTATAAATTTAATTTTGCCTCTAGATGTACTAAGATCTGTAGGAAATCCTATAACTAGAAGGTAAGAGGTCAGTCAAGAATGGAATAGTGATGACCTGGGCTTTACTAGAATTACCAAACCCAAAATTAAGTGACTATTTCAGAATGACTATTGTCATTGTGTATAGAGGTGATTAAAAAAACTGGTCCTAGAACTAATTTTTAAAAAAAGGTGTGGGGTGGAGTGGAAGGAATAAATATTCTTTGGTTGACTTCCTATGGGTGTGTATAGTTATAGCTCTTCCAGATTATGGGCACCTGAAGAAATGAGTCTGGGCTGGGCCTCCCTGGTGGTGCAAGGGGTTAAAGCACCGCACTGTGAAGCAGTCCACAGCCTCAGCAGCATCAGTTTGATCCCCGGCCTGCCAGGGAGGAACCCACATGGCGAGGCAGACCTCTCTTGTCTCGCCCGCTGCTCCCCTCAGCAGTGTATTTCAGTCAGTCTGCCTGTTCTCTTCCCACTCTGTCTCTGGTGAATCCTCTCACCGCCCCTGCATCTCTGGCCTGCACCCCAGCTCTTGTATGCATAAATAAATAAATCTTTTTAAAAAAATTAGTCTGGGGACCAATTGCAATGAGGAAAATTTTGTGTTTCTCAGAAAAATCATCAAAATTTGCATGTGATTATATGGGATTAATGAACTAAAGGATTTTTTTAAAAAGATTTATTTATTTATTTGTTATTTATACAAGCACTGGGTACAGTCAGAAGCGCGGGAGGGTGAGAGAATTCACCAGAGCCAGAGCAGGGAGCAGAACAGGCAGAAGGACGGAAGTACACTGCTGAGGGGAGCAGCGGGCGGCAGGAGAAGTCTGCGCGCCACGTGGGACCCTCCTCCGGTGGCCGGGGAGCAGTTGAGGATCGAACCGGCGCCGCAGAGGCCGGGGACAGCTTCACAGCGCTGCTCTTAACAGCCTGTGCCACCAGGGGAGGCCCTTTATTCACAGTTCTTTGCTCACAGCTCCCCCAAATATGGGAATTTCCTAAGTTTTGAGTGTTAAAGGTGTCTCTGGATAGGTTAATGAAGAAGCACTTTTGGAAAAAATTGGAGGCTGTTGCCAAAGAAACCAACAGGAATAATGGGGACTCCTGCCCTAGAAGGGAGAGAGGCTAGGGATGGAGTCTTGTTGCTAGTGGTCAATGATATAATCAACCACTCTCAAATAATCAAGCTTCCATAAACAACCAAAAGGAGGGACTCCAGAGAGCTTCTGTGCAGATTTGGAGAAGATATGAAAACTCCATGCCTTTCCCCCCATACTTTACCCTATGCATCTCTTCTATCTGACTGTTCATGAGTTATATTCTTTGTAATAAGTCAGTGATCTAGCAAGTAAACAGGTTTCCTGAATTCTTTTAGCAATTCTAGCAAATTAATTCAACCTGGGAACCTCTGATTTACATAACTAGTTCGTCAAGCACTCATAATAGCCTGGGCTTGCAAATGGCCTGTGAGTGGAATCTGATGATGACTCTGGGTAGATAGTGTTAGAATTGAGTTGAATTTTTGGATACTCTTTTGGTGTCAGAATTGCTTGATTTTTGGGAACTCTTCATACATACATTGGACTGGATCCGGGAGCTACCCACATGATGCAGCAGACCTTGCCCGCTGCTCCCGTCAGCAGTGTATTTCAGTCATTCTGCCTGTTCTACTCCACGCTCTGTCTCTGGTGAATCCAGTCACCACCACCACCACCTCTGGCCTGTACCCCAGTTCTTGTATGCATAAATAAATACATCTTTTAAAAAATGAGAATTATTGAGCGCCAACCTAGACTTTCAGAATGGAGCACTCTGAGGATGGGGCCCAGCAATTTGTGATATTACAAGCCCCGTAGGTGATTCTGATTCGTGATACATTGATCATAGAAATTCAACTAGGAGTTGGGATTTGGAATTTGGAACTACTGGATTGAGGTAATTGTTTCTACAAATTCTTTATTAAAATACTCTTTCAGTAAAGTAATACTGATGTTGCAACTTATTTTCAAATGATTTACCAAGTGAAAAAAGTAAAAGACTGCATATTTATAGATATATGTAGAGAACGAAAAAGTAAATTATGGCCAAAGGTGTTACTGTTATCCCCCTATATCGTTTGTAAAAACAACATGACCACAGTTCAAAAATAATAGTTTAAGGAAATCAGCCAACAAGCAAGTGGCAAAACCAAAACATGAGTCTCCATGCCCTTTGCATACCACTGCAAGCTGGAGGTTGATGTTCTTTTCATCTTAACTTGCCTGGTTCAACCTGAGGCACTTAGGAATGTGGCTGTGTTGCATTCCACAGGCCCAGGAGCAAACTTGAAAATAGTCAGACTCCCATTGTTAGGAGTCACCTCTTTCCTTCCCATATCCACCCCATCCCTTTCATTATCACCATTCTTTTCATTAGACTTTGGGATCTGGGCATGTTTGTGTGCTTTACTTTGATTGATTGTAACTAAGAGTCCTATGTGTTTAGTTGGGTATGTGAAGGCTATACTTGATTTGAGTACCCCAGATTTTTTGAGTTTTGAGGCCAGTTTTTAACTAGCCAAAGTTGTAAATTTGCCAGGTTGAAAGTCTGAGATTTAAAATGGATTCCAAAACATGGGCAATATTGATTATTTTACATTTTTTAAAATATTCTGCCTCATTTCATAAAATATTTGTGGAATTAAATGAATTGTATTTCCTCTTGTAACATTTTTTAGAAGTTTTGACCCAAATTAGACTTGGGTAAATTCTTTAAGTTGTTGACTTTTTCTTTTTGCTACCAATGATTTATTCCTACTTGATGATTAAAGTATCATATGTAAGAATTGTTATGCTTGGATTCTTGACCTCGTTGGGGTCTGCTTTAATTTCTTCTGCCTCTAATGAACTCATGATGCATCTGGGAAAAAGCCAAAATGGTCTTACTTGCTTTTGTACAAATTAAATTGCCCTGTAGCCCAGCATAAACTCTAAGTGCTATGGGCAGTTACTTGTTTTGACAAAAGAATTGAGTGTAAAACAGTTGAAATTCCAGTTGTAGCAAACAATTCTTTCTGATCTCTTTGGCTTTGTTACTCTCAAAAAAAAAAAATCAACTTGTTTTATGATTACATAGTATAATGAAGGTCTGTGGATTCATTTGAAGGGAATGTTGAATAAATTTTCTACTTGTGAAACAGCTCATTAGTGACATACTACAAGGGAGGGGGAGAGTTAGAAAGTGCATTGGTAGTTGAACTATCAGTTGGCGCTGAGCCAGGAACAGAAAGCTTTTACATGTGAAACATATGTTGAATGTATGCCATTTGACAAATCTTTTTTATGTGTGACTTAATTTTTTTTTTTTAATTTTCTAGAGGCATGTCTTATTTATTTACTTACTTATTTATTTATTTATTTATTATTTGTTTGTTTGTTTGGTTTATACATGCACTGGGTACAGTCAGAAGTGCGGGAGGGTGAGAGAATTCACCAGAGCCAGAGCAGGGAGCAGAGCAGGCAGAAGGACCGAAGTACACTGCTGAGGGGAGCAGCGGGCGGCAGGAGAGATCTGCTCGCCATGTGGGACCCTCCTCCGGTGGCCGGGGAGCAGCCGGGGATCGAACGGGCTGCAGAGGCTGCAGGCAGCTTCGCAACCCAGCGCTCAACCGCTGCGCCACCGGGGAGGCCCGTGACTTAATTTTTTAAAGAGTATTTTTAGTTTTATTATACCAGAAACTTAGTATTTTTATCTAATGAAAAGCTTACTGTGTGAATGATACTCAGTTTAAAATTAGTTTGTATTTTATAATTTAAAAGGATTTGACATTTTATATTTCAAAGTTATCATTTTGAATAGTTTGTTATCTGATATTTTCTCATTTCAAATGAATTTTATGGATTTTTTAAGAGGATACCTGCAAGTGATATAGAGAAAGACAGTGAAGATATATATATATGTCTGGTATAGGAAACAGGTGTTAGAGGGGAAAAATGTAGAATTTTGTTTGAAGGGATTGCTTTTTTTAAAAATGGTTTTTTTTTTTAAGATTTATTTATTTATACAAGAACTGGGGTGCTGTCAGAGGTGTGGGAAGGTGAGAGAATTCACCAGAGAGAGTAGGGAGCAGAACAGGCAGACAGACCAAAAGCACTGCTGAGGGGAGCAGTGGGCAAGGTAGGAGAGGTCTGCCACGCCATGTGGGAATCTCCCTGGCATCGAACCTGCGCTGCAGAGGCTGCGGACAGCTTCACAGGGTGGTGCTCAACCTGCTGCGCCACTGGGGAGGTCCTGAAGGGATTGATTTTTATAATGTTAAGGGATGCTTTTACTCTTTTCACATATGTAGAGGCTTCTAACGACCTTAAATGAATTTATACCATGTTTGCTAATTAATTGATTAGGACCTTGTTTATGAACTCATTTTTAAGACTGTTAGTTACTTTGCTTATCTGTAAATGTTAATCTACTCTTCTTGAATGGAATCTGAAACTGAAGAAATAAATCTTAAATTTGGGGGAAGAATATTATTAGCCAGTATTTTTAGATACTCCTACTTATGAAGAAATCTTTTTAATTCATCAATTGTGTTCTTCAATAATAGAATGTTCAATTGAGAACTCTGATCACAAATTTGCATATAAACTCATTGTCTCAGAAGAACCAGGAATGAAATCCTGTTCTCCCTTCTTCAAGTTTTATTTTTCAATTTTTTGATATAGCGGGTTGTACCAATCACTAATGAAATTATTTCACAAAAATTGCTGGATTTGCATAGATTTACATGTTACAAAACAGAACTAAAATCACAATTTAATGGAACATAAAATTTTGGGGCTTTTGCAACAGAAGTGTAATTCATGCTTTGCTATTTTCTTTACTACCTAAATAATTTGGTTTTTAAAGCTAGTCTCAACAGATTTGTCATTTCAAGGCGATTTTGTTTTCCAACTGATATCCACTTTATCATATTTTTAATTTTTTAAAGTACCATTGATTTTTTATTTTAACTTTTAAATATAAATATGTATTTTACATCATTGTTTATTTTTGTGCAGTGTTTGATTTCTTCTCTCAAGTGAACCCCTATAAAATTCCCACCACAAGTCACCCATGAACTGTCACCATAGTCTCTTGTGCTCTTCCCTCCCCTTCTGATCCCTCACCTTCCCCCTTCCCTGCTGTATGTCTCCAATCTATTGGTTTTCTTCTCCCTGCCCCATTCCTTGTTTGGTTTCCCTATATACTTCCTACAAGGGAAGCCATCGATATTTTTCTTTTTCCTTTTGACTTATTTCATTGAGCATAATCCCTTCCAGCTCCATCCATGTTACTGTGAATGGCATGAATTTATCTTTTTCTGATTGCTGAATAGTATTCCATTGAGATATATATATATATATATATATATATATATATATATATATATACACACATCTTCTTGATCCAGTCATCTGGTTTTGGGCATTTAGGTTGTTTCCATATCTTAGCTATTATAAATAGTGCTGCAATGGACATAGAAGTGCAGGTTTCCTTTTGAATTAATGTTTTTGTGTCCTTTGGGTAGATTCCTAGGAATAAAATTGCTGGGTCATATGGTAGATCCATTTTTAGTAGTTTGAGGGTCTTCCACACACCTTCATAATGGTTGAAGCAGTATTCCCACCAGCAGTGTAAAAGGGTTCCTTTTTCTCCACATCCTCGCCAGCATTTGTTGTTGTTGTTATTATTTTTTTTTAATGTGGGCCATTCTTACTAGTGTGAGGTGATACTCATTGTGGTTTTGATTTTTATTTCCCTGATTATAAGTGATATTGAGCATTGTTTCATGTACCTGTGGCCATCTGCATTTCCTTTTTTGAGAAGTGTCTTTTTAGCTTTTCTGCCAATTTTTTAAAAAAGATTTATTTATGCATACAAGAACTGGGGTGTAGACCAGAGGTGCAGCAGTGATGGTGGTGGGGGGTGGTAGTGAGGGGATTCACCAGAGAGAGTGGGGAGCAGAACAGGCACATCTACTGAAATACACTGTAGAGGGAAGCAGCAGGCCAGGCAGGAGAGGTCTGCTGCACCAGGTGGGTTGCTCCCTGGCTGGCCGGGAATGGAATTCATGCTGCAGTGGCTGGGGATAGCTTGATAGCACTGTCTTTAACCCCTGCGCCATGAAGGAGGCCCCAAGTTCTGCCCATTTTTTGACTGGATTCTTCATTTTGTTGTTGCTGAGTTGTGTAAGCTCTTTGTAGATCTTTGATATTAGTCCCTCATCAGTTGTGTGGAATGCAAATATTTTTCCCAATCTCTAGGGTGTCTCTTCATCTTGGTTATTGTCTCTCTCTTTTTCTTTTGTTCTTCTTTTAGATTTATTTGTTTATGCATACAAGAGCTTGGGTACAGGCCAGAGATGGGGGGGTTTGGGGGGGAAGGGTGAGAGTTGAGAGGATTCACCAGAGACAGAGTGGGGAACAGAACAGGCAAATTGACGAAATACACTGCTGAGGGGAGGAGTGGGCGAGACAGGAGAGGTCTGCCTCGCTTTGTGAGTTGCTCCCTGTCCGGCCTGGGATGGAACTCTGCGGATTGCTTCATAGTGCAGGGCTTAAAACCCCTTGCACCACCAGGGAGGCCCTCTTTTTTTTTTTTTTTTTTTAATTTTTTTTTTTTACATCGCTGTTCATTTTTAAACAATATTTGCTTCTCCCCACACCCCCCCCCCCCACGTGCTGGTTATTGTCTCTCTTGCTGTACAGAAGTTTTTCAGTTTGATGGAGTCCCAGCTGTTTAGCTTTTCTTTCATTTTCTTTGCTGTGGGGGATGAGTCTTTAAAGATGTTTCTGAGATGTATAAGATAACATTGATTTTAAACACTGTATAGGTTTAGGTTCATAACTCTTCAGATCATATTACTTGTTTTTTTTAACTATCCCTTGTTCATATTTATGTATTTTTTTTTTTTAGGTCTTATTGAATTTGAAGAATGTGATCCTGCTAGTGCAGTTGAAGGTAACTTGACTAGTTGTAATATGTGACAATTAGCTAATATCTTCTGTTTACTGAACAAATAAAGAACTCAGCTATAGATGAGTTGCAACATTACTGTGGAGGAAGGTAAAAGATCTGAAGGTCGTTTATTTAAAACCTGCACCTATTTTTTTTTTTTGCCTGCACCTATTTTTTGTAATTTGATAAATATACAGTAGGTTTACTGAAAGGACTATTAGCATGTTAAAATATATATTCTAAAATATTAAATATAATATGTATTTGTTTTCAAATATACCTTGAGATTATTTTCTCCACTGACATCTCCATTGGCATTCTAGTGTCGAAAATATGAAAAGTCCAATTACATACATACATTATAAGCATACATTAATGTATGCTTATTCTGCATACTTTTTAGTAATTGATGAGGTAATACATCAATGTTAATGTTACTACATCATTCCAAATTGGTTTGACCTGTAGTAAGAGGACACAACCCTTCCCATCTAGATCGATGTTTTTTATAGTATGGAACCCAAACTATACTTGCTATTTTTGTCATATTTTATATACCTCACTTTGTGAGCTACTAGTAGTAATTTGAAAGCAGTTCTATATTTTTCTAAGACCTGTGCAAGAATTTGGAGAAGTGATTTGCTATTGTACATAGATCATTTTTTGGATATGTCTGCAGCTCTTGGACGTAGGCTTCTTATAGTTACTGTTTGACAGCAATAATTAACTTCTCTGTACATCAGCATTCCTTATTGTGTAATATGGATAATGAATAATACTCAATGAGAATAAAAATGTGTTTGATTGAAAAAATATGCTAGTCAGATAATATGGTTCAGGGAGTTACTTTGCATGAAAGCAAGTGTATTATTCTAAGACGTCTGGATTCTAATCCTGGTTGTAGTGTTTACTTGCTGTGTAATATGGAGTTAATAATAGCAACGAAATAATTGAGTTTCCTCATCTGTAAGATGAGATCTTAGCTTACATGTGCACTAGTTCTCAGAGTAAGCTGTCAAGCTTTAAGTGCTGAATGCCATCAGTAATTAATAGCATGACTAACTTGAGAAATAATTTGTCATGTATGAAGAGGTAGACCTGCTATATTAGTCAAAACAGATGATATTTGCTTCTTACTTATGGATTCATTTCTAAAATTGTTTACATGCATTGCTTAATGACATTTTCGTCAACTGCAGATGGCATGAATGACAGACTCTACTATATAGCCTTGGTGTATAGGAGGCTATACCATCTAGGCTTGTCATTACATTCATGATATTTACACAAAATTGCCTAGTGATGCATTTCTCAGAAAGTACACCCGACATTATGTGATGCTTGACTACAGGCTTTCCATGCTACACTGTTTATGAATCTGCTTTCATTTTTTTATTTAAAACCACATAGTTTGTGATCCTCTAGACAAAAAACATGATTTGACCTGTATTTACCACAAAATTTAAATTAATTTAAATTAATTAAAATTTATTAATACAGTGAATGATGTATCCTCTTTGAAGCTTTAAGATATCTGCAAGTGCTTGTTTTGTCTAAGGTGTTTAGTAGGAGAAAAAAGAATTGCATTGTTCAAGTGAATGTCCCCTTTTGGTGAATAGTAGGCTATATTAACATAAGAAAAATCTAAGCATATTATGATGTTGCTTTAAATGTTAGGGTTTAGCAGTTGTTTTTATTTTTAGACAACTTTAGTATTGACAAATTATGAGCAGATTATATGTTTGATATTTACTGGCAACAGTTATGTTTCTGTAACAACATACATTTATTTCAAGGTATAAAACCAAGAAAAAGAAAGACTTTTGGTTTGCCGGGAATAATTAAAAAGGAAAAGGATGCAGAGTCTGTGTAAGTATATTAAATATTGTCAGATTCCTTTCTGTTGTTAATTAAGACAAACTTGTTTTGAATTAAAAATAATCTCTGGAAAATAACTCAAAGTTTGTGTCTAAGGTGTGAAAAATACAAAATTTTCTAAATACATTGAAGTATCCTCTGGTTTTAAAGGTATTAATTTTTTTATTTAAAATATTAAAATTAAAACTTCAGTGTTTTGAAATTGAAACTTTAAGATACTGATTTTATAAATTGATACATGCACATAATAAAATTAAACAAAAGCACAGAGAAAACTAAAAATTAGTGTAAGTATTACATTGCATGAGAGAAAACCCATGGTCAACATTTGGTGAAGATTCTTTAAGACAACTCTGAGAATATTGCTATGTAGTACTAATGTACATGCATGCATTCTCTCTTTACACACACACACAAGTAAATGGAAAATGCTACGTGGGGTAGGAAAAAAGCCTAACATTTATTTACACTAGGTGTCAATTTTAGATAGATGATGCAGATAAATTCATTTTACCTTTTTTTTAAAACTAAGAAATTAATATAAAAAATATAATTACCTTATATTTCACTAATATTAGCTTGGTGACGTTTTCTTCCTTGACAACATATTAGAACTAGTTGATAAATTAAAATAAATATATCTGTGGCAGACCCCATCTTGAGCAATTATACCAGATTCTTGAGGCCAGGAGGCCCCAGCATAGTTTTGGTTTTGTTTTGTTTAAATAGTGCTAATCTACAGCCTGGGTTGATAATAATTGAACAGTGATTAACCAGAGATAAATAGGAATTAAAGAAACCTTTCTTTCTGTAGTTACTAAATCTGTTTAGCGTGAAACAACACTAATCAAAAATCTTGATTGATTTTGACTTAATGACTTGATTTTTGAATGAAAATCCATTTAAAATCCTACTTCTCTAGCATAATCAGCAGAACCCTTACACCATTTACTGCTTTTAGGGGCTCTCGTTTTTAATATGAGACCAGTTGTGTGCTTTGGATTTTCTTGATTCTAACCTAGTTTTATTTTTATCATTGAATTTCTCCCATTCTATTGAATAAATAAGTTTTTCTCCTCCCCTCTGAAATGGTATTTGATTAACAAAATAATACCAGTTACAAAGTGATTTATAGTTATATTACCATCTCTTTCAAGAAGTGTTTTTTTTTTTTTATGAGCATTAATGGAGTATTTTGCTATGGGATGGAACCTAATCTGTTTTTATAACATTGAGAATACATACTGAAGTCTAAACAGTTGTTTTGCGAGTTTATCTGTTAGTGTAAAGAGTAAAACATTTTTTAAATAATACATCTTTTTTTTTTTTTTAAAGAAGCTGATCTGTTATAACATCTTAATTGCTTTGATTCTGTAGCAGGATTGAATTTATTGTTAAAGTACTTTTGGAACATGTTTTTGGAACATGTACTCAGAACATGCATAGGTTTTTTGAGATAATATTCCTTATTTACCAGTAATAAGGAAGTCATTTTTCAAACTTTGAGATCTTAAGTGACTTCTAAGTGGGGAAAAAGAACCCTGGGGTTTGCATTTATCTTGTTTATTTGGCATTCAGTGGAGTAAGTAGTGTGGTTACCTACCTCTTTTTGCATATTTTCAATCTGTTCCATACTATTTCCTTCAACAAAATTCTTCTGTTTATGGATTTTTATGGTTTATGCTTAGTCTTTAGGTAGAGATTACCTGTTTATTTTATATATTAATTTAGTGCTTTTTTCAGTTGTTCATTTGACTCTTAAGGTGTATGTACCTAATGCTAATGTTACCTTATATTATTAAAGTGGCAATTCTGATACATGCATTAATGGTCTCAAGCCAAAGAATATATAACTAATCCAAATGCCTTTTAAATATGCACTATATTTTCATTAGTGAATTTGTTTTAGAATGCACATAAATTTCTTCTAAATTTATTCCTCATAGTCTCATCCTCTTTAATTTTATGTATTTAGGCCTTTATCTGACTGAGAAGTTTGCTCTTCTTTGTGTAGCAGTTTTACATTAAAAAATAGTTCTCACTAGTTCATATCTACACTCATATTTTTCAATTCAATGCTAAAATACCAGTTCAATTTTAGCGTTGTAGCCAACTGAAAGTTTGCTCATTTAGCATACTTGAAGAAAAGCAGTTTTGACTAATATATGCTAGTGGAAATTACTTGTGGAAAGTACTTCAGGTGAAACTGAGGTTTAAAAAGTTATTTATGATCATTTTATAACAAATATAAATGTACTTTTTTTTAAGTAAATTTCTTTGAGGATTTTTTTTTTTGTCTTCTCTGCCTGAAGAATTAAAAGCCACTAGAAATCATTGAATACTGACAGCTTCCTAGATATGATTCATGAGCATATTCATGGAAAAGAATTACTTTTGAAAGTAGTTCCTAAAATACTTGTAAGCTATTTGTATTTTGTCACACAGGAATGCCTTCATTTGAATTATAAAGTCACTTAGTATATTTTAATCTTCCTGACTTGATTTCTCAATATTTTTGTAGAACTTATATTTAAATACCAAAAAATACTTTCAATATAATGTAATTATCACATAGTTCTAATAATTCTAATATTTTGTTTAACAGGGAGTGCCCTGATGCAGATTCACTTGTAAGTAGATTTTACTTTGATATGAACAACTTAAACTAGATATTTTCAGGATATATTCAGCATATTTGTTGAGTTGTTTACATATCTTTCTAAGAAAAATGTTGTATTGTGAATTCACTTAAATTATTTTACAGATGCATTTGTGGCTTTACTTTGCCAGATGGATTTCTATTAAAGGAAATGTGGGTTTTTTTTTTTTTCATTTATTTATTTGTTTGTTTTGTTTATACATGCACTGGGTACAGTCAGAAGCGCGGGAGGGTGAGAGAATTCACCAGACCAAGAGCGGGGAGCAGAGCAGGCAGAAGGACTGAAGTACACTGCTGAGGGGAGCAGCGGGCGGCAGGCGAGGTCTGCGCGCCATGTGGGACCCTCCTCTGGTGGCCGGGGAGCAGCTGGGGATCGAACCGCCACTGCAGAGGCTGCAGGCAGCTTCGCAACCCAGCGCTCAACCACTGCGCCACCAGGAAGGCCCTAAAGGAAATGTTAACTACCTTTGAAAAACGGACTTTTAATTTAAAGTAGGAGTAGTGCCTTAGCATACTGCTTTAATTTCTTGGAACATGTGCCAAATCTCAAATCTGCATACTTTCTTTTAAAATGTGGTGCTCTTACTAATTTATTCTTAGCTGTATTAAAATCTACTTTGTTCAAGTATTTTTTGTTTAGAAAAAGAGCAACAACCGTGTTCAGTACTTTCCTATGCTTTTTATTTTAAATTTTTTTTAAAGATTCATTTATTTATGCATACAAGACCTGGAGTGTAGGCCAGAGGTGTGGGGGATGAGAGGATTCACCAGAGACAGATTGGGTTGTAGAACAGGCAGATCTACTGAAATACACTGTTGAGGGGAGCGATGGGGAGACAGAAGAGGTCTTCTGCACCATGTGGGCTAGCTCCCTGGCCAGGATCGAACTGGTGGTGCAGTTGGCTGGTGATAGCTTGATGGCGCAGGGGTTAAAGATACAGCGCTACCAGGGATACCCTTTCTTATTTAAAGGAAGCTTATTTACCCTAAATATATTTCTTTATATATAATTAAAGAAGACATTAAATGGTGCTCCCTGTGGTTATAGTGGAAGAGTAGGTTTAGCAAGTGTTTAAGTAATATTTAGATAGACATATTTTTCAATTTGTTCATCACACGCTGCTGTTCATTTCGATATAGCAGTCAAAATTGTTTCCTTTATTTTCTTGCTTGCATAAGTGTTGTTTCTTTTGTTCCAAAAACATTTTAATGTTTTGCAGCATAATGATATACCAAAATAAAAAAGTAGACATTTTGCAAAATGTGGTATTCTGTTATATAAATAATATAAAACTAGTTTTTATTTCACATTTTAGCTTGAAAATAGGAATTAATGATTTTTTTTAGTAAGTAATAACAATGAAAATAAAGAAATAGATTTCTAATGAACTTGAGAGTTAAAATCATTGGAATGTTTTTGGAATTGCAACATTTACCATACAATTTGGCTTTTTTTTTAAGTACAAGGTTTTTTTTTTTAATATTAATTTATTTTTTTTTTACATCATTGTTCATTTTTTTTTAAGTTTTTTTTTTAATAGAGGCATGTTTTATTTATTTGTTTGTTTGTTTGTTTTGTTTATACAAGCACTGGGTACAGTCAGAAGCGCAGGAGGGTGAGAGAATTCACCAGAGCGGGGAGCAGAGCAGGCAGAAGGAACGAAGTACACTGCTGAGGGGAGCAGCGGGCGGCAGGAGAGGTCTGCGCGCCATGCGAGACCCTCCTCCGGTGGCCGGGGAGCAGCCGGGTATTGAACCGGCGCCGCAGAGGCCGTGGGCAGCTTCACAACCCAGCGCTCAACCGCTGCGCCACCGGGGAGGCCCCATCATTGTTCATTTTTAAACAATATTTGCTCCCCCCCCCCCAATCCTGTCAGGTATAGTCCCCATAGAGTTGCCTTCACCAGTGCACCATCAACTCTGTCCCCTGTGCTCCTCCCTCCCTCCCTCTCATTCCTCTCCCTCCTCCTCTCCCTCCCCTGCAGTATACCTCTGATTTATAATTGTCCATTTTGCCTTTTTTTTTTTTTTCTTGTGGGACCCTTGCCCATGGCCGGGGATCAAACTGGCGCTGCAGAGGCTGTGGGCAGCCTCGCAACCCAGCGCTCAACCGCTGCGCCACCAGGGGAGGCCCTGTCTGTTTTTGCTTTGTTGTGTTTTGTACTGTTATTATTTTTTTACACTGATGTCTCATTGGGTTCCCCTATATTCCTGCTATAAGTGAAACCATCCGATATTTTTCTTTTTCCTTCTGGCTTATTTCACTGAGCATAATTCCTTCTAGTTCCATCCACATTGCTGCGAATGGCATGAGTTTATCCTTTTTGATTGCTGAGTAATATTCCATTGTGTATATGTGCCACATCTTCTTGATCCAGTCATCTATTTTTGGACATTTGGGTTGTTTCCAGGTTTAACCTATTGTAAATAGTGCTGCAATAAAAATTGGGGTACAGGTGTTCTTTTGAATCAATGTTTTTGTGTCCTTTGGGTAGATCCCTAGTAGTGAAATTGCCAGGTCGTATGGTAGCTCCATTTTTAGTAGACTGAGGAACCTCCAGACAGCTTTCCATAGTGGTTGAACCAATTGCACTCCCACCAGCAATGTAGAAGAACCATTTGACTTTTAATGAAAAAGTCAGCCAGATGTGATTTCTTTAGTGCTCATCATGGATTTTATTTCTGAAATATTTATAGCATTTATTTGATGATTGAAACATTGAATAAGATTCTTTAATACTGAATATTTCACTTTTCATATACACTCCCTTAAATAAAACATTCTTAATTCTGTTTATTTGTACTGTTGTACAGTGATCATTAATTACCAGTTTTGAACTTTATTTATTTATTTTTTTTTTAATTTTTTTTTTTTTTATAATTTTCTAGAGGCATGTCTTATTTATTTATTTATTATTTGTTTGTTTGTTTGGTTTATACATGCACTGGGTACAGTCAGAAGCGCGGGAGGGTGAGAGAATTCACCAGAGCCAGAGCAGGGAGCAGAGCAGGCAGAAGGACCAAAGTACACTGCTGAGGGGAGCAGCGGGCGGCAGGAGAGGTCTGCACACCATGTGGGACCCTCCCCCGGTGGCTGGGGAGCAGCCGGGGATCGAACCGGCGCCGCAGAGGCCGCAGGTAGCTTCGCAACCCAGCGCTCAACCGCTGCGCCACCGGGGAGGCCCCAGTTTTGAACTTTAGTCAGTATTTATCTGGAATTAGAAAAGGGCTTCTAAACAGAACACAGAATTTTAATGCATAGGAGGTGGTGAGGGGCGGTAGGTTTAGATGTTTATTTCAGCATTGTTAATAGAAGAAGACTGATAACACTGGCATCCATCAGAATAAGGATTGGTTAACTTATTAAATAGTCACTTGATGAAGTAATTGTTTTCATCGATGTTACAGAGTTAGATTGTTTTCATAGCTGTCTACTGATAAAGTTTATTGAAAATAAAAGCATGTATGATTAAGTCGTAGCTGTTTGAAAAATATAAATGTTTGGTATATGTGTTCTCTTTTAAAAGTGAGATTACAAGTGGGCCTCCCCTGGTGGCACAGCGGTTGAGCACTGGGCTGCGAGGCAGCCTGCAGCCTCTGCAGTGTTGGTTCATTTCCCAGCCGCCGGCGAAGGTCCCACCAAAAAAAAAAAAAAAAAAAAGAAGTGAGATTATGAGTTATTAATTGTGGTTACATTTGGGGAAAAGGATTACAGTGGGCAGCAGGAAAGGTTTTAATTTTGTTTCTTTTTTTCCCCTCATTTTTGTTCCTGTTATCTATAACTTACCACCTTTTATTTATAGCTAGTTTTACTAATAGCTTTTTTTAAAAATTTATTTTATGTATGCATACAAGAACTGGGGTATAGGGCAGAGGTGGGGGGGTGGTGGTGAGAGGATTCACCAGATACAGAGAGGGGAAAAGAACAGGCAGACTGACTAAAATACACTGTTGAGGGGAGTGGTGGGCACGACAGGAGAGGTCTGCCGTGCCATGTGGGACCCTTGCCAGCTGGCCGGGATCGAACCCGTGCTGCAGAGGCTGCGAACAGCTTCACAGCTTGGCGCTCAACTGCCTGCGCCACCATGGGAGGCCCCATAGGTTGCATCTTAACCCCTTGTACCACCAGGGAGGCCCTACTAATTGCTTTTAAAAATATCCATAGACTACTTTGGAAGGGACATTATGTTCATGTTCTGTTCCTTTTTTAAAACGTCTGTATAATTAAAAAATATTACTTTGAGGGTGCTTTTTTTGAGACTTGACCAAGGAAGTATGACTTGCTCTTTTCTTTTGGTTTTGGTCAATTTCTCTGTTCTGAACAGAGATCAATAAACTTTCCATTAACTACTGAGCCTATTCCAGTATATTTGAAAAGAACTTTTTTTAATCACTGCCACCGCTATCAAAACTCCTTTGAGATGAGTGAAATTTCCTCTCTTTTGTTCCTACTGCTTCTGACTTAATGCTTTGCTCCAGGAGTGTGGGGCCCTAATACATAAATCATGAATTGAATGGACAAAGGTTTAAACAAGAAATGTGTGTTTATGAAGGTCAAATTTTCATGAATAGTTCCAGTATTAAAAAGTGGGAATAATTGCTTTAAAATTTTTTTCCAAAACAGAAAAAAATCTGCTCTCAGTTCTCCTTAAACTTGTGCTGTGCCTGTCAGATTAGCAATCCTTCCTAGTCCCCTTGCTGAGGTTTAGCAGGTGATTGGAGAAATAACAGACTTTACCAGAAGAACTATTGATTGCGCAATTTCAACTGATATATTAGCCCTTCTTGGCCCTATTTTTTCTTCATTTAAAAAAAAGTATTTGGAAATGACATGATTTACACAAAAATCCTAGAATAAAATAACACAAAGAACATTTGTATACCCTTAACTTTTTACTGCATTTGTAGTTAACATTTGTATTTACCCTGTATATATTTGCATGTGTTTATGTTTTTGTATAATATTTTTTTCTGATCTATTTGATGGTCCTTTATCCCTAAATACTTAAGTATTTAATGTCTAAAAATAGGTTAGAGCAGTGTCTCTCCTTCCTGTATCCCTTCAAGTCTGTTGCCCTGCCTTCTAGGTAACCAGCTTTAATGTGTTCTCATTTATCCTTCTTATGTTTTTTTTCCCTAAAGGATACCTGTATGTTTTCTTATTTTCCACTCTTTCTGACTTGAAAGATGATTACACTATCTATGTTATTTGTACTTGACTTTTCTCCTGTTAGCATTTCTTTCTGGAAGTCACTTGATAATCAGTTTGTAGAAACCTTTCTCATCTTACTTAAAAGTTGCTTAATATTTCATTTGTATACGTATCATAATTTAGCCAGCTATGTTTAGTCATTTAGGTACTTTCCAGTAATTTTAAATTATAGATAATCTTTCATGAGTAACCTTGTTGCATATATATTTTTAACTTGTTCATATATCTTTGGGATAAATTCATAGGAGTGAAATTCCTGAGTTGAAGAGAAAACATATATGTAGGTTTTTAAAAAAAAAGATTTATTTTTATGCATACAAGAACTGGGGTGTAGGCCAGAGGTGCAGGAGCTGAAAGGATTCACCAGAGACAATGGGGAGCAGGACAGGCAGATCTACTGAAATACATTGCTGAGGGACCAGGAGGTGAGACAGGAGAGGTCTACTGCATCAAATGGGTCAAGTCCCTGATGGTAGTAGTGAGCATTCACCCCTAGGCCACCAGGGAGGCCCTAAAAGTACGCTTCCATACAGCATCTCCAACAGAGTGCATTTTCAAACTTTTGAATTTTTTTTATGTTTTTTGAGCATTTTAAAAATTTGTTTTTTACATCGTTTTTCATTTTTGCACAATGTATGCATTTTCATCTTGGTATAGTCTCCATATAATTCCCACCCCCCTTGTTTTGATCCTACTCCTTCCTCCCTCCAGTAGTATGTCTCTGGTTTATAGTTGCTTGTTGATTTTGATTTTTACGGATCGGGAAGGGATCATGCTCAGCGAAATAAGCCAGAAAGAAAAAGAAAAATACCAGATGGTCTCACTCATAGCAGGAATTTAGAAAACCTAAATAAGGGACCAGGAAAAAACTTTTGAATTTTTGCTAGTCCCGTGGATAAGAGTTGTTATTTTAGTATATAATTTTAATTTTCTTGTTAGAGTTTTTTGTTTGTTCTATATTAGTGAGATATATTATTTCCATTTATTTAAGCTGACAGGACTTTAATTTCACTACTTCCCTTCCCCAGGCACACATTCACTTTGAAGTTTAGGTGAAAATTTGATTATTCACAGAACTGCTGGTATTCCTACCTGAACACCTATTTTCTTCTTTTCAGTGTTTGTTCTGTTTTGTTTTGCAGTACCTTTTCTTTTTCAGATACCTGAAGTATGAGTGTGATTCAAAGCTAATTAACTAAAAAGATGTAATTTTTCCAGTGTTATTTTGTTAATCTATTGATATTTGATAGTTAATGTAGGTAATGCTGTTTTGCTGACTTTTTAATATTTTTGTTGAAGCAATTGTTATAGTAGTTTTTTCTTTTTCCCATAGAACATTCCTGATGTAGATGAAGAAGGCTATAGTATAATACCAGAAGCAAATCAGAATAATATCCTTTCATCTTCATTCTTGTTGATTGTATTGAAATATAAGTACATGTTTTAACAGAATAATCTTATTTAATAGATTTTAAATTTTTTAATTAGTTATAATAAAATAACTTCATGTTCTTCATTTGACATGTTTTTATTTAAAAAAGTGAGTAGTTCCATTTCTGTTTAAGTCCATCTTACCTCTTGAAAGTTTTTTGTTTTGTTTCTTTTTATAAATGTGTAAGAAAGGTTACATACACTAAGATAATTTGAAAATTGAATTCTTTAACTGATATTCACATACCAAAGAGAACCATTTCTACTCATCTAGTGATTCTGATTCAGAAGATGAAGAACCAAAGAAGTTTCGGATAGAAATCAAACCTATGCATCCAAATAACTCACATCACACAATGGCTTCCTTGGATGAATTAAAAGTATCTATAGGAAATATATCACTCTCCCCAGCAATATCGGTAAGAAAATGAGCAATTTTGTGCTTTTATAGAAGTTTACACACACACACATCTATTTATTTTAACCTCAGCTACCTGAATTGTGGTTAATTTTAGGAATAATAAAAAAAAAAATCACTTAGCAGTAGTTTAGCATGTTAGATGAGGAATTATGAAATTTGTAATGTTTTGCTTTATTGAAGTATATAGTTTATAATTTTTATCAATTATAATTTATACAGACATGAACTTTTTATTTACATATATATTTTACATCATTGTTAATTTTTGTACAGTGCATGCTTGTGTGCTTCTTCCTTTCAGGTGTAGACCTGAACTTTTGAGCTTAGTTTTGTTTCCTTTCGAAAGTGTTTTTTTTACAAAGGGTGAAAATCTAAAAAATCCACTATTTGTACCATTCGTTGTATTTTATATTTTATAAACAGTACTGTATGCCTTGGGCAGAATTTTGTGAACGAGTAGTGTTAATCTCTACATCATTTAATTTTAAGGATTATCCAATTGTGTGACCTTTACAAAAAAGGGAATTCTATAAAAATGAATTGAAAGATTAAATTATATCTTTGCATTTTTTGACCTGTCACAGTTTATTTTTCTATACTTTTCTTACAACAAAAGGCAAATATAAGAATTCTAAGTGGTAGTCATTAATTCCTCAATTCTAAGATATACTTAGTAACATTTGGAGAAAAAAAATCACCCTAAAAGATCTGCCATTTATGTCATACTCTCAGCTTAATACATCTGAATTTAGAGTATGACAGTTAAACATGCTCATCCTAATTGATGTTAAACCTATTCTTCTTGATAATGGAAAATAGGAGTTATTACTGTTTCAATTAAAAGACAAATATTTATTTTAATAGTCTATTTAAATAGTTTTTATGTATTAGCTTGGAAGTAGTTGTTTTCTAGCCATGAACTCTTAGAATTTAATTTTAGCACTGTTTTTTTAAAAAGATTTCTGAAGTGAGGTTTTTATTATACCATTACAATTTATCATTAAGGCTTATACCAAGATTAAATCATGGGGGGATGTGTGTGTTTGTATGTGTGTGTGTATGTATGGGTATACATATATATAAATAGATATATTTGAAGTAGGAAGTTGTGAAACCATTAAATTTTTTTGTATAAGCATATAACCTATATATATATTTATTTATTTATTTATATTTGTGTATATGTGTATATACACAAATATAAATATATATTTATATATATATTAGCCCGGAAGAAAATATATATCAAAATGTTAAAGATTTGTCAGTGGGTACTGAGATCATTGATGGTTTTAAATGTCCTCTATGTGCTTCTCTTTTCTGTTTACAAAAACAAGAGTTAACATGTATTAATTTCATACTCAGAAAGTCATTAATAATTGGAAAAATTTTAGTGGTTAATTTTGGGCTTGAAAAATGGATATTATGAGTATATTTTGTTGCCAATTTGTTTATCTAGCTTCAATCTTTGTCCCCCAATAATGTATTTTAAGGTGTATAGATTTTAGGTATGATCAAAAAAGAGTAGACAAATTATGAGAACAGGAAAGTAACTTTTTAAACTCTAAAATGAGCACTGTCTTTTTTCTTTTCATGTTCTGCCAGAGACACAGCCCAGTAAGTGTGAGATTTTTATATTTTTACTTCCTATTGATTTAAAAAAAAAATCATTGTGATGTTTGAACACTGATTTTCAAAATAATTTTGTTGAAGTTTTTAAATTAAAATTCTAGGTGTTAATATTTTGAAACATTTCATTGACTGTTAAATGTACATGTATCATTTTACTGCAAAATAAAAATTGCTTGAAGTCTGTATATTTTTTAACCCTAATGCAGTTTGCAATTGTATAGATATATTAAAAACAACTTTAGGTTCTAGTATTAGTATTGTACCAAATATTTCATTACCAAATAATTTATTTAACATCATTTGGTTTCTGCTTTTCTGTTTCAGGTGCAGATGAATCGGAATTCATCTAGTAAGTTTGACATTTAAAATATTTTATGTCTATTAAAATTCATCAATTTGCTAAGCTGTAGCCTTGTGTATGCAGTTAGCAGAACAAATGCCCTTATAAGCCTTAAGAGTAGACTGGAAATATCTGTATTTTAAACAGAAAGCAACTTGTCTACATTATTTCATTGAGACATACCTTAAACTTTAATAAATTGCTATTTTAGCTCTTTTCGGAAATCAGGAAAGCCAAAGTAGTAGCTTCTAATTAAGACTGTTACACTGTTTAGCTGATATATTTTATCTCATGAGCTGGAAGGCATTTATAAGATGAATAAGCTTTAGCTTTACCTCTTTCTAAGTCATACCGAAATTGCAATTTCTGTAAAAGGGTTGTTAATATATTAACGTAATTATAGTAAAAACTTTTTTGGGGGGGGGTTAACTTTTGCAGAATCTGCATTAAAAAAAATAAGAATTGTGGAGAAAATGGAGTTGAGACAACTCACTCCAAAACTACGCAATTTTAGGGGCCTCCCTGGTGGTGCAAGGGGTTAAGTCTCAACACTTGAAGCTGTTGGCAGCCATTGCAGCAAGAGTTTGATCACTGGCCAGAAACTAACCCATATGGCACAGAAGACTTCTGTCTCGCTTGCTGCTTCTCTGAGCAGTGTATTTCAGTCAGTCTGTCTGTTCTGTTTCCCCCTCTGTCTCTGGTGAATCCTCTTATCTCTCCATCCCCCAACTCTGGCTGACACCCCAGCTGCTGTAGGCATAAATAAATAAAAATAAATCTTTAAAAAATACATGCAGTTTTGCAAACACACAAAAAACTGTAACATCAGGGCTAATAAAAATTTTAATGCAATTAAAAAGACCTACTAAATTCATAATGAACACCAAACTAAAAGTAGAATTTTGCATTTAAAGAAATCATGAGGGCCTCCCCGGTGGTGCAGCGGTTGAGCACTGGGTTGCGAAGCTGCCCGCAGCCTCTGCGGCGCCGGTTCGATCCCCGACTGCTCCCCAGCCACCGGGTGAGGGTCCCACATGGCGCGCAGACCTCTCCTGCCGCCCGCTGTTCTCCTCAGCAGTGTACTTCGGTCCTTCTGCCTGCTCTGCTCCCCGCTCTGGCTCTGGTGAATTCTCTCACCCTCCCGCGCTTCTGACTGTACCCAGTGCTTGTATGTATAAACAAACAAACAAATAAATAAATAAATCTTTAAAAAAAAATAAAGAAATCATGAGGCAACTGGGGGTGGGAGGGATAACAAAAAAGAAATCGTGAGTAGCTTGATAACTAGGGACATGAGGGTCGTGAGGTTAAAAGATGCTACTGGATTATGGATATGAGGGCAGAATATAGAGTGATGGAAAACAGCACAATAAACACTTTGAGGCAAAACAGAAGTCGAACCTGAGCTAAATGGGAGAATGTGATGTGAGTGGGCATTGTGTATAGTGTGATGTTTGTCTATGGTTTGCTGCAGTTGGCCATATTGATTTAATATACATTCATCAGTTATTGCTTGGTCATGTAAAAGCATTTAGATGCATGGAGATTTTTTTTTAAATTTTTACTTGTTTTTAATTTTTTTTTGCTTTATGTGTTTTTTATATCATTCTTCATTTTTATACAATGTGTGCTTTCTCATCTTGGGAAATTCACATCACTCATTTACCCGTGTAGCATCACCATAGTCCCTTGTGCTTGTCCCTCCTCTATATTGATCCTACTCCATCTTCCCCCCCTGCAGAATGTCTCTGGTTTATAGTTGCCTGTTGATTTTGATTTTTACTTTATTATAATTACTTTTTTTTTTCCTGATCCCTTATTTGGATCCTCTACATTCCTCCTATAACTGAAATCATCCGGTACCTTTCCTATTCCTTCTGGCTTATTTCACTTAGCATGATCCCTTCCAGCTCCATCCATGTTTCTGTGAATGGCAAGAGTGTATCTTTTTTGATTGCTGAGTAATATTCCATTGTGTATATGTACCACATCTTCTTGATTCAGATGTGTTTTGGGGCATGTGGGTTGTTTCCATAGCTTATCTGCTTTAAATAGTGCCGCAATAAACATAGGGCAGGTATCCTTTTGAATTAATGTTTTTGTATCCTTTGGGTTGATTCCCAAAGGATATTGCTGGATCATATGGAAGCTCCATTCTTAGCAGTTTGAGGAAGCTCCAGACAGCTTTCCATAGTGGTTGGACCAGTTTGCACTCCCACCAGCAGTGCAGGACAGTTCCTTTTTCTCCACATCCTCACCAACATTTGTTGTTGCTGTTTTTTTAGTATGTGCCATTCTCTGTGGTGTAAAATGGTATGTCATTATGGTTTTGATTTGCATTTCCCTGATTACAAGTGATGTTTTACATTTTTTTCATATGCCTGTTGGCCATTTGCATTTCCTTTTCGGAGAAGTGTCTTTTTGCTCTTGTGCCCTATTTATTTTTTATTTATTACATCATTGTTCATTTTTAAACAGTATTTGCTTCCCCCCTCTTCAGGTGTAGTCCTCATAGAATTTCCTTCACCAATGTATCCATGCACCATCACCTCAGTCCCCTGTGCTCCTCCCTCCCTCTTACTGATCCCTCTCCCTTCTCCTCCCCTGCAGGATGTCTCTGATTTATAATTGTCTGTTTTTGTTTTATTGTGTTTTGTATTGGTATTAACAACATGGATGGAGCTAGAAGGAATTATGCTCAGTGAAATAAGTCAAAAGGAAAAAGAAAAATACCGATGGTTTTGCTTATAGAAGGAATATAGGGGAACCAAATAAGACATCAGTGTATTGTACCCATTTTTTGACTAGGTTGTTTACTTTGTTTTTGTTGAGTTCAGCTCAGCTCTTTGTAGATCTTTGTGATCAGTCCCTTATCAGTAGTATTGTGCACAAAAATTTTCATCCAGTCAGTAGAGTGTCTGTTTGTCTTGGTTATTGTCCCTTTATGTACAGAAGCTCTTTAATTTGATGTAGTCCCAGCTGTTTATCTTTGTCTTCACTGTCTTTGCTTTGGGTGATGTGTCTTTGAAGATGTTACTGAGGTATATGTCATGGAGTGTTTCTCCTATATTTTTTTCTATATATTTTATAGTTTCAGGTTTTATTGCCTAGTTTTTCAATCCATTTTGAGTTGGTTTTTGTGCATGGGGTGAGGTAGTAGTCTAGCTTCATTCTTTTGCATGTAGCAGCCCAGTTTTCCCAGCACCATTTATTGAACAAACTTTCTTTGCAGAAATATTTAATTGATTTATTTATACATACAAGAACTGGGGTACAGGCCCAAGTTGTAGGGGGTGAGAGGATTCACCAGAGGCAGAGTGGGAAACAGAACAGGCAGATTGACTGAAATGCACTGCTGAGGGGAGCAGCAGGCAAGTCTGGAGAGGTCTGCTGTGCCATGTGGGTAGCTCCCTGGCTGGGGATCGAACTCGGGCTGCAGTAACTGCGGCCAGCTTCATAGGTTGCGTCTAAACCCTTGCGCCACCCTGAAGGCCCCAGAAATACTTAATTTTTAAGTTAACTCTTTTGGTATTAAAAAGATTTGCAAGATTTTTTTTCACTTTTTAAAAAAGCTTTTCATACTGTAAAGCAATTTTGCTTCAGGAAAGAATAAATTTAGAAGTTCTTGGTAGTAATAGAATAAATGTCAGGTTTATAAGGAAGATTGAACACGTATTGTTTTCTGTTGTACTAGGTGGTATTTAAGGACAAATGAAAGGATTTTTTCTAACTAGGGAGTAACCTACTTTTTGAAGAAAGGTGCAATGTTTGGAACACTGTTCAGTTATACCTTAAGTGCTGCCAAGTGTAGGATTAGATTACCCATTATTCAGAAAATAGAAGATTCTTAGGTTAGAGACCAAAGATTATTGCTCTCAGCACAGCAAGTGAAATGAATAGGGGTGTGTGTGTTTTATATTAAATTTTTTCTTGAGGTATCCTTAGGTTACATTGTATATGTTTTAGGGTTATAGATTCACACCTCCTCAAATGTGTGTTACCACTCGACATCTACCTCCAGGCATCACTACTTCACCATAGTTCATGGGGGGCATCTTCCCTTTGCTCTCTACACCCTTACTCATTTTTGTACACATGCAAAGAATGTTATGGTACTTTAAAGCAGCATCTCAGATTCATTTAAAAGGAATTTGTAGGACTAGCAGTTGCATTTTCCAAGCTAAGCATACGTTGAGTAATTAAAAGTGTTATGCACCCCTGTTTGTGACTTCTAACTTTCAGGTTATTTAGAATGTAAGGGTTAGTGAAATGCTTTCCTTAGTATATTTAGCTGATTAGGTGCAGCTGGTCGTGGAAAGGCTCTTTAGACCTGGTGATCCTTATTTGCATCAGGTTCTAGCTCCAGTGCCTGGATAGGTATTCCTGCCTCTGCAGTTTGCGGCTTCCCCGGTGGCCTAGGGGGTTAAGCGTCAGTGCTATCACCACCACCGCCTGAGTTCGATCCCTGGCCATGGAGCTAACCCACAGAGGGTGTAGCGGGCCAGCCTCTGCCCGCTGCTCCCTCCAAGGTGTTTGAGTGTGTATGTTTGAGTGAGTGAATGTGTTGAGAGAGAGAGAAAGAGAGTGAGTGTGTGTCTCTGTCTCTCTCACAGCACACATTTTCTTAAGGTTTCTCTTACCCTTACCCCCATAAGCCTATGGGGGCGATGGCAGGGGGCCCAAGATAATTGTTCTGCCCAAAAAATGGGTTTGCATCACAGCTGGGGAATGTCGCCAGCTGCACCATAAACAGCTTGTACTAAGTGAAATAAGCCAAAAGGTTATAGTAGGTGATTTCACTTATATGTGCAATATAAAGCAAGAAAAGACAACACAAATCCTAATGACTACAGTAGTTGAGGTTACTGGCAGGGAAGAAGGAGGGGGACCAGTGGTGTGTGTGACATATATATATCCAAGGAGTATGTGAACCTATTACCTAAACCAGTGTCACCGCAACAAAAGTAATTTTCATTAATAGATGCATGGAATATTTCTTATGAACCAATGTGACTTTTGTATTAGTGATGCTGTTCCCTAGAATACCAGTTGTTTATGAAATGACTCATGTTGCAAAAGATAGCAGAACAGATTATCTTATAAAGAAAGGGACTATTGTGCTAGGTTGTAAAATTTTTGATTTTTTCAAAGTTGTCCTTCAAGAGTTAGTAACCACTTTTGGCCATAAGTAATATTATTCTTAGAACTTGAAAACTTAACATTCTTGAGTAATACGTGTTTAAACAATTGTTCTAATTTTTAAAGTTGCAGCCCATATTTTCCCTTTTCTGGACAGCGGCAATTTTATATTAGTGAGTATCATTTTAGTTGACTCAGGATTTTTTTTAAAAGATTTATTTATGCATACAAGAACTGGGTACAGGCCAGAGATGTGGGGGGTGAGAGGATTCACCAGAGACAGAGTGGGGAACAGAACAGGCAGACTGACTGAGACACTGCTGAAGGGAGCAGTGGGCGAGACAGGAGAGCTCTGCCACGCCATGTGGGTAGCTCCCTGGCCTGGCAGCAAACTGGTGCTGCGGAGGCTGTGGATAGCTTCACAGTGCTGTGCTTTAACCCCTTGCACCACCAGGGAGGCCCCAATTCATATCATTTCTTACCAGAGATATTAGGAGAAAGAAATATTTAGTATTGTAATATTGTTAAGCAAGGTAGAAAACTTACTACTTTTTTCCTTTTCTTCGTAATTGTTTAGAATATATTATTTTAAAATTGTATATATTACTCAAATTACAAATTTTTTCCATAACATTTCAATTTTTTAACTAGGTGAAGAGCTAACAAAATCAAGATCTGCTTCATCCAATGAGTAAGTTCCATGTTTTAAATGAAAATATATGTTTTTAGGTCACTTTTAGGTTCATGGTAAAATCAAGCATTACAGAGATTCTTGCATGTAGTCTTGCCTGCACGTACTCCCCTACTGTCAGAATCCCCCGCCAACCAAAGCACATTTATTACAATTGATGAACCTACACTGACACATTATTATCACCTAAAGCCATAGTTCATATTAAGGTTCACTCTTGGTGTTGTATATTCTGTGAATTTTCACAAACAGGATAATGACATATATCCACCTTTATGGTTTACAGAATAGTTTCACTACCATAAAATTCCTGTCCTCCACCTAGTCTTCCCACTGCATTTAAAGTTTAAGTATCCTTTTTTTCAACATTGTTTTTATCGCTGCAGTTTCAATTCCAGTAGTGTTAATTATCCTGTTTTCTGAGCTGTGACAGTATGTGAAGTTTTTTCAGTTGCTTTAAGGTGTTTTCTTTATGATTTTTTTTAAAAAAACCCATTCAGCTGTATTTGGCCTTGGTGCGTCTAATAAAATGATAGTACATGGTTTATACATGTTTGTATTTCAACCAGTCTCATGAAATTTTTCTAACTTTTTTCCTTTGCTTTTGGTTGTGATCTTATAAACTGTACATTTGTGAGCTTCAGAATGAGTGTCTTACTTGAAATGAGAAAGGAGACATTTTCATGTGTCCTTCTCTACCTTTTTATCAATAAAGATTCTTTCAGTTAAATATTTTTGCATGAGTAAAAGTAGTCTTAATTAAATACAGTTTAAAATTATTTGATACCTTTGAAACTAGATACTAAGTGGGCACAGTAGTGGTATTTGTTTATCCGTCTTAAAAATAACCTGAGTAGTTTTAAAACATTGTTTTTAGGAAATATTTATGTAATTGTGATTCTAGACTATCATACAAAGTGTAGTGCAATGCTTCTAGATGCATGTTGAGATACTAGATATAGATTAACCTAGTGGGCCTGCTATTTTTAAAACATACTGGCTGTTTGATATATTTAAATATTGTTTTATGGGAATTAATCTCTTTTTTTAACCCCAGGCAATTTTTGTCAATCATATCTCACAAAAGCTAGAAACAAGTGGTGGCAAAAATCAGGTGTTTCAGGATCCTACAGCTTAGGCCTTTTTTTAGAGGATATGATTAAAATGAAAAAGAAGAACATTCATGTAGACATTTATTATATCAAAGAACTAGGAGTTGAAGCCTAAGAGTCACCTGCCACATGATTCTGAGAGGTCACTGGAGGACAGTCTTTGTTTTTGCAGCATGTTCAAGTTTTTTGAAACTAGAATGTTGATGCTCTTGATCTTATCCACACACTTATCCATACTTTTGTTTACCTCTCCTAAAAAGGTAGGTATGTCCCCAACATTTCACTACACTGCCTTAGGGACCCAGGCAGTGTATTGCCCAGGGGGAAATTCTGCCTCTGCATGATCTACTGCAGTAATAAGATCTTTGAAGTCTATCAAGTCATTGGGTTTTAAGCCACCATTCTGTGCCCAAGAAATATTTTTTCCTTACCCTTTTTCATCTGAGAAAATAAGTATGATCGTGTAAAATTTACACTTGATTTCATATCACTTAAATTTTCTGACCAAGTGCTAGGTGTGGTTCAGCCGACCTGCCACTGTTGTGGAATTAAGTGGCTGTATGTCCTTTGGCAACTCATTTAGACACTCTTTGTGGCTTTTCGTCATTTGTAAAGCTTAATCGTTATTTCTATTCTGACAGCTCCTATGTTTCAGTGTATAACAAGGTGCAATCAGTGGAAATTAGTCTGTGCTCTTCCCTACCAGTTTGACATAATGTTACCATCGGTTCTGTTTATAGAAGTTATCAATTATTGGCTTATTAAGTCTGTTAATTAAGTTTCTTCACATATATCATTGTGAAATAAATCAAATACATTGGACTCTTAGAATTCTATGAAATAAAAATACGTGACTAGATTTTATAATAATCAAGTGTTTCTTTGTTAAAATTCTTATTTTTAAAATGTTATGGTAGGAAAGGGACCAGTGATTTACTTGCTTGGGACCCCCTGTTTGGACCATCTCTTGATTCATCATCTTCAACTTCACTAACTTCATCATCATCAGGTAAATATATACACATATATTTTCTTTTTAACTCAGGAATGCTTTAGTGCCTGTTTTCTAATCAACTTATTCACCACTCATGTGTTGAACTTACTGATCAGTTTTTTTTTTTCACTTGTCCTCTGTTCATATTGCCTGATAAAAGTGATTTTATACTAGTTTTATTAACTTTTAGCTTAAAAATTCTGAATACAAATAAAATACCAACTTTTTTCCATTTAAATATTTATATCCAGTCATATGATACTCATGTCAGTGCCAAAATAATAATTCAGCAGCATATCTGTACATTAATGTAGTCAGTCCTTTCTTGATGGATATTCAGGTTACATCCTGAATATTTCTAGTGTTATGAACATTGCAAGATTTATGACACAATATGGCCATTGATACTTACCACCAAACTGCTTTCCAGAAAAGCTTTAACATTTACTAGTGTAGCAAGAACTGCTCTTTAGTTTTTAGCAAGAATATGTTGAGTTTCTCTTTTCTTTAAAATAAAAAATCCCAGGGCCTCCCCAGTGGCGCAGCGGTTGAGCACTGGGTTGCAAAGCTGCCCGCAGCCTCTGCAGCGCTGGATCGATCTCCAGCTGCTCCCCGGCCACCGGAGGAGGATCCCACATGGCGCGCAGACCTCTCCTGCCGCCCGCTGCTCCCCTCAGCAGTGTACTTCGGTCCTTCTGCCTGCTCTGCTCCCCGCTCTTGGTCTGGTGAATTCTCTCACCCTCCTGCACTTCTGACTGTACCCAGTGCTTGTATGAATAATACAATAAATAATAAATAATAAATAAATCTTAAAAAAAAAATAACAAAATCCCATTAGCTAACACTCAAAGCAGACATCAAAAATGCATGCTTAATAAAAACCACTGTTTTTATTATCTAGTTAAAAGCAAGAGAATAAAATTTAAGTTGATCTTTAATTTCCTTTGGGATTTTAGAAATACAGTTTAGTATTTGGGACTAAGGAGTGCTGGAATGATGAGCAAAGAATTGATTGAGTTCCAGCTATGTTACTCTTAAGAGCTATGCCTATTCTGTTTAATTTCACCATACTAACTGCTGCATGAGTTTTTTTTTTTTTTTTTTTTTTTAAGATTTATTTATTTATTTATACAAGCACTGGGTACAATCAGAAGCGCGGGAGGGTGAGAGAATTCACCAGAGCCAGAGCGGGGAGCAGAGCAGGCAGAAGGACCAAAGTACACTGCTGAGGGGAGCAGCGGGCGGCAGGAGAGGTCTGCGCGCCATGTGGGACCCTCCTCCGGTGGCTGGGGAGCAGCCGGGGATCGAACCGGGCAGCTTTGCAACCCAGCGCTCAACTGCTGCGCCACCGGGGAGGCCCCATTTTCACTCTTGTTTTAGTTACACTAATACATTTGGGACTTTTGATGATGTACCCTTGAACTTTATTCATTAATTTGTACCATGAGTGTTAATTTTAATTGGCAACACTAAGGTTAGTACTTCTGATCTATAGAATTGTCAAATTAGCATAGTATTGACAAGTATTGAATACTAACTATATAGGATTAGGAAAATTTAAGATATTATTGACACTAATTTTAATGTTTGGTCATTTGGGGAATTTGTAACATATATTACTAAAGAATTTTTTAATATTTATCACAAAAAAGTTAGTGTGGCTCAACTTTAAAGTCAAATTACAAGTTTAAATAAAACATTTACCTTAAAGTTTGTTATTGGTGTTGCTTCAGGTCTTACATTATTGTCTGTAAAGTAAATGTGTTGGTAATAAACTGAAGGCCTTATCTCTTTTTTAACTGAAGTGTCTATGGTTTCAGCACTGTAAAAGATTTAGAAGTAGAGGATCACACTCTTCAGATATGTTACAGGACCTTAGATCTTAAATTGTTTATTTTCACCAGCTAATTTGTCAGATTTAATTTTTATATGTGTAAATAATTGAGGCAGGAACATAATCTATATCACACATGTCAGTTTCAATGAAAAGTTTTAATTGTGGTCCTCCCTTGGTGGTGCAGCGGTTGAGCGCTGGGCTGCGAGGCTGCCCGTAGCTTCTGCAGCGCCAGTTCATTCACCAGGCCGCTGGCGAGGGTCCGACCAAAAAAAAAAAAGTTAAATTGTTGTTGGTAGCTTCCAAAAAAGTGTATTTGATAGATTTTTAGTATTTCAACAAATATCTATAGTTACATATTTTTAAAAAAAACTCCTGAGAAATGAGTTTGAATCCTAACAGTACCTGTATATAGAATGTCTTTATATAAGAATGTTATATACTAATCATTTTTTTCAAATTTTCTTTTCCCCTGACCAGCCAGGCCCACAACTCCTCTTTCGGTAGGTACCATTGTCCCACCTCCAAGGCCTGCTTCCAGACCAAAGCTTGCTTCAGGCAAACTCAGTGGAATTAATGAAATAGTATGTACTCGTTTTTTTTTTTAATTAAACTGTTTTGATTTAAAATGCAAATGATATTTTTCTATATGCTCTTTACAGTTAAATGCTTCAAAATTTCTACTTGATTCTTCAAAATACAGAAACGTTTACCTGGCCAACATTTCTTTCACTCCAGCATATTGCCTCAGGGAGCATATATGTGAAGCAAGGCATTGTTAGGAGAGAAATTTCTTAAGAAAGTTGGCATATTACAAAAACATCATCCTGTACCCATTGTCTCCCATTTAAGAAATAATTTTCTTTCAAAGTCAAATATTGAGGAAGAAATGATACTGTTCTTGGAATTTGGAAGTATACTAACAGGAGCATCCTCGAAGGCATCTAGTCCAACCCGCTTTATTTTATACATAAGGAA
Organism: Talpa europaea; assembly: GCF_964194135.1. Lineage (NCBI taxonomy): Eukaryota > Metazoa > Chordata > Mammalia > Eulipotyphla > Talpidae > Talpa > Talpa europaea. The sequence goes on along the minus strand of NC_140071.1, from coordinate 50,540,030 downwards.
ACTGGAGTTTACATCATTTAATTGGCTTATGAAAATACATTAATTACTGACAAAAATTTGGTCTTCAGAAGTTATTAGACAATGAAAAAAATTTACGGGTTCTGTTGAGAATAAGGCCCTCCCAATGAGTCTTCTTGCCTTCTGTGTGTTCTGATTTGCTTCATCTTATTACACTAATTGCCAGAATCACTTTCTACAGTCACGCTTAATCTTCTTTTTTCCCCCTGATATACATCTCCAGTGGTTCTAAATAATCCATATGGTTGACTGTTTTAGCTGACTATACAATACTTTTCATAGAATTGCCTCAGTAACCTGCCTTCCCAGACTAACTACCCAACTTTCTCCTCTTTGCAACTTGGGTTCCAGCCACTTAGAACTTTCCACTGTTTGCAAGCACATCATACTCTTTTAGAAAAGTACCCATATCTAATTGTGCCCCCTTTGCAGTGTCCTTCAGTCTTCTATGAGAAAACTGACCTCTTACTTTAAGTTCCAGCTAAAAAGTCCTCTTTTATCATTACTCCTTATACAATCCAGTGTATTTAGTCATTCTCTTAACCCATACAATTTACTCATGTTTCTCTTAGTACATTACATCCTTTCATAAGATATGCTTTCTAAAGGATCATATACGTGTACATACTTTCTTTGTGTGTGTTTTCCTTACTGGACTGTACCATAGATAGCTTTGTATCCTTAATGCTTGGCAGTAGTACCTGAATACTTTGTATAATGCTTGTCACATGGTGTATATAGTTAGGAAGTGTTACTTTAATAAATGAAAAAGCAGCACCAGGTATTGAAATGGCGGTATTTTTCTTTTACCCCCTATGTCCATGAATAGACATAGTAGGAATGACATGAAAGACTAGATAGAAGCTGGTAAGGTGATAGCTATAAAGCTGTAGTAATTTTTCTATTACTTAAATAATAACGCTGGTTTTTCTGATTACATAAGCAATACCTATCAGTACAACTTGAGAAAAAACAAAATTAAAATTCCTTCTGTCTTTCACTACCCACTGGTAACTGCTGTTAGCATTTTCTTACACATTCTTTTGTTAAATGTGTAAGACTTTATGGAGAGGAAGTAAACATGTAGTTGTTAAAAGCACAAGCTACTTAGCCACCAATTACCTAAACAACATTAGTCAACTTATTTATCTAGAGTCTGTTTCCTTATGGGTAAAATGGTGTATCGATAAATATTGTTAAGATTTCAATAGTAATGTAACATTTAAAACACTTATAACAAATGGTATGTGTATCTTTTCAAATAAAAGGTGATATCTTATGTATTCAGTTAAAAACATCTTAATGTCTTTTGTAGTTCAATCCTTATATCATCCTTTATTCCTTGCCCTAGCATTGAGAACTTCTATGAAATCACACTCTGAGGGCTTCAGGGAGCACAACTTGAAGAAACTTCAGAGCATAATTATTTTATCCTCTATACCATTGTCAGCATTTAATTTCCACTTAATTTCTTTGTATACTTTAATGTACATTTTGCTGGAGAGAGGACTCATACCTTTCACTAGAGACTTAAGGGTCTACAACCACACCCTCCCCACTTACAGGAGATCTCTCATTGTTCAAGAACAGTGGTTCTCTATGTGTGGTCCCCAGACCAGGAGCATTAGCATCACCTGGGTCCTTGGTAGAAATGCAACTTCCCTAGTTCCATTCCTAACAAATTGAAAATTTTGGAGAGGGGCCCAGCAAATGTTTTAAAAAATCCTCCTGGTAATTCTGATGCTCAAGAATGAGAACCCCTGTTTTTAGGCAGTGCTATCCAATGGAAACAAAGAAATATAGTGCAGACATCTATAGCTATATTAACCACATTAAGTAAAAATTGAAATTACTTTATTTAGCATATGGAAACGTTTTAACATGCAGTCAAGTCTTCATTCTTTTTGTATGCTGTTTTAAAAATCTACTGGTGTATTTGCACTTACAGCTTATCTCAAATTTGAACTAGCCACATTTCAAATTTTAGTGGCTATTATTCTGGACAATGTTGCTTTAAATAAGTTGTTTTTGCCTTTTCCTAAAAAAACCTGTAAAATGCAAAGTTTAAATTGTAAATTCTAAAAAAAAAAAAAAAAAATCCAACCATCTTGTATTGGTCGTGAGCACATTTGCCATAGGAGAAATATGTCCATGATATTTGATCTCAAGGCTTTTTTCAAGCTTGTAAATTTCAGATCATCTGTTGAATTCAGTATTTGTTGGGCCTCATGTCCTGCATCATCTCCATCTTTATACACGCACAGCTGCATTTTTACACCTTGCTGTATTTTTTCAGACTGGTGTCTCTAGTGTCTATAGTGAATCTTCAGTCAGTCTGTAGAACTAAAATGTTTAGTTAAGTGGGGGGAGGTATTACTAATTGTAAAAGTGTATATATATGTTAACTTCATGCAATGAATTATTGACTAATTTTTGTTTATGACTGATTGTAGGGTCTTGTTTTTGCCTTTTGTTTTTCATGTCGCTCAGTCCAGAACAAAGAACAGTGATTTTTTGTTGTTGTTGTTCTGTGCTTTGCATATAGTAGCTAACCCTTGGCCTGACACATAGCAGTCACTAAATACTGATTGTGCTTAATGCTTCTTTCTATAAGAAGGAAAAGATGATTTTTAAAATAAGGTATATTTAGCTAAATTAAAAAAGTTAAACCTCAGGCAGTGTTGCTCAAGTATTATTAGAACAATTGGGAATTTGGAAGGGGAAAAAACCATTATCTTTTACCTTGATAAGTAAAGTTCTGTTTTTCATATTTGTTTTTACGTTTATAAAAGCGAGAAGACAGTAAGTAGAATTAAGGTTTCTCAAACCTCTTTATGGGATGAATTTTCTTAGTGAGGAAGCATTACAAGGAATATAAAAGAAAATGAGGACACTGAAAGTAAAGGGCAAGCAATATTTAGGGAGAAAATATTTGCAGCAAATAAAGCTATTCAGACAAAGCTAATACAACTTAAAAATAACATTTGTATTTTCCCTTTTATACCTATTAAATTATTAGCATTTAAAATAATTACTTTGGGCCTCCCTGGTGGCGCAGCAGGTTGAGCTCAGGGCTGCGAAGCTGTCCACAGCCTCAGCAGTGCCGGTTCGGTCCCTGCCCGCCAGGGAGATTTCCACATGGCACGGCAGACCTCTCCTGTCTCGCTCACTGTTGCCCTCAGCAGTGTATTTCGATCCTTCTGCTTGTTCTGCTCCCTGCTCTGTCTCTGGTGAATTTTCTCACCCTCCCGTGCCTCTGGCCTGTACTCTTGCTGGCAAGAGTATAGAGAAATATTATATTTATAGGCACTAGGGTAAAACCGATTAACCTTTTGGGAAGCAGTTTGGTAGTATATATGAAAAACCATCAAATTATGTAATGATTAACTTTTGAGAATCCTTGTTAGACATACTTTTTAAAGTACAGAAAAATTTTCATGAATAAAGATTATTTTGACAGCATTACTTACCAGTAGCTTTTTCAGCTTTTAGTATTTTCTCAATGATTTGACTGTGACATTTGTAATTCTGAGTTGTAAGAAACACACACAATATTTTGGTTGCATATTAAAATTAAACCTCTCTGATATATGAAAATCTGTTCTTTTAACAGAGAAACTGTTTTAGTATTTTGATGGATAACTTTTTGTTTTTAAGCCCAGGCCATTCAGTCCACCTGTAACTTCCAGTACCAGTCCACCTCCTGCTGCTCCTTTAGCCCGGGCAGAAAGTTCTTCCTCTATTTCATCTTCTGCTTCACTAAGTGCTGCCAATACCCCAACAGTCGGTAAGTGATTATCACTGATTACATGTGAAAATTAACATCCATTGTATTATCAGGTAATTTGGTTTCCTCTTTGTCTTTCTTTCATTAATGGCCCAGTAAAGAATTTAACATTTGAAATTTTGGTTTTTCTGGAAACACACTTTGACATTGTCAGACTACCTACAGTTTTCTACTTCTCAGTTTATATTATCTGAATAGTATAATTTTAACTCTAGTTAGCATTGTTATAAATGCATTAAATTCATAAACGATTGACCAATATGTATTTGAAGGCAAACTACAATATAGCTCTTTCTACTGCCCACTAACTTGCATTCCTAAGGAAAATTGTGTTTATAAACAATTGAGTCAATGAAAGGGATTTTGTGCTTGCTACAAAATTTTTTTATAAGAATTTAATCAGGGCCTCCGTGGTGGCGCAGCGGTTGAGCACTGGGTTGCGAAGCTGCCCGCAGCCTCTGCAGCGCCGGTTCGATCCCCAGCTGCTCCCCGGCCACCGGAGGAGGGTCCCACATGGCGCGCAGACCTCTCCTGCCGCCCGCTGCTCCCCTCAGCAGTGTACTTCGGTCCTTCTGCCTGCTCTGCTCCCTGCTCTGGCTCTGGTGAATTCTCTCACCCTCCCGCGCTTCTGACTGTACCCAGTGCATGTATAAATAAATAAATAAAATAAATAAATAAATAAATAAATAAATAAAAAAGAATTTAATCAAAGATTTAAAAGCAGTTATTAGAGACTAGCTATATAAGTCTAAGTGTCATCTGAACCTCACTGGACAAACCTGGAATTTTTATTACATCTAGATTTTGCCTGAGATTTTTGTCATTATCTTTTTTTTTTAAAGGACAGGTTTATTAGGAAAAAGAAAGAGAAGAGAGGCACCTGTATAGTCACAGGTGGGCAGGAAAGCTGCCTGTGATTATCTTTTTTTTTTTTTTGTGGGACCCTCGCTGGTGGCCGGGGAATGAACCAGCGCTGCAGAGGCTGCGGGCAGCCTCACAGCCGAGCATTCAACTGCTGCGCTACCAGGGGAGGCCCAGCCTGTTATCTTTTTTTTATTTTTTAAGATTTTATTTATTTATACAAGCACTGGGTACAGTCAGAAGCGCGGGAGGGTGAGAGAATTCACCAGAGCCAGAGCAGAACAGGAGCAGAACAGGCAGACAGATGAAGTACACTACTGAGGGGAGCAGCGGGTGGCAGGAGAGGTCTGCACGCTATGTGGGACCCTCGCCCTGCGGCCGGGGATTGAATCAGCGCTGCAGGCAGTTTCACAACCCAGTGCTCAAACACTGCGTCACCACGGAGGCCCCAGCCTGTTACTGTCTTTACCCAACTTTTCTTACAAACTCTTACTACTTTTCTTACTCACTCATTGTTAGTAATAAACGGCACAAAGTCACTTTAAAAAGTTGTATTTCAGGAGCAGCAGCTTCCCATCAAAATTACAACAGTCCCCATTGTTGAGGCTTTTAAGTAGTAATGGGTTTATCGCTGATAATGCAAATCACTGATTTTCACTGAACATAATTTAGCAGTGTTCAAATTGTGGTACTTGACCTTGTAGTACCCATCTGCATCACTTGGGAACTTATAGGAAATGCAGACCTTGAAAATTAGAAGCTCTGGGGTAGGCACTAGCAGTCTTTGAAAAGGCCTTCGAGATGATTCAAAAGTTTGGGAATCATAGCCCCAAAATAGGCTGATTTAACTGGTAAAGCTCACATAGGAATGGTGCAGTTGTGTATGTGCAGACATTGTAGAAATGACATAAAAAATAAGTTGATTTCTAAATGCGCATATGTCATTTTATATACTTTTATGGACCTATGTTCTTCCCCATATTTTAACTATGTAAACAGAATATACCTAACAATCTTCTTTTTGTTGCTGCAATGCATACTTTATTCTTTTTCTTTGTATGTATGCTTTTTAAATTTTGTTCCTGCACAGCATTTTAGGCATAACAACATAGATGAATCCTATTAGAAATCAGGCAGGTGGTTTGGGTAACCAAAGTAAACTTGAGTTCTTTTCCATTATCTAGATTATTTGGAAGGTTTTCTGTTTGTGATGGGAACTTTAATTTTGATTGAGTTGGAACATACTTGTGTTTAGCGTAAGCCAGTGCTGGCACTAGAAGAACCACAAGGAGGTGACAGTGATACAGGCAGGCAGGATGTGTACAAATTTTCTACAATTAACTTTTTAGGTAGATTTAAAGAAGGTTCTCTATTATGATGCTTATTCAGTTCTTTTTAGATTTAAATTTTTTGATTCTTCTTGTTTCTTGAAAATATTTTCCTGCAATATTTTGTTTTATTTAAATATGATAGAAGATGATAATTTGATTGGGACACTCTCTGAAATTGAAAAGCACTGTGAGACTTCACAAGGTATCGTATCAACAGCAAATCTGTGTTGACTAATGAGCCTAAAGTGTATCTAAAATACTTTTATCTAATTTTTCTTTTTTTCCAGCAATGTATGGTGTCTCAGAAATCAAGAATAACTCCTAAGGTTTAACTATCTCAATTTTGTACTAATTATGTCCAGTTGCTATATAGACTCTTTTGATATCCAATCCCCACTTATAAAAATATACAGTATTTTTTAGTATCCATCTCTCTGCTCTTTTCAACATTTTTAAATAGAATAAATCTTAATGCTATCAGAATCAGAGAAGTGATTAGAAAAGCAGAATGAATGTTAAAAAAGTTATGCACAAATCATATCTATGGTGAACCTAAGTTCCAGTCAGACAAGTAGGAAAGCATTGGGAGTGAGTGTCTGTTTTTTCTTGAGCTGAAAGGAATCCACTGAGTAACAGTCACTGTTATAGGAAGGTACCCCTTACTTACCTGAAAATACCTTAGCTTCATAAGCTCTCTGCATTTTTGTAACAAAATCATTTAAACCAAAATCAGAATCTGTGTATCTTACAAAGAATACAAGGGGATTTATTTGTAAAAAATTATTCTGGACCTCTCTGGTGGCGCATGGGTTAAAGTCTAAATGCTGTCAAGCTATCGCCAGCCAGTGCAGCATGGTTTCAATTCCAGGCCAGGGAGTTAGCCCACATGGCTCAGCAGACCTCTTCTGTCTCCCCCGCTGCTCCCCTCAGCAGTATATTTCAGTAGATCCTCCTGTTCTGCTCCCCACTCTGGTGAATCCTCTCACCCCCTGCGCCTCTGGCCTACACCCCAGTTCTTTTAGGCATAAATAAGTTATTCTGAATAACAGTATAGACCTTTAGGGGACCTATGTATCTATTTCCTTTGGCAAACATTTCTTTAAAGTATGCATGTGCAATATGATCTTAAAAGGAAATGAAATAGATAACACAAGAGGAAGTATGCCAAAATGTTAACTGGATTTTGAGAATTTTTCACTACTTTTCTCCACTTGCCATATTTCGATAATGAGCATAAACTGTTTACAGGAAAACTATTTCAAGAATTCTCATTTATGGGCCTCCCCTGGTGGCGCAGGTGGTTGAGCACAGTGCTGTGAAGCTGTCCGCAGCCTCTGCAGCGCCGGTTCGATCCCGGCCAACCGGCGAGGGTCCCACATGGCGCGGCAGACCTCTCCTGTTGCGCCCGCTGCTCCCCTCAGCAGTGTGTTTCATCAGTCTGCCTGTTCTGTTCCCTGCTCTGTCCTCTGTCTCTGGTGAATCCTCTCACCCTCCCGCGCATCTGGCCTGTACCCCGGGTCTTGTATAAATAAATGAATAAATCTTAAAAAAAAAATTCTCATTTATGTGCTCAAATTGGGTAGTTTTCAATTAAAATAATTTTGTAGGTTTCTTTTTAATGCCCAAGAAGCAGCAGACATTGTTATCCATGACTATAGGTAAATAATCCATTTTTGTAGGTTAAAAATCTAAGGGGAGAGACTAATTTCATATTTGAGAATAATTTTTTAAAAAGATTTATTTATTCATACAAGAGCTGGGGTGTAGGCCAGAGGTGGGGGTGAGGGGGATTCACCAGAGACAGAGTGAGGAGCAGGATAGGTGAATTGACCGAAATACACTGCTGAGGGGACCAGTGGACGAAGACAGGAGAGGTCTGCTGTGCCATGTGGGTTAGCTCCCTGGGCAGGGATTGAATGTGCTGCAGTGGCTGCTGATAGATAGCTTCATAGTGCTGAGAGTTAACCCCTTGCGCCACCAGGGAGGCCCCGAGAATATTATTTTTTAATAAAAAGATTACTCTGTCTTTCATATTTTCTCTGAAAATGAGCCCTGAATGTCTAATGACCTTCTAGTTTAGAACAATTTGTATAAAAGTTGATTCAACTGATTTGTGTATTTACAG